>NC_088208.1:3613424-4213424 GCF_037126465.1 Ornithodoros turicata
CCCAACCCAACATAACCTAACTTAACCTAACCTAACCTAACCCAACCCAACCTAACCTAACCTAACCTAGAGCACTACCGTGTATGGAGTTCTAGGTTGAGCAGTGAGACAGAGCACCACCAACTGAAATACGTGATGCTTTCAATAAATGCGGTAAGATAAATTTATAGACATAAGTGAGAGGTAGCGTGTTTCTTCGTTTTTCTATTTTTCTTCTTGTCGAAAGAACCCAACCTAACCTAACGTAACCTAACCTAACCCAACCCAACCCAACCCAACCCAACCCAACCTAACCTAACCTAACCTAACCTAACCTAGAGCACTACCGTGTATGGAGTTCTAGGTTGAGCAGTGAGACAGAGCACCACCAACTGAAATACTTGATGCTTTCAATAAATGCGGTAAGATAAATTTATAGACGTAAGTGAGAGGTAGCGTGTTTCTTCGTTTTTCTCTTTTTGTTCTTGTCGAAAGAACCCAACCCAACCTAACCCAACCCAACCCAACCTAACCTTACCTAACCTAACCCAACCCAACCCAACCCAACCCAACCTAACCTAACCTAACCCAACCCAACCCAAACTAACCTAACCTAACATAACCTAACCTAGAGCACTACCGTGTATGGAGGTCTAGGTTGAGCAGTGAGACACAGCACCAGAAACTGAAATACTTGATGCTCTCAATAAATGCGGTAAGATAAATTTATAGATGTAAGTGAGAGGTAGCGTGTTTCTTCATTTTTCTATTTTAGTTCTTGTCGAAAGAACCCAACCCAACCTAACCCAACCCAACCCAACATAACCTAACTTAACTTAACCTAACCTAACCCAACCGAACCTAACCTAACCTAACCTAGAGCACTACCGTGTATGGAGTTCTAGGTTGAGCAGTGAGACAGAGCACCACCAACTGAAATACGTGATGCTTTCAATAAATGCAGTACGATAAATTTATAGACGTAAGTGAGAGGTAGCGTGTTTCTTCGTTTTTCTATTTTTGTTCTTGTCGAAAGAACCCAACCTAACCCAACATAACCTAACTTAACCTAACCTAACCTAACCCAACCCAACCTAACCTAACCTAACCTAACCTAGAGCACTACCGTGTATGGAGTTCTAGGTTGAGCAGTGAGACACAGCACCAGAAACTGAAATACTTGATGCTCTCAGTAAATGCATTAAGATAAATTTATATATGTAAGTGAGAGGTAGTGTGTTTCTTCGTTTTTCTATTTTCGTTCTTGTCGAACCGAACTGAACCGAGCCGAGCCGAGCCGAGCCGAGCCTAGAGCACTACCGTGTATGGAGTTCTAGGTTAAGAAGTGAGACACAGCACTAAAAACTGAAATACTTGATGCTTTCAATAAATGTGGTAAGATAAATTTATAGATGTAAGTGAGAGGTAGCGTGTTTCTTCGTTTTTCTATTTTTGTTCTTGTCGAACCGAACCGAGCCGAGCCGAGCCTAGCCTAGCCTAGAGCACTACCGTGTATGGAGTTCTAGGTTGAGAAGTGAGACACAGCATTAGAAACTGAAATACTTGATCCTTTCAATAAATGTGGTAAGATAAATTTATAGATGTAAGTGAGAGGTAGCGTGTTTCTTCACTTTTCTATTTTTGTTCTTGTCGAAAGAACCCAAACCAACCTAACCCAACCCAACCTAACCTAACCTAACCTAGAGCACTACCGTGTATGGAGTTCTAGGTTGAGCAGTGAGACACAGCACCAGAAACTGAAATACTTGATGCTCTCAATAAATGCGGTAAGATATATTTATAGATGTAAGTGAGAGGTAGCGTGTTTCTTCGTTTTTCTATTTTTGTTCTTGTCGAACCGAACCGAGCCGAGCCGAGCCAAGCCTAGCCTAGCCTAGAGCACTACCGTGTATGGAGTTCTAGGTTGAGAAGTGAGACACAGCACTAGAAACTGAAATACTTGATCCTTTCAATAAATGCGGTAAGATAAATTTATAGATGTAAGTGAGCGGTAGCGTGTTTCTTCACTTTTCTATTTTTGTTCTTGTCGAAAGAACCCAACCCAACCGAACCTAACCCAACCTAACCCAACCCAACCCAGCCTAGCCTAGCCTAGCCTAGAGCACTACCGTGTATGGAGTTCTAGGTTGAGCAGTGGGACAGAGCAATAGAAACTGAAATACTTGATGCTTTCAATAAATGCGGTAAGATAAATTTATAGATGTAAGTGAGAGGTAGCGTGTCTCTTCGTTTTTCTATTTTTGTTCTTGTCGAAAGAACCCAACCCAACCTAACCTAACCCAACCTAACCTATCCTAACCTAGAGCACTACCGTGTATGGAGTTCTAGGTTGAGCAGTGAGACAGAGCATCAGAAACTGAAATACTTGATGCTTTCAATAAATGCGGTAAGATAAATTTATAGATGTAAGTGAGAGGTAGCGTGTTTCTTAGTTTTTCTATTTTTGTTCTTGTAACCTAACCTAACCTAACCCAACCTAACCTAACCTAACCTAACCTAGAGCACTACTGTGAATGGAGTTCTAGGTTGAGCAGTGAGACACAGCACCAGAAACGGAAATACTTGATGCTCTCAATAAATGCGGTAAGATAAATTTATAGATGTAAGTGAGAGGCAGCGTGTTTCTTCATTTTTCTATTTTTGTTCTTGTCGAAAGAACCCAACCCAACCTAACCCAACCCAACCCAACCCAACCTAACCTAACCTAACCCAACCTAACCTAACCTAACCTAACCTAACCTAACCCAACCCAACCCAACCCAACCTAACCTAACCTAACCCAACCCAACCTAACCTAACCTAACCTAGAGCACTACCGTGTATGGAGTTCTAGGTTGAGCAGTGAGACGCAGCACCAGAAACTGAAATACTTGATGCTCTCAATAAATGCGGTAAGATAAATTTATAGATGTAAGTGAGAGGCAGCGTGTTTCTTCGTTTTTCTATTTTTGTTCTTGTCGAAAGAACCCAACCCAACCTAACCCAACCCAACCCAACATAACCTAACCTAACCTAACCCAACCCAACCCAACCCAACATAACCTAACTTAACCTAACCTAACCTAACCCAACCCAACCTAACCTAACCTAACCTAACCTAACCTAGAGCACTACCGTGTATGGAGTTCTAGGTTGAGCAGTGAGACACAGCACCAGAAACTGAAATACTTGATGCTCTCAATAAATGCGGTAAGATAAATTTATAGATGTAAGTGAGAGGTAGCGTGTTTCTTCGTTTTTCTATTTTTGTTCTTGTCGAAAGAACCCAACCCAACCCAACCCAGCCTAACCTAACCCAACCTAACCTAACCTAACTTAACCTAACCTAACCTAACCTAACCTAGACCCCTACCGTGTATGGAGTTCTAGGTTGAGCACTGAGACACAGCACCAGAAACTGAAATACTTGATGCTCTCAATAAATGCGGTAAGATAAATTTATAGATGTAAGTGAGAGGTAGCGTGTTTCTTCACTTTTCTATTTTTGTTCTTCTAACCTAACCTAATCTGACCCGACCCGACCCAACCCGACCCGACCCGACCCGACCCAACCCAACCCAACCTAACCTAACCTAACCTAACCTAACCTAACGCACTACCGTGTATGTTGTTCTAGGTTGAGCAGTGAGACAGGCGTCGCTCAGCTAGCGATATACATCTGGGAGGGTGACCCCTGAGTGAATCTGAGTGACTCCTGGTTTGCCAATCCCGAATGATACGTAGCTACCCAGGGCTGACGAGCCACAAACACGGCGAAACACGTGTCCTCTGGTGCTGTCGCATCGTTCCATGAGTGTTATTCTGTTGTGACTTTGCGTGACTCTTCGTTTCTAAGTGTTTGCACTCCAAGTGTCTAGTACGTTCGTGTGTTCCGAGTTGTTTACGAGGTATGGAGTAGCCGGCTTCCACGTTGGTGGTGCCAATTTTCTCCATTTATCCTTTCTTTTTCATTCACTCATTACCTGTGTGCAACGAGCGAGCTCAGGCGTCTGACGCAACTTCAGGAGCTCTGTTCACGTGGTATGAGGCCCATCACACGAGCGTTATTTTATTGTTCCGTGTTAGCGCCGCGAAGCAAATGTGGCTATGAGCAGCGTACAGATGTGGACAGATGAAAATAGGACAGCAGGAAGGCACACCGAGCATAGGGGTGTTTGACTTCCACAGCATTTTCTTACCGTATGTGTCGATCTTTGTTCTCGTGATGGTAAGCCCCTCCCGACTGCCTTCATATCACAGAGCACCAGAAACTGAAATACTTGATGCTTTCAATAAATGCGGGAAGATAAATTTATAGATGTAAGTGAGAGGTAGCGTGTTTCTTCGTTTTTCTATTTTTGTTCTTGTCGAAAGAACCCAACACAACCCAACCCAACCTAACCCAACCTAACCTAGAGCACTACCGTGTATGGAGTTCTAGGTTGAGCAGTGAGACAGAGCACTAGAAACTGAAATACTTGATGCTTTCAATAAATGCGGGAAGATAAATTTATAGATGTAAGTGAGAGGTAGCGTGTTTCTTCATTTTTCTATTTTTGTTCTTGTCGAAAGCACAATTATTTCGTGATTTGTCAAAAGTACAATGATTTGCAAATTATCATTGCAACTACACTTTACAGGCTTTGTCGATTGTTCTAGCAACGACTCGGGCAAAACAGCCAGGTATGCCTCACGAGTCATCAAACGTACCATCCAAGACCTCTATACAGGGTGTTTCACCTAAGGTGATAAAATATTCTAAATGGCTACGTACTCGCCGGAGGATTGTCGATCTTTCGGCAATTACCTTCTGGAAACTTTTGCGACGATTGAGGAAGGCTTTGGACACTTTTTAAGTGAGAGAAATTTATTTTTTCAATTCAACTTTAAAAACTGCCAAGCGAACCTCACTTTTTTTTTTCACAGAAATATGAAGTCCTCCACTGATAACCACACACCCAACCAAAACTATGCACTGTATAGAAGCAGAAATTGTCTAAAAAATTGGTAAAAATTCGGCTTTAGCCCCCCTACTTGATTGTCGCAAAGAAAAGCGCAGGGTGTTTGCGGGGAGAGGAGGAAGTGTCCCCGCCTCTTGTTTTACCTTTCTTTGCTCCGCGATGCTGGTGACAACCGACTTATCACAGGCTCGCAGGTGGTCAAGAATTATACTCGGATATTCTGTAATAATTTGGACATTATCAGAGGACCTGCTGATGCATGCTGTCTGCATGTCTGAGTATTCGATTGACCTCATGCTATTGTCTTGGGTCTATTGGTTGTACGTTTTTGTCCCCCTTCCCTTCGGGAATTCTTTGTCCTACGCTGAAAAAAAGTCACAGGGACGCCCGTGGTGCAGACAGAGAAATCGTGCAAAAAATGCACATAATTTTACAAAGAATACGAAAGGGAGACAACGATACGAAGCAACACAAGCTGCTCCGTATAAGGTGTGTCGTGAGGCTGGAACATACAGACGGACAAACAGAACGACCAGCATCGATCGTGTCCTCTGACTCAAACACGTGTCCTCTGGTGCTGTCGCATCGTTCAATGAGTATCTGTTTCTCTACGTGCAGCCATAGAAGCCATTTTAATCTGTAAGTTTGAATTTCAAACACGTCTAGCATCATTTACTTATTTTTTTAATGGCTTTTCCCCCCTCTTTATATATATATATATATATATATATATATATATATTTTTTTTTTATTCTTTTGTGACTTTGCGTGACTCTTCGTATCTGAGTGGTTGCACTCCAAGTGTCTAGTACGTTCGTGTGTTCCGAGTTGTTTACGAGGTATGGAGTAGCCGGCTTCCACGTTGGTGGTGCCAATTTTCTCCATTTATCCTTTCTTTTTCATTCACTCATTACTTGTGTGCAACGAGCGAGCTCAGGCGTCTGACGCAACTTCAGGAGCTCTGTTCACGAGGTATGAGGCCCATCACACGAGCGTTATTTTATTGTTCCGTGTTGGCGCCGCGAAGCAACTGTGGCTATGAGCAGCGTACAGATGTGGACAGATGAAAATAGGACAGCAGGAAGGCACACCGAGCATAGGGGTATTTTTGTTTGACTTCCACAGCATTTTCTTACCGCATGTGTCGATCTTTGTTCTCGTGACGGTAAGCCCCTCCCGACTGCCTTCATATGTCGTCCCCAGGCGCTCCAATCGCTGTCACAGCTCGCGTGTTGCACACCAGTATGATTGAAGCTGTATGCTGTGAAAGCAGAGCTTCACCACATAGCGCGTTCATTAGCCAAACATCGTTCCTAATTATATTGTTTTCACCCATCATTTGCCTTTTAATGACATTGTATTTATATTAATGAGCACCGAAAGGGCCGCCCTTTTCTGAAATGATGCGATAAAGGTATTGTGGCGACAAGAAGAGAAGACCGTCCAGTCAGGGCAACGATCTAACTGTTGATTGCTACAAGATGGCGAGAGTAGAAAAAACGAGAACGAGGCCATCAAGTCCTTGAACATGAAACACCATGTTTCTTCACAGGTATCATTGGCTATAAGGGCACTTTAAGAAAAGGGCGCAGCAGTGGTATTCGATCCCACACCCTCTGATTGTCGGTCAGAGATGCTACCATCATGCTAGCCACCTTCTCTTCACAAGTGAAGCATAGGAAACACGGAGACACGCACTCAACCTCAACACATCATGCATCTCTTCCATATCATCATCATATCATCTTAGGTGTCATGGAGTGCGGTGCACTCTAACAAAAAAGGGTGTGAAAAGGTGGTAACTTCTATAGTTACCACCTAGATCAACATAGCGTCTTATAAAGGGTGTAAAAGGGTTGTAAAAGCAATTATCATATATCCAAATTGCTGCAAAGAGGCGTACGCCCTCCTCGCTCACCGAACCAGAAGTGGTAACCCTATCATTCGTGGCAGAGAGTGAGGTAGCAGTGGCTAGTTCCATCTCAAATCGAACAATCCGGTAGACTTGATGTCTCGAATGAACGGGAAAAAAATATATGTTGAAGCCATCGGTGAGTTAGGAGAAATAAACGCTTTCCGAATTCTCTGCGGTGCGCGATTCGGGAAATAGGAGAGGAGGAAAAAACTGCCTCTCATAAGGCGACGTCGTCGCGAGCGGGTTTGAGCGTTCGCTACAAGGACATTTCTTCTCGCATTATAGTAATTTCTTGATCTGGCTTTAGACCACTTAGGGCACAATAGGATCCTTCGTTTGTCTGTCTGCAAAAAAATATCAAAGTTGACTCAAAGTATCGAAAAACACCAGATTCACTGCAGCTTTGCGGACAATGTACAAAACGGATAAGACTGAGCTTTATGCCGTTTAATTTGTCATTCATAGTGCTATCGAATCATGTATAATTTGTTGCTCTACTCTGTAAGGAACGTAAGCGATACCTCTTTTAGTAGCACCATACCACCGAAAACTGACAAATTTCGGAAGCCATTATATAAAAAACCCCACCGAAAACTTGCCTCGAAAATTTTATATGTTGTAGGTAGTTCCTTAGACTATGCATAGAAGCAAAATCAAAATTCGGACTTGATCGGTAGGCGCACTGTGAATTTTTTGCCAGCCCTATACGCGGAGCGCATTCAAGCGGAGGCACCGTGTCCCGCGTGTTGCAAAATCGAATTTTCCAAAGGGACTTTCAACTTCTGTCTTCATATAAAAAGTAATTGCTGTCATTTGAAACCATTCTGAGGTTTCAATGTTTCCTTTTCAAGGCTCTGAGCGTTTGCGTTCATAACAATGGTGTAATCGCTGAATCTAGATTGCGGAGCAACCAGATGTGCTCGCATTTTTTGCGGGATGTCACACATGCATTGCAAGTGCTGGGAGCCCGGGAAGAACAGAATGATTTTACATCTTTGTAAGAGGCATATCTGTTCAGGGTTATTCTAAACAATCATATTTACTGTACGTATTATGGCAGCAGGGACGCAGTGACTTCCAGTATTCTTTGAAACATTTCCTTTCCTACGGACCCATGACCTCGGACGGGGGAAATTGCACTGAGGAAAATGTTGTTGTGTAGTGCCATACGTACACACTCAAGGCTAATTCATGGTGCCTTTTGTGAACCTTGCCGAAACAGCCCGACTGGCGCCGCTGCCCAATATGTTATTCGGTTCGACATGCTGCGACCATGGAAGGTCCTGATCGCATTTACTCCTTGAAGACACCTTGCGCAAAGTTTCGCCTACACACAGAAGACGCTTCACTCACTTCTCGACTACAGAAGTGCATGGAGTGCCCTTATAGACCGTTGCCAGTTGCTTCGGGCGCTAGTAGATGGCGCCACAGTAGCCACGCCATTGCTTGCCTTCTGCGAGAGCCTGTGTACCGTTGCCTATGTGAGTGTTTCCGACCTTTTTTGCCGCTGTGCTACAGTTCTGTGCAAAATCTGGAAAATCAGAGGGAAGACTTGTTCCGTGATTGAGTGTAGAAACTGTGACAGAGATCTGATCGTGTGGGACGAAGCTGTTTGTTAAATTCACGAGCCGTCGCTATACAAAGACTGCCCGCGTTCGAGGCTTTTTGCAATGCACGGGTTTTCACAAAGAGAGGAAAACAAGCTGATTCGACAACAGTAGGTATCAAATCTTCAGAGGAAGGATTTCAAACCGGGAGAGTCAGCGAGGGTAAGTAATGCAGCCCTCAAAGTGGCGCAGCATTTCTGTGTGAGCCCCAAACTCCGCTGTAGGCGTTGACTGTTGCTTGTGAGAATATACTTTCCCCATAGTTGCAGGGGTCACGTTCCTTGTAGTTGAACGGTTCCGTGTACATGCCTTGTCAGTGCACGAAGCACTCGATCGTGAGCCCCTTGTTTGTCGCCTCTACAACCTTGATGAGCGGTGTACAAATATGACTGCACCTGCTGCTCAAACCCGCTTTACAAGTGCATGTTGCCGCCAAAGTGGGCCCGAAGCTAGTCTCTGTATACTACACGTTCTTCTCGCTGTTTGTGTCGACCTGATGCCGGCCTTTAAAATTTATACACCATCGTTGCACTGGCACAGTACTACACGGACATGGCCGCTGTCAAACAGCTTCGTTCCCTTTGCAAATTCTCTGTAGCTCAGCGCAGGCTTTCCGTCTCCCTCTAGCTCTTTGATCATGTGGTTGTATACATCTGAAATCAACAATAAAAGTATATGCTACTTCATAACGACAACATAACAGCCCTTACGTGCATATCTTTCTCAGGTAGTTGTACCGCAACTCTTGCAATAAAAAGCAAGAAATCACGATCTTACGATATTACATTATGAACGTACCCACAACGTAACGTATGCGCAACAAAAGAGGGGACCCCCCCCCCCCCCCCGCAGCCGAAATATGTAGTAACCCGAGCATTGTGGGGCCGATCATCTGGGACGCACGAGGACAGAAATATCACTCTAAATCAAGCAAACGCGGGACACGGTGCCACGGCTTGAATGCGCTCCGCGTATAGGGCTGGCAAAAAATTCACAGTGCGCCTGCCGATAAAGTCCGACTTTTGATTTTTCTTCTGTGGATAGTCTAAATAGCTACCTACAACATTTAACATTTTCGAGGCAAGTGTTTGGTGGGGTTTTTTAGATAAAGGCTTCCAAAATTCGTCGTTTTTCGGTGGTATGGTGTTACTGAAAGAGGTATAGCTTACGTTCCTGACAGAGTAGAGCAACAAATTATACATCATTCGATAGCCACATGAATGACAAATTAAACGGCATAAAGCTCAATCTTATCCGTTTTGTACATCGTCCGCAAAGTTGCAGTGAATATGGTGCTATTCAGCACTTTGAGTCAACTTTGATATTTTTTTTAGACAAACGAATACGGACACAGCACTGTCAACGCCGGATCCTATTGTGCCCTAAGTGGTCTAAAGCCAGATCATGAAATTTCTATAATGCGACAAGAAATAGCCTTGTAGCGAACGCTCAAACCCGCGCGCGACGACATCGTCTTATGAGAGGCAGTTTTTTCCTCCTCTCCTACTTCCCGAACCGCGCAGCGCAGATAATTCGGAAAGCGTTTATTTCTCCTAACTCACCGATGGCTTCAACGTAAATTTTTTTCCCGTTCATTCGAGACATCAAGTGTACCGGATTGTTCGATTTGAGATGGAACTAGCCAGGTACAACTTTGCAACCTTTTAGGCACAACATATGCGACAAATATTACCTCCTCAAAGGTATAACTGCTCCACCCTTTTTTCTGAGAGTGTGGTGTCTTTGAGCATGCTACGAGTTTCGTTGTGAAGTTTTGCGAGGAGGAGACCATCCAAATCCATCCATGGGTAAAGATTGACAGTCTCCATCTCTCTCACTGCTTGCACTCCGTCACTTGCAAAACATAGTATCGAACGCTACAAATGTGTATGCAAAAAAGCTTGAAGAAACAGTAGCCAGAACGAAGCAGGTGACGAGAGCGCTGGCTAGGCTTAAAGAAAGAAGAGTCAGCTATACAATGCATAAACAAAATACAGTCAACCCTCGATTTATGAACACCCTCGGTTCCCCAAAAAATCGTTCATAAATCGAGGGATTCATAAATCGAAAATTCCGTTAACTGAGTACTATCGAGCAAATGCAACAGTATTTCCGAGTTGGGATTGTGTTTATAATGCCATATATTGTGTAATTTTGCTTTTGATCATGCCTTCTGCTGTATCAATCTCACAAAAAACAGACGTTAGCGCATTCACACTCTGTTTATTATGTAATACTAAATTGTTTAATTTTGCTTTGGACCATGCCTTCCGCTGTGTCAATCTTGGAAATAAGAGATGTCACCACATTAGCACTGGGCTGGTCTCGGATTTCCTCCGGGATTTTTAACCTCCGTTTATTAATCTCCGGGTGACAGCGACCACCTTATTCATCAACTGAGGTCAGGAACACTTGGTCGCACCTTGTGCGACCCCGGAAAACCCGTGTGTTGTTCGGATTTCGAGGGGTTAAGAACCGAGGGTGCAATACTTGGAAAACGTTTTGTCCGTTCAGGCGTCATTCATAAGACCACGGAATTATCCCTTTGAAGGTTTCTGTTGACCTCGGAACGATCCGTTCATAAATTCAGGGCAAAAACGCTGGGCAACTCCTAGTTGATTCCCAGAAATTCCGTTCATTATTCGAATATCGAGGTTCATAAAACGAGGGAAAAATGAATGGAAAAAGTTTGGTTCCCCGTGTTCGTGTTCATAAAACGAGGGAATTCATAAATCGAAGGTTCATAAATCGAGGGTTGACTGTAGACGGCTGCTAGAAAGTATAACATATCAATATCAGCGAAGCCAATGCTAAAGCAAAGCCCCACATCTCTCGACCACCTGGAAGCTGGACAGTCCTCACAGACAGCAAGTCGGCGCTGGAGGCACTGTCTTCGCCTCGCTCGCAAGTTGTTTCTGACATCCGCTCACTGATCCTGACTGTGCACAACCTCCTCATCACCTCCGGCCACTCCGTGTGGTTTCAGTGGGTGCCAAGCCACATTGGCTTGCCGGGAAACACACGTGCCGAAGCAGCAGTGAGGCGCGCTCATGGCGCAGCTGAGTGCAACACTGTCATCCCGTTATCACCCTCCGTCTGCCGCATACACAGCCGCCGGCGCTTCTCCTCCGACACCCGCCTTTTCATGGAACACACTGTCGCAGTCAACACCTTCCTCCACCGCATTGACCCGAAGATGGCCTTCACTGTGTCGCTACGGCTGTCTCGAAAGGAAGAGTCAGCTCTCCATCGTCTTCGCCTGAATGTCGCCCGTACTCCATCGTTCCTGTTCAAGATCAAGCAGCGTCCCTCTTCGGCGTGCCCCTCCTGCTCCACCGACGCCGACACCCATCATTTACTCTTGACCTGTCCAAGATATGCCACTCCTCGGACTGCACTCACGCACCGCCTGTCTGCCCTGGGGCACAGAGACTTCTCTTTGGTCACCCTACTGGGCCCTGTAGGGCAGAAGCAATGGGCTGTTACCAGAGCGCTATTATGCTTCCTGGGTGGCTCTGGGCTCCTAGACTGCCTCTGAGCGATCGTGCACTCATGCCCCCCTGCTGCCCATGTGCCGCTTGCGTCTTTTTCCTTTTCTGTTTCTGTTTCTTTTTTTTTTCTCCTTTTCCTTTCTCCTTTTTTTCTTTTTTCTAGAAGGAATAGCAAGTCGACTTCTTCCTTTCCTCTCTGCTTGCCTTTTTTTTTTCTTTTTCGTAATAAACATATCCCCCCCCCCCCCGTGAAAAAACGGTGCATCCTGCCAAGTGCGAACAACTCGAGACCATGTATTTGAAAGTGCCGCCGTCGTCTTCTAAACTACCAGCATACCGTACGTCGCATATTTTGGGGTTCTGACGTTGCTGCTCGCTCAACCACCTGGCCCGCAGGAACAAGTCTACACCGTATAGGATGCGACCACCATCATCTCCATTTTTGCCTGCCGTGAGCTAACGTTTAATTTGGAGGGACGTACCATGACACGCACAATCGCATCTGACACGTTTCGATAGCATTTTTGTTATTGTTACTCGAGTTCATTGCACAGCGTACGCACGAAAGCACACCAACGCTCCAAGCTCTGAAGTTATGATCCGTAAACGTACCAAGAAACCCACTGGAAGGCGGATGCCGAAGCACGGGTCCCGGGCTTTCTTGTCGTAGCCATTCCCATGCAAGCCAAATGGACTTGGGATCGAGAATGTAGAAGTGTTCTTCAGGCAGCACTTCCCGTCGCAGCCAATAGGACGTTAGCATGTCCCACTCCGGATGCTTGACCCACTGCGAGAGATGCTCGCAGTTAGGATATCGAACCAAGTACCAAACAAGTAGTCTCTAAGTTGAGGCAAGTAGCATAATTTAGGATGCAAGATCGCTCGTAACCCGTTCTACGAATAAGGCCACTATTATGATCCCGCATCTCAGGTAATGCCTCCGAAAGAAACCCTGACACCCCTTCTCATCCGGCGGGCAACGAGCAAGGCCAACCAGTGTCCCTCCAGGACCGAGGACCGCATCTGTCGCGGACATTGTCGTTCACCAATTCTTTCTGTAAGCAAGTTGTAATGCGTCTCTAAAAGTCGGTGTACATGATGCCCTCGCTAACTACGGACAGTACATGCTATGCAAGTATGTCAGCTGTCTGCGCAGCTCCCCAGCTTCTATCTCTCCCCTATTTAGAGCGGAGGGAGTTCACTGCTCTTTCGCCTAAATAAGGGGGCAACATTTCAAGGTACAGGCGCACGTGATTTCTGCTGTGGTCTCATGCCCAACAACGAATACCCCCTTATTGCTGGCTTGTGATTGGAAAGACAGTTCGTTTCGTCACGTTGTTCCTCTAATCTTCACCCACTTCGCCGCGCAGAGACAAAATGTCATAGCGTATTTCATGAAATAGGGAAATAGCTTTTTTGTTCTGGATTACGATAAATGGTGATACGTTCGAGATCATGGCCCCCGAAGAGGGGCACATTTTGATGTCATTTTTGTCGCTCCACCAGAAACGTGCTTTCTCTCTTGCACATCAATGCGGAGGGAGAACAAGAGCTGCTCCTTTTGTAGCTGCTTTCGCATTTGAGGCAAAGGGAGAAAGCGCATTCACCAATTCATATACTGAGGATCTCAGGTACCATATGTGCCATGAAGTAGCTGGTCTCCATGTATGTGGGGCCTGTTTTCTCAATTTTTTTCTTTTTCATAATCAGTCAATCAGTCGGGTACAATATGAAACAAGGGTGAGTAGGCAAGCGAGCTGGTGAAGGTTCGACGACGGTAGCATACCTTGAGCTTGAGGGAACGAGAGGACGCACAGGAAGTAGACAGGACAGGGCTCAAAACCGGCAATAATCTCAACCAGCTCAATTGCTCAATCAGCAACCGCCTTGTTGTTCTTCCCTTCTTTCATTCCGTTTCGCATGCCATAGGTAAATCCCTCACATCCAACGGGATACGTGTCGTCTACACTGTAGAAAACAAACTGGCCAACTTGACTAATTTCATAAGCGATTCCCCCAAAAGGTTGCACTGTTGAGCATTCCAAACCATTTGTTGAGTGTAAAGAACACATTGTGTACTCCATCCCTCTAACTTGTGGAAAATCCTATGTAGGCCAAAGCAAGCGATGTGTCAACGAACGTTTACTTGAGCACTCTAGCGCTGTCAGAAATAAGAGTCAATCCCCAGAATTAGCCAAACACGTGATCTCCTGTCAAGGTTCTGCCCCCATTTTCTCAGGGACCAAGTGTCTTCACACTGTAAGGGATGACGCTAATCGGGTCATTCTTGAAGAGTTGCTGTAATAGGCTCAGACAATGCTTGCGTCAGTCAGCCCTCAGTCATTCTCCCTGAGCCCCTTTGTAATCTTCTCTCCCTCTCCAGATTCTCTTAGACTCTTATCTGCTTCAATAAATGCTTCATCACTGGTTTTGAGCCCCGTCCTGTCTACTTCCCTGTGCGTCCTCTCGTTCCCTCCAGCTCAAGCTATGCTACCGTCGAGGTACAATATGGACGGGAGGCTCATAAAGACATGCCCTGACCATGTCAGTGCGCAATTTTGCGCGGAATCCGCCAATCAGGTTCGGGACCATAGTAATGCAAAATGCTACCAAAGGAAGCGCCCTACCTCGGCGAGTGGTTCACTGTACTTGCAAGGGTCCCATACGACGAGGGTGATGTTCCGAAAGAGGGGGGAATCGAAGAAGTCAAACTCTGGTCTTGCCACCACTTGGGAGTTGAGAAGGCGAAGTGTAGTCTTGCTTCCCACGTCTTCCTCGTGACCTTTAGTGGGGGCATCGTTGAAACGGAGCACAGCATCGTGACTGTCTGGAATAATTGAAAATGGCAATGATCGCATAACTGATGGATGTACTAACATTATTATTGCTCCACTTTCAATTTGAGCCATATGTATTTGCACTTAAAGGACCAATAGGGGGGCGTCGAAAGGTAAGAAAAACGGGGGACCCTTTCCTATACAGACGTTCCGATAGCGTCCGAAGTAAAGTTTAAAAGGTAAAGGAGTTGCATTTAATTAATGGGCGTACGCAAATGAGCCACTCGCTGCACAGTTCTTGGTCGATGTCTCTGGGGTGATCACTGAAAAGAAAACTTTTCGATAGCTAGCGCAATCTGATTACGAATTATTCAGCCGACGGATTTTCGTGAAATGCCCGGTATACCTTACATGCTGCAGGTAACGCTTTTCTACGTAGCACAGAAAACATGTTACTTCAGTCCCATGCGAAAATCTGGACTGGTCCCAGAATGGTTCCAGTTGAATGTGGATGGTCCCAGCTGGATTCCCAAGTGGGGTGGCTGGTTCCACTTTGGTGACATCAATGGTACCACTCTGGTCTCAGATGGTTCCAGAAGTTCCAGCTGGAGCCTCACAGGTACCATTTTGTTCCCAGAATGGTCGCTGAGACTCCAAGTTGGGCAGCTTCCCCCTTTGAGATTTCATCTTGTCCACACTTGCCATGTTTTGTTTGGCCTATTACTCTGATCTATTTTAGCACAGGCATGGTCTCTTTTTATTGCTAGGTGCGCGCGTCTGCGAATGCTGTATCCCTGTAACTCCAATTCGTGCACATTCTCATCTGATGTGAATATCATAATTCCTATTAAGTACCAGAGAAATGTAAAAAGATACATGTCAACAACAACAAAAAATAAGCTAAATACTAGAAGAAAGACAACAACAAAAAAAGAAAAAGTAATTGTAGAGGCTGATGCAATGTGAAGACGCCACGGCAATTCAAACTTCAAACGGCGAGAGCCGAGAGGGAGAGGGCGAGAGTGGCAGTTGGAACCTGGAAATTGGACGCGTCGCAGCAAGTTGGTTTTGTCTTCAGTCGCCGTCGCAAGGATGATGTATCTCCTGTGCAGTATTTACGTGTGTTTCAGTCCGCTTTGTAAGACAATGCGCTGACAATGGTTCCTGTGCAACACATTGTCGATTTCCCGGAAGAGTTTTGACGCCAAGAAGACGTAAACGGCGTAGGGGCAAGAACTCACTGTGAAACGCCAATCGTGCTGCACGTCGCGGATGTTTGCAGGTATGAGTGATGACCGTGATGTTTTGATTACTAGTAATTAGATGTTTCATTTTAGCAACTTCGGAGGAACTTGAAGAGAAACAGGATAAGAAGATTTCGAACGTACGGTGAAGAGGAATGGGGTGTATGTCGCGACCTGCATGGAAAACAGGAGTGTCGTGTCATCTTCTCTAAGAAAATGCAAGATGTGAGGTGGCCAACGAACGAAACCTCCCTGTGGTCCGTGAGTGCATCGCACAGTCGGGCATATGCTTTGTCTAGACACAGTGAGTGATCAGACTTATACTACGTGGTATCATGTAGAGATGTATTGATTATTTCTTTCTGCTCAGTGTATGCTTTTACCAGAATAAACCGTAATTACTTGAGCAATATGTGCATTTCTACGCATTATTTTTGGTCATGCATTCAGTGGTCCCAGCTGCTAAGTGGCCGGATCCCGGGCCACTTAGCAGAGGGGACCACTGGATCAATTCCACTGGCTCCACTTCAAGTGGGGCCATCGTGAAGCTGGTTCCACTTTCAACTGGTCCCAGTCACTAAGTGGTCCCACACTGAAAGTGGGACCTGTCCAATAAACCACTTTGAAGTGGTCCCACTCCAGATTTTTGCGTGGGATGGGAACGGTAACAGTGATAGGAACAGAAACAGAAACGGTATATTATCGGGATTTGAGTTGGAAACGCATGCCATGATCCTCGACTACCAGAAAGACAAACAGAAACGAAAATGGTTCGGCCGGTATTGAATTCCAGTAAAGGCTATGAATGCAACGATATGAGTGATAATCCTCCGTTGGGCGTGCCATAAATACCACGCGAGCGACAGCGTCAGAAACATAACGAGGGATTCCCAGCACTCGTTTCTCTCAGTTTAGAACCTTTCAGTTTAGAGAGTATCGTTGTAGTAGAGGCTTCGTCTTCGCGAGAATAGGGAAGATGGTGAGGTCTTACATTTTCGAGAATGGCGTTTTTGGCGAAATACCTTATGTGGCCTTCGCGATGGTTATGGTTTCGGTATGGTTGCTTCCGCAGTGGGTATACACGCGAAATAAACACTCGCGAAGGCAAACAACTAGTGTTATGCAATCACTAATCTTGACTGTTTTTGTACGATTTGACACGCATATTTATTTGTTTAATTGTATAGAGTTTGACCTAGTCTTGAACATTGGATACTTTGATGTTGGATTCCTGCCCACAGCGCATACTGTGATATCGGCGGGTCTCAATGCCACTACATATATGACGTGCGTGTTTCGATGTGTGGTTCCAACCAGTGGCGGATCCGGACCCTATTTTTTTCCCCTATTTTTCTTTGGGGGGGAAGGCAACAGTTTCTCTGTGTAAGCGCGTGGTGCACTCTAAGAAAAAAAATGAGTACTTTTACTCCCTTTGAGGACTAAATGCATTGCCACAAAAAATAGTCCCTTTC
Source organism: Ornithodoros turicata (assembly GCF_037126465.1). Taxonomy (NCBI): domain Eukaryota; kingdom Metazoa; phylum Arthropoda; class Arachnida; order Ixodida; family Argasidae; genus Ornithodoros; species Ornithodoros turicata. The sequence continues at coordinate 3,630,871 of NC_088208.1, forward strand.
GGGAGTAAATGCACGGGAGTAAACGAATGTCATAGAGTGGACACTGTATTTCACGCGCTGTCGTAAGAGTCCCAGATACATAATTCGTGTGCATGCATGAAAATACTTTTAAGCAAACCGTCAACCGTGATATAAAATCTTGAGCTAACTGTTTCTTACTCTGTGTGTCTGAAAAATTGCTACGTTGGCTGAGTTATACAGCATTATGCCATCAAATTGACCAAGGGCACATATTTACGTACTGTTGCATTCGGGAGACCATTCGCGAAGTTCAGTGACAATTTGCAGTCCTGGGGAGTAGATGTCGGGACTAAATGTCGGGCTAGGGGACTATAATGGGGAGTAATTGCAGTCTATAGGGGAGTAGAAGCTGCAATTACTCCCCGTTTTACTCCTTTTTTTTTCTTAGAGTGTGGCGATAGGGAAATCCAATGTATAAGCCGACGTTTTGAGGCGATCGCCCAAATGCCCACCCCGTATCCGCCACTGGCTCCAACCAACACCACCTAGATACAGAAGGCCTGTTCATTGCCTCCTCTCCCTCCTTCGCTACGTGGACATTAAGAGTCAGAATTCGTCTGCTACTGCGTGTCGCCGTTCAGCGATTTCAAGAACTTGCAAATGGTTGCAGCTACTTTGGAACCTGCAGACCTGAATCTGTAGACAAAAAATGCAACACGCTCTCCAGAAAGTCGGTCTTGAGAAACATATGGAACTGTTTTGCGCTATATTTTAAAGGTTTCCCATTTAGTACGCAGGGACGTTCATTCACCACTCGCAGACGACTGTGGTTCGTCTCCGTGGCTACGACCGCTGAAAGCACGTTCGTGATTGGCTACCGCCGTTGAAAACACGACCCTGATTGCCTGACTCTCAGTTGTGACGTCACGTCAACGAGTAAGCAGGCTGTCTCTATCTATAGGTGGTGTTGCTCCAACCACCCGAATTTAGTGGACCTCGTATAGATGACGTCATTTCCTCGCGGTTGATTGGACGGTTCGTATGAAGTGCACAATCTACCACATCATCAATGTCACTTGCAGGTTGACAGCCAGAATGTCTGACGTCGCCCCTATGCTTATCACCTTGTAACGATCCCTGTACCATAACCGGAAAAAAAAAGTCCAGACTACTCCACTGCATAGAGTCCATGGCTGACGCTGTCAAAATTATGTTGAACAGGTAACAACACGTGTGCAAGTGCACGAAGAAAGCGAAATGCTTCTGTATATGCTCTCATTCACATTACCCATGTAGACGTGCTGGACCCCGAAACTGAGCAGCGCATTTACAGGATACAGACCTGTTTCTACAAATTTTCCGGAATGTGCGTGATTTAATTCGGAAGCGAAATTACTTGCGTTGCGAAATGGACCATTTCCATATTCGCGTCACCCCTGGCGGCGGAATGTCGAACGTCGTGTCTTTCCCCCCAAACATGGTGACGCTTTTCGGACTGGCACGTTGCGTGGGAAAGTAGCAAGAGAAGATTGGAAGAAGAATGTGGCAAGAGTGAAGGCGCATTGTACTCATTACCAGACCTCAAACGTCCGCGTAACCTTGAAACTGATGATCTCCCCACAATGAACATGACAGTCGCCCGCAGGTGGGTCCGTAGCGATATTTTCCACTCAAAGATGGCGGACGCAAGGGCTGGGCATGCGCATACGCGTTGTCGGAAATGGTCCATTACAATTAGTTGTGTGAACGCGTTATGTACTTTAAAACAGCGTTCAGGCGACAACCACAGAGCTGAATGTGATGCCCACACTCAACTCTACAAGAACCGTTTCATTACCGGATACGGTAACGGAAACGAAATTGAAAGGCTGGTACCAGAAGAGAAAAAAAAAACGGTAACGAAAATATCTCCGTTGCCCTTTCCTGTTTACTTCTTGTAACCATATTCAGTGGCAACGACACTATCCCTCTAACACAAAGACCTTTATCTGTTGCTCATGTAGAGAAAGACTTCTCCCTGTTTGTAAACAAATGACGTCATAGTGTTCGACATCGCGCCAATTTGGTGGAGCTGAACTACGCTCGAAGCTAGAGGCGAACAAGGTTGCGCCCGAAAGCCACGGTCTTGAGGGGATTACGATGGTCTCTGAAAGAGACGCGACCTTCGGTCCTACTTTTCTTTCAGTAGGAGGCAGTGAACAAGTGTCCGTTCGTGGAACCCAGCCCTCGCCTTCCGATTTGTTTCGGTTTCAGTCTCTCTACCAACGTCATGATGACGGTTCTCGGGTAGAGGTCTATTAACGAAATGTGTGGAGCAATTCAAGTGGAAACGTATTTGGAGTCACTCTGCATCATGAGTATAGCAGTATCATTCGATTATCTTTCTGTACATAGTAAGTCCTTAGCAGAGTCGTCCCCAAGCTGTTTTCCTCGGAGGATAGGACAAGCGTGAAACTTGAAACGTGAAAGTTGTAACGGTTATCTGGGAACAGAATTATACGAATTCCCTAATCCCCCTACCACGGGCATTCCCAGAATTTTTCCAACCGGGGGGGAGGGGACAAACCCCCTACCACCTCTTTTTCTGGAAGCGGCGTTGCGGGCTGTGTGGGTGTTCAGAGGTTCCGATTATGACATCTGAGAATAATCATTACGACCTATGACTAAAGAGCGCACTATATTCACAAGCGACCTTGGAGCTCCAGAGGGGCACGGCCCCCCCTTGCCCCTTCTCGGTACGCCCATGCCCTCAGCAGTCAAGGTTCATTTTGGACAGTGAATCACTTTGCCTTTATTAACATCCAAGAGACGTCCAACGAGTGTAGCACCTTCTACGAAAAAGAAAACACACGCACTGACATCAACATCACGAACAGAAGAAGAGGACCATCGTGTTCCTATCCTTATGTACTTATTCCCTTTCTTTGCGAGTCACGGCAGGAAAAAAAGAACATGAGCGTCCTTCCCATACCTCTTTACTTCCCTATCGAGAGGCGCTCTAGGAACCGCCGTTCCCCAACGCGTCTCGCTACACTCGTCATGAACCCATCCACCGGCAAACTGGAACTCCACGCCCTCGTCAACCCATCCGAACCATCGTCATCTTCCAGCGACCACCACCGCCGACACTCGCCCAGACGTCGCTCCAGTCGGCGCGGAGGTTCTTCGTCCGACTCGGACTTGCCCTGCCGAAGAAAGTCCCGCGACAGACGTCCCTCCTCACGCAAGACCTATTCACTTATCGACGTCGCTCGTCGCGAAGATATCTTAAAGGGATGTCGAAGCGAATCTCTCCCTAACCATTCCACTCAACCTTTCACAACAATTCCCGTGACAGCTTCAGACATCCAAAGAATACGGAATGCATCGGTTTGTCCAACGCAATACGCGGCCGAACATGAAATATGTCCTCCCGTCCCAAATTCCCGTATTTCTTCAAGTCCCACGGACATTCGTTCTCAAAGGAGCGTACGGTTTGCTCCGCGTCCCTCGCGGCGTCCGTCTTCGACGCCAACGCGTGCGATTCGACGTAGCTCCGTTAAGCATCCCAGGACTGCAGCCACATTGGGGTACGGCGCGTGTTCGGTGATAATCCTCAGTGTTATCGTAACCTGCTACCATGTCTTCAGCACCACAACCGCCGGAAAGAGTCTCGTACAAGCCGCGACGCACTACATCGCTTTTGATACGACGACAGAAGTGGCGATGACAAAAACGCACGGCGTGTCTTTCATTGTCGAAGTACTACCTAACGTTACTAACGCGGGTACGACTGCACGACAGGAAAGCACCCAGAGAAGCACATTCCCCAAGTGCACGCGCAGCCTGTGTCGCTACCAGGGTAACATGTTAAACGTGAAACCATCCGTGGAGCCTTGCACCAACTTTTACAGGCACGTGTGTCATCGCTGGATACAAGAAAAATCGAATGACTCTTCCTACTTCGAAGCCGACCAGACCAAGCACACGGAAATAATGTTGGACACGCTGTTAACCAGCACAGAGAGAGCAACACTAACTGACACCGGTGGGGTACTTTATAGGATGTGCAAAGAGTACATATCTTTTGCCAAATCAAAAGCTAACCTTGTGTCTTTGTTGGAACGCGTGGGTCTCCGAAGGTGGCCTTACCAGGATAGCATTCGTAGCAAGAGCGAAATGTGGGAGACGCATGCTCGGATTTATCGTACGCTCGGAACCTCAATCCTTGTAACTGTCTCGTCGGCTGGAGATCCCAGAAACAGTTCGAAGTCCGTGATAAGTGTGGATGCCCCAGATTTATTCGCGCTGGACGGTGCAAGCCTTCCGTCCTGGTATATTCCGGCACTGTACCGAGCCGTCAGCATATTCGATGCGGACGCTTACGAAGATATATCTCACCGGGTTCTCAAGTTCGTCTCCAAGCTGGCGCAACTAAACGCGAGACACAAAGAGCGACCTCGAACGTCTACGTTGTCGAGCTTTCCTTTCTACGTACCCCTTATCAAGTACACGTTCAGCGACCTTCGCGAACTTTCTGGAACCAATGCCTTGCTCGTCAAGAATCAAGCATACTTGAGAGCTCTGAAATCTCTCATCGGCGGCACAAAAAGCGCGGATGTGTTTAACTACTTCGGGTTCCGCGTTATCCTCCAAGTGTCTCCGTTGCTGTCGGACGAGTTCTACCTGATGAGTCGAGCGATGATGACTAAAATGAGTGACAGGTCGCAGATAAGTTGGCCACGTTGGCAACGCTGTCTGTGGTTCATCGACGACATGGACCCCATCCTTCTACTGGGTCCCTTCCGAAATTACGTCGGTTGGATGATGAAGCCGCCCAATATCGCCTTTCACGCCGGCAGGATGCTGCGTACATTTTGTAAGAACATTGCGAAGCTCGAGTGGTGCAAGAAAGAGCATGATTCGAAGTGCGGCCACTTTGCAAACTCTACAAAGATCGACGTTCTCGATCCACATCTAATGAGTTTGACCCCTGTGGTCGACAATTTCACGGCGGAAGCCTTCTTTGACTCTTACCTAATATTCAAACAGAGAGGTTGCGAGATTCGACTGGGCGCTCAAGATAAGATAAGGTCGCGTCTGTCGTCGCTTCTATCAGTCTTCAGCAACACTGTCGCTTACCACTCCGAAGCGTTCACGCTGTATGTCCCTATCGTTCTGGCATATAACACGTTGTACAACCTGGAACGTGATATGTTCCTGCGCGTTCCTTATCTCGCACAAAAGATATTCGCCAAACTGCTTGAACGCTTGCACGCTCATCTCTATCCATCTGATCAACTGGTACTAAACATTGGGCAATATCCTAGCAAGTGCGCCAGATACAGCAAACGCGTCTTTGGGGTTCCCGGCCAGTGGTTGTTCCAGGACCTGCTCATGGATATATCGTCATGGTACTTGACTTACGAGTACTGCATGGAAGATAACTGGCCCGGTGTCAACATAGTCCCTGGTATTGGGAAAGAGAAGAATATCTTCTTGTTCGCCGCCGTTGGTCGATGCAGGAACAAAGCGGGCGAGTCTGTGCTGTCTCAGATGGGTTCCAAGACATACGTTTTGGCCGAAGAGTTCGTGAACGAATCGTTCCTAAACATGAACGCATTTAGTAGTGTCTGGGCATGCGCAAATGATAGCGCAATGAACCCCGCAGAGAAGTGCACGTTGTGGGATACGTGATTCCTTTTCACCGAATTTAGTAGACAATCAAATTCGACTTTGTTCGAGGTCTGGTAAATATGTAACATTTAGATTTCGTCTCTCGCGTGATACTTGCGAAGAAAAGATCCTACCCCTTCATATTAATGCTGCTTATGTTTCGGTGTATAAAAGCATTTTTAGATCGGGAATAAATATGTGTCTCGAACCATTTCGTTTGCGAAGTACGGATAAGCCGGAAAGAAACAGTCGTATAGGCCTATAGCGAATTTGCGTAGTCATTTCGTAACCACACGGCCCAGCGCACGGAACTCGTCCCGCTAATTGACCTCTACCCGAGAAACGTCATTATGACGTTGGTACACTGAAACCGAAACAAATCGGAAGGGGAGAGCTGGGTTCCACGAGTGGGCACTTGTTCGCTGCCTCCTATCAGGGTTGTTTGGATTTAATCCACATGAATTTTATCCAGTGGACTTTTTTTAATTTGATCCACACAAATTTAATCTGAATTTTTTAGAGATTTTGTCCAGATGCGACGTGAAAGACAATCTTAATTCAACGCCACACGGAAACCTCCCGCCTTAACTTATTGTCGTGTTGGCTGTTTACAAAAGCCCATGTTAATTACATGAACTTCTAACCTTTTTTTAACTTTGTCACTTTTTAACTTGACTTTTTGAAATTTTCAGATTTAACTTTTTCCCATTTTCTTCTACTTCTGCCCATTCAGGGAGATGTAGACTTTCTTCTGCTTCCTGCAGGCATGTTAAGTGAAGTACGACACCTAATCCAGGCTTGTAGCGTCTACACCATTCGCCTACGCCTGCATGGGACCCTACCTTTCGGAAAACAATGGAAACTCATTCAATATTACTGCGACAGGCAGTTTCATAAACCGAAACTATGAGAGGTCACCAAAAATCAAGAACAACAGCAACACACATTTGTTTTTACTCTGTGTCACATTTCTAGGCTGGTCTATATTCTCCAAAAATATCCGGGTTTTATCCAAAAAAAAGCCCAGGAGAGGATATTTTTAAAAATACCCGGATTTTTTTCAGCCCTGCCTCTTATTGAAAGAAACGTAGGACCGAAGGTCTCGTCTCTTTCAGGGACCATCGTAATCCCCTCAAGACCGTGAATTTCGGGGCCGACCTTGTTCGCCCTAGCTTCCAGCGCAGGTCAACGCTACCAAATTCGTGGCGCTGTCCAACAGTATGACGTCAATTGTTTACAAACAGGGAGAGGTCCATTGGATCCCTCCAGGGGGGTCGCTCGTGTTCTGTTTGCGTCGTGGTGGTGGTGGAGCTGCTTGCCGTCGTCGACCACACTTAGACGGGCAACGTCATGACTGTCGCAGGGTGGGGGGAAGTGCGTCCTGGGCTGACTTCACAGGGAACATTTGTCTTAAGGTGTCTAAGGAAAACCCAGAAAAAACACCCAGACAGTACAGCCGACGTCCAGATTCGAACCCTGGTCACCTCCCAATCTCGGCGTGGAATGCCATCGGCGTAACCACTAGGCCACACGAGCGTCCTTCTTTGTTTTCTTTTACCCAAAGGAGAAGCTTTAGAATTTTAAAATATTGATAGTGTGCACAGACACAAAACACAGTAGAGCAAATTTCACGGCTTGGAGGTGTCGACCACCATCTCGCTTCTGTTTATCTTGTCTTGTCTTCAGGTGAGATTGGAGACTTTGCAATACCTCTTAGCTCTTAGATAACTATGGATTTATGCGCAGTCGTTTGGCAAGTGGGGTGGTGGTGCTGGTGAACGGACTCGCCGTTGTCGGCCTCACAGAGGTGGGCAACGTCACGACTGACGCCCTGGGGGAATGTGCGTCCTGGGCCGACTTCTAAAGGACCTGTGCCGACAGATGTATGAAAGTGCGTGAGGAAAAACCCGGAAAAACACCAGACAGCATAGCCGGCAGCGGGATCCGAACCCGGGTACCTCCCAGTCGCGACGTGACATGGCCAGCATGCTACCCATTGAGACACGCGAGCTGGTCTGGCAGTGGGACTTTGAGAGCCCCCGAAAAAATCCCAACGTAGCTCAAAGTGCCACTACGGACTAAATCTCGTGTCTTCAGGATCCTACCAAGGTTATGTTAATGAAATCTTATCTTACTTTACGTTCCTGCCAAATATTTTGGCTCTACGCGACGCAAAAGCTAGAGAAGATTAATTTTATTTGTGGAGAACTGTGACGACATATTAGACTCCGACGGACTGCCCGGCTCTCATCTGGCAACGTTGTTGCCTGTCGCATCTTCCGGGGGGGGTTCACTTTGTTGCACTTCGCTAGCAGAGCCCCACGTGACATATCATACGACCGCTCTGACCTTGTAGAAAACACAAAAGAGGGAAAAGACATCAGTAGTAGGACGAGATGCTCTATCAGAACCACCTTTTTCTAATCCAACACAATTCAGTTCTAATCCAACACAAGTCAATTCCAAGCCATCTGATTGATGGCCTTTAGCTCCGCCTACTTCACGTTGATTGGCTCATGCTAAGCCTACTGATCGCTGATTGGCCGATCGTAGCTCCACCCTTTATGCTAATGAGCTGGCTTGGCTCCGCCCCTTCACGTTGATTGGCCCATGCTAAGCCTACTGATCGTTGATTGGTTGACCGTAGCTCTGCTCCTTTATGCTAATTAGTTGGCTTGGCTCCGCACACTTCACGTTGACTGGCCCATGCTAAGCCTACTGATCGTTGATTGGTTAACCGTAGCTCCGCCCCTTTATGCTAATTACTTCGCTCCGCACACTTCACGCTGATTGGTGCATGCATAGTCTGCTGATTGGTGAGCATAGCTCCGCCCCTCTATGCTAATTAACCGGCTCTGCACCCGCTGATTGGTTCATTCTAAGCCTACTGATCACTCTCCACATTTTCCAGATTTCTAAGCACTCTGATTGGCCGTCCCCAATCTAAGTCTACCGATTGGCCCTCACACGTTGATTGGCCCGTTCCAAGTCCACTGATAGGCTGGCACTCCAAGCCCACTAACTGGCCGACTAAGCCTACTGAACATAGCCTTCACTAGCGCCCACCAGATGGTGCGCTCGGCAGTGGCTCCGGTGCGGCTCTATCTCAGATGTCTAAACTTACCTCGTTAGAGCGCCACCAGATGGCGCAACTCTTTACTAGCTCTGCCTACTTCCCGCTGATTGGTCCATTCTAAGCATACCGATCACTCTTTACATTTCCCAGACTTCTAAGCCAGACCACGCTAAGCCTACCGATTGGCCCTTCACACTGATTGGCCCGTTCTAAGCCTACCGATCACTGGCCCTCTCGAACTGATTGGGCCACGCTAAGCCTAGTGAACAGTGATTGGCTAGCATGCATATGTCGCTCCTAAGCTCGTCCGGCACCCCGGCCACTGGGCAACAGTTCCAGACAAGATACGACAATTGTTGATTTCAACCTTTATTTGGTACAACAGCCTCATGCCATTGGTCCAGCTGCATCGTAGAGCATGGGTTTGTTCAGCTGCATCATAGAGATCATTGGTCATTCATGTATCGATCCACTCATTGGTCCATAATTCTATCCGGTCATCTCTTGCGCTCATTGGTTATTCTAGCCTCATAGGTTGGTAGGCTCCAACTGCTATTGGTTCATCTAACTGCGAACCACTCATTAGTCATTCCTAACCGTTCATTGGCCCATCTGACTGCAAGTGGTCGCTCACCCAACTGCTTATTGGTTCCTACTTCTAGCGCCTTTTTGTGACAAATGTTCGCAACGTCCGCGCGAAATGGATTAATAATTGCGGGAATGCTCATGTATAGTAGAATGGAGCGACCCCTCTGACTATTTTTTAGGATATCACCCCATGCGCACGACCCAGAGAGCAACTACCTGTTTCTGCGGGGCGCGAGCGAGCAGCAACGTCAGCATCCTAAAATATGTAACACGTGGTAGTTTAGCGCGGCACTTCGGTCTCCAGTTGATTACGCTTGGTCGTTTTCTCTGTGGGTTTTGTTGCAGCTTTCCTTGATGCCATACCGCTTGAAACACCATGCAGAATCCGCTGATGAAACTGTTGGGCCCAGAATGGCACTGTGTAAGCTTCGCTGCAACCGCCAGCTTGGATAGCCAGGAAGGTAGACATTGTTCTATATATGGACATCGCAAAATCTTCATTGTTTACGCACACTGTGATCATCCACAGATTTTTTATGCAAAAAACGTATATTTTACCGAAGCATTGTACAATCCATCGATTAGTATGGATACTAAGTATGGATGTGTGTGCAAACTTTATTAGCTATTTTTCACTCCTGATTTGCGGTTTAAGAGCATTCTCTTCCTGTTTTCCAATAATCTCATCGCTAAAATCAATAAAGAAGATAGGGATTATAGGGGCTCTAGGGATAGGGGCTCATAGGGATTTTTTCTTCACATAGAGTTGTCTGATCAGGCAGAACAGTTTACTTTTGGTATACGTTTTAATACCTCAAACGAAAGGTCGGTGACTCGGAAAACATGATTTACAACCCCAAACTGTGAAAGCTTTGATATAAAACAGATGGCTCGAACATATTCTGGCATGCAGTCGGCTCATCCTCAAAAGCCCGATGACCCCATTTCTCGAAAAACGAGATTTACAACCATGGGAGTATGCAGAAACAAGCGAGCATTGATATAAAACAGATGGCTCCAGCATGTTGGGACACGGACCAGCAGGGGTACATTACGCACCTGTGTTCCGGCTATCTAGTTTTCTGTGCGGCTGGCATTCAGCACGGTAAGTTGAGCTATCCTTGTCGACGTGGGGGGTAGATTTGCGAACCTGGAAGGTGCGCGATATTTCATTTTGATGTGTCTATATCAGTGCATGTTGAGCCCGTGCATCGCGATCGCCTCCAGATTACACACTCAAAAGTCTGTGCGTGTGTGTGTGTGTGTGTGGATGTAGCTACGTGTGGATGCCGCTGAAGTGAAAAACTGCAATATACACAGACATGGACCTCTGTGAGACCGTCAACGGCGAGCCCTTTCACCATCATCACCACCACCAGGCTAAAATCGCGTGAGCTGTCCCCGCGCCGTCGGAAATTCGTGTTTCAGATATTGCTGCATGGTGTCGCGTGCCAAGTTTGTGCGTGGTGAATCTATGTGGTATGAAACCTGTCATATTTGTAACTGTGATAAGCTCTTAAGGTGAGGATGAACTTGTTCATAATGCGACGAGCCTTGCACATTTTGTGTGATCATCGTAAATTTATATTTCTAATGGTGCGTCCAGTAGTGCTCTGTCTAGAAGGAATGTGGAGGTGTGTCGCGTGAAATATACGCTGGCTATGTTTGTGGTGCACGCACAGAACGTTCTGGGAGAGCTCTGAAGGCAACCTGAAATTGTGTTTCTTCATACTGAGCTTGCGTTGAGTACATTTCTGCTTTTTAAGATTGAGTACGTGCGAAGCTTCACTGCATAGCACCAACCACTATCGGTTTACTCGATCGCTTTGTTTAAGAGGGTGCAATACCGTCCGCGTTTCGTCAATTCTGCCCGATAGATGGAGCACAGAAGGATCTTAATTGATAACCTAGCGTTCACTGCGGAGGCTCCTGGTACTACGGCGGCAGAGGGTTACATGTATACATTACACGACTGATCCACCATATCAGCCGAAGGGATTACAAGGCACTCTTTCCCCCTTGCTTTGTTGTTTAACCTTCGCCCTCTAGAATGCCTTATCACCTTGAGAACAGCGTCCGCGTGTTATCTATCTGTTATTTGTGCGTGTGATGGCAGACGGATGGACAATTTAATTCAACAGAACCTCACGAACACATCAAATGTTTCCGCCACTCGTTGTGGAACTGCGGAGAAAAAAAAAGAAGAAGAAGAAAGAAAAGTAACTGATTGAGCAGACCTTCTATACATGGATTTGAAAAACAGTCACTCACCTATTGAGCTTGGCATCCGCACCTATTGGGTGCGGATGCCCCAATGAATTCATGAATAAATTCGTGGCAAGCTCACATGTGCTTGTGTGTATTCGGAATCGTGGGAATCATTTCGTGAACAGGAAAATTGCTGCACCATCGTCAGCCCCAGATGACCAGTGCACTGTCCCGAAAATTATTGTGGACTGTTCTACGACACCACGGTGCTTTGTCACTGGCACATCTAAAGCTGTATCGGGTTCAGTGTGATCGGTAAAGAACAGACAACTTGTGTAGTCGGCAGTGCGGTCTTACATGGCGTTCATTCTCAGCCATGACAGCATCTGATCACCTGAACAGTGATGGGTGTCTCCGTATAGCGGACAGTGGTGTTGTCGACTCATTTACGCCGACGCCACAACTCCGATGCTCATATTTGTACACAAAGTCTAAAAAGACGGGAATGAAGTTGAAGAATGAAGCACAGTGCCAGCAGTACAGTGCTTGTGGTGGATTGTAAAGCGTGCGGGGGCGTCGGGAACGAGGTTGCTGGTCGCCATCAGTGGGCAGCAAGGGCAGGCTGTAACAACCGGACAACTTGATAGCCGCATGCTCTTGTAACGAGGTGCCATGCATCAACAGTTGTGCATTGGATTTTCTTATACGAGCTCAGTGCACAAATTGTGAGAAATGAGACGCGGACGCTGACCACCGGCCATCATGCTTGCAACAAGTCCCTCCATTCCCTCACCTGGAGAAGGGCGACTTGGCGTACGCGATCTTCTATACAAAGTTCTACACCATGTTCTACACCAATATTGTAACTGTGGCGTATATCTTAACCACTGATCTCTATGTATAAAGGCTGGATCGCGCATGGGAGAGGGGCTCGTGGGGGAGAGGCGTGCCTTCGGGCCGCCATGTTGGTGGGCCCTAAAGTGCTGTGTGTGCCCATAGAAAACAATGGGAGGCAACAGAGATTGTGAGTATTTATTGCGCTGCAAGCATTGGTCGTTGTTTGTCATCACACAATTTTGTAAGGTGCCAGTATACTGATGTATCCTAACAGTATTTCACAGGTGTCCTGCCGTTCGATTCTTAATTACGTTATGTTTTGCATTCCGAAACTAGACCGTCATTGCAGTGCAGCGCTGGGGGTTGTACTATACAGCACGTTTCCCAGCCAATATTTCAATAAGAAACGACTTGAGGTTAACAACAACCATGTATATAATATCCCGTACTGCGTTCTGGACAAAAATTGTTCCATAAAGAACGGTCCGGGAAAAGATATACTCGCATGGCAGAAAGGGATCGTTCTGTAGAATCACAGCCGTTGTTTTAGCCGTGTATGCGTTTAGTATGATTTATATCAAGCATCGCCATAGAAAAAGTCTTTTAGTAAACGACACCGGTGCTTTGCCTCGCAAATATGGACACACCGAAGCAGCCCAAATATAATTACTTCACGCAATTACATCACACTCGTTAGGACAGTTAATCAGGTAGTGATGTAAGCTTAATCAATTAAGTTACTTAGAAAGTGGTAACACCTGCTTGAGACACAGGACTCATCTCTTTTTGAAGTACAGCCCTTTATGTTTGTTTGCTTCTTCCTTTATTTGTTCTGATTATTTGCAGGCGCGATTGTGCCAAACTGAATATGTCCTTCTCCAGCACTCACGTGCTTTTGTTGAATACAACTGCAGCGTGAGAAAAGCTGCTTGGGGACGGGGTCCTGCTATCCAGTGCAGACTTTGTCATGCTTGTTATGTGGAGCATGTTCCAAAAAATGCAGCTCCACGTATGGTCTTCAAATTGCAACAGGACTATTTGGAGCTTGAAACAGTTGTGATTTTGTCATTTTGGCCCTCGTGTACTGAGTCTGTGAAACGCAAACAAAAAAGTCTAACACGATATGCTTTTGTAATGAAGATCACTGATGATGAGTAAAGAGAATATACGAGTTCAAGTTTATTCAATATTTTATATCATTCATTATATTATTCAACATTTTATGTCAAGTTTATACAACATCAAGTTTATTCAAGTTCAAGATTTATTTCTTGCACTTATGCGTTTCAGGATACAATGAACGTGCAGGGAGGTCTCAAAAGGCTACATTTATTGTTTTGTGACCTTGCTACAATGGCAATATATATCTCAGGAATGACAATGTACACGTACATTATGCAAATTTGTTGCACCCAATTTTCATACATGCTGAATTTTAAATTTTTGTTTTGCAGCCTATGTGTTCAGTGTATTACAAATTGCTTAATGCAAACAACACTTTGTTAGTTTCAAGCTTTTTGCTCCCATCTAAGATATTCCTATCCTGGAGGAACTGCCACTTCGACACCATAAAATATTCAGTAGGTTTCACTCTGGCAGGCCCTGCCACTGCAAATTTCCTGAATTGAAACCCTTCAAACTGTGTCATAATCTTAAATACGTCAATATTTCTGCAAGTAGTTGACATGCTGGATGACACTCCCCCTGCAGCTAAGGCAACTACAAAGAGTTCCAAGAGGTCGAAGGTAAACCTACAGCTGCATGAGTGTGATCAACAGTAGGGCATTCTCAATAAATAATTTTCTTCTTATAGTGTACATGTGCATGCCTATTAACTGGAATAATTATCACTGTTCCATGACAAGTTTTAATTTCTGAGAGTGTACTGTAGAGGCTGCTTAGATCTACAACAGTTCATACAAGGTAAGTATTATATACTGTGAATGCCTTTAAAAATCCCATGTGACACATATGCCTTTACTTTCTGGAGGTGCTGTGGAGTTTGTGGGCATTACGCAGGTTCTGCACCCAATTCTTGAGTATGTCGAGGCAGCTGTGAAGTAACCTGCATTGATGATGATTATTCCAATTTTTATGGTGCATCGACAACAAAGGAAATAATACATCAGAACATTGGTTTGGGTGCAACCAGTTAAAAATAAATAGTTGTTTAATAAATGCATTGGACAAATGTTAAAACATCAGTTTAAAACATGGTTTACAATCCCAGTATCTTCTAAAAATTAAAAAGATTAAAAACTATTCTACAAAGAACATGGGGAACTCTTCTAAAAAGAATTATAATCTTTAATTATTATATTCCTGGGTGAAGGAGCCTAAAGTGTAAGGTGTGTTTCTGATGTGAACATGTAAGAAAATATGCAAAAGTGAGATAGGCTACCCACAGTGCGTGCACTGAGGTTGTTCCTTCCTGTAAAGTAGAAACCAGTGGATGAGGAACGTGATACTTACCTGTACACCCAGCCATATCACACTGCACAGATTATTCACTAGGTAGCCCTCATGACGAAACCTGTATTGAGAGACCACTTTTGCCTTAAAAACTGCTACAAATAGCACGACACGCTACAAATTATTACTATCGTAACAAGCTGACGATACAGCTCAGACACAAAGGCGTTATTCAAGTCGCGCCACACCACCGTTACGTAGGATTCTTTGTCAGAAATCAAACCAAGGCACAAAACAATACCAATAGATGAAAAATTGTGACAATCGTGGTCTCATTATGACGTAATACCGAACTTGTGCGCGAAGGTAATTCAAAGAAATGAATGTGGCACTTGCCTCCGCAAAGAACACCGTGTACCATGCTAGCAATGCATGCAAAAAAGCGCTCGAGTGCTCGCACATATATTGATGACAACACTACCTGTGTAGTGTAACATGTTCTTTCAAGCATATTATGCACTCAAACTGTATTTGCCGCCGGGTAAAATGCAAGTGTGCTCGATTGAACGTCGGAAGAGCGATCAAGCAACCTGCATCCAGTGTTCGTTTTGGGCAAAAAAACACTTCATAATGGTCAAGTAAATATACAGAATGGACGCCTATTTATTCCTTGATGAAGAGTGACTCACCTGTATAAATTTAGGCCGTGTAACCCTGCCAGTACGCTTGGTACGACCGTAATTGCAAGAAGTTGCCATGATCGCTGCGGCGACTGTTGTGGGTACAGTAAGATGGCGGCCGGTTTCTTCACGCTCGCGCTCCCTATCCGCCATCCAGCCTTTTACAATCGAGATCAGTGATCTTAACTGTGTGTTAACTGTGGTGTGTGGAACCATTAACTGTCAGCCAAACTGTTCACTGTCAGATGTTTTAGTGCACAGAATGCAGAAGAACATCGAAATTGTAGAACTGTCAACTGTGGCACATTACTGTCACTGTTCCCTGTAGAATTTTACCCCATGAAAAGCAAACAAAGCGGGCATGTGAACGCTGCGTTATTTCACTGAAACTGACGCATCCCCCATACAGCACGTCCTAATCCACTAGGACAGTTCAAGACAATATAAGGTTTGAGTGCTGTCTATACCAGGATGCGCATATTTCAGTTAAGCGGCATACCGACTAAGAAGAGCTCAAATACATGTGTATAAAAAACGAACAGCTGATTATGAGAATCGGAGTGTCACAGCTGTGGCTGAACTGAGTTCGTTCGCACAAGGGTTCTGATGGCGGTCTAAAAGGTGAATCCAAGAGATAAGCTTCCTCAATAAACAGTACCCAATGGACACCAGGAGCGCCACGGACACACAAACCTACAGAGATCAGGCTTCTTATGATAAGCCAGCTAGCGTACAGTGTCCCTGTATGTGGCGCAGTCCACGCTCCACGGGAATGTGCTCATGTTCGTCATTACACCGCAGGCGGAGCAGAGGCTTCGGCCACTGGGTCCGATAACTTGGATTAGATGATGAAAGCCACATTGTGGTCGACTGCAAACACAGCAAAGGAGAGCTGTGTAACGAAAAGGGAATTGTAGTACATGTACCACTGCAGTATTTAATACATAGTCAACATAGTCTGACGAAAGTGTTGCACTACGAAGGCCCTCCTGCGTTTTGTATTTCTTCTTGTAGTCAGGGTACCTGACCGGCATACTGCGTGGTATGCGTGTGTCAACGAGCTCTGGAAGGAGCTAGTCATTATAGAACCGGTGAAGGTATACCCAATCCCAATGGATAGCACCCCGAAAACAGCTGCTGTGTTCACGTCCATACGATCTGACAGGCTATCTGGTAGGCCCTCAGTACGGACGACCTTCAGCATGCACATTTTGCATTGCAGCGTAATTTCGCTTCGCAATCCATTTCTGGTCTCTGACGTTATCTCCATGTCTGCAAGTGTGCAGCTGAACGGACTCTGGATTCCCAGCGCTTGAAATCTGTTAAAGAAGTGCACAGAGTCCACAATTCTTCACCCTTCAACAACACAGGGTCCGTTTACGGACGTTCCTGGAGACACGTCTTGCGTACTCTCTCTTGAGCTAGCTCTCGATAAAAGATTGCTTGATTCGCGAGAGTCTGGTTCTACTGAAAGATTATCCAGATGGCCTTCTCTTGTAGAAGTTCAGGGCTTGTTCTTAGCGTCTCTTCCGTTTTCCGCAGACAGCAAACACCCACCGGAGACAGCGGTTTTCCTGCTACCCACTGCGAAAAACCGTGACTGTCGAGGCACAGCACAACCACGGAACGAAGGATTCCGAGATAACGAGCCAACAGCTGCGCGTCTATACGCTCCATTTATTATCACATTCCAAAAGACAGATTGTGACAACTTATTCGGTTTTTCTCGCTTCTGCAGATTTCTGTGGCATGCAGACAGATGGCCAGTGGCGTATCTAGATCTACCTGCGCCCATGGCAACATGATTGACATGATGTCCTTGGGGATGCGTTTTCGTGTGGTCCGCACTAGGTTTCACACTATAACCTCTCTAATGGCGGGTGCTTTAGATCATTTATGAATGTGCCAGGTTGAGTGCCCGACCTGGCACATTCACACCCGACCACATAATGGCGCCCCTGTTCACCTGGCGCCCATGGCACCTGTCCACACCTGCCACACCCTACATACGCCACTGCAGATGGCACCGTCGCACACAGCCAAAATCCTAGCGTATCAGCATCGGCTAAGCACTGCTCCCAAGAATCCGTGTAGCATCTCTATGCTTCGACATAAACAAAATCTTTCGGGACATATCGATTCCAGACACATTTTTCTAGTACTTAATGGAATTAAAATTCTCACCTCGGGTCCATTTACTTTGTGACCGGCCACCAAAATTGAAGGAAGCGCGAAACGCAATTTTTGAAACGCTGTGTTTTCCACGTCTGTGGAAAAATTTCCAAAATACAAGATTAATTTCCGGCACCATTAAGTATGAGAACCCATTGAGATCTTCCATTCAAGATTTATTTTATCCAAATTGAGCAATTCCTTGCGGAGTTATGCGGTTTGAAATATTCATGAGGAATGCCAGTGGGGCAGGAGGGTGTTGCACCCCCTCAATAAGCATTGGAGCGTCGAAGTATCAGTGAGAGAAACAATCTTGAGCTTCACCGCATAGCATCACTATGCTTTGCCATTCTGCTTGATTTAATTAATTCCTTATGTTGAAGTGCAACGCACACTAAAACAAAAACGATCCTATAAGCTTCACAGCTCTACAGGGTTTCTTGATCAATCAACAATTGTTTTTCTCAAAAACGAGCTTCTCTGCCGTTTTCTCGATCATGTGCTTCTTCCCGCTCAGCTTTTTTATTTCGAACGAGTGCGGAGCTAGTGGGCTTCGCTGCATAGCGTCACGATAAGGTTTTTGCGCTCTGTTTAATACACATTTAAATGTTTTTTGTTGTGGGGACGTTGAAGCGCACTATCTGTGACAAAATTCGTTCTAAAGCTTTTAAGAATGAACGCGCTTCATTCCATAGCATCATTTGTGGATTTTCTTTGCCATTCTGATTTATAAACATTGAAATTAATTTTTATGTTGAAGTGCAAGCCACACACTATAAGAAAAAACGATCCTACACTCTTAAAAATGAACTTCACCGCATAGCACGCTCCTAGCCAACCATCATCTGGAGTGATACCGTTATCTGCCATGATTTGTTAAAACGAGAGGCGTACGCCTTTTTTGTGACACTTATGCTGTTCATAATTGTCACAAAAAAGGCGTACGCCTACCGTTTTCAACAAATCAGTGGTGATAACGATATTATTCGAGATGATGGTTGGCTAGGAGCGTGTTATGCGGTGAAGTTCATTTTTAAGAGTCTAAGCTTGTTCCCAGGGGCGGGCTTCACCTAATGCATGAATGCATCTAGGTGAAGCCATCTTTACTTAGGTGGATAGAGTGTGCTTTGAGATGTGTACATCGTACCCTGAACACGTTTTTTTTTTTTTTTTTCTATTTCCCGTTAGCACCACGGAACAACTGTGACTATGAGTAGTATGAACAGCAGGAAGGACTTCAGGCGGCGGCATGTAGATGTAAGCGTATTTATTCGTGTTTTGTATTGTTCAGAAGCGGATTAGCCTTCCAACGCTGGCTCTCTAGCTAGAAGTACGAACTAATAAGCAGTTGGATAGAAATGGGTGACCAATGCAGTTAGAATGGACCTTTTTCACGCTTGCGTCGTGGCTGTCCAGCGAAACACGATCGGCGCACCAGCCTCAGCCTTCTTTGCAAAGGGAGCGCAAGTATCGAGGCACCCTCCTACAATTGGCTCCATCTATTGTATATATAGGGAACCTTCTTCTGCGCTGTCAGGGTCATAGAGGATGCGTAGAAGCGTTGTGAAAAAGGTTCATTGCGAACCAATGAGCAGCCGGGTGGCAATTTGGAGGTGAGTGGCATGCAGTTACCATGGACCAATAGCAGTTGGAGCCTATGAGGGAGCTCTAGCGATGAGTGGAAGTGACAGGCTAGAAGTATGAACCAATAAGCAGTTGGGTAGAAATCTCGACGTGAGTGTACGTGACCGCCTAGAAAAGTGAACCAATTAGGTAGACAGTTCCAATAACCCGAGCTAAACTAATCTTATCTTATCTAGAGATGAGTGGGGGTGACCAATGAGTGGCTTGCAGTTAGACGGACCAATCGGAGTTGAAGCCTATGAGGGAGCTCTAGAGATGTGTGTGTGTGGCTCCAAAACGCAGCTACTTCTACTCTCTCTACTCTCTAGAGATGTGTGGAAGTGACCGGCTAGAAGTAGGAACCAATAAGCAGTCGGGTGAGTGACCACTTGCTGTCAGATGGGCCAATGAGCGGTTAGGAGTGACTAATGAGTGGCTTGCAGTTAGATGAACCAGTAGCAGTTGAAGCCTACCAACCTAAGAGGCTAGAATAATCAATGAGCGCAAGAGATGACCGGATCGAATTACCCTTCCTTCTTCTACCTGGCCTAGTATTTCTGCACGATTTGCGTATCTTTGAGGAAGTCACACAGCACATTTAGTGCAATTTTTCGGTCTGAGCTAGTATTCCAGTTGCCCATTAGCTTGGCAAAGGTGAGAGGCGTGTGACTAAGCTTTCTTATAGTTCCTTCTCTAATTGTTCACGTTCTTTGGAGAACTTCTTGCACTGAGTGATGACATGGTGGGTGGTATCCGGGAGCATACACGTTGAGCAGTCAGGAGAGTCTGCTTTGCCCTGCTTGAAGAGGACTGAGTTGGTTGGCAGGGCTCCGAGACGTATGCGGTGAATCAATGTGGTGTATACCCGTTTTATGTTGCCAGGTATGGAATACTTGAGCTCTGGATCAATATGTTTGATGTAATCTTCTGATCGCAGTGTTTTCAGCCAGAGTTTCTTCGCGTATACTTTAGTTTTGCTGCTGAGCAGGTTTACTGCATCTCCTTTAGTGAACGGGATAGGTGATCGTTTCTGATGAGCCAAGGCCTCTTTTGCCAACTTGTCGGCCAGTTCATTTCCGTCGATACCACAGTGAGCTGGTACCCATTGTAGTTCGGCGTGATGTCCTCTATCGATTACATCTGAGTGATCAGTGTGAATCTTGTATAGTGGAGCAAATTTGTCGTGTCCGGTAGACATAGTCCCTGTAGAGCAGCTTTGGAGTCACTACAAATAATCCAGGAGCCGATTTCGCATGTCTTGATATAGGTGAGAGCTTTCAATATCCAATGCAGTTCTGCTGCTGTGGATGATGTCGTATGTGACAGCTTGTAGCTTTTTGAAATGTCTTCTTCATAAACTGCGCTGGTTGAGCCGAGTGCCGTTAGTAGAACCATCCATAAAAATCTTCTTTGCTGACGGGTGGGCTTCTTCCAGATAGCTCAGTGGTGCAAGTTGCTTTAGCGCCACGGGTGGGAGGTCAGCTTTCTTTTTAATACCTGGGATTTTAGGCCTGATGGCCTTGGTCGGCAGAAGCCACGGTGCCTTTTCACGAGGGTGCGTTTTCTGCATTTTGGAAGAAACTTTTGTATGACTCCAAGATGCCGATGCAACGCAGATTTTTTGCGATCTTGTATTTTTTTTAACCAAGTGGAGCTGAGTGTGCCTGGTGATGATTCGGATCAGATGGCGTCGGGTTTCTCTTTTCCGATGTGCTTCGAGTGGAGGTTCTTTCGCCTCGATAAGTGCCAACTGTGACCGCACTGTTTTCGGAAGTCCGAGGACTATTCTTGCACTACGAGCGTATATAGCTTCTAGAGTGTGTTCCTGCTTCACGGACAGGTTCTGTATGACGGGGAGGCTGTAGTGTATGCTTTCCCTGATCAAAGAATTATGCAAAACTGCCAACGTTTGCGTGTTTCTCCAACGGTAGCTTCCTTCGGATCGAGCGGGACATTGCTCGCAGTTGGTGGCGGGGGAGGACGAATTTTGGGGCACGGTTTTTGGACTTTCGATGTGACCGTGGTCCTGCCCTTCTTCCAAGCGCGTTACCTTAGGGCTGCTGTTTTGACTGTTGATGTTTAGGTTTTCGATCGCGTGGTGGCAATGGGGGCCTTCCCAACTCATTGGCTTCGGGGAGACGTGGAAACTCATTTGAGTAACACGCTTGCTGGTTTGGCTGATGAGTACTCTCTGGCTGGCGAACCATCTTGCGATTTAATGATCCACTATTTGCTGTCCCTGAGACTCCATCATACACTAGTGGTTTGAGGGCTTCGATGGCTGCGCGTCGACACGGACATCCTCCATATGTTGCTGCATGTGGACTGTTACAATTCGCGCAGCGGCGTTCCCGCCTATACATGTGCAGTCCTTGTGACTGTGTGGTCCAGCGCAGGATTTACATTTCTGCGTTCCTCTGCAGTTTTTGGCTATATGTCCAAAGCGGAGACATTTATAGCATTGTGTTGGGAATAGAAATTCCTGAACCTTGAAAGTGTTGAATCCTATACGGTAACCTCTTCAGGCATGGGATGTCAGATCTGAATGTGATAATCTCACTGTCGTATATATTGCCTGACTCTTGTGACACCTGTTTCGTCTGTGCTGAAGCCTCGCTGCCGGCGGACTTTGATAGCCCCGACTGGCTTTAGAAAGTCGAATAGTTGCTCATCCGTATAGGGAATGCGGAGACCAGTGATCTTTCCAACATTTCTTGCATAGGTATTCGGGTAGTTACAGCCACATTCGCAATGCTTGTAAGTGTCAGGAGCGCTTTGGCAGCTGTGGGCGACGCCATGCACCGTAATAATGAGGCGGGAAATGCGATTGCTTTCAATTCGTTCTTGCGTCGCCTTCATAACATCGCTGGCTATTGTGTTGGGGTTCACTTGTAGGAACGATACATCTGGTTTTACTGGTCGCAGTATGACAGGAATGCCAGATTTTCTGTCCTACTTTGCAACAACAGTTACAAATCCTTCATCGTCTTCCATTTGGTGGTTGCCTTCAAGGGGGTTTTCTTCACGTTATAATAAAGGACTTTGACAACGTGAATTCGTTTCAGATAGAGGCTGGCTCTCATCAGTTCTAAAGCGCTTGCACGCAGCAGATGAGCTACCGCTATTAGCAGCTCGCAGCGATGATTCCATGAGGGACGGTACGGCTAATCCTTCCTATGTGTCCTGCATGCTTCGGCTAAAAGCCCTCAACGGTGAGCGAAAACACTCCGCTCACTGCTGACACAACGAACAAAGCACAGCACACGCTGTCTGAAAACTGCTGAGCGCCGAAAAGGGCTGTTCAAACTGAAGCTAGGGCTAACGTAGGAGTTCGAACAAATGTCGTCTTCACTCGTCACTATCTTCTTCTTCCTGAGCCCAGTGGCCGGAGCCCAATGACCGATTACTGGCCCCTTCAAACTGATTGGTCCACGCTAAGCCTACTGAACAGTGATTGGCTAGCATGCATATTTCGCTCCTAAGCCGGCCCACTGGCCGGGGTGCCGGACCGGCTTAGGAGCGACATATGCATGCTAGCCAATCGCAGTTCAGTAGGCTTAGCGTGGACCAATCAGCTTGAAGGGGCCAGTGATTGGTAGGCATAGAACGGACCAATCAGTGTGAAGGGCCAATCGGTAGGCTTAGCGTGGTCCAGCTTGGAAGTCTGGGAAATGTGGAGAGTGATCGGTATGCTTAGAATGGACCAATCAGCATGAAGTAGGCAGAGCTAGTAAAGAGTTGCGCCATCTGGTGGCACTCTAACAAGGTAAGTTTAGACATCTGAGATAGAGCCGCACTGGAGCCACTGCCGAGCGCACCATCTGGCGTGCGCTAGTGAAGGCTATGTTCAGTAGACTTAGTCGGCCAATCAGCGGGCTTGGAGTGTCAGCCAATCAGTGGGCTTGGAACGGGCCAATCAACGTGCGAGGGCCAATCGGTTGACTTAGATTGGGGACGGCCAATCAGAGCGCTTAGAAATCTGGAAAATGTGGAGAGTGATCAGTAGGCTTAGAATGGACCAATCAGCGGGTGCGGAGCCGGTTAATTAGCATAAAGGGGCGGAGCCTCACCAATCAGCAGGCCTAGCATGCACCAATCAGCGTGAAGTAGGCAGGGCCAAGCCAACTAATTAGCATAAAGGAGCGGAGCTACGGTAAACCAATCAACGATCAGTAGGCTTAGCATGGGCCAATCAACGTGAAGGGGCGGAGCCAAGCCAGCTCATTAGCATAATGGGTGGAGCTACGATCGGCCAATCAGCGATCAGTCGGTTTAGCATGGGCCAAGCCTACTGATCATTGATTAGTTGACCGTAGCTTCGCTCCTTTATGCTAATGAGTTGGCTTGGCTCCCACTTCACGTTGATTGGCCCATGCTAAGCCTACTGATCGTTGATTGGTTGACCACAGCTCCACCCCTGAATGCTAATACCTTGGCTCCGCCCACTTCACGCTGATTGGTGCATGCTGATCGCTGAGCCTTTATGCTAATAAACCGGCTTCGTTGATTCGTCCACTCCGTCCCTTTATGCTAATTACTTGGCTCCGCCCACTTCACGCTGATTGGTGCACGCCGATCGCTGAGCTCCGCTGATTGGTCCATTCTAAGCCTACTGATCACTCCCCCAGACTTTCTAAGCGCTCTGATTGGCTCGCTGAACATAGCCTTTATTCGCGCCCGCAAGATGGCAGCGGCCCTGCTGCGGCTTTATCTCAGATGTTCAAACTTACCTTGTGGCGTGCAACTTTCTGCCCACTTCATGCTGATTGGTCCATTCTAAGCCTACTGATTCAGACGTCTAAGCCGAAGCCTACTGATCACCCTCCTAGACTTTCCAGACGCTCTGAATGGCCGTCCCAAATGTAAGCCTACCGATTAGCCCTCGCTGGCCCCTTCTAAGCCTGCTGACACCAGATGGCGCCACTCTTTAGTGGCTCCTTATTGGTTCTAGTTGGTCACAGCTCCCTCATAGGCTCCAACTCTGATTGGTCCATCTAACAGCAAGTGGTCACTCACCCACTGCTATTGGTCCATTGAACTGCAAGCCACTCATTGGTCACTCACACTCATCTCTAGATGAGATAAATTTAACTGTGGGAGATTGTAACTTTTACCATAAGATAAGTTTAGCGGGTCATACGCTAATAGGCTCTAACTGCTATTGGCCCGTGCTAACCGCATGCCTCCACCCTGCTGCCCATTGGTTCACAACGTTTCTGCGCATGCTTTGACGGCGCCGAATAAGGTTCCCTACACATTTAATAGAAATTATGCTATTGGTCCAGCTGCGTCATAGGGCACGGCTTGGTTCTGCTGTGGCTTGCCCTGATTGGTCCATGCTACTTACCTCGTGGCGCAACTCTTTACTGCCTCCACCCACTTTGCGTTGATTGGTCCATTCTAAGCCTACTGACTTCTAAGCCGGTCCACGCTAAGCCTACTGATCACTCTACCAGACTTTCTAAACGCTCTAATTGGCCGCTACCGATTGGCCCTCGCTGGCTTGTTCTAAGCCCTGTGACACCAGATGGCGCAACTCTTCACCAGCTCTGCCTACTTCATGCTGATTGGTCCATTCTAAGCCTACTGACTTCTAAGCCGAACCACACTAAGCCTACTGATTGGCCCTTCACACCGAAGCCTACCAATGTCAATGATTGGTCCACGCTAAGCCTACTGAACAGTGATTGGCTAGCCTGTTGCTCCTAAACCATAATGCAGCGGCTTCAGACAAGACACACGACAATTGTTGATTTCAACTTTTATTTGGTACAACAGCCTCCTGGTCCAGCTGTGGATTGGTTCAGATGCATCAGAGAGATCATTAGTCCCGGTCATCTCTTGCGCTCATTGGTCACTCAGATCCCGCGATAGACACCAACTGCCATCGGTTCATCTAATTGCAAGTGGTCTGCTCATTAGCCCATCTGACTACAAGCCTCTCATTTGTCACTTATGTCTAGAGCTCCCTAGCAGGCTCCAACTGCAATTGGTCACTTCCACTCATAGCTAGACCCAACTGCTACTCCCTCTAATCTCTAGGTGAGATAATATAAGTTTAACTGTGGGGTATTGAAACTTTTACCATAAGATAGATTTAGCCTGGGGCTGGTAGGCTCCAACTGCTATCGGCCCATGCCTCCATCCGGCTGTTCACTGGTTCACAATGAAACTTTTTCACATCCAGCGAAAAAGGTTCCCTACACATACAAGAGATGGCGCCGCTTGTGATTACCCTCTTTGCAAAGATGGGCAGCTGCGTCGCGAGTGTGAAAGAAGGTCCATTGGTGACTCATTTCTATCCAACTGGTTCATACTTCTAGAGAGCCAGCGTTAGAAGGCTCAACAGCTTACATGCCACTGCCTCCCGCTGTTCACATAAACACAGTTGCCAAAAAAAAAAACGTGTTCAGGGTACGATGTACACATCTCAAAACACGCTCTACACGAGTAAAGTTGGCTTCACCCGGTTGCACGCGTGCGTTGAGTGAAGCCCACCCCTGGGAACAAGCTTATAGTATCGTTTTTTTGTGTGTGTGTGCTTTGCACTTCATCCTAAAAATTTATTTCAATCAAGCAGAATGGCAAAAGGTGCTATGGAGTGGGTTCATTCCTAAGAACGAATTTTGTCACAGACTCACAACAACAACACAAAAAAAAGAAAAGAAAAAAAAACATTATTAAACAGAGTGCAAAAAAACTCGTCGTGATGCTAAGCAGGGAAGCCAGCACGCGTTCGAAATAAAAAAGCTGAGCAGGAAGAAGCACATGATCGAGAAAATATCGATAGTTGATGCTGTGCAGAGAAAAACAATTTGAAGGATCAATAAACCCTATAGAGCTTGGGCTCGTTTTTTTATTTTTATTTTAGACAGCGTGCGTTGCACCTCAACACATGAAATTAGCTAAATCAAGCAGAATGACAAAAGCATAGTGGTGCTATGTGGTAAAGCTCAAGATGCATTGACGCTCCAACGCTTATTAAACAATGCTATGCACGCAGGTACTCAATCTTCAAAAAAGAAGATTCCTCCCAAGCTGAATACGAAGAAACACAATTGCCTCAATAGGCTTCGGTGTGAAGGGCCAATCAGTAGGCTTAGCGGGGTTCGGCTTAGAAGTCAGTAGGCTTAGAATGGACCAATCAGCTTGAAGTAGGCAGAGCTGGTGAAGAGTTGCGCCATCTGGTGTCAGTGGACTTAGAACGGGCCAGCGAGGGCCAATCGGTAGCGGCTAATTAGAGCGTTTAGAAAGTCTGATAGAGTGATCAGTTGGCTTAGCGTGGACCGGCTTAGAAGTCAGTAGGCTTAGAATGGACCAATCAACGCGAAGTGGGTGGAGGCAGTAAAGAGTTGCGCCACGAGGTAAGTAGCATGGACCAATCAGGGCCAGCCACAGCAGAACCAAGCCGTGCCCTATGACGCAGCTGGACCAATAGCATAATTTCTATTAAATGTGTAGGGAACCTTATTCGGTGCCGTCAAAGCATGCGCAGAAACGTTGTGAACCAATGGGCAGCAGGGTGGAGGCATGCGGTTAGCACGGGCCAATAGCAGTTGGAGCCTACTAGCGTATGACCCCGCTAAACTTATCTTATGGTAAAAGTTACAATCTCCCACAGCTAAATTTATCTCATCTAGAGATGAGTGTGAGTGACCAATGAGTGGCTTGCAGTTCAATGGACCAATAGCAGTGGGTGAGTGACCACTTGCTGTTAGATGGACCAATCGGAGTTGGAGCCTATGAGGGAGCTGTGACCAACTAGAACCAATAAGGAGCTGCTAAAAAAAAGAACTCTGCAGAACTTGCAACGTCCCTGAAGATACGCACCACGTCATAATGCATTGTCCAGTGTTTAAGAAACATAGAAGAGAACTTCAAACGACACTGGAAAAACTTGACAACCGTCCATTCAGCTTCTACAAGATTCTTGGACCTTGGTCCGGTCCTCAACAACAAGACAAGGCCATGAAAGCATTATGTGCATTCTTGAAGAATAGCGGCATATCGAGCCGCTACTAAAGCACAAGTGTAAACAAAACACAATAGTACATGTGATGCTCACTACAGAGTGTCACGTATGATAGTCACTGCCATATTGGCGAAACTCACAAGAAATGGAGCTGCAGGCGCCCTTTTGGACAGCCACCAAGTTCCAACTCCCGCTCAGTTAGTAAAGAAGAAGAATAAGGAGCTGGGTGAGCGGCCACCTGCGGTCAGATGGACTAACGAGCAGACCACTTGCAGTTAGATGAACCAATAACAGTTGGAATCTACCGAGGGAGCTGAGTGAGCAATGAGCGCGAGAGATGACCGCATAGAATTATGAACCAATGATCTATCTGATGCAGCTGAACCAACCCACAGCTGGACTAGGAGGCTATTGTACCAAATCGTCACCAAGCTCCAAAACGCAGCTACTTCTATACTCTCTCTACTAAATAAAGGTTGAAATCAACAATTGGCGTGTGTCTTGTCTGAAGCTGCGGCCTGGCTTAGGAGCGACAAATTCAGGTTAGCCAATCACCGTTCAGTAGGCTTAGCGTGGACCAATCAGGGCCAGCCATCGGTAGGCTTAAAATGAACCAATCGTTGTGAAGGGCCAATCAGCGTGAAGTGGGCGGAGCCAGTAAAGAGTTGCGCCATCTGGCGCCAGTGGGCTTAGAACGGGCCAGCGAGGGCTAATCGATAGGCTTACATTGGGGACGGCCAACCAGAGCGTCTGGAAAGTCTAGGAGGGTGATCAGTAGGCTTCGGCTTAGACGTCTGAATCAGTAGGCTTAGAATGGACCAGTCAGCATGAAGTGGGCAGAAAGTTGCACGCCACAAGGTAAGTTTGAACATCTGAGATAAAGCCGCAGCGGGGCCACTGCCATCTTGCGGGCACGAATTAAGGCTATGTTCAGCGAGTCAATCGGCGGGCTTAGAACAGGACAATCGGTGGCGGCGGCCAATCAGAGCGCTTAGAAAGTCTGGGAGAGTGATCAGTAGGTTTAGAATGGACCAATCAGCGGAGCTCAGCGATCGGCGTGCACCAATCAGCGTGAAGTGGGCAGAGCCAAGTAATTAGCATAAAGGGGCGGAGTGGACCAATCAACGGAGCCGGTTTATTAGCATAAAGGCTCAGTGATCAGCATGCACCAATCAGCGTGAAGTGGGCGGAGCCAAGGTATTAGCATTAAGGGGTGGAGCTGTGGTCAACCAATCAACGATCAGTAGGCTTAGCATGAGCCAATCAACGTGAAGTGGGCGGAGCCAAGCCAACTCATTAGCATAAAGGAGCGAAGCTACGGTCAACTAATCAATGATCAGTAGGCTTAGCATGGGCCAATCAACGTGATGTGGGCGGAGCTAATGCCGACCAATGAGATGGCTTTGAAATTGGCTTGTGTTGGATTAGAACTGGATTGTGTTGGATTAGGACTGGATTTTGGCTTATAATAGGATTAGAATTGGATTAGAACAGGCTTCTCTTGGATTAGAGAAAACTCTTGGCTATAGGACACATTTCTATACTGTGAGACAGACCTGCGTCCATCGCCATCGTGTTCTTCTTCCCACGCTCTCCCTGGGTGATGCGCCTGCTTGATTCGCTCGGTGCAAAATAAACAGTTTCTTACACAGAAGAACAAACCGTTCTGTTGCTCATATCTTGGTGGAGGTGCGACCGATTCACCATCAACCTCAATTACAGCCTCACCTTCACTCTGGAACTTCGTCGGTTCATCCGTGGCTTCGCCGACATTGCTGCTCCGCTCACCGCTCTTCTCGCGAAAGATACGCCGCTCAATTGGACTGACGCGTGCGCCTTTGCCTTTAATCAGCTCAAGACACTCCTGACATCGGCCCCAGTTCTCCGCCACTTTGACCCTTTGGCACCGACAGAATTGCACACCGACGCCAGCGGAACCGGCATCGGGGCCGTTCTGGCTCAGCGTTTTCCCGACGAACCGATGGAGAACCCTGTGGCCTTCGCCAGCCGGACTCTTTCGAAACCAGAACGCAATTACTCTGCAACCGAGAAGGAGTGCCTTGCCATATAGTCTGGGCGATCCAAAAATTCCGTCCCTACCTTTACGGCCGGCCATTTGCTGTAGTCACAGATCATCATGCTCTTTGCTGGCTCGGTACACTCAAAGATCCTTCCGGCCGACTAGGGCGTTGGATATTGCGCCTTCAAGAATTCGACGTAACCGTCAAGTACAAGTCTGGCCGTCTACACTTGGACGCGGACGCGCTTTCACGTTGCCCGCTTCCCCCTGACCAGTCCTTTTCAATACCACGCGCTGTGGATCCGTCCCAAGACGCCGCCGATCTTCTTATCTGCCCTATTAGAGCCTCTGACCCGGCCTTCCTACGCGTTCAACAGATGCAGGACTTGACTTGTTCCCGCATCATTCGTCACCTTGACGGTTCAGAACCGTCTACGGACCGAAGAATTAGGCGCCAGAGCAGGCACTTCGTACTATCCGACGGTCTCCTCTACCGCCAGAATTACTGCCCTGATGGCCAGCGTCTCCTACTTGCGGTCCTCAAAGACCTCCGCCAACAAGTTCTCCAATCGCTTCATGACGACATCACGGCTGGCCACCTCGGATTCCTGAAAACATATGACCGCATTCGCAGGCGACACTATTGACCTCGTCTATACAGCACAGTTCACCGCTACGTTTCATCCTGCATCATTTGCCAACGACGGAAGCCTTCGTCGCCTCCTAAAACAGGCCATCTCCAACCACGTGAACTGCCCCTCCACCCATTCGAGCGGGTAGGAATTGACCTTTATGGACCCTTACCTACGACACCCTCCGGTAACCGTTGGGTCGTTGTAGCCATCGACCACGCCACACGCTACGTCGAAGCTGCAGCTCTTCCGTCGGGATCCTCTGAAGAAGTCGCACGCTCCTTCATCCATAACATCCTGCTCCGTCATGGTGCGCCACGTGTCATTGATGCGCATGCTTGATTCGCTCGGTGAAAAATAAACAGTTTCTTACACAGAAGAACAAACCGTTCTCTTGCTCACAATACTACTTGCATGAACCACTGACAACCGACAAAGTCACTAAGCTACGCACCAAAGGAAGATCATGTTCTACCGGCATAGTCCTAGCGGGAGGCCACTCATATCTGCCCACTGGGACATTTCATCATCGCCGGTGAGAACTCATGTAGGGGAACACCATATCTCCTCTACAAGCATGACGGCAGCCCTTGCGTCAACCCACAATTTTGGCCAGTCGTCCTACTTTTCGCTACTGCTTTGCATGGCATGATGCAGAAGTGACGACAGTATATTGTTGGGGTTGCGGCCGAATCTGTTCTTTCTTTGCGGAGCAAGAAAGAGCACCCGGTCGTGGAACGAGCTAGTCTGAAACGACGAGCATGCGAATCTGCAACCACCAGTGAAACAACTGCTCTGCCGTGGAGAAAAAAAAAAAAAAATCCGCACCAGATTGACCAGTCGAGTAAAACCACGACGGTAGTCATTGCGTGCATTGGGAATTTTGGCGAGTCGTCCAATACCGTTCGCGACCTTTCCCTCGAAAGATGCGGAAGTGATGACACCACTTTGTTGGACTTCTCGTCGGATCCGAACTTTCTCGGCGGATCAAGAGCGCTCCGTTGTGAAATGAGCTCACCTGAAACGACCAGTTAGAAACATGACTTCTCCGCCGCGGAGAAAAATAATACCGCTCCAGATTGATCATTGGAATTTGCCATAAGTTATCGGGGTCTTCGGACGAGTTCGAACCCGCAACCTCAGCATCAGTAGGTGAACACGCTGCCAACTGATCCGTTCGGTGAAAGACTATCTCTTTCTGCAAACAATTTTTGCGAAAGACTAATACCTTCACTAGGGTTGGGAATCCCGGCCCATTTTTACAGTTTCGGGATTTCGGGATTTTTCCCGACTAACCCCGTGATCCCGCGACACGACGTTTGGATTGATGTCAAAGCGAAACAGCACGCATACACAGCCTTTACGTAGTAACTGGAATGTTTCCCGTGTGCATTTTGTGTCTGTCTCCTCGGCCTCCTGTCACAGCGTGTTAATGAAAAGATTCGTGTTGCGACACATTTTATCCAAAAATTGATAAGGCCTGTTTTATGTTCTGCACATGCACCCGCGTGCGTGGTGTCTCATTTAGGTGTGCCATGTGTGTGTGCATGCCTCAGCTTTTTCATCGTCACTCCACTCGTATATTATCCCACATGCACTGAGGTATGGTACCGCAATTGTTGCGGTGAATCACCTCACCCCGTCATCATTCATGTAATGGTTGTTTTTCTCCTCAAATAAAAGGCTCGTTTTAATCCCAGTTGTCACGTATAGAAAGGTTCGGCTTCCAAAACTTTTTTTATTTCCAACCTTTTTTAACGAGCACCAAAACTTTATTTATAGCGAGAGATCAGTGGACAAACTAAAGCGACCGCGTCATGGCAACCTATTGTGGGGTTTACGCTTACCATGTTGTTGCATTCTTTCTTGCACCATGTTCTGATTTGTGTGTGTGTGTGTGTGTGGATTTTTTATATATTTGTTGCGTTGTTGTGTACCTTGCTTTTTTATTGTTGTTTTTATTGTCACATTGTTCGCTGCCCTGCGTAGACGGGGGTTCGCTCCCCCATTGCAAGAGAAATGAGCAAAAAAAAAGAAGAAAAAGAAACTCAGTCACTGAACGCAAGGAGGTGCAGATCATGTTTGTTAGTCGGCGCCAGTCACAACAGAGACACAAAACAGAAGTGTCAAAATCTGCCTAGCAAAATAATGTGAATCCCTCCACCAGTTTAATGACCAGGAAAAGGCTGGTTTTCAAAAGCGATTGCCTTTTCGCCCTTTCTTTGCAGTGTTATGCACGCGCGCACCACCATAAAGGCCTTTGAACGCCGCCGATACACCAAAGGAGGTAGGAACTCCTATCTGCAGATATTTAGTTACGGATGTAATAGATGGTAATATTGTTCTTCTATGTTTCCTAATTCTATTTACAATTTATTGTTCAATACTTTTCCTTCACAACGTGTGCAGCGTTAATACAAAAACGCTTTTTTTTTTTTGGATACGGGCGAGTAGACGTACCGCCATCTAGATACCTCTATCCATTGTTACGTCATCTGAAGAATTGTAGCAACCAATCAGACGCCATCGCGAGGTATACGCATACCGTTCTGCTCTACACTGTTAAAAATGAACTTCACCATATAGCACGCTCCTAGCCAACCATCATCCCGAATGGCAACGTTCTCGTCCCTGATTTGTTGAAAACGGGAGGCAGAGCCTATTTTGCAGCCCCCATCTCATCATCGTATCCTTATGTGTGTGTGTGTGTAACCATAATGTCGTACATAATCGATGGTGGTGGTGGTGGTGTGTGGTGAAAGGGCTTGCCGTTGTCGGCCTCACGTGCATAATCGATACATAATACGCTCCGCCTCCCGTTATCAACAAATCAGGAGCAAGAACGTTGTCATTGGGGATGATGGTTGGCTAGCAGCGTGCATGTTGAAGATACGAACCTATCAGATTCATCTATACAAAAAGTGTCACAGCCAACAAGTTAAAATCGCTGTTTGGAGCCGACACAGTCGGCGGACTAGCTTCGTAGAGTTCATAGCCCCTTGAATGATTGATGCTAACGAGGGAATTCTGGCACGTGCGTCATACGCTCTTAAAAATGAACTTCGCCGCATAGCAAGCTCCTAGTCAACCATAATCTCGAATGATATCGTTATCTGCGGTTATTTGTTGAAAACGGGAGGCGTACGCCTTTTTTGTGACACTTATGCTGTTCATAATTGTCACAAAAAGGCGTACGCCTCCTGTTTTCAACAAATCAGGGCAGATAACGATATCATTCGAGATGATGGTTGGCTAGGAGTGTGCTATGCGGTGAAGTTCATTTTTAAGAGTGTACGCTCTTAAAAATGAACTTCACCGCATAGCACGCTCCTAGCCAACCATCATCTCGAAGTTCATTTTTAAGAGCGTAGGCACCAACAATTGAAGCCTGCTTACCGGCAGAAGGAGTGGAAAAAGACGCGTAAACAGTGCTTGAGAGGCAGCTAAGGACAAAGGACTGTAGCATTCAAAATGCGTGCTAGAAATTAAATAACTCGTAATTGACGCACCGAGAATCCCGGGAATTTCCGGAAAAAAAATCCCGGGATTTCGCGACGACAAACACAGCCGGGACTCCCGGGACATCCCGGATCTCAACACTAACCCTGAGCGTTGAACATTGCTTGGCTTACCAATCTCGTCTCCCAGACGCGCTCCATGCAGTGATCCAGCACTGGACACGAGGGCGCAGGTGTTGTATCTCTCCTGCCAAAAGGGAGTCTTCGGAAAATAGCGTCCGTATCTCGTCGAACGGAATGGCTCTGCAAAACTGCGTAGCAAACAGCGGTCATCGTGGTGAATGGAGGCAATCAAAATGTCGTGGTTATTAAATAAGTGAAATAAATTATCGAGGGCCGCATATATAGACTCTACTAGACTCTCGAAAGAGAACTTCACCGCGTAACACGATAACCAAACCACCATCTCTCTTTCTTGTCCCTTCCCGAATTTTTTCGTCCTCCCATATACAGGGTGTCCCAGAAAACGTGTCATTCAATTATAATAATAATAATAAAAAACGACCTAGAATCATGCGGTCAACGGCATTTGTTCTTACGAGGTTTCTTCCACCCCGTGACGTGAATGCCGTGTCACTTAAATTTAATTATGTAAATTTTTGCTGAACTGAACTGGGAAATTTGTTAAGTAAAGGTCACTTTTTCTTACCCCATCAACGTGAAGAGCGTTTCGAATTTACTCAAATAATGATAACTGACAGGAACATTGAGGAGCTATCCCATCCGTAAAAATAGCCAAACGTCGTGCTCTACGGAGCTCCCAGAGGATAGCGCCCGACCAATTTTTAAGCGGAATCGTTGTCAGTGCGACGAAAGGAGGTTGGAGTCCCAGCCCACTGGCATCGTAGAAAGAGATAACACAGGCATGGCTTATCGCGTCCGGCTTCCCCTGAGATCATGCCTTCCTTCTCCCAATTTCAGGGCCCGCTTGCACGAAACAAACTTAGTGTAATACTTAACGAGTTCCCCACTTAGTGTAGTGCCGGAGCATAGCCTCCTATATACTGATACTGATATAGGAGGCTATGGCTCTACGTTGGCAAGTACACCACGCTCGTTGCAAATAGGGCTAGCTTCACGCACAGTACTGTATTTACGTGGTTTGTTGTTGCTGTCTCTTCACGCTCATGGCAATGTTGTCATTATATAAGCATGTATCTTTTTCATTGTTTGTCGGTAATGGTGAAATTGACGTGTTTTCATTTGTCGACTTTCCCTATTCTTGAGTTGGTCTAGTTGCCATGCTCAGAACGAAGCGACTTCCACTCCTTCATGTAATGGCTCGAAACCCTTATCCTTGAAGGTCTCCGAAATAAATAAATAAAATAAATAAAAACAAATAAATAAATGTTCTCTCCTTCTTAACTATACGCACTGGTAAGTTATTAATGACGGATAGTATATTTTGTTGCGGAAATGTTCTCAAAGCCCCGCAGAGAAATTTTCTAAGCATAAAAACAAAGTGAAACGGTCAAAATGTGAATTAGAAAAATTCTATACTAATTTGTCGGCTACCGCGTTATCGTCTTATTATCGAGGAGGAGGAGGAGGAGGAGGAGTGTCGTTGGGAGGAACCCGAGAGGTCTGCCTGCCTGATTAGGCGGCATGTTTCTCGGGAAGGGAAAGATGGTGGACAGGAGGAAAGGGTGAAGTGGAAGACCGAGCGGAATCCGCTCGTGGGGAGGATAGCTGCGTCCATGGGCCGACTTCAGGGGAACTGTGCCGGCATACGCCTATTACACATCTGAGGGAAACCCAGGAAAAACCCCAGACGGCACAGCCGGCCCGCGGATTCGAACCACGGACCTCCCAGTCTCCAAGCGCACGCGTTAGACACGAACTGCCCGGCGCCCCCTTCGGGGAGGGAGGACTCTGCCCCTCTTGAACCCCCTCGAAAAGGCGCTGCTCTGCGTACGTGAATGACAGTTTGAATGACAGTTCTTTGTAAGAAGGCGTACGCCTCCCGTTTACAGCGAACCAGGGGAGACAAAGGTGTCATTCATGACCAGAATTCAGGGAAACCACACAGAAAGCGGGCTTATCACCTGATACGAGAGTAACATGAAAGAAGGCCAACTTGACAGATTAACGCGAGTACATACAGGGTGTCCCGGAAAACGTGTCAACTGAATTATAATTTAAAAATCTACGGTACCTAGAATAATGCGGTTAACACCATTTGTTCTTACTAGGTTTTTGCCATTCCCGATGTGAATGTCATGTAACGTAAGTTTAATTATGTTTGGCGATGTGACCTCGGAAAGTTGCCAAGTAGAGGTCACTTTTTTACCACACCAATATGAAGAGCGCTCCCAATTTACTCAAATTCATGATAACTGATAGTGATATCCAGAAGCTGTCCCGTTGAAAAAAAAAAAAAAAAATGAGACGTTGTTAGTATTGCGAGGAAAATGCGTACTGTATTGCGAGGTACAGTTGGGGCCAACGACGAATCTTCGATACACGGTTCATAGCGGCATGTTAGTCCTAAGCTTTAGTGCGGTAGTTTAGGATGCTCCTAGGACCTTTGGCCAGCGTCCTAAACTGCGCGGAGCGAGCGCCACCACTTTAGTGTTGTAGAAGTTTCGTGCAAGCCACTTACGGCTCCGGCCATGGTAGAGCACATATACTCCTCCGCTGACGGACTAATATCAAAGAGAGGCGTACACCGCCATCAGAGCTTGCCACCCTTGGCTGCCGCCCCTTCCACCTGCCGTGCATCCTCGGCCCTGGGGACACCGCGGCCCATTCCAGGGCGGCCTTACGTCATGTAGTTGGCTTTTTTTAGGCGAGTGGCCTAAAGGACTCATTGTGACCGCGACAGCGCTCTCGGACATTCCCACCATCACGATCAGGATCGCCATCGCCGCTCCGATCAGCACCGTCATCTCTCATCATCGTCATCACTCATCATTGTCATCGCTCACATTAGACCCCTTAGCTATGAGCTAGCGTTCCACTCCTAGAGTGGAAAACCTCCCCACTTCATCGTCAGAATATAATTTGTTGATGATGTTGTTACCGTAATTTTACTTTTTTCGATATCGAAGTGCGGATCGCAAATGCCTTTTTCAATCGGCATCGGAAAAGTATTCTCTGTGCAAATTTACGGTAACGCGGTCTCCGTAAACCTTACAGATACCGATACTTTTATGGTGTCCCCACCCTCGGTTCACCGGTCATATTTCTTAATACCAGCGGCATGGCCGAGTGGGCTAAGGCGTCCGCTCGTTGGTGGTAACCAAGGTCGTGCTGAAGACTGGGAGGTGGTGGGTTCGAATCCTACCGCCGGCTGTGCTGTCTGAGGTTTTCCCTGGGTTTTCCGAAGACTTTCCAGACGAATGTCGGCACAGTTCCCCCTGAAGTCGGCCCAGGACGCACACTAACCCCCCTGTCCCCCACTCCTTCCTGCTATCCTCTCTCCGTCTGTCCACATCTGTACGTCGCTCATAGCCACAGTTGCTTCGCGGCGCTAACACCCAATAAAAAAAAAAAAAAATATTTCTTAACTTTGTTTACTGACTCTGGCCCGCTTAGATTTCCCGAGATTTCATGAAATTGCTTCCTATTTTAGCAAAAGTACCGAGTAAAATATCGCGTTACCTTTTTTTGGTTTAGTATCTGTAGCGGTACTTCGTTACCTTAAAAACTATGTACCGGTATTTCGTTACTCTTTACCCAAGTAACGAGTATCGGCATCGCGATACCATATTTCGGTAACGCGTACAACGCTGCGTAAATTTTACGTGACTGAACGCAAAATAATCCTAAGACAGTCCTCCTGTGAACTTGACAGACATCTTGCCTCTCGCGGATGCTGGTTTCAGGGCGGCTCTGAGGTTAAAGAGGCACCAGAGGCACTTCTCCCGGCGGTCGTTACCTTAACAGCATTACAAAAGGAACGTCCCCTAGTCTGCTTTTCAAGAAGGGAAACAATGTGGAGCGGTCTGTTATAGACCTCTCCCTGTTTGTAAAAAAATAACGTGGTCGTGTTCGACAGCGCCACCAATAGATATCTCACTGTTGGTAGACAAATGACGTCATGATGTTCGACAGCGCCCCCAATTTGGTAGAGTTGAACTACGCTCGAAGCTATAGAGGCGAACAAGGTCGCGCCCGAAAGCCACGGTCTTGAGGGGATTACGATGGTCCCTGTAAGGGACGCGACCTTCGGTCCTACTTTTCTTTCAATAGGAGGCAGTGAACAAGTGCCCATTCTTGAAACCCAGCCCTCCCCCTTCCGATGTGTTTCCGTTTCCGTCTGTCTACCAACGTCATGATGACGTTTCTCGGGTAGAGGTCTATTGGTATCCTGAAACAATCTCCCGCGATGAATGGGCTAATCGTTTAAAGATAGCGTAAAGCGGCAGACAGACAGGTTGTGTGGACGGCGTAGTTTAACAGCTTGTTGCTTGGAAACCCTGCACAACAAGTTATACGTGTGGCAAGGAAGGCTAAATATTTTTTAGTAAGTGCTAGTAAAAATGCGGCAAAACGGCTCGGGGCGACGTCTACTGGGAAATCATAACCCCCAACAGACCTCTACCCGAGAAACGTCATGACGTTGGGAGACAGAATGAAACCGAAACAAATCGGAAGGGCTGGGTTCCACGAACGGGCACGTGTTCGCTGCCTCCTAGCTATTGAAAGAAAAGGACCGAAGGTCGCGTCCTTTCAGGGACCATATCGTAATCCCCTCAAGACCCTTGCCTTCTTGCGCGACCTTGTTCGCTCCTAGCTTCGATTGTAGTCCAAATCTACTAAATAGACGATTTCCGAAAATCCCAGAGTGCTTTGCGCCGCTTTGAACTGTGGGAGCTTACTCGATACGAAAGAAACGGGAGGCCTCAAGACTATTTCGATTTCTCCCCTATATACCTATCCATTGTCCACGACGTGTTAAGTTCAGTGAAAGCCAAACGTGAAGGCTTATTCTTCGTTCCCCCACTCAGTAAGCTACCAGGATGCAAGGCGTGCGCAAGGAGCATTGGGATTTTCTGAAATCGTCTATTGGTGGCGATGTCGAACACCATGACGTCATTTGTTTACAAACAGGGAGATGTCTATCTGTCAAGCAACAGTGATCTATGTTCCCGGCTGGCTCGCTGCTCATGATGGCTAAGTTCGCTTTGCGGTTCAACTACAAAGTGGAACCGTCATTGTAGTGCCATATCTTTGCCATGTACACCCTCTGAACGACTTTCCCATCGTGATGTTGATACGGGTATTCCTCGCAGCGCTCCTGTCCGCTGTATTATAGTGGGGGAAAGGGATATGTTTGGAATGAGAAGATGCAAATCTACTCGAAGGAACAACTTCTGCTTGAATGTAACTAACGTGTGACGTAAATGCAGTCACTATTACCCATAAATGGCTTCGACCACGTCAAAGAATACGTGTGCGTTTATGTATGAAATTTCCTTGCACAAGTGTCGCGTTGGAGGGACAAGTACTCCTGGCACGGCATTGAAACAAGGGAACGATCAAGTTTATGCATAAAGAGTGTGAAAATAAGTACGCGTAAGAAAAATGAATATAGTCTGTAACGGCATTAATCGGCCTTAATAGCGAGAGGAAAGAAGGAATTCTTAAGGTGTTTTCGTCGGACACGGTCCACTTGTTTGCATTATAAGCATGCATCAAAACTGGTTCAAACTTATTGGAACCGGTCCAGTGAAGTTAAGTATTAAGTTGATTGACATTGGTGTGGAAAACAACTTTGATATCGTTTTTGCCTTTCCGATATCAATAAATCAGAGATGGGACGAACCCTGAATTTTCGAATCCAAATGCAAATCCAAGGAAGGTTCTGCGAATTCACGAGTCTTTCGAATCCTTTATTAAAAAAAGAGTTTAAAAAGTCCGGGGAAAAAAAAACACGTCTGCTGAGAAGTGTTTTGAAGTGGAATTTGATATCTTTGTTTAATGAAAAACAAATTAAATAATAGTTCACTTTCAGGGGAAAAAAAAAACCATATACTTCTGCTTAAATGTAATTTAATTAACGTGTCGTTCATCGACATAAACTCTCGAGTCTGAATTCTTTCTAAGAAACGATCAAAAGCAAAACCATGTTACTTTTCAACTCGTAATGTAAGAGTTCCTGCCTGAACTCTTTCGGTCCAGGGCAAAGTAAACAAACAAACAAGAAAACACAGCTGAAAGTTTTAAATTCATGCAGATTTTTGTTAAAAACACCAGCATTTTCACCCGCTCATGATCTACTGCGTTTTTATCAGCTATGGCACCCGATGAGTCTTTGTGACATTCACTGTCGATGTGGGTGTGATCCGGAACTTTTCGACAGTTTCCTCGAATCGGGAAATTTTTGGTGCCAGTCAATTTGAAAGGCTTTCGATGGACTGCGGTCTGATGAGGCGCCAGTTTTGAAAAGAAACAAACAATCGTGGTTGGTGGATTCGAAAGGATCGGTTCGCCGCTTTGGGCACTGGGATCCCTGCCTAGGATTCGAGGATTCGCTTTGCCTATCCCTAAAATAAACTGAATATACGAGAAAGAGGAAGCATATAGGAACAAACACATGTGTTGCTTGGTAAATAAACAACAAGAATAATGGGAAAATGCTTCCAACCAGTGTTGCCATGCTTTCATGCATAATGTTGTTTAGTTTGCTAGAGGGAAGAAAAAAAAAAACTGGAGACGCGCAGGAACACGCGTAACACACAAGGCGAACAAACTCTCGAAAACAGCAAAATTCGAGTTAGTTGACTTGTGTTGCGTGCTCCTCCGTCTCGGGGATTTTCTCCCCATCATGTACAGCTCCCGTCACCCTTAATGATAACACTGGGGAAAAAAATCGCTCTCGTTTCCGAGCGCTATAACAGTCACCCTCGGGGCACTGGAGAAATGTTAAATGAACAAAATCCTCGCGTTAAACTAACAGAATAATTTTGTTCAACTAAGATTCCCTCATGAACCCAAAGGTTGCTGTACGGGAGCTGTACATATATCCAGTCTAGCCTGCAGCATCTGATGTCTTCTGCATGGTTTCCATATATATAGTTCGACCGCAACTCACACGCAGTGGCGTATCTAGGGTGTGGCAGGTGTGGACAGGTGCCATGGGCGCCAGGTGAACAGGGGCGCCATTATGTGGTCGGGTGTAAATGATCTAAAGCACCCGCCATTAAAGAGGTTGTAGTGTGAAACATAGTGCGGACCACACGAAAATGCATCTCCAAGGACATCATGTTAACCATGTTGCCATGGGCGCAGGTAGCTCTAGATACGCCACTGCTCACACGTGAACGGCCCTCCATACAATGAATGCGACCTCACCTATCGAGCATCCCAAGTTTTACTTTAAGAGCATTGCAAAGCAACGTTCTCGGTGAGCCGAATTCCCGTGCTCTTTGAGTCGCTGGGCGCGGCGGAACTCCATACCGGTTGCCATCAGGTTGCAATGCTAACGTCCGAGCACCTTCAATCTGGGATCGCCGCAGTTGCACGAGCAATTGTCGTCGATAGGCGTCCACTTTAGCACGAACTTTATCGTTGGGTAACGGGGCAAGCTTGGCGAGTTCTACGACGCCTCCAACTGCCGACGCCGCGATGATGCTGCCGTTGGGCGATGCTGATACGCGCCGTACGACCGTCGGTGAGCGCCGGCGCGAAGCCCAGCGCCAGTATTGAGCCCAAAGTACGTATACGTAACCTATAACACCCGCTACAGTCAAACACACAAATAACCACACACTGACTGCCAAGAGCTTCATTATACACGCACAGTTGATGAGCGGTTGTTCCATTGATTTTTTAGCGTCAGCATCAAACGTACGCCCGCTTGCGGAGTTTAAGGTTGGTACAGAAGCGAAGGCTCAAGAACATTTGTGCTTTACTTGTCTCAGGTACTCCAATGTTTCAATTCAACTGGGAATTTGTTCACGATATGCAGCGCAGCAGTGAAGTAGCGCGTCATAGCAGACGAAGTGCGCTCCCATTAGTTCCTCAGTTTCCATAAGGGTGGCGGGACACTCGATGGCCATCCTTGAGTCGTAATATATTTTAATATATTTTTGCGCAGGTCATACATTTTTAGTAGTTCCTGACGTTGTGTCACAGTTTACGCACTGGAACTGCAGGTGCAACTTTCTAGATAAAGTAAGAGGTTTCTTTTCGACTTTTCCGAACATCGAAAGCGGCGTCATCGAAAGATTGTAGACTGGTGGTGGAAAGTGCAAGCTTGCATTGCTTGCATCTCAGATGATCTCGCGAGCAAAAAATAGAAATACGTACACACCATAGTTGAGGTCGCGTTGGTGGTCCTTGTTGCGCCCTAGTGTTTTATTAATCATATTTTGTGTACATCAAACAGTTTTTGTTTTGTGTTGCGAAGCCAGTTCCTATGGTGCTAAACAGATCTGCTGAGAACGAATGTGCGATGAGCACAGCGCATGAAACGTAAGCATACACAACGTGATCATATGCAAGTATGTAGCCTAGCCGTCAATGCAAACGAGTGAAATTTGAGCCATGTTCTAACGTGATACATACGATCCAATACAGGAAATCGGTTGACAGCATCGCAGAAATACCTCCGGGCGAACATCGGCTGCAGTTCGCGTATTGCCTGTGGTTCTCCCGTCGTGCGCCAGGCAAGCAGGCCACGAACCAGCGCTACGATCAAAGTTTGAAGTTAATCTGCACATTTCGAACTGTGGAAGAGTTTTGGAGAAACTACAGTCACCTCGCACGGCCATCGGAACTCGTGGGGCACAGCGATTACCATTTATTCAAGGATGGTATAAAGCCCATGTGGGAGGACGATGCCAATCGTGCAGGAGGAAAGTGGATAGTGCGACTTCGGAAGGGACTGGCATCACGATGTTGGGAGAACCTCATACTGGCCATTCTGGGGGAACAGTTCATGGTGGGAGAAGAAGTTTGCGGTGCTGTCGTCTCCATACGGTTCCAGGTGACTATATGTTATACTTCGGATAGGAGACTTACTGTAATCGTGTACTGTAATCGTGTGTTAAGAACGGCATCATGTCAGCTTGATAACATATCTTTTTACCTTGAATAATAATAATTGGTGGTTTACGTCGCGAGACAACTAAGTTTTACGTTGAATCATGAAATAATTATTGTGAGACATAAATATCGCCATAGAGTATGAGAGTGCAACGTTTCAAACACAGCCTTCACAGGTCTTAACACGTCTTCTGCTGGTTATATGTAGGAGAACAACAAAAACAACTTTATTTTGCGATTATTATTAATGCATTATCATTAGAAGCTCCATTTTGCAGAAAAGCTGGTATCGTAGCGGGGTACGCGATGTGTCCGTGTACAGTGTGGCATGTGACGGGGCTCGTCGGCTGCAGCCGTCATCAGTTGTGCCTCGTCTCGGGACGTGTTCAGGCATGTCTCATGCGTTCGCCAAGAGTTTCGCGAGTTTGTGTCTCATGTCGTGTGGCGGTTTAAACCAGGGATCAGAACCGAAACTGAACCCGAACCAAAAACTTCTAAAAACCCAGATTTTTCGCTGAACCAAGCCAAACGGAACCTTTTTTTTTTTTTTTTTCTCGCACTGAACTGAACGGGTACTGAACCGAAATAAATTTAAAGTGACAGTCCGGTCGAAAACATAGGTCTGGGAAACACCGCCTTATGATTTCTAATACTCCTCACAACCACTGTGCAAAATATTTCAGAAGGAATCGTATCGCACAATTTATAATCGATTTTTTTCTATGCCGCAGTTGGTCCTGAGTAAAGGCCGCAGCGAGGTCTCGCATGACGTGCATAAGAGCAATGCCGCACGTGACTTGCGCATGCCTGTTTGTGCGATAGTTGGTTTTTGCGTGCTAGCATTTGCCCATTATGACGATTTTGAGTAGCAATCACACATTATGTAAAGTAAAATGCAGAGTAGCGTCAATGTAAACACAGGTATCAGGACGCAGCCTTCGGTTCAGTACACTCATAGAAAAAAACACCTCTCTGCATTCCCAGCAACGGCGCAGTCCTCCGCTCCACTTTGTCCCTTGGGGACGTCATGCTCACGTGACGGCTGACGTACATAGAGGATCCTTGGGGTAAGGAGTATGGGAGGGAGAAAAACAAAACCGGATGTCTTCAGAGGAGGAGTTTTTATTCGGTGTCTCGAAAACTATGCCAATTTGTGAGCTGAAACTTTCCACAGAGCATGTAAGCCTCCGTGGCAGTTGGAAAAAATCAACTTCTGATTTTCCCGGACTGTCCCTTTAAGCGGTTACCGGTTCGCAAAATGGTTCAGACATAATGTGCGTTGTGGGATATCGGAAGTACGGTTTACACAGCGGATTGAGCCGCGTTTCCAAACAAGTACGGCACCGAAACCGAAGAATGCAAAACTGCAAGACAGCTGCAGAAGATATTTCCTCCTCGCAGCAATTGCGTTCATTCAGTTGTGTTAGGTCTTCCTATTTGGCAGTTGTGGGATTCCATCCGTCATCATTATCATCACCACCTTCTACGTGAAGCTTGTCGTCCAGCAACCCCAAGTTTTAATTTTGGGCTGTGAAAATAACAGCCAGTTTCTGAGCAAGTTGTAACAGGGTGTATACGATGAGTGAACATACAGAGTACAGTATGCTCCCGTAACGTTGCACCTGAAATGCAGGTCTCTAACACAGTATTGAGGTGAACCACTGCTGTGTTGTCAACAACATCAACTAAAGTATGTTTGTGTTATTTGAGAATCGTAAGGATGTGCTTGCTTTTAACCCATGGCAATCTGCTAAAAATTCACCATCCTGAACCAGTTACCGGTTTAAATTGATTCGAACCGATATTTTGTGTTGCTGCGGAGCTGATCCCGAACCAAAAAAAAAAAAAAAACGGTTCCGAGCACTTGTTTAAACTGCAGTGTTAGCACTGGTCAAAATACTAGTGGTCAAACTGGTCAAACTGCACTAGTCAAAATACTAGTCAAAGTATATAAAAATGTAAGAAGCAGAAAAGAAGCTTAAAAGAAGCAATTAGAGGCAAGACAAACATCTAATGCTAACGCATTGTCATCGCATTAATTACATCGCCCTAAAATTTCTTTTTTTGTTTCATCGTCAGTACAGGAAGAAAAAGATGCACACACAATGCCATTCCAGAAAATATGTGATCGAAATATAATGAAAAAACTATGCCACCTAGAACCACGCAGTCAATGGCACTTGTTCTTACTCTGTTTTTGCCACCTCCTGATGCGAATATCATCCAACGTAAGTTTTATTTTGCCAATTTTTACAAACTGAACACGAAAATTTCCTGGGTAAAGGTCACTTTCTTATCCCACCAATATGAAGCACGTGCCAAATTTACTTAAGTTCATGATAACTGACACGGATATTGAAGGGCTATCCCATTGTAAAAAATAGCCAAACGTCGTGCTTTTCGGAGCTCTGAGAGCCTAGCGCTCGACGACCTTTTGAGCGCCCTTGTTGTTAGTCCAACGAAAGGAGGTTGCTTAACCCAGCCCATATTGGGATAGTAGAAAAAGTGACAGTTCCTGAAATTGGGAGAGGGGAGGCGTGACCCCAGCGGAAGCCAGATGTGTGCCTTTCTTAAGCC
The DNA here is from genome assembly GCF_037126465.1 of Ornithodoros turicata. Taxonomy (NCBI): domain Eukaryota; kingdom Metazoa; phylum Arthropoda; class Arachnida; order Ixodida; family Argasidae; genus Ornithodoros; species Ornithodoros turicata. The sequence goes on from NC_088208.1 coordinate 3,675,796, forward strand.
ATGCCTGTCTTATCTCCTTCTACTATCTCTGTGTGTGCTGAGTTTAGCAACCTCCTTTCATCAGACTGACAACGAGGGCATGCAAAAAGTCGTCAAGCGCTAGGCTGCTTGCACTCCAAAACGCATGATGTTTGGCTATTTTTTCCGATGGGGTAGCTCCTGAATAATCCTGTCAATTATCATGAACTTGAATAAATTCAGCACACGCTTCACATTGGTCGGGTAAAAAAGTGTCCTTCACAGATTTTCCAGTTCACTAAAAAAAAAAGCATAATAAAACTTAGATGACATTCACATCAGGAGGTGGCAAAAACAAGAACAAACGCCGTTGACCCTCATGTTTCTAGGTGGCATACTTTTTTTAATTATAATTTAATGGCACGTTTTCTGGCACCTTGTAGGCACTTTCGTGCTGCAAGCGTGAAGAGTATGACTGCTTCAGACGGGGATTTGAGCAGGGATTTCACCTTAAGCAGCGCTAGTATTCAGGGGCATTGGAAGGTTGGCCGAAATGAGTGGTTGCCCCCATCAACACTTCATGTTGACGAATGTGGCACAAACATACTCACTTGTACTGCCACAGCACCTCTGACACAGTGCACGTTCTTATCATGAGTGATGTCTGTTCCCGTTATTCACATGGAGGAAGAGTAGCACACTTGGGGGTCATTTAGCACTCCCTCCCCTCGCCATTAAAAAGAAGTCTTGCAAGTCATCCCAGACCCCCCTGTCAACACAACCTAGTTACGGAAAGCCTGCGCGCTCGTCGACGTCACGTAACAATTGAGGGTCAGCCAATCGGGATTGTGTTTTCAACGGCTGTAGCGAATCACGAACGTGCTTTCTGCAGTCGTGGCCATGGAGAAGAATCACTGACGTCTGCGAGTTGCGAATGTCCCCACGTACTAAATGGGAAAACTTGGAAATAAAGTGCATTTTGGTCTCAATCTTTCTCAAAACTGATTTTCTGGAAAGTGTCTCGGTTTAGGTTTAGGTCCAGGTGAGCTGTAATCATTTGCGGGTTCTTGAACTCGCAGAACGGTGAATCGTAGCAGCAGATGAATTCTGACTCTTAATTGAAAGAGGGTGAGAGGCAATGCACCGGCTTTGTCCATCTAGGTGGTGTTGCCCCTGTGCACACGGGTCTTTCAGGGTGTGTACCATCCTGGAAAACCGGCAATCGTCGAGGAATTTTATTGCGACTGGAAAAGTCAGAGGATTGCCAGGAAACTTGCCAAAAAGCAGCTTAAGTCAAGGAAAATTGCAAACAAATGCCGTGATGATGCACAGCGAATCGGGAGTGTAGATCGGTGGTTGAGCGGTCATGCCGTAGCAATGTTGCCGCGAGTAGCAATACGACAAGCTCGGAGGCAGCAAAGTAGGGCAGCCTCACTAATACTCAATAAATAGTCCGTTTTGTGAGGGATCTGTATCAAAACATAGCAGCGGGCAGCAAGTTCCCTTTTGTTTTGGTCAGGGAATTCGCTTGAAATAGTCAGGGAAAACCTGGAAAAGTCAGGGAATTTGAAGGCTACAATTTGGTAGACACTCTGGTCTTACTTTGTTGTATACCCTCTCCTGTGGCGTTTACAGGCTTAGGCATGCAGGTTACGGGCTGTTCGCATATGTTCAGGCTGAAAGAGATATTTTTGATTCTAAGATAGATTTTCATATTTGATATGGGATTAGAATTTCAATTATTTGCTTCTGTATTTAAAAAATCTGACTATTCACACGGCCCTAGGTTCTAGCTTTTATCACGTTTCTTTCTTTATGCCCTCGGCACCTCATCTTCCTAAACTCTACGCAGTAGACATTGTAACATCACAGACCTTTGCTTTCTCAAGAACGTCATGTTGTGTTGAGGAGGAAGGCACGTACAGTTCTGTTACAGGTTTGAACGCTCGCAAAAGCGGAACACTTTTGTTGCCCTCCAAGTGCAGAGTTTTATTATTAAAAATTTCCACGCTATTTTTGTGTTTAAAGGGGCATAGAAAGCCATCCAAAAGATTTTCTGTTTCTGGCTAATTACAAAAGGACGTAATTTGACGTGAAAACTAACCCAAAAAAATTTTCTGTACGCCGTATTTTTCTTAGAATATAACGCCCCCAAACATCGACGCGCGCGTTCCCGCTCGACTCGCTCTACAGGCCGAAACCAGGAGGAGGATTGTGATGTCATCGCGGTTACAAGAGAGGCCGCGCTCCAATCGGGGCCGGCGCTTTTCGCATTTTTTTTTCTTTTTCGTTTCTACTCCCAGTTCTCTCTCTATGTAGCAGACGACGCTTCTCCAAACAAGCAAACCAGTTAGCGGGTTGTACCGCAGTGATGTCAAAGCAGCTCCGGCGGCTAGTTGCGGGCATTGCCACTAGTATTGCGCGCGGTTCCGATTTTCAAAATTGCATTCCGCGATATGTATGCATCTGTCGAGTGAGTCACTTTGCATGGTGCATTTTAGCATTCAAGTTAACGGCTGGGTTTGAAAAAACGGTCGTGACTGAAGTGCTTTCTGTGCTCCTTTAAGAACATTACGAGCAGCATTGTGTGTAAAATTTACAATGTAACGTGAATTTGTTCGCAGGAGGACATAATATCAGTGTGGAACCGCACAGCGAGTGACCACCAGACAACAATTCGCATACGTGATACTTTGAAGAGAGTTCTCAACCTACCTGTCAATACAATAATGGAATATAAGACGCACACAGATAGCCTCAGGTGAGTGCAAGTACAAAGCTAGTGATTCGAGCCAGAGAATGTGTTTGTTTGTTTGTTCACCGGCGTAACGAGATGTAGGGATATTATCAAACTTTATACTTGGCATGTGCATGGTGGATAGAAGCCGCCAAAATAATGCGGGGACGAAGAGAAGGACGACACAGCATCTACTCACAAGTAAAGGGATTTAGGGCCTGTTCTCGCAAACAGTACTTTGCTTCAGAGCGCTGGAAATGAAGCGCTGTTTTCTGCCTTAGTGTTTCTCACTAGCCAAGCAGAGTGCACAGCACTCAAGCGAGAAGCGCTCTTTCTTTTATTTTCCACCCGAAAATTTACCTTTCCACTCGATATCACCTGATCTTACCCTGTTTTACAGCTTCGGAAATAAAACCCGATTTTTACCACTAATTTTCAAAAAGCAAAAAGCATGGCCTTAGCTATGTGAATTAGAGCACTGCACGGGCCCGGGCCCCCGACCCGGCCCGCGGGCCGGGCTGGGCTTGTTATTGGCTGTGTGCTCCGGGCCGGGCCGAGCCCGGGCCGACAAAATACGCCAGCACCACGGGTCGGGCCGGGCCCGGGCCGTTAAAATACGCCACCACCGCGGGCCGGGCCGACAAATATGTTCCCAAGAGTCAGGCCCGGCCGGGCCACACAGCTAATTCCACACATTGGAGATGCATTAGTTCATATCATCATGCGCTTGCGTCATTCCTGTGCATATTTTGCAAAGACAAGCAAAGGGTACTGCATTATGCATATGATTCGACCGTCTAGAACATTCTCCAAGCCACTTTACATTGCTCCTCACTCCTCACATATTTCACAATCACTCTGGCAAAGCTTGGTGAGAGGGATAGAGACTGGGAGAAGCAGTTTGTTGACAGCATGCTCTATCTCCGCAAAATCTTGACAGTGTAACGATAATGCCCCGTGCGTTCTGGATTTAATTTGGTCTCGTGCGGTTACGGTGTTAAACCGCCATCACTTGTATGTTTGTCTTCTCTCCTTATAAATTTACTTATAAATGTGTTTGATAATCGCCAGAAACGCGTACGTCGCGGCTGGAAATACTAGGCCGGGATCTACTCGCCGGGCCGGGCCGGGCCGGGCTCTATTTGCTTAGACGCCGGGCCGGGCTCTAGTCACTGGGTCACCGGGCCGGGCCGCATAAAAATATGAAGGTCCGGGCCCCGGTCGGGCCGGGCCATTTTTCGATGCGCCCGGGCCGGGTCGGGCCCGGAAAAGTCGGCCCATGCAGTGCTCTAATGTGAATGCACAAGCTCAACTAGCTGGACTGGAAATCCGAAGCCATGTTCCGTTCACCACAACACCAACACGGCATCACAAAACCAGGAAGCAAAACAATTTCGCTTCCGCGACATCGTGGGTAAAGCAGCCTCTTGATTGGCCATCACAAACTAGCGCTGCAAGAGAGCATTGAAAAAGTTGAGAGGAACTCAACTCTGTCCAGCGCTTCATAGCAGTGAGAGGGGGAAGAAACAGCGCTGCTTTCTAGTGCTGTGGAGCAAAGTGCTGTATGTGAGAACAGGCCCTTACTTACTAGCACGTACAAGGAGTACTACAAAGAGTCCTGAATGTGTTAGGGGCCCCCTACACAGGCATGTGATAAGTCACACGCTTGACAGATAGTTTAAAAAAAGGGGAGTAGGGGATAAAAGAATGGGGATATCACTGAGGCAGGGGTGCTGACCTACCGGTATAGCATTCGTTACCTTCAATGTGTGCTACTTTTATGACTTTTATCCATCATGAACTATTACCAACTGCCCTCCTTGCATTCGTCGTGCATATCCACAGTACGAACCCAACCTTACGTAGTATTTTGAATTGGTTGCATTCAGGTTAAGGCCAGACAGCAAAAAAAAAAAATTCTGTCTGGTTGCAGGCTTCTGTCATGTTCCTGAGACGAGCTTAATCAATATAGAATTTCTTGTCAGTCTAGTGGTGCTACAGTATATCACGACCGCATTCTTGCACTCGGTATCATGAAATGATTGTTGATCATCAAGTATTTGACACTGGTAAAGGTTCTAATGTTGCCTCAGAAATAAATAAATGAAAAATGTACCCAAAGAAAAGACGAAGAACGTTGTCTGCATCCAAGAGGCCGCATTATATTACTACTTCTTGGAGTTCCTTCGAGTTTTATTTTTGTTTTATTCTTGTTTGTTTTGAAAGATTAACTAGGTAACTGGCTTTAGTGGAACTTGCACAAATTTGTTTTGATGCTGTCAACATGTAGCTCTCCACTTTGTAACGTAAAAGTAACAATTTAATCCACCTTCCGTGCGAGCCAAATTTTTATTGCCCCAACTGTCAGCATGTCTGACACTGTGACTTCTACCAAAGGACAAGAGTCAAGGGACACGGAACATGAGAACAGCATGACAAATTTAGCAAAGACTCATTTGCACAAACCAACACCAAATACCCAGAAAACCCTCCAGGCAAGGGAGAGTTACAAGAGAGGCCTAGAAGCACAGTTCCCTCAGTTGGTTATATGTATCGATTCTTTATTTGGCCTTTTCTACCCTTCTCACTCCCCGGAGAAAAGGAACAGGCTACTTAAAGAACCTGTAAAGATAGCCAACCGAGAGAACTCTGTTAGTAAACCGTCACCCGTGCTGACATTAGAGGCAGAACCGGTTTGAACTGGTATTTTTTGCTTTTGGAGCTCAACCATTTTCTTCAAACTCTCACCAAAAATGGAACGAGAAACCTTTGGTTCGACACCGTGCTTAAAGTAGCACAGTAGTCATTTTTAACACCGTTTTCTTCCTATAAAACTGTTAAGTAGTTTGTACGATATCCTGCGTTGTCTTTTCGTGTTTGAGGTGAAGCTTCTTTGCTTGCTCCCTTTAAGTGCCCGGTTTTTGCAAAATAAACTTCGTCGAGAGTTTGCAGATGCCCCTTTCCTGTGCTTTTAACCCTCTGTCTGTGTTTCCTTGCTGCAACTTATTCGACATGACCGTCTTTCTTGTCTATCTCAACAGATACTACGCTCTGATGGATGAGAGTTTGCATGTGGCATGTTGAATAGTTGAACGTGTGTTCACCTTGATTTATGACGGACACAGTAAGGGACAGTAGCGATGAAGAAGGCAACGAAAGGACACGTGAAGCACGTTGGGATTTGGTTGTTGCTGAAGAGCGTGTTCAGGGTTTTTATGCTGATAAATCAATAAAGTTTGCTTATTTCAACGTGGCATCATGGTCGAATAGGACTCTAGTATGTCTCCAGACTGTCCGTTCAACGTGTTCAATGTTTTCTTCAGTTTTTGCGCCGAGGATTTAATCTTTACCCCCGTCTTCTATCTGCAGGGATAACTCCAGTTTCCGAAACACGGACATCTTCCTGAGGTAACAGCGAGATGTGCGGTGGTGGAGAGGAAAAGATCCTGTGGCAACGAAACAATGTTGCGTACACATATTGTAACATATTCACTCATGGAATGCTCAGTCATAAAAATACATTTTACAACAAAATAGATTAAAGTGTGATAACAGGAAACATGATCATGGAGATATCGTCATTTGCCGTTGATTGGTTGAGGTAAGATGACACAAGCAAAATAAAGACTGCCCGTGCGATCTCATTGTGTTGCTTATTTGTGGTCACTCCGCAGACAAACGAGACACGAATAGAGCCCATAGCTTTCTGCGATTCAGCAAAATTGGCCATGTTTCGTGGAACCTGCCGTTTCCCTCATAACCGTGTTTTTTGTTTTTTTTCGCGGAATATTCAATATATTACAGAATTATGTAAGGATTTCAATCGGCCTGCGACATTTTTCATGGGTTAGACTGAATCAGTCGCGACTGCAATGCCTGAAAAGACCGATACTGCTGGCACATTCCACGGCTGCACATGCCGTGACGCAAAAAAATTTTAACGATGGGAACACCCAGAGGAAAAATCGTCAGGGTTGAGTCTAATTTTCCCTGAAAAGTTACGAAAGGCCACAGAAGCACGCGGAACAAGTCGGTAAGCGATGTTGGGAGGATGCTGCAACATTTTACAGTTATTTTTTTTTCTCTCGTTTTCTCTTGCCGGAGGAATTTGTAAATTTCACACCGTGGAAATGTTGATTTTCCATCACAGGAAGCTAGGGGCTTTAAACATGAAGCCAATAGAAATGCACTGGTGTGCTGAGGTATGCAGTAGTGTAGAAAAAGAGAGAGAGCATGTTTTTACTAACACACACAAACTTTGTACAATTTACAATGAGGTCTGCAAGGTGATCCTGTGATGCAGAGCCAGTTAATACCTTTTAAAATGGATAAAATACCCCAGTGCGAAGGTAAAACAATGGGACAAACACAGACAAAGGGACGACGCACAGCACTGACTGCAACCAAAAGAATTTATTTCCGTCACCATCTCCTTTTTATACCAATACCTTCTCTCCACACTAACTACAGCATCACGTGAGAATACATTCTACGCAAGAAAACATTCTATCTTATCAGACAAGGTTACTGATGGTACACTTATGCACGAATTCCCCCATTTTCTTTATCGTTAAAGCTTCCAAGTATAGTAACGCCCCTTGTTTCTTGTTTTTATACAAAACTTTTGTGCTATTTAAGTCGGGTTCACATCCATTACACTGTGCGAGGTGCCCACCTAATGTCGTTTCCATTCTTTTACTATTTTTGTTATGTTCTCTTAGTCTTGTGTTTAAGCACCGTGTTGTCTGTCCAACATATTTCTTCCCACATTTTAATGGAATACTATACACTACCCCTATAGCACATTTAACGTACGTTGTTTGATGTTCAACTTTACACCCGGTGTTCCGCTCCTTATTTACACTATTTAGTAGGGAATTAAGACCCCATCCCTTTCTAAACACGACATCTATCCCAAACTTCTTCGATAATTTCTTTAACCTATGCGATGCCTTATGCACATACTCAATGACAGCGAACTTATTCTTCTCCCTAGCCCTTTCTTGTTTTGATCCATTTATTAAACGTGTTAGTACACGACTCAATATGTCAGTGATAATTGCTTCCGGATAACCAGCCCTCTCAAGTCTATGTATTTGCGCAACACAACTCGCAAACATTCTGTGCTCACAGGATCTCTCTAGCGCGTTTTTTACAACATTTTGAGCTGTAGCATTTTTTACAGTTTTTGAACAACATGAATCAAAGGGCATCAAAGGTTTCTCTGTTCTTTGCTTATATTCCCAACAAAATTTTTCCTGACAACATGTGATTTCATTTCATAAAAGATGTCATACCAACCCGCCCAAATTTTAACCTTATTTCAGTTAATACCATTATACAAATTGCGTAGGATTAACTAACTGAAGGTCACATCTGACTGTTGACCATCTGAGGTTCAGGGTGTGTAGGGCGAGATTTAGGATTTTCTGGACACCCACACGGACACACGGCTGGCAGCAGTGTTGCTTCCTTGCTTACAAAGTGCTCCAGTGCCTTACTGTAGCATCGATTACGACATTGAATGGGCAGGTTTTGTAACAAACCTGACATAATCACTCCATGCATCGCTAGGGTGCCCCCACAGTCATTCTACTCTCTCCATCCATGTTCTATTCAGGTTTTCTTTCACTTCAGCATTGGCTTTAACCATTTTATTTATTTATTTATTATACGTTAAAGGCCCATACGAGCATTACATAAGGGGGGGGGGGGACAAAATGATAGTATCACAGCATAGCAACAGTAGTGAAACAACAATAGCGAATAACACACACACACAAAGTATCAAAGGCACACAATGCAAACGAAATACACGGGAATGCGACAAACACATGACAGAAGTGTGCCATATGAGTCCTTTTTGAAACTTGTCCTTTTTGAGGTTGAGAAACTTTCCTTTTTGAAACTCAACAAGGTTAGTGATTATAACGAGAGATGAAGGTAAGGTATTCCATTCGGAAATCGCTAATGTGAATGCTAATGAATGACTTCGAAAAATTCAACGGACGAGCTCTGGGGCAGATGATATAACAAAGATGTCGAATTCGACTTAGTCGAAGATGAGGAGTAGACAAATCAATGTCAACGAAAGGAACCTGTGAGCAATATAATCTGTGGAATAAAGACAGCCGCGCTGTCTTTCTGCGAACAACAAGAGGGGGGATGCCAACTTAGGAGAATTCTCAATATTCTGCAGCATGTTTTGCTGTGGTAAGTAGATGGCACATATGCAGTTGACTTCCCGCTTCAATGCTGGCAACGCAGCAACAGCTGGCGAACCAAACAAGGAGCACAATGCACAACAACATGAGCGCAGATTAGCACATTTAATGTGAATGTAATGACATGTAATGTGTGACATAATGATGGTGTCAGTCATTGCACGGTGATGGCATAGGAAAGACACGGAACGCATTCTTTGAGAGAGAGAATTGTGTAAATTTTGTCTGCCCTTGCACATACGTGTGCAAAAAAATGTGTCAAAACTTCCTCAATATGTGAACTGTTTGTCATAATTAATATGTAACAATAATGTTTGTTTCACTGTACCATATGTGCCACTCGTTGAGGTATGCATACTGTTTAAACATGAGGCGAGAAAAAAAAAAGTCTAGTTTGCTCAAGCCAAATTGCTTTCTTTTGCAAATGTCATTACACCCGTTTGCCTACAAACCACTCACATTTCTGTGAAAAAAAGAGAACAACTCCCCAAGGTTACCTTCTTTTTTGCTGTTTGACCTAGTTGTGAGACAGAAATAGCACATTCTCCACTTCCATTCTAGTATGTTGGGAGGATTTTGTGACTTGTCTGAAGAAGAAGTAAAATAAGGAAAACAAGTAGGTACAGTAAGACCTCCTAAGTTGAACACCTCCCCCATGTCCGACAAGATTTCATTGCACCGGCAGGCTCCCACTGAAACTACACGGGGATCGGACACCTCCCTATCCTGGAAGTAGGACAGGGCTTTCCCTACTAAGTTGGACAGAAGCCTGGCAAAATTATCTCAATCTCATCCCACCTTTGCACCGAAAAGACCCAAAATGAGCCAGTGCCCTTGACTTTCACCTTTTTTTTTCCTATACTGGACTCATCATTTTGTTGTAAGGGGTACTGTCAGTCTACATTGTAAATATTCTTTGGTGTGAGCACTTGTCTTCTGTTTGTCTAAAGCCTTTGTACGTGCACTGCACCAAGGCAATCAAAAGTGGGCTGACGGTTCAGAGACAGGTCCTTGAGCTAAATTCAGAGTGGAACTCTCAAGCAAGCAGCACGCTGCTTGAAAGGCTCCAAAGGTAATGCCACTGAGTGGCGTCCGCACGGAGCTGAATCTACCAAAATCAGCAATAATTATCAGTGAAGAGTGGGTAGAGAGGTACCAGGTACCTAATTGAAGAAGGGGGACATTTCTGTCATAACGTAAAAGCGCTAAAAACAGGACGAACATGAGACACACACACAATGTTCTGTGTGTCTTGTGTTCGTCCTGTTTTTATCGCTTTTACGTTATGAAAGTCTATCACCAACAAGCCCAAAGGGATGTTTTAGGGGACATTTCTGGCAACACAGCTATGTTCTTTTCCATTTTTTGATTCCCTCGTATTCTATAACCCTGACACCTCCCTAAGTAGGACACGTTTCGACTGCACCGCGGGTGTCCAAGATAGGGAGGTTTCACTGTATGTACATGGTCAGGCAACATTAAAATGTTTTCGCGCATCTTCTCCCAACAATTTTGTTCCTCCATGGACGAAGCCTTCCCAACCACCTCTCAATGCATTGGTATGGGCGACCCGGTTGGTTACGTGTTCGCCCACTAATCCCAAGGTTGCAGCTCGAACCCAACCGATGGCGCCACCAACTTGGTGCCAGGGCACTAAGTAGTTGCTTAGACACACTATCTTCCGTGAAGGACGTTAAATACAGTCTGTCATATGTCAAGATTTCGGCGCCCATCAAAGAACGCTTGGGTGCAAAATTAACACCACACCCAGTTGTGCAACTTTACGAATTGCAAGGGAGGGGGGAACCCGGTGAATCTTAGTTCTCACAGACCAATCCATAGAAACACAAAAGGGGCTCATGGAGGCCTTATGACACATGCTCGACCAAATATGATAGAAGGTAGTGAATGAAATGCATTGCTTTAGTTGCACGTGTTCGGAGAATATTATCTTGTAAGGTCTGCTACGATTTCCACCAGAAATTGTAGTGAAGTGGTCTGTTCTTTATGGTGAATGTGTAGCACTATTTTCTTTTGCAAGGAGAAACCAAACTAAAAGGTATTTCAGCACCCTAAAAGCACACCCTACCATTCTTTTTTTTTTTCGTGATAGCCCCCAAATTCTACATTTATCATGTTTTTCTGCGTCAAGCAGAATCTTAGTATTTCTGCTCACAAGGTAGAGCCAAGGCATAACAGGAATGCACCATGCAAAGAGCAAAAAAGGGCCAGCTAGAGCACCGAAATCCAGAGCCCGTCCCGCTGCCGAAATCGGGCCTCAAAGTCGTTTTGACAGCGGACTCGGGCCGGGCTCAGGTTCAGTCCGAGAGTTGTCAGGCCCAGTCTGGTCGAGCTTTTGTAAGCTATTCTTTCGCAGTATTTAATCCTTAACACTTAATTACGTTTTGAAAACAAAGCAACCCTGTACCTGGGGCCTCCCTCCATCTCTCTGCTAAAACGCTACTTCTCGACTTCACCATGTTGTGGATCTCGCTCTTGCTGCGGTGTTTACTCTGTACAGGCACGCAAGACTCGATGCCCACGTGTTGCCACAAGTACAAACTGCATCAAAAGCTATGCTTTGCACATTCCAAGTATGTGTGGTTTACTGTGTCCGCCACATTGCAACTGCGGGCCAAGCTTTCGGCAGCCAGGTCGGGCCCTAGTCGGGAAAGCCTCCGTTGATGTCGGGTACGGTCCAGGCTGGGCAGAGTTTCCAGCTGGGTCGGGCCGGGCCTGTGCAGTGCTCTAGTGCAGGGCATCTGGGGCGGTGTCCTCATCCCCCCCATCCTTCTGTCGTCACCCAGTGCTTCATTCGATCTTTGGCATTGTATGCAGCAGTGGCATAGCCAGGAGGGGGGGGGGGGGGTTCAAACCTCCCAACATCGTACCTTTGGTAGTGCATTTGGAAGAGGGAAATCCTCCCGTCAATACGTCTTCCAAATATCTTTCTGGCTACGCCAGCGCTACACAGCGTCCTAGCTCGTTTCTTAGGAACCCTGCATCTGCACCAGCCTCGCGGGCACCACAGGGTCAGACATAATTGTCCTCGGTGGCCACAATCAATGCGATATGAGCAGGGATTCCCCCTCCATATGTTAGTTTCTGGGAAAACTATAGGCATAATGGAAACGTGGTATCCCATGCGTTTAGGGTCGGCGTAGGCCGTCCAACAGGAGTAAAGGGCAGTCCACACGACCATCGCCGAAAAAACTAACATAAACGATAGCAGTGTCATGCAGACTTGCTTGAGATCTCCATCAAAGGCGCACAGTCTATGTTATTATTAGGACACATGGTTTACCAGGGCGGGGGGATTGCTTTCTTATCCGTTGGACAGTTGTCCGTAAATTTCCCACCAGAATAAAGTGGAACCAGTGGAACCGCTACAACTTCCACTGATCTCACTCTCCTTTGAGAAATGATTGGTTTCGCTTTCGATGTTGTAGGTTACGTTTTGAAGTTGAAGGTGTCGTTTGCTTTGTAGCAGTAAATCACATGAAGCTTGCAGGGAATGGTGAAGAATACTGCAAATACTGCACCTCTATTATTTTTTTCTTATAAGAACACTTTGTAGATGGCGCGAGTTTTGGTTTGTTTACGCGCGGTGCCATCGAGAGTGCGACGGCCATACTTTGATTTCTATTTTGATTTGTGAAGTGGAATTTCGCGAAGTGTCCGTAAAATATACCAATTTTTTCGCTTCCATTTGCAAAGAAATGTATTCCTATGTCAGCCATAAGTAGACATCCGAGTAGTGACGAAGCCAGAGCAGACGAAAATCTAGTTTGTCGCAGACGAAAGCTATCAGAAAATCACGCCGTCATAGAGCGTCCGGAGAAGAGGCTCAGAGACGAACACGGCAATCCCGCAATGACGGACACTGGGAATCAGAAAAGGCCCAACTATTCGTCTTTAACGGGTTCCAATGGAGTCACAAGGACAGTGTCGCCGTTGGCGACCAGTAAGCCCAGTTCAGCGAAGAAATTGATCATCAAAAACTTCGGTAAGCCACGGTCACCACAATGCCCGGAGAGGATTGATCCCAGTGCTAGCACTCGCTAATTTACTTATTACATCTGCCCATCACGTCACTTATGGCATCATTAAAAGCTTATAAATGCGTATGTCATCTTTGCGGCTCAATAAATCTTTCATTGTGTCGTAAAACCAACGTGCGCGCATAACGTTGCTACGGCCTTCGTGCTCCGTGAGTTATACACTGCATCAGAGTATGCGTCATTAGAAACGCACTGCCGAATGCATTCACGTTCTCGTTCCCTCGACTGTATCTTGATTGTCATGTTTGCGTCTCGTGGTGTAAGCTGGTAGACACACATATAAGCATACTGTTTACCCGTGGTTATCTCGGGTCCCCCGCTCTCGGTTAATCATCCAAACTTAAACCTCAACGAGACGTAGTTCGTTCATTTTTATGCATTAGCAGTCTTCATCTGTGTTATGGAATGTTGTAATACCGAACCTGTTGTAGCGCACACAGCTGCGACTATTAGGCTTTACTTTGGCACAGCATCGGTCTAAATACGTTTTGTAGTTAGCTAATGACAGCGAACATCTGAAAATAACATCTACATGAGAGTATACCAGGTTGCACTATTTGTACTTGGGCTCGCTCGCAGTAACATGAATCACAGTATGAATGCGGTTGTTGAAGCCCTGACACTTGAATCTCACGCCATGAATTCAGTCTCGTCGTTCTGATGCTATGTATGGAATTGATGGGAACAGCATGCCCTTAATGGAAAGAGGCAGCCATCGTTCAGTCGCTACGTCCGAAAAAGGAACAGATGAATCTTGCAACCGCAATCTTTGTTGCGTACCAGTTTAGTTGCGGCTGAAACTCCACGATGCACCAGTTGCGCACATGTGTGGTATTTGCTTACCCTTGTCACATTACTTGCACGCCTTCGCAACATTTCATGAGAAAATCATCCACCTACGTCTACATATCCAGTAGCCGCAAATACATATTGAAGAAGCGCTACAGTATAGCATTTTAGTTGTTGTCTTGGTGATGTTTCTTACAATCAATGTACCTGATAGGTGCGTTTTATGCGTAAGACTTTATTATATTGCTCTTTGATTTACAATTTCCTGGATTGTGCTCGTGGGGTTGCAACATACTTTTCTAAAAATAAAAAAAAAGGGGAATTTTTCCCACAGCTTCATATTGGCACATTATCGAATCAGCTGTTGGGACATATAGACCAGACTTCCTATGTGCCTGCAGCGTTGTTGAATCGGGGGAAAAATGAAATCTCGTGCTAGATTGGTCACACTTAATGGGCACGCTTACCGAGCTCCGTGTTTTTCCAGAAAAACCCCGTCTGCCAGAAAATTACCAGGAGGAGGCATGGAGCCAACTGAAGGAGGCGGTGGTTGCCATCCAGTGTTCTCGGCCAATCAGCACGTCTCAGGAGGAACTGTACCAGGCGGTGGAAAATTTGTGTTCGCACAAGATGGCCGCGCAGCTGTACGACAACCTCAAGAGTTTGTGCGAACAACACGTGCGTGCTTGTGTCGACCAGTTCTTCCGGTATCCTTTGCACGGTTATCTCGCGAGACACCCAGATGTCTTGTGCCCGCAGATTTCATGCTTGTGCTCTGTGCTTTTTCTTTCAGTTCAATTCACTGTTCAGTTCAATTGATGTAATTGATGCTAACCATGAAGCAGCCGAGGCAGCGCCACCTAGTTGCAGAAGGCCTGCTCATTACCTCCTCTCCCTGCTTCGCTGCGTGGACACGTAAAGTCAGAATTCGTCTGCTACTGCTGCGATTCCCCGTTCCGCGAGTTCGAGAACTCGCAAATGATCGCACCTAACTTTGAACCTGCGGACGTAAATCTGTAGCACGAGTTACTAGATTATAACGACCATGTCATAATCGGCAACCCCTGTGAAGAGCCCGTCCGCACGATCCTCTAGGGGCACTACTCATCCGCCCGCGACATCTACATCATGATTGGACAACGGATGAATTTTGAACGTGCAGAAGCAGACGAACGACTGCCGTGGCAGACGACAGCAACAGCTCGTATAAAAATGTGTAGAATGATGATGATAATCAACTTTAGAAAGAAGCATCTCCCGTGGGACACCCACCGCGTGTACAAAAATACTAAGGAAAGCTGAAGAACAAAGTATTGCAGAAATGGAGGAAGCAGTAACCGGGCGGATGAGTAGTGCCACCGCTAGCTTCTAAATGCGGCGGCATGACATGGTCGTTACAATCTAGTAGGTCGTGATCTGTAGACAAAATGGGCAACATGCTTTTGTGAAAGATATGAGACTGTTTTGCGCTTTATTTTAAAGTTTTCCCCGTTTAGTACGGGGTGACGTTCAATCACCACTCGCAGACGACGGCGGTTCGTCTCCGTGGCTACGACTGCTGAAAGCACGTTCGTGATTGGTTACGGCCATTAAAGACACGATCCTGATTGGCTGACTCTTAGTTGTTACGTCACGTCGAAGAGCGAGCAGGCTTTCCGTATCCAGGTGGTGGTGGCTGAGGGGAAGCGTTCTTAGTGTAGAAGTGGTGTGTCATCAGTTATGCCTTCTTGAAATGCAGCCTGAATACCTCGCGTTAATATTTCTATCTTTCTGCCATTTGGCATGCATGCACACAATATTTTTACCACACAGGTGTATCGACAGTGTGTTGATTACTACTAAATGCAACATGTGACACAGAATTTCGCATAATTTTTTTGCGTTTAAAATACTGGACTACTGTGTATGGTCCTACACAGCCTATATTACCTACACTACATTCTTCTTTACTGCAAGGCCACCCTCACACCACTGACATCTGTTGTGATGTCCCGACCCTGGAGTGTGGGTACCACACCTCACACTTTAGTTTCGAAGCACATATGCAGTCATAAGTTGATCAAAATTTCTTGGGCACTTGTCTGTCATTGTCCTTTCCCAACAGAATCCTGGCAACACTTCTTCAGCATTGTCTTCCCGGTCTGCCCAGAAGCCTTTTGTTTCCCTCGCACTCTGCCAGGGAAGCCACGCATGTTCACCGCAATAAGCATGCTTGATACGGTGGCGATATAACTTATCGGCGCACATTTTAATTAGAGCCTGAAGTTTTCGGGAAATATTTTTTTCTAAATTCGGGGGGCAAAAATCGGGTAAATAAATGTGTGCACTAAATTCATGCGAATTCGGGTGAAAAAACTTCCATTACACTAAAATCGGGGAGAAATCGGGCTCAGTTATTCAAACTAACTGAAGCGGTTTGGTACAAACGGTGATGTAACTGAATTTTTCCGCCAAACAGGCAAGTTGGTGCATTCCTACAGACATCCCAGAGAGGGCAATTTGCCTGGTAAAAATCGGGTTTCACCCTAAAGAGGCAACCTTCAATTCGGGGTGCAAATTCGGGGAAGAATCGGGTAAAACCCTAAAACTTCAGGCTCTAATTTTAATGCATGATGCGACAATTGCCATTTCGAAAAGACTGTCCAGATTTTCTTAGTGCTATCGCGGCGTTGTTGCCAGACTAAAAGACCTCGCACATGCTCTGCTTCTTAACGCCACAGTTAGGGCCGTGCGAATATTTGCAACTTTCAAATACATGAGCAAATATTGTGTATTTTATGCGAATTTTTAATCGCATATGGAATTACATGTTTAACTTTCAGATCAAAGGGATATTTCAGTAATTCCAAAGCTGTATGTGTAATTCCCAAAAATGCCACAAAAAAAGGGTGTGAAACAAAAATGAATGCTGCTTCTCAGAAAGTTCCATGTGCACCTGCCCATATGTAGTATGTGCTATATATCTGTACATATACAGTATATTTATTAGGTTTGGTTATAATATGATTATTCGCTTCATATTTACTTCAGTTTTTGGGGCCTGTTCTCGCATACGGGGCTTTGACCCACAGCGCTGGAAATCGAGCTCTCTTTTCTGCCCTTGTGTTCTCACTTACAAAACAGATCACTCGGCATCTCAAGTCTCGTGAAACTTCATTGACGACGTGACGCAGTGTCATTTCGTCTTGCGTTGATTCGCGATTTCCGTAAGCTACGCCGACGCAAAGCTGAGCTAGCTGAGCAAACGGGAAATTTGATGGCTAGTTCAGTTCACCACGGCTCTAACGCAACAACGCAAAACCAGGAAGCAAAACAGTCACAAAAGCATCATGTCGTCTGTCCACGGCTGCTTTCGCGGACTGTTTTTCTAAATTGTATTTCACAGCTATAATACACTGCAGAGCAGAAAGGTTTTGCATGGTGACCCCTGGTGGACAGCATGACAGATGAGACATGGTTTTTCCGGCCACGTTAAGTGTCACCTCGTTGCTCCTTCAAAGGGGCATTAAACAGCTTCCCGGTCATTCTCCAGTTATCAGCTGGGTTGAAGAACATGACTCCCAACATCTAAATATGTAGTTTTGTTTGGTTCTAGCGAGCGTATTTACCGTGAGACAATGTTATTGGAAATGAGTAACCTGTGCAACTCCCTTTCCCGTTTTTGGAGAGCAGTTTATGTCACAAATCTCGCACGTGTAGCAACTCTGCATTTCAGGCTCTGAAGATCGGCGCGATTAGCCAATGACGGGCCACGTCGAGACAAGCTGCGGAGTGTTCTAGTTGTGGAAGTACCGTGGCGACCTCGCGGAGCAATACAGCGCAGAAAATGCAGCTGAATGGCAAAATTGCCATCTGAATTGGAGGCGTACTCCACTCCCTTCATAATGATAGCGCATGTCTTTAAACGTGAAATTAAATTAGCTTTCTCATAATTTGGTATTGAGAGTTGAAAGATGGGCATGTTTGTACGGGTCCATATTCCAAAAGGGATGAGCACACAAAACAGCAGACGACACGGGCGAGCTCTGGTTGGTAGTTTGAGCTTGTCCGTGTCGTCTGCTGTTTTCTGTGCTCTCCCTTTTTGGCAAGTAGTAATCTTGTAATCTGAAAACTCTTATCATATACATGTATAACGTCATCACTACCTTAGTAACTTACATTTCAGTGATTTCTTTCTTCCTATATGTTGTCCAACACTTTTATGTTAGTTTTCGAACTATTTATCTTTGTCCCCCTCTCGAATTTTTCTTGACCGTTATCATTTACCAGGGAGTCGATGGACAGTGGACTTTTTCTTAAGTTGATGAACGACTGTTGGAAATCACATTGCCAACAAATGGTGAGTATTGTGCTTCTGGCAAGCTCATCGTTAAGTTGTTTCTTTGATGTTTGCTTGATGTGCATCGTTCCAATCGTACTCAGGTACTCACTCACTACTCACATACTCACTTTTTGTGTGCAGATAATGATCCGGAGCATATTCCTCTTTCTCGATCGGACGTACGTCTTGCAAAATGCTGCAGTTGCTTCTATATGGTAAGCTCTAGTATTCAGGTTGTCAGTTATCGTAGGTGGCTTACCCCCAGAAGGATTCTTTTTACAGTATTCATTTATGTGGCGTGACACGAGGTTGGAACTTTCGGCAATGTTTTGCTACTTTTATCATGAGCATTATGACCTCTGTTGTTGATGCACACAAAAAAAACAATGATCATCATCATCATCATGAGCCAGATGCTTCTGGGCTCAACCAAGTTTCTTTCAAAATATATACAATTGGGCAGTGCTCAATAGCATACAGCTTATTTTCCCACGTGTGGGGATATTCCCATAGCAGCAATACATGGGCTGTTCAGCACAAACTACAGTGAGACAAAAGCTATAGACAAGGGCAGTTTATTTATCCATACTACAGCCTGCTTTGGCTGTCCAAATAGGGAGGACATCGTAACAAGCAATCAAGAACGATACATTGCCTCTGCACCAGTACCAACAAGAACAGTTGCAGGTCGTGCGAACATCCATAAGGAATCTTCTGTGGTTTTGCCTTGTAGCACATGTTTGCCCAAAGGTTACATGTTGTTAACGAGAAGGTAGAGAAGTTTAAGATGGTGGATTTTTCTGCGTGTAGACAAGGGTTCTGTGTTACTTGAAGAATACAGTGACGCGACTGACTTTCGAGGATTGTATTAGTTGTAAATAAAACGGAGAGCACACATCTGGACAGATTCAATCTCATTGACATTTGACTGTATGTGGGGATCTCGAACTATGTCCGTTAAAAGCTGAGTGGAAAGGGGATTTGAAAAGGGGAAAGGGGATGTTACCATAGGTCACAAGCCTTTGCATCAAATGGATGTCAGTTGACAAAGGGTCAGTGTGTGCTCATGGTGGGAATCGAACATGCTCCTCCTCCTCCACTACCACTATGCTACACCGATGTCGCGCTCTCGTCAACATACCAAGTCCTCAACAAAGAAGGCACTGACAACCATTCACCCTGCTGACAATTCCTCCTACATTTTTCCTCTATACAATCTCGCATTCACACACAGACAAACGAACAAACCAAGACAGACGGAACTTTTATCAAACGTTCTATGAAGCATGCTCTCATTTGCTCTCATTGGAGTTGCCTCATGTGCTGGGAGATGGAAAGAGTGTTGGTTTGGTAACATGATGAATAAGTGCAACAATGACACGGACTGACAGAGGACAGCCTTGTGTAATATGGCCTCATGCTCCCAACAGTGGTTGCTGTCACAAAAATGCGATGGAAGGCCCTTTTATCTTTTTTTTTTGCGAAATATTGATGCTCATGCAGAACAATGCTGTAATATGACTAGGGTTCCGGGTTTTTGGAGTTTATTTCTGCGCGTTATCGGAGGATGTTTCTCTGAGTTTATTATTTATTTATTTTTTTCACAAAACAGAGTTTTTTGAACTGTATGATTTACAGTTCAGTTAATATCCAAAATTCAGAGAAAACTTGTCGACGCATGCACGGTTGTGCAGCAAAAACGCAGTTGTCCCATTTATTGCTTCAACACTCCTGAGACACAAGCTTAACAGTACATTTCGTACGACGCACACTGAGGTGTTCCACAATTCCAAATGCACCCTTTCTGTGTGTAGTGTTCAGTGTTGTGCGGCATTATTTATGTATGGCAACCTCTGCATCGCGATCGCAGGACGATGTGAACTCCTCGAAATCAGGGTACTCCTTGACGTAGTTGCAGGGCAGCTTTCACTTGTGTCTCACTTTGTCGTCAGCACTGCAACTACAGGTTTTCCCGCTCATTTTAATCCATTGGTCACTCAATTTAATCCAAGCGCTACCCAATTTAATCCAGTGGTGAACCAAATTAATCCAGACACCAACCAATTTAATCCAAGCGCTACCCAATTTAATCCAAGCAACACTTGTAAATGTATTCCGTATGCATTCACTCATGTCATGACTGAGACTTTCATGATTTCGCCAATGTGTCATGAGTTTATGAGTACTGATTCAACAACCCAGGAGATTTTGCAGTGTCATGGGGTGTTTTATGACTTCTTTTTGTCATTATGATATTTCATGACTATTTTCATGTTGTGTGCCATAAATATTTTTATGGGACTGCCACTGCTTCAAACAGTGTCATACAGTGTTTTATGACTACGGAACGGTCATTACGGCATTCAATGACTATTTTCATGACTTGTGCCATGAATAAGTTTTATGGGACTACTGCTGCTTGAAGCAGTGTCATGCAGTGTTTTATGACTACCGACGGTCAGTACGACATTTCATGACTATTTTCATGATCTCTGCCATGAACAGATTTTATGGGACTACTGCTGCTTCAAACAGTATCATACAACGTTTTATAACTACTGATGGTCATTATGACATGCCATGACTATTTTCATATGTGACATGAATGAATTTTCTGGGACTACCGCTGCTTCAAACAGTGTCATGCAGTGTTTTATGACCACCTACGGTCATTATGACATTCCATGACTATTTTCAAGGCATGTGCCATGAATCGATTTCATGGGACTACTGCTGCTTCAAACAGTATCATACAACGTTTTATAACTACCAATGGTCATTATGACATGCCATGACTATTTTCATGATATGTGCCATGAACCGATTTCACGGAACTACTGCTGCTTCAAACAGCATCATACAACGTTTTATAACTACCGATGGTCATTATGACATTCCATGACTATTTTCATGATATGTGACATGAATGAATTTTCTGGGACTACCGCTGCTTCAAACAGTGTCATTCATTGTTTTATGACCACCTACGGTCATGACATACCATGACTATTTTCATGACATGTGCCATGAATCGATTTTATGGGACTACTGCTGCTTCAAACAGTGTCATGCAGTGTTTCATGACTACCGATGGTCATTATGACATGCCATGACTATTTTCATGATATGTGCCATGAATCGATTTTATGGGACTACTGCTGCTTCAAACAGCATCATACGTTTTATAACTACCGATGGTCATTATGACATGCCATGACTATTTCATATGTGCCATGAACCGATTTCACGGGACTACTGCTGCTTCAAACAGCATCATACAACGTTTTATAACTACCGATGGTCATTATGACATTCCATGACTATTTTCGTGATATGTGACATGAATGAATTTTCTGGGACTACCGCTGCTTCAAACAGTGTCATTCATTGTTTTATGACCACCTACGGTCATTATGACATACCATGACTATTTTCATGACATGTGCCATGAATCGATTTTATGGGACTACTGCTGCTTCAAACAGTGCCATGCAGTGTTTCATGACTACCGATGGTCATTATGACATGCCATGACTATTTTCATGATATGTGCCATGAATCGATTTTATGGGACTGCTGCTGCTTCAAACAGCATCATACGTTTTATAACTACCGATGGTCATTATGACATGCCATGACTATTTCATGATATGTGCCATGAACCGATTTCACGGGACTACTGCTGCTTCAAACAGCATCATACAACGTTTTATACGTTTTGACTCGTATATGCAAAGTAGTCATGAAATGTCACAATTACAAGCAGTAGCCACGAATACTGTGTAGAAAATTGCACTAGCAATAGCAGATGGAATGCCATAATGTCATAAAATACCAATGATGAAAATACCATATGATGAATACCACACGTTGCCTGCCTGCGTACTGTTGATGAGGCCCAACAAGGCCGAAACTTCTGTCCAGTACTGGCATGGCGACGTTCAAGTTACAAACATATGCTATACGTGCAGCCGAAGGGCTCCGGCTATTTTTTTTTTTTTCATTTTATACTTCACTGGCTTTGCACTGGGCTTTCAGTGAGTGAGTTATCTCACCCTGACGGGAGGAATCACGTGTTACGTGACCTTCTGACGCCATCCACTCAAACGTTGCCTGCCTGCGTACTGTTGATGAGGCCCAACAAGGCCGAAACAGCTGTCCAGTACTGGCATGGCGACGCTTGAGTTACAAACATATGATGCTGTTTGAAGCAACCTTAGTCAGATAACATCGATTCATAGCACATATCATGAAAATAGTCATGGAATATCGTAACGGCCCTTGGTAGTTATGAGGCATTATATGGCACCCTTTCTAGCAGCATTAATAATGATCATAATAATAATAATAACTGGGGGTTTACGTCGCGTGACAGCTGAGATCATGAGCGACGCCACAGCGGTCGGTCTGTGGATTAGTCGTCTAAAATCGGTTCATGGCACGTAATATAAAAACAGTCGTGGAATGTCATAATGACCGGCGGTCGTCGTAATACATTGTAGGGCACTGTTTCAAGCAGCAGTAGCCCCATAAAATCGGTTCATGTCACATATCATGAGAATACTCATGAAAGGTCATAATGACCATTGGTGGTTATAAAAAATTGCATGACAATGTTTGAAGCAGCAGTAGTTCCATAAAATAGACTAATTGCACATATCATAAAAATAGTCATGGAATGTCATAATGACCGCCGGTAGTCATAAAAGACTGTGTGACACTGTTTGAAGCAGCGGTAGTTCCTTGAAGCTGATTCATGGCACATATCATGAAAATAGTCATGGAATGTCGTTCTGACCGTCTGTGGTCATGAAACACTGCATGACACTGTTTGAAGCAGCAGTAGTCCCATAAAACCGATTTATGGCACATGTCATGAAAATAGTCATGGAATGTCATAATGACCGTAGGTGGTCATAAAACACTGCATGACACTGTTTGAAGCAGCGGTAGTCCCAGAAAATTCACTCATGTCACATATCATGAAAATAGTCATGGCATGTCATAATGACCATCGGTAGTTATAAAACGTTGTATGATACTGTTTGAAGCAGCAGTAGAACCATAAAATCGATTCATGGCACATGTCATGAAACTAGTCATGGAATGTTATAATGACCGTAGGTGGTCATAAAACACTGCATGACACTGTTTCAAGCAGCGGTGGTCCCAGAAAATTCATTCATGTCACATATTATGAAAATAGTCATGGCATGTCATAATGACCATCGGTAGTCATAAAACGTTGTATGATGCTGTTTGAAGCAGCAGTAGTCCCATAAAATCGATTCATGGCACATGTCATGAAAATAGTCATGGAATGTCATAATGACCGTAGGTGGTCATAAAACACTGCATGACACTGTTTGAAGCAGCGGTAGTCCCAGAAAATTCATTCATGTCACATATCATGAAAATAGTCATGGCATGTCATAATGACCATCGGTAGTCATAAAACGTTGTATGATGCTGTTTGAAGCAGCAGTAGTCCCATAAAATCGATTCATGGCACATATCATGAAAATGGTCATGGCATGTCATAATGACCATCAGTAGTTATAAAACGTTGTATGATACTGTTTGTAGCAGCAGTAGTCCCACAAAATCGGTTCATGGCAGAGATCATGAAAACAGTCATGAAATGTCGTACTGACCATCGGTAGTCATAAAACACTGCATGACACTGCTTCAAGCAGCAGTAGTCCCATAAAACTTATTCATGGCACACAACATGAAAATAGTCATGCAATATCATAATGACAAAAAGAAGTCATAAAACACCCCATGACACTGCAAAATCCCCTGGGTTGTTGAATCAGTACTCTAAACTCATGACACATTGGCGAAATCATGAAAGTCTCAGTCATGACATGACTGAATACATACGGAATACATTTACAAGTGTTGCTTGGATTAAATTGGGTAGCGCTTGGATTAAATTTGTTGGTGTCTGGATTAATTTGGTTCACCACTGGATTAAATTGGGTAGCGCTTGGATTAAATTGAGTGACCAATGGATTAAAATGAGCGGGAAAACCTGTAGTTGCCTTTTCAAAAAGACCACTCTGTATGACCTCGGTTCTATGCTTATTTTAGTACTTAGGTCACGTGTAGGACAAGGAAAATCGGGAAACAGACTGGGGGAAAAACCCGGGCGGTGAACCCTCGAGTGGACAAGATGACCGTGAAAGAAAACGCTGGGTCGCAGAAACCATTATTATGTTGCTTTGGAGCCAGTATCCGAGGTCCGAAGAAACCCAGGACACAGAAGGAGGCCAAGAACATTAACCTGGTTATCAGGGAAAGCATCTGCCCAGCGGAGTTTTTCAGATTAATAATCCTAGTTGCTTAAAAATTTACTGTTTTTTCGGATTTTTTGGATAAATCCGAAAACCCGGAACCCCAAAATATCACACAAGAAATGGAATCACGGGTGAGAAAAGGACTGTATGCTATTGACTGTCCACCTGGGGCATCCCCAGTGTGCCATGTGCAGGTTGGAGCATCAAAGGAGCATTGCGATGCCACTCAAAACAAAGTGTGTCTTAGCTTGCGGTAGAACATCTGATCACTGCGAAGTATCCTGCGACATGAGCTTGGCACTGTGCACAGTGGACATTCATCTTGACACGCGTGAAGCGCACTTCCTTAGTTTTGTTCAGCTGATTCCACACCTCATGGGGTTCAAGCACCGATGTGACTAAACCTATGAGCCCCAACCAGAAGAATCGTACTGTGAAGGTCGGCTGCCATTGGTCACCGACCCAGCACGTATCAGTGTGGCGAGGGGGAACATTTCCCGTGCCCTGTCACAGTGGCCCGTCCCTTTCACAGATTTGAGAGCCCATCGCCACACTGCTTATTTAAAATTAGGGTCTGACTTTTTCGAGTTAAATCCGAGCCCACTCGATTGTTCCCTCCTGTATCAGTTTCGGACCAATGCGCGTTAAACCCGATTTCTCCCCAAATTCCAATCATGCATTGCATTGTACCATTCGTATCATGTACTCGATTTAGTAGCAATATGTGCACGCGTCTGATGAAAATGTCATCGCAATGCAATAATTAGCTACGTGCGAAGCACATTTAATGTCACATCATGTGGTGCTCTTGACGATAAATCTCGAAGAATGCATGTTTGTCCAATGATGTCCTACTATGGGCCTCTTGCTGGACAGAAAGAAGAAAGTACCCCAATAACACCCGACCGTAACAATAGCATCCGATTCCCCTGAAGCTGTAACGTATGACAAGCAGCAGGGAGGGCACGAACAAGAGTGGGTAAAACACAGATAAAACACAGACAGGATGGAACAGCTGCTAACTTTCAACAAGGTTTATTGCATCGCATGAAAGTCATTTTATACAAAATGAATCATAGCCCACACATCGAATGCATTGCACGTGCTTTACCTTAATAAAATTTAGGAAACTGTTTAGCAATCAAAACCCACATACTCATAGCCAAGAGCCACACGCCCAGCTACTGTTGTCCTCGAGATAAGCAATCTCATGCTCCGTCAGAGTGATCGATGGGGTGCTGACGCGGGTACTCCTCTATTTATCAATAAAAAATGCCTCCACTATCTCTTTTTTATTTTTTATTTTTATTTATAAATATAGGAATGACGCAAAATGAATTTATAGTAGGCTACAGTACAGGGTATGCAAAAGAGCCATCACCACCAGAAAGATAGCCAGTAAAGAGAAAGCTCCCAATTGACTTTGCTTTGCAAAGCAAGTAAGAGGTTGATGGTATAATTTCTTTGAGATCGAGGTAGTAGTATGGACGCAGGAACACAAAACATTTGTGTTCACTCGTGTTTTGTGTTCCTGTCCCAACCACAAGCTCATGCTCAAGGAAATGATACCAGCTTACTTGCGTTTTAATGCCTTGTTCAGAGTAAGATGTGCCGCTTCAGTTTTTGCATAACGTCTATTCGTCGAACGTGTGTACACATAAGATTCTAATATGCGTAATGTGTCTAACAGGGATGCAGGCTTGGACCTGTTTCGGACACACATAGCCAGTCAAGCCGTGGTGCAGGAACGGACAGTGGAAGGCCTGCTTCTCCTCATTGAAAAGGAACGTGCGGGGGACGCTGTAGATCGCTCTTTATTGAAGTCTCTTCTCCGGATGCTGTCTGACCTACAGGTAAATCAGTACCATAAAAGTGATTCAGTGTTTTGTACTTCCTTGGTGTAATTTCTTGCACAGTTCACTTGCATGTACAATGTCAAATGAATGTCGGTGTCACTGAATTCAGCGTAGAAAATTGGGGTAGTTTATTTGCGTAAATTGGAAACAAAGAGCATAAACAACAGGGCGTGCAACAGGAGCATGTCCTGTTTCTTGTTGTGTGTTCAACACCCACAATATAAAGCGTAACAACAGACATAAAACGAGCAAATTTGGGCACGGTGCTCCGAAGGGTATACACCACACATGCATAGAGGCTTGTGTTCTCAGGCTAAAACCCGGTGGAAACCCATTTCCCCTCCCGATTTGCCTTACCCTCACTTTGGGTAAAACCCGGAGGAGCCCGAGAACCGAACTCACGAAATCGTAGTCTCAGCAAGTTATGCAGGCACGATTCATCTTTGACGCTCGGTTCTTCCTTACACCA
Source organism: Ornithodoros turicata (assembly GCF_037126465.1). Taxonomy (NCBI): domain Eukaryota; kingdom Metazoa; phylum Arthropoda; class Arachnida; order Ixodida; family Argasidae; genus Ornithodoros; species Ornithodoros turicata. The sequence goes on from NC_088208.1 coordinate 3,702,513, forward strand.
TCTCGTGTGTTCTTCTTCTCACATCTTTCTTTTGCACCCGCATGTCTGCTCTTTCACACGATATCACCGGATTTAACGCGCTTTACAACTTCTAACATAAAACCCAATCTTTTACCCTCAATGTGGGAAAAGTCACGAAATGCGAAAACGTGGGTGTGTATGCATACACTGTAGGGGCACTTGTGGGATGTTCTAATTCAAAGACTAAAAATACTGTAAAAGTTGACCTCGAGCCCAGTCTAGGCCTGGCAATATACGGGCGCGGGCCCATAACATCAAACCCGAACCTGGCCCAAGCCAACAAAAAAAAGCCATTATGTGGCCCGGCCCGCCCCACCCCTGCGTCAAACTGGGCTCGGGCTACCAGGTAAACCCGAGCCCGTGCAGCGCTCTAGTTGGTGTCCTGTAGTGGGGATGACATTCATATCTGCTGCTTCTGTGCTGTTTTTGGCCTTTCTGGACGGTATTTTGGGAGCGGGGGGGTGTTACAAGATTTGGGGAAGGGTATTAGGGAGTGCTGGGAAAATCTCTGATGTGGAGTACAGCTCTTGCATGGAGGCTACGTGAAACATGACTCGTAAAATACAGCTTCCGGCTGTAGCTGTACAGTGTACATTGAGGTAAACTAGCACTGCAAACGAGGACAGACAAGGGAAATGACAAACACTGTGCTAGTGTCCTCTCCCCTGTCTGTCCTCGTTTGCGGTGCAAGTTTACCTCGATGCATTCGTACCAACTTGCCTGGTTCACCACCGTTGTACAGTGTACAGTGTTCATATTTGTCACACGCTCCGTGTTCTTCCTCTTGTAGATGTACCAAGAGGCATTTGAAGCCCGATTCTTAACAGAAACGGAGCGCCTGTACGATGCAGAAGGTGAGCGCTTGCTCGCCGAGCTCGAAGTCCCCGCCTACCTCGCCCACGTGGAGAGAAGGTTATCGGAGGAGTGGGAACGGCTCCTCCATTACCTCGACCCTTCTACCAAGAAACCCCTGGTGGCGACCGTGGAGAGGCAACTCCTGGGGCAGCACCTGACCGCCATCCTTCAAAAGGGCCTCGACCAGCTGCTGGACGACCACCGTGACCTTGGGCTCATGTATGGCTTGTTTGCACGTGTGCGCGACGGACTACCTCTCCTGTGCGCCCATTTTAACCAGTACGTCAAGAAACGCGGCCGGCTGATAGTGACGAATCCCGAGAGAGATCGGACGATGGTGCAGGATCTGTTGGACTTCAAGGACCAGATGGACTCGGTTGTGGGGCAGTGCTTTCAGCGGAACGAGAAGTTTATCAACTCTCTAAAGGAAGCGTTTGAGTATTTCATCAACCAGAGGCCTAACAAACCTGCAGAGCTCATAGGTGGGTTGTTTCTTTCTTTCCTCGCTATTTGTTGTCTTTTCTGAAAATTTGTGCAAATTGAGAGATGTCATAGATAGAGCCTGCAGCTTTCTTGAAATACGTATTTTTCTTCTAAATTCGGGGAGTAAAAATTGGGTAAATAACCGTGTGCTCTAAATCCAGGCAGATTCAGGTGGAAAAACTTCCAGTACTCTAAATTTTGGAAGAAATCTGGCCCAGTTGCTCAAACCAACCGTACTGGTTTGGTACAAATGGTGACGTAACTTGTTTGCTGCCAGGTATATTAGTGTGCATTCCTACAGACATTTCAGTGAGGGCAATTTACAGGGTAAAAATTGGGTTTCACCCTAAGGAGGCAACCTTCAATTCGGGGTGCAAATTCGGGGAAGAATCGGGTTAATCCCCTAAAACTTCAGGCTCTAATCATAGAAGGTATTGGTTCTGTAGTACGGGTTCTGCTGTGTTCTGTAGCGGCACAACATGCATTACCATGGTGTGGCTGAGAATGTTCAACCTTGTTAATATGTTGTTAACATGTTAGACAGCCGGAAGACCTTGTGCACTGCTTCCCCAATGAGCTTATGTGACCCTTATTTCACGTTCTACTTGTCCATAGATGAATCTGAGTTGATCATCATTCACGCTGTTCCCGTTGAATTAAGTTTTGGGTAAAGAATCAGATGATGTTGAATGAAATCACCTACTCGTTCTGCATGATACCAATGATATCTAGTCTGTAGTAATTTGGGGTCCCGACCCCAAGTTGCGTTGCCGATACGTTTTACATCCCTCAATGTTTTCATTCAGCGGATGTTTTATGACACGTTCAACCAGTGGCATTCATTTTGTGTGAAATAGGCGTAAAATAGGGCTTCATTGTCAATCGGCATATAAAAGTTGGCATATTGGACTTTATTGACACAGCAATTCTATATAGTACTACAATCGGTAACTCTCTCTGCTACAGTGTTCCTCTAAAGAAGCACCATATTTAATTTAAACTCTCATAAATGATAGCTTGAAGTATGAATTTTCACAGTTAACAAATGAATACATGATCTATATGCTTCGAAACCATGACAGCCAATAACTAGGTGGATTTGCATGATGTGACATAGCATTCAAAATAACGGGGGATTTCTTTATTGTGGTGCTCCAAGGTTCTTTTCGGCATTACATGGAGAAAGCATAACTGCAGTGAAAATGATAACAAAACAGTAACAAAAAAAGAAAGAAACAGGAAATGGATTAACAAATGATTGCATAACTGCATTGACATGAACTGACTAACATGCCTGACTGACATAACTGACAAACATTAAAGGGGCACTAAACAGCTCCAGGAATATTCTCCAGTTATTATGCTCTATGAAAGAACGTGGCTCACGATATCCAATTATTACATTCATTTACTTCTAGCGAGCGCCTTTACCACGAAACTATGCCATTCAAAGAGCATAATCCGCGCGAGTCTCTTCTTCCTACTCGGAGAGCACCTACGTCACACGTCTCGCACGTGTAGCAAAGCTGCATTCCAGTCACTGGAGATGGGGGAGATTTCGGACTCCTAGCCAATGACGGGCCTCGTTGACACAAACAGCAGCGTGCGGGGAGAAGCGGTTGTGAGAACACCGCTGTGACCTCGCGGAGCAATACAGCGGTGAAAACATAGTGCGCGCATGAAATGGAATATTGTGGGCTTTTGGTATCTTTTGATCTGGCTACCTTGGGTTTGACAAGTGTAAATATATTTAGAATTGACCTCACTACCCGATATTAAAACAAAATCAGTGTATAGGCTTTCCGCATTTTGAATGGTTGATGGTGCGTGACGTCAAAATGACATGTGGCTATTGTCGTCAGAGCATCGCAGGGCGGGGCATGAGCGCGAAAGAGTGTAGCGAATATTCGGTTGGTTTGGAGCCATTATTTACTTTTTTGCGACAAAAAGTTTTGCTAAGCGTCACTGTAGGAAACGAATTACACTGCAATACAAAAAAGTGCACCTTGCATACCTGTCATTGCCCCTTTAACACTGTATAGCTGCAATGAAAATGATAGCGGAACAGTAACAAAAAAAAAAGAACAGGAAATGGATTAACACAGGAAAAAGTAATACGATGTTAGTTACAACTAGTTGCATAACAAGAGATTGCATAGCATGGATAGGTAGCAGTACCAAGGCGTAAGAAAGAGCAGAGCGGTTTTAAATTATGTATGATTTATACAACTCAGGTGACGGATGAGTGCAAACAGTTCCTAATTCTAATGGCTCATGGTCGAGAGCTGTCTTGAGAGTGATGACGCTAGTGGTGCGGGATAATCAGATAAGATGAAATGAGCAGCGTGATTTTGTATTGATTTGATGGCATTTGAAAGGAAAGATTGATGAGGGTGCCATATACAGCTTGCAAATTCCAACTTGGGCCGGTTGAAAGTGAGGTATACCAATCGTTTAACTTCAGCGGGGGCAAGACGGAGGTGGCGTCGAACTTCAGTGGTGTTTCACGTGTGAGATCACTTCCATTCAGTGAGCAAAGTTTTATGGGGGCTACACGAAGCAACGGGGCAGGATGTCACTGAGTCTTTTTTGTTTTGTTTTTTTAGACTACCATAATTTTACGCGTATAAGCCTCACCGCAGATAAGCTGCAAGACCTATTTCTAGGAATGTTTTGTAAAGTTTCGGGCAGATAAGCCACACTCTGAGATAAGACACGGGAAATAAGATGCAACTGATTTGTGCGACAAAGGAGACAACAAAAGATCGGTTGTAGTGTTCTACCAAGATGAAATTGTGCCCTTGTTGCGTGTTTTTCATGGATCGACGGGTCAGTGGCCTTTCAGAAGACACGAATCACTGTCACCACTTTAGTTAAAGCTGCTTGGGGGAAGGAACCAGGAAGGTTAGTTTACTCGAATGTGGACGCACCCCTGTTACGTATTGTTCGCACAACGGCAGGGCGGTGCTGTTCCAGAGGTACTCTCGGCCCTTTCAGTAAAACCAGTGTATGGGGAAAATGCCAGGAAGAAATAGTGATCAGATAAGTCCAGTGTGGCACTTTAAAGATGCAGGGAGGGACACCACAAAAAGGATTTCCATAGAATGTACAGTAAACTTCCATTGATTTCGATCCTGATGGGAATGCACACGTCAATCGAATTATCCGAAGGTCGAATTAAAGAACAGGCGGAAAAATGAACGAGGTCAGTGTCAACTTTGTGTGATCGTCTGCCGTTGCTCGCGCTTGAAACGCGCATCTGAAAACATGCCACATAGAGCGTTGGTGTGATGGAAAGCCGTTTCGGTGTTGCCAGACAAGGAGAGTTCCAGGGTGTCGAGTCCGGCTTCAACGTCAGCCGCACTTGGTCGCTGACACTGCCCAGCCTTTGCAGAAAGCGGCTTGCGGTTGAGTTCTAGGGCAAACTTATCTGTTTCTCTGTTGCTATGTGCGGTGCAACGTGGGGGACGTGGTGCCTGGTTCACGGACACATCCATCGGTCGAATTATACAATGTGGGCTGCTTTCACGTCTGCAAAGTTAAACTTTTTTATCAATAGAAACATATGGGGATTTGACGGGACCTACGAATTTGGTCGACTTAAGCGAAAGAAAAAAAAAATTATTGGAAGTCATATTAACGGAAGTCCACCGTAACTACATTTTTGCACCAACCCCAACCTGCCATTGTCCCGGTTTCTGTGGCTGGCCTTTGAGTTATGATGCAGAAAAATGCTGTTTTCTTGAAATGAGAAATAAGTTTCTGGCTGCAGCAATGACGTACCTGTGCATGCCTTCTCCCCTGACAGGATCCGTTTCTTGAGCATGCATCTTAGCACATCTCTTCTGAAATATTGGTACATGACAGTTCTCAGCACAAATGAGGGGTCATGACAGTCATTACCTTAGCTCTACGTACGTCTCATTCCGTGCACCCAATCCCTCTGACCTTCCAGTGTCATTCCATAATTCTGTATCATGCTCATAATTTGGGTCTCGGGTACACAATGCACACCTGCCAACTCTCCCGATTCATCCGGGAGACTCCCGGATTCGGGCCGGTTTGTACGACTGTACGGCCGAGAAGCAAATCTCCCGGAAAATGCAGTTTCCCTCTCTATGTCTCAAACGCCTGCTTTTTCTCTGGGCACACAGACGAAAATGTCAATCCAATACCAGCCCAATTGCCGTCGGCATCGCTGCCGCTTCCCGGAGCCTCTGTGTTACAGAGTTTAGGTGTTCTGGTCATGGTTCTAGTTCTAGCACTTCTAGTTTCCGTGCGTTTCCTCCATGTTTTCGGGCGACAAAAGTGCCTTTGCACTAGCTGCTTCGACCTTGCGTACCTCGCAAAGAGAACCTCGACCTCACAAAGAGAACAGAGACATAGTTTTGTGACCTCACGTTCTTTTGAGAAAGTGTCATAACCTTGTCACAGCTTGACACCCAGATACTTTCTTGGAGAGGGCAAAGTCTGTTGCTGCAAAACTTGTGCCCAACGAGCCTACTGGAATGAAGTCTGCTCTTGTTACGTATGCAAATAAAACCCACCCAACATCAGCTTTCTCCTACCCCCCCCCCCCCCCCCCGCAAACTTTTTAAATCTCCCTAATTTAGATGTTCTCAAGTTGGCAGGTATGACAATGTTTAGCATTTTATCACAGTTACACATTGGTGGTTCCGCACAGGCAGTGTATGATGTGTCCTTGCTTTCTTCGTGTAGTGAAGACCAGCTGTATTTCAGTTTAGTGTGTATAGTGCATTCACTATACGAGGTGTTTAACCTAACATGATAAAAAAATCCACTACCCATTAGAGGCCGGCTGTACTACACAAAGTACACCCACTTTAAATTTTCTTTCTGCTAATGGGAAGAAATGTTTTTTTGACTGTCGAAGCATTATATTTGGTTGCATGGGGGTCCACTTTGCAAATTTTGGAGATCAATTAGGAAAATTCAATTTATTGCAAATTAGATTTGGTAAAAGTGCTCAGAAGTGATGGTAAAATCTCCCTCAAGATAAATAGCCCCATAATGTTCAGGCAAATAAGTTCTTTTATATGATTTTTATCATGTTAGATGAAACAGCCTTAGTAGTGACTCTATTATGTAGCACACGTACCCTTGACAGAAAATGCACGTTGGCATAAGAAGAGGAGGACAAACTGTAAACAGCTGCTTTTACAATATCTTTACTTTCTGTACTTTTCTTTTGCTATGTTTTATTATTATTATTATTACTTTTTTTGTGTGTTAGGGGAAATAATGTGGTTTTGGAGTAAAATCATCATCGTCAAGCACACAGGTCAAAGGATAGAGAACAAATTTCCAACGGTATGATGGCATACGACAGAGGCAGCACCAACATGAGCGATACAACCACAGATGCAAACTTGCATAGAAACATGAATATGGCATTGCGCTCCTAACCAGTGTTGATTCCCTTGCCGCAAAGAATTCTATACTAAATTGTTACTGCAAATAACTGTCTAACAAGTATGCTGATGTGCTCTTTATTTAAAAGGAATAATGCCCTGTTTCAGCAGTGACTATGTCAGCTGTTATGCCCTGTTTCAGCAGTGACTATGTCAGCTGTTTCGTATGTGGAATCTTTCCTAGTCCACTCTTCTGCAATTTGACGGAAACATTTTATGGCAGCCATGATAATAATTGTGCTTGTTAATATTGTTGTTGTAACGGAAAGTGATGTTGAGATAAACCGTGAGTGATGGCACCTTGTTGTTTAGGCTTGGCTCACCTATGTGGCATTATACTATTGTGTTTACTTCTTGTATTGTGTTATAAACATAAACTAGTGCCCCAACTTGAAACAAAGAGTATATTTCAGCACATTTAGAATACTAGAAACGAGGAAGTATTAGCTGGTATATACTGCAGAGGTGACTTGTGGCACCCTTTATCTTTTGCAGCCAAATTTGTTGACTCGAAACTTCGAGCGGGAAATAAGGAAGCAACGGAGGAAGAACTAGAAAGGTTACTAGACAAGATTATGGTCCTCTTCAGGTTTATTCACGGTGAGTTACTTCAGATCTGACAGGGATGTTGCGTTTTTGCTTTGCACAGTGCACCTGTGCACTGTGACAGACCATTTTGGGGGCTAAAGGTGATATTGCACACAATGGGATGGGTATATGTAAAAGCTCCCTCCTGTAATTGTCACTATACATACAATGCTCAAAGTGATCTGTATGCATGGGACATCAGAAATGAGAATTTAAAAATATATGTGTGAACTGAAAAGGGTTTTAATGCAAAGTTATATTTATGCCTTGACTATAAGGCATCATCCACCAAGAATGGACAATGAGAATGAAATAAGTGAAAAGTTTTCAAGGAGGAGTACTTTTCTTCTTTTCTTTTTTTTCTCTTTTACTGTTAGACCCAGACTCAACTTTTCCACCCGATCTAACCTGATTTTGCCGTTTTACGGCTCCTGACATAAAGCCTGATTTTACCCCCAATTTTCAAAAGAAACATAACACCACAGGGCTCTACACATTCTTCCTGCGTGTGACTCCCAACTAGGTGTTAACTAGGTGTAAAACCTTGTGGACTTTTCTGCCTCCCAGGGAAGGACGTCTTTGAAGCGTTCTACAAGAAGGACTTGGCCAAGCGTCTGCTGGTTGGCAAGAGTGCCTCTGTCGACGCGGAAAAATCTATGCTCTCCAAATTGAAACAAGAATGTGGTGCTGCTTTCACATCAAAACTGGAAGGCATGTTCAAAGACATGGAGCTCTCCAAAGAACTCATGCTGGGCTTCAGGCAACACCTCGCCGGCCGTCAACGGCAGCTACAGGAGTCCCAATCGTCGGTGGACCTGACGGTCAGCATCCTGACCATGGGTTACTGGCCGACGTACCCCACGGTTGACGTGGCCCTCCCTTCGGCCATGGTGGAGCTGCAAGAAGTGTTTAAGAGATATTACCTCGGAAAACATAGTGGAAGGAAATTGCAGTGGCAGCCAACGCTAGGGCATTGTGTGCTTCGGGCCAGGTTTCCAGGAGGTTCTAAAGAGTTGCAGGTAAGTGTATTGTTCCTTGCACACCTACGCATGTAGTAAATAGATCACTAATAGACCTCTACCCGTGAAACGTCATATTGACGTTGGTAGACAGACTGAAACCGAAACAAATCGGGAGGGGAGGGATGGGTACCACGAATAGGCACATGTTCGCTGCCTCCTATTGAAAGAAAGTGGCATGAAGGTGGCGTCCCTTTCGGGGACCATCGTAACCACCTCAAGTCGGTGCCTTTTGGGTGCGACCTTGTTCGCATCTAGCTTCGAGCGTAGTTCAACTCTACCAAATTGCTGGCGCTGTCGAACACTATGACGTCAGTTGTTTACAAACAAGGAGAGGTCTGTTGTGTCTCCAACATATGTAATAATTTTCCTCTCAATAAGCCTCTCGTTAATGCATTTCCTTCAATGCAAGCACCCTTTCTTCTCGAAAGGTTATCACTGAACACATGTACAGAAAAATGTGATTAAAGTAATATTTATGCGTTGGGCCTTGTGTTCTGGGGTGAACCCTGGTAAAACACGTTTTTACCCCTGATTTTCATCATCGTCACTTGAAGGAAAAATCTTGAAAACTAACTTCGCAAAGTGCCAGTTCAGCCAATTATGGGCATTGGAGACCACTCAGCACTGCACACTCAGCATGGCTGTTCCAAATCTATCCCGATACCACCACCTTTTACGGCTCCCGAAATAAAACCTGATTTTTAGTAGTAGTAGCACGATTTTCAAAAAACATACAGTAAACCCCTGATAACTCAAAGTCGTAAAAACCGGAAAAAATTTCGAGATAAGCGGGGTTTCGAGTTAAACGAACAGCAAAAATTACGTTGCCACAATGTTACCACAATGCACTATGTTATGAAACGTTAAAAAAAGCGTTCCTATAGTAAAAGGGCTCATAAACAATTCCGTATTTATTTTTTAACATCATCTGAGACGGAATAACTCCGTAATAGCAATCTACTTGGCATTCGCGTCTGGGACGCGCATGAGACGCTCCCTCCTGGCACGTCACTACCATGGGCACTCTTGACGATTTCAGTTTCACTCAGTTCACCGCTACTGGAACGTCGCCGTCGTAAAGCGCGTAGTCCTCGATGTTCAAGTCCTCTAAGTCACTCTCCCCACAACATGCGAGGCGCATCACGTCGTTGCACAATTCATCACAGTCACTGAACTAGTCTGCTGGCTCCGGTACGGCGGTGGAAGACCAGAAACCCGTATGAACGAAACAGTTCACGCTAATGGCTTGACGAACTTTGCTGCCAGGCCTTTGATAAGTGCCACCTTCCGCTCCAAAATCAGGGATTTCCATGTGCGTTGTTCAGCCATCACGCCGCGAAGAATGAAACGAAACTGAGACGTTCGGACAAATGCAGAGGAGGAGGAGTGACGTTGGGTGGAAAGGGGAGTGCGGTCTGCCTGCCACAGCTAGCGGCACGTGAGTCAGACTTAAAGGCTTTGACCTTGACCTAGCCCGCGGGACCGAAGAATGCACGTTATCAGCCGTAGGTACGCTGACCTACCGGTGATGGAATTTCGAGATATCCGTACTCGGGCAAAAAAAAGCTTCGACTTAAAAGGGCACAAATACATAGGAAGCATTGGGACAAGGATCGGGACGCAAAAAATATTCGAGATAACCGATATTTCGAGATGAGCGAGTTCGAGTTAACGAGGGTTTACTGTAAAACCCGGAAACACAAGGTCCTATTTATGCACACTGAGTCGGTGCAGTGTTAATTCGTTGCTCATGCACGTAACACGAAGCACAGTTTTTGTTCCACACATGTTGAGCACACACTTTTATACTGCAGCATTCTTTTATTCTGTTAAGTCAAATGAGATGAGTAAAATACACATTTGAATTCAATTGGATTCTCTTCCGAAACACAACAGATAGTGTTGTGTAACAGCTGCATGCATCTTCACAGAATTATGCTGCTCTTTTTATGTACAGCTTGGGACAAAAGTTTACGGAGCACCCGGTGTCACAATTCTGCATTGAAACGACACCCTAGCAACAAACGGGAACAGACACACATACTTGGAGATGAATGGAATAGCTGGTCATCCATTTCTTATACGATCGCTTCCTAATAGCTAGCAGGGGATGAAGACATATACATTAGTGCTGTAATTCCATAAACTTTTGTCCTAAGGTGTACCAAGTCATGCAGTTGTGATATGCACTTACCTTATGTGTTACAGTGCTATGTATATCATTGACGACAGAGAAAATACAGTAAAACCCGCATAACGCTACCTTGTATAACAACATCCCTTGTGAAACGATGGTTTATGCGTTTACCGCGAAAATTTGCATTGTTTCTATGGAGAAATGACCCATGAATATCGATGGCGATCTCAGTTTCAGACGACGTCTGACGCTAACTTTCGCTCGCGTAACTTCTGCCCCACGTGAACTACCGGGCGTTCAACTCTTCCGCGAATACTGGATGACACAAAAAGAATGGGGACATCAGGAGGCTGACCACTTAGTCATCGTATCTTGGAACCCGTTTCACGGAGTGGTTTACTACTGCTTAGCTACTGGTTTAGCACTACTACTAGTACTAGTAGTTACTAACTACTAGTTGGTATGTTGGTGTAAGTAGGGCGTAATTCACCTAAACCATGGTGACCGTCAGTTTTGCTTCGGCAACGTGCAGAGCACCTCTTGCCCAGTTAGGATTAGCACATGATCACACACACATCAACAGCGGCACATTAGCCGAAGAAACGCAAAGCAATTGACCTGGACGCCAAATTGGCGATTATCGACGAGCATCATCGTGGAGTGAAAGTGACGTGCATCGTGCAGTGGTTTCGACTTTCGCAGTCTACAGTTTCTACGATCTCGAAGACCGAAGAAAAGCTGCACAAGCAGGCTACCAGTGACAATGCAACTGTGAAATGCAAGATAATTCGTGAGTGTGCATGCGACAAAGTTGAGGGAGCCTTGTACAAATGGCTTGTTGATGCACGTTCCCGCAAAGTGCCTATCAGCGGCCCGGTGCTTACCGGGAAAGCCAGACAGTTTGCCTTCCTGCTTGATAAAGAAGAGTTCAAGCCCAGCGGAGGAGGGCTGCAGAGATTTGAGGAGCGGTACGGAATCGCGTATCAAAAGATCGCGGATGAAAGTGCTTCAGTGGACAGCGCCGGTACGGAGACATGGCTACAAGAGGACCTGCAGGATATTTTTCAAAGGTACGAAGAGAAAGACACGGTGATGAGACTGAGACGGTGATTACAACGGTGATGAGACTCTTCTATCAGCTCCTACCTATGGGCACTGATCCACTTAAAGAGGAGAATTGTGCAGGGGACAAGCGCAGCGAAGTATGGATGACCGTTTCTTTCTTTCAGTTTTTTTTTTTTTTTTTTTCTGTGTGTGTGTGTGTGCTCTAATATGGATGGCAGCGACCGGAAAAAACCTTTGGTGATTGGCAAGTTGAAAAAGCCGTGTGGATTTATGAATCCTGCCTCAATCCTCGTTCGCAACCACAACAGTTGATAGGCCTGGATGACCTTCGCACTGTCTTGGCGCGAAGGATTGGCTTGAAGAGTTTAATGCTGACATGCACAGGGAGGTCCTGCTGCTTCTTGACAATTGCACTGCCCATCATGTAGACATTCACTTGATGGCAGTGGAACTTCTTTTTCTGCTGCCGACACCACCTCAGGACTCCAGCCGATGAACATGGGCATCATTGCGAACGTGAAAGTTCTGTACGGATGCTGTGCTATTGACTTCGTAATCTTCCACGTACTGTATTTACTCGCATAATTTGCGCACTTTTTCTCATTAAAAAAAAAAAGTCTGAAAAGTTGGGGTGTGCAAATTGTGTGGGAACGTTTGTGACAATATTCAAACGATGCGAGATTTCAAAATTTTAGTATGTCGGTCGTGTAGGCTCTCAGTAAAGATGATATTGACGTTATCACTCTCACCCCCCCCCCCCCCCCCCCCCCCGCCCCCTCACAAAATTGCTTGGTCCCTGGCCAGATCCAGCCCACCAATGCTCTGCTCTCAGAGCTCTCTTCACCTTTCTGGACACCATAGGACTTCGATCCATATTGTGAAGGGGATCATTATTTCATTCCCCACATCACCACCAGCAATGGGGTAGAGTATCGTCCCTGGCGATGGAACTCCCCCCTTCACCATCTCGCAATAAGGTTGTTGTTGTTGTTACCACTGCATTGCGCAACCGTGAAAAAAGTGGTCAAATACCACGCAGTCGTCGATGGTCGGGAGGCAAAGTGCTGGCCCACTTCTGCTCGTATACCGGTGAAATGCATCGAGACGCTCATGAAAGACGCTGCTATTCGCACTTGACAAGCGAAAGTACGCTATGTTCGCCAATTTTGTCATGTTGTGCTGTAAGGTTTGTCGTGGCGTGTTTGTCTAGAGTTTGTTTCCACGTTTTATAGTTCAAGTGACGGTATCGTCTATCGCGTCAGTGGACCATTACTCAAAAGTGCGCGCAAATTAAACAAAAGCACCTCCATAACTTTAGTAGCACTGACAGCATTGTGAAAAGCAATCGCCACAGTCGCTGAGACGTACAGGCCAGATATCTGCGTGAGAAAATGTGGGTGTACGATTGTTTGTTTCCTTGTCATTTTTAGCGCTAAACTAGGGATGCGCAAAACAGTGGCTTATCCAAGATCCCAAGCGTGGGGGGGTGTCGGGAAAAATCGGGGGGGGGGGGGGGGTCATTCTTATAGTTACATCATTACAGCTGCCAACATATCATATATATATTGCAAACATATGTCTAAAGCAGAAATCGCAAGGGCACCCCCTGTAGGGGGTACACAGGTGAAACAGCTAAAGGGGTGTCACTGAACATTTGGGGGGGTTAGAGGTGGGGGGGGGGGGCTGGATAAATCACTGGCGCAAATAGTGCCATGGCGCAAAATATGCGAGCAAATGTTCGCAGCACAGGGTGTTTAATAAGGACTGGCTCCAAATCTGCCATCTCGCATTTCCCAGAAAACATCTAATTAATAAGTTAATTATTGAAATTTAGGTATTTGCAAACGCTGTCATACAGGATGTTCGCCAGGCCAGAGAACCCACCTACTATAACAGCATCTTTTTTTGCTCTGCTAGTTTCTTAAATACAAATTCTGTAACAAATAAAAAAAAACTGCATATTTTTTCCTAAAAGCTCGAGACCTTACTTAATAAGCACTGACTCTCAAAAGGTGTCCCTGTTCCAAGCCCTGGTCCTCCTCCTCTTCAACGACGCTGACACCCTCGGCCTAAGTGAGATTGCCCAAGCATCACGTATCGAAGACTCTGAGCTGCGGCGCATCCTGCAGTCGTTGGCCTGCGGGAAGGCGCGGGTGCTGATGAAAGAGCCACGGGGTCGGGACGTTGAGGATGCGGATCGCTTTCTTTTCAATGGCGAGTTCAAGAACAAATTGTTCCGCATCAAGATCAACCAGATCCAGATGCGGGAGACACAGGAAGAGCAGAGCAGCACCCAGGAGAGGGTCTTCCAGGACAGACAGTACCAAATAGATGCGGCTATAGTGAGAATCATGAAGATGCGCAAGGCCCTGTCACACAACCTCCTGCTCACTGAACTCTATGACCAGCTCAAGTTCCCTGTCAAGGTGAGTCTTTTGTAAAACCGTACTTCTTGTACCGTAAAACTTGTGTTACTTCAAAACCGTAAAACAGGGTAAAATCTTGCAATACCTGGTGGAAAACAAACACGCAAAGAGAAAAAAAAAGAAAGAAAGAAAAGAGTGCTCCGCGCATTTTAGATCAACGGGAGATAGAGCACTGCTCGGGCTTACCCGAAATCCCGAACCCACGGGCTGGGTTAAGCTTTCATTTGTGGGCCTGTGCTGGGCTTGGGTTTGACCGTTATGGGCCCGGGCCGGGCTTGACCCGTACATTGCAGGGCCTAGGTCGCACTCAAGGCTGTGTTATCCCTTTCTTAGTTAGACACAGTCAAATTTTATAGCCTCATACAGGTAGCCTATAAATTTCTCTGCCTTGGGCCGAGAAACTTCGAACCCTTCGGGCTTGGGACGGGCCCGGGCCAGGTATACAGCCGTCGGGCCGGGCTCAGGTGGGTAAATCAAAGGAAGGCTGTGCTCGGGCCAGGTATGGGCCTGAAAATACGACCCATGCAGTGCTCTAACGGGAGATGCGGAATGGCCGTGCTTAAACCCCCACTTTTCCGCAAAGTGAGATTTACAGATCTGCGGGATTCCATGGGCAATGGAAAACAAGCGAGAAAAAAGTGCAGCGTTCCCCAAGGTTGCTTATCGGCCGTGTAAGCGCCAGCAGTATCAGAGCTGCCAGGCATTGGAGTCGCAAATGATTGGCCTTAACCCGCGAAAATATCGCAGATTGGCTGAAATCCTCACGTGATTCTGTAAGATATTGAACATTTAGCAAAAAAAAAAGAATGATTCTGAGGGAAACATCAGGTTCTGCGGGGCATGGCCATTTCTGCAAAAGTTTTGCTTAGAGCTAGGGGCTCTAGTCATGCTGAATGCGCAGTGGTTAGCTTTCCACACTACCCGTACGAGTGACCGAAACAGACGATGTCAAAGAGAAGAGTGTAGAAATGGTGCAGAGAGAAGAAAGATGCCCCTCATCAGAGATGAAGCCCTACAGAAAAATGCCTCGCTCTGACAATGACAGCAGTCCACCTCCCTCTATGCCCAAGGCACCAAGGAATTGCTGCAGCAATGGCAGCAGTGTCTACATGTGCACAGGGAATACTTTGAAACGCTGGCATAGTTTTGGTGTTTCCCAGACTTTCCATTGTGTTTGAAGAAAGAAAAGTCTGTGTCAGCCTTGAACGACCCTCGTATAACGCATTTCAGAAAATCTGTCGTCAACAGTCTGCACAAATGCTTAAACCCGAATTTACCAGTCCTTGTTACAAAATATATGTGCGGAAGGGAATATTTCCCAATCTCTACACTAAGTGTGAGGTAGTCTAATATCTGTAAAGTCGGAGCATAAAAAGCAGACAGACGTGAACCAACTAGCCCATACAGCCATTGTCGTTAAGGTGGTCTAATTTGCAATCATTTGCGGTGCATTGAGCCTGTTTGTGCGGCCCAAAACCTGTTTGACTGTGCGGGTGTATTGTCCTCTTTTTTGAGGAGCTATTTAAAGGGAGACTTCGCGAGGATTCGAAAAAAATTGGGTGAGCATCATACCGAACACGGACTGCTCCCTCGATACCGAATAAAACATTCGCATTCATTTTGTGCGAGTAATTAATTCGTAAATGGTGACAATACCAGACTGAAACCAAAATGCAAAGCGCACAGCAGTTCACCCAGAGGAAGATACAGTGACATCACCCAGCATTGCTGTCTGCTACGAACACTACGAAACTCACATTCTTCCATGCCGGATGACGTCAGCAGTGTTGCTTTCAGCGCCCTCTTGCTTCGCAGAGGCGAAGCGCTCACTTCATAATAATTTGTTCGAATAAAATCTGCGCACTTTGGGAACGCGATATTTAGTACGTACGTTCCTGACACCCCCAGATTACTGCTGTGTCACAATCTTTGTGGTGATTTTGTTGCGGAGTCCCACTTTAAGCTACAACAGTGCTGAAAAGTAAAATGACTGTTAAGTAGGAGCCTCGTGTGTTGTCGTTTATGTTTTTCGCTCCTTTGCCAAACGAAGATGCACCAGCCAGCCCACGTTGCTGTTGTCGTAATTTGTAACCCGTCTTCTTTGACAGCCTACGGATCTGAAGAAGCGCATCGAGAGCCTCATTGACAGAGACTACCTGGAAAGGGACAAGGACAACCCCAATCAGTATCACTACGTGGCCTAGTAATATGCTGTGCCCATTGGATGAAAGAAAGGCTAACTTAAAGAAAAACAAATGAGAAGACAGCTCCCGGCAAATGCGGGGCCAGGCCGTCACAACTGCTCGTGCTTCAGGCCAGCAGTTCCAACCTTGTGGGCCAGCCAGTCAGTCTACAGGCAGGCTAGGCTGGCTTACAACCTGTAATAAAGAATTTTCAGTGCTTCAAAGGAAAATCTCGCAGGAACATTTCTTGACTTAAGTTGTCCTAGCAGCTTTCGTGAAGCTTCGAAAAAGGAGACAGCATTTGAAATGTCACATCTTCAGTTACGTTTGGATGCACTAGGTAACAGTCCACCTTGACAGAGGAGCTATAATTAGAGCCTGAATTTTGGGGGTTTAACGCAATTCTTCCCCGAATTGAAGGCTGCCTCTTTAGGGTGAAACCAGATTTTTACCCGGCAAATTGCCCTCACTGGGACCGTCTCTAGGAATGCACACTAACTTGTTTGGCAGCAAATTCAGTTACATCACCATTTGTACCAAACCAGTCCAGTTTGTTTGAGTAAGTGAGCACGATTTCTCCCCAAATTTAGCATACTGGAAGTTTTTTTTCACCCAGATTCGCATTAATTTAGAGCGCACGTTTATTTACCCGATTTTCAGCCCCCGAATTTAGACAAAAATATTTCCCGAAAACTTCAGGCTCTAGCTATAATGTAGATAATTAAACAATCTTCTACCACGAGAGATGCACGCATGCAGTAAGCATGTATTCACACGGACAACATCCCCACGCAGTATTCTAGTGGAAGAAGAAACGGCAAACCACTCACGGCGCAGAAGTTCTGTCACGTCTTAAGCTGAGCATTCGCACGGCGGTGGAATATCAGGAAGGGCATACCGCGATTGTAGCAGACGACACCATTGGCCCTGTCGTCTGCTATGGAATATGGGTTGTATTTTTCACCAACGCAACGGGAGGGGGGAGAATATCGGATTATATTTTGCTTCAATAATTTGGGTGCAATGGGGACGAACTGAACCTGATTCAACCCAATTCCGGTTGAATCAGATTCAATCTGGTGCAAAGCTTCGGTTTACTCAGCATAATACAGGGTGTTCAAAATTAAGCTCTCACTCACTTTATAAAGAGGCGAACAAAAGAAAACTGGTGCTATTTTTTCTGTTCCTTGAGTAAGAAACAGGTGCTACATAATTAGCAGTACCTGTTTCTTACACAAGTAGCGTAAAGTTATCATCCGGTTTCCTCTCATCGCTGTGTTTGCGTAGCGCTCGTGAAAGCTTAATTTTGAACACCCTGTATACATGGCGGCACCAGTAGAGACAAAGTGTCAAGATTTACACAGTCCATGCATCTCAGAGAAAACGGGGTCTCTATTTTGACAGTGTGTTTGAGCATGCATTTACACGGCAGCTTCCAAAGGTCCGCGTTAGTTGTGACGACTTTGGACCTCCCTGGTCCAGCAGTTTTGGGGGGAATATTGGGTTTCACCCCTTACATGCAGATTTGAACGATGCCAACATTAAATTGCTGTCATTCAATTGAAGTACGGGAGTGAGCTTCTGTGAGGCGCGTGTTTGTTCGTCTTCCCGCGTTTAATTGCCCCATCTACTATTACGTCGCCGATCTTAATCGCTGCTGTCCATCTAAGGGGTTGTGGCACTTTGATGTTGATGGCATGCCAGAGTACTGAGGAATAAACGCTTCTACGTGTCATGGTCCGTGAGGTTCACAGCCATGACCACACTGCAGCGTCGAGGGCTTAGGGTAGTAGAATGAGTGAACTTATAATACAGGTTTTAATTACTGTGTCACAACCCCTTCAGTACCGGTCGAGCTCCTTTGTAACGAATATGACGGGAACGCGAAATGGAATGGTGATATCAGTGCGTCGTTCATTATGAACCTTCGCAAAATTGCCAGCCGGGATCACGCGAGTGAAGTTACAATAGCGGTTCATTTAGAGTGCACCTCAATGTGCATATTTGTTGAGCTGACGGGAGCCAGCAATTTGATCGCAAAATATTTGACTTAGCGTTATGCTGAAAATTGTAATCAACAAGCTCAGCTGTAGTATATTTTAATATGTGCTTGCTCGTGGAACACTTCTGCGAGGGCACAAGGGAACTACTGCTCGACATGGCATTACAGACCTAGTCTGTACTTGACACTTCATGCCCTTCGTTGTTACTGGGCTCTAACCTTTGCCACTCCAGGACAATGTGCACATGAGACTGAGGCTGTCCTTCCAGGTAGCAAAAAAACGAGAGGCCCCCTCATGACGAGTTTTCGGAACGTGCTGACATGTAATGTAATTATAAACGAGTCCAACAACATGCCGGTTTCGCAGAAGGCTGTCGCAGATCATTTTGTCCCGCTAGGAATGCGAGGGACTCGTAATTCTGGACCGTGCCTGTAAATCTCTACGTGTTGAATTGCTACAGCGCTTTGAAGTAACAAAGTGTCACATGTTATGTGCTGAGGAAAGTCATTTTTATATCACCCTGTAAAAGTGGGGAGGGGGTACATCAAAATGAGGAACATGAATGAAATGAAATTGAAAAGTTACACCCAATTGTCAGGTATTAACTTTTGCTTAAGGATTATACTTTGTGGGTGATAATGCCTTCGTAAGACTTCTCGGAACTTTTGCAAAGGTGCATACATCTTTTATAATCGTGACAGAAATCCCGGATGAAAACTGCGCATTGTTGAAATGCATGTTTGTGCGAATTGCATTCGTAATTTGAAAAGGAAAGTCTCGCTTGTCAGTTCGTGTGTGCACATGCCATCGGCGCTGACAATACTCAAAACTCCGTAAGCCAAGACTTGGTGCACACAGCAGGAAAAGCGGCTCGTAAACCGCGATTTTGTGCACATTCGAAGTGTCAAACCCGCAAGCTTAGGACTCGTTTTCCCATAGTTTCCGGCGACCCGAAGGCGTTCCCGTACGTGGCTATTCTTGCAATATGTACTCAATTTTATTTTATTCCGATAACATAAAAGTAATCCTGGGGCAGGCCTTTGAACAGATCAACGCAAAAGCAGCAAAACCAAAACGCGGGCACACGCCACGAGCAAACGTGACAAGTCCCACCAGGAATAATGGCGACTGAAAAGGAAAAAAAAACAAAACACAACAGCAAATAAAAAGAAGCCGAGATATATTGCCCGTCATCTACACGCTACTTGTCATAAATAAGCTACGTTTTGGCAAAATATGAATTAACTACGAGTATCTTTTTGCAGGAAATAACGACGTAACTATTTATAACTTAATAAAAAGATCGCATATTTAGTGCATTGTTCACCAATCACCGACCCAACCAATGAGCAGATTTCGAGGTCACGTGGTACAGTTTTCCTCGCGAGCGCATAGGCGCATCGGTCAGAGTCGGATCGGCTAGGATGGCGGGAGGGTTGTTGCCGGCGTGCGTCCAAACTGAACTTTAGTTTGATGCCAGAAATACTTCACCTACATTTGAACCCCTGTCTTACCACAAGTACATGTCACAAAAATGACTATAATAGTGTTTTTAGTGGATACAAGTGCTTCTATGAACCAACGAACTTACCTGGGCGCCAAGCTAACCGTTTTGGATGTCGCAAAAGACGCCGTGGAGAGGTTCATCAAGGTAAAATGTCTTTTGGACACGATAGCCGGAGTCGGAAGTACCTGTTTCCGCTGACGATTCTTGCACAATGTTTCAGATCAGGCAACGAGACTCAGCCAGCCGGGGAGACAGATACATGTTGCTTACGTTCGAAGACCCCCCAGCAAATATTAAGGTATCAAATGCAGCGGGCACCACTCGAGGCGGTCTGCCTCATATGCTTTCAGTAGATCCTATTTCCCATGGGTTCCCCGCAAGTTGTGGTCGCAGCTACGCTGCCAATTTCCCCAATGTAGAGCAAACGGACTGTTCCGACGCGTTTTGTGATACCAAAAAGAATACCTGTCCGTACTTCGCGTCGATTTGGCGTACTTATTAATCGCCGTAAAAGTTGTGTGTGGAAGCGCGCCCAACGCACCTGTCGCGAAATCATTTAAGGGCAGCGATTAATCCGCTCGCATACGTCGGATGCTTGCTTCCACCCAGAAACGGTACGCGAATTGCAACTTTTAATTGCTAATTGCTTTCAAGCAGCTAATCATATAGCATCGTCTGTCTATTAACACTCCCTGACCTGACTCTTTACGATCGAATAAGTACACTCTTTTACAAAGAGTGTTGTTATTCTGTTCTACATTGACATGTATGTATAACGAAACGAATATTATCTACTTCCTAAAAAATTTGCATTGCCTCTCAAACGGTCTTCACTACAGCACTTCAACAAAGTTCACAAACTGCATCGTGCAAGTAAGTGCAGGGAAGCAATCTCGCTGTGGAGGAGGACCAGTGTACTCCCAAAAAAGTAATTTAATCGTGTTGGTCAGAGCCCACCCAACTTCAAAGTGATGAGCAAACGCTAGCAGACGACCTGCTTTGGAACTTGCGTGCAGAGCTCATTTGAAATTTAAATTTGAGATGATTGGAGCTATTAAGTGATGCATTCCTATTGATTTCGGGTATTAGGCTGTACTTAATTTTTCTTCCATTGCGGCGGATATTGACCAGACCTGAAGCTAGCCGGGAATCGAGAATTTCAATAGATATTTGGGGCCGAACAGGAACATGACACGCAGTTTAGGTTGAATTGCCAAAACGGTATCGTTTTGTTCGAAAACAGAGGTTTGCAAACAGTTCATGCTACACTAAAGCATGTAACTGTTACTTCACGTAGTCACTTCATGAAGAAAAAAAAAATAGAGGCGCAGAAATGTTCATGGTTTTCAAATGTGAAATGTTTCTGTATCCCATGTTTTCAGAAAGGCAGGACTATTTAATATTCCACAAACACCTTTACCACATTGACCTGTGGCACTGTTATCACATTTTTGCATGTTTTTCCACGCTACGAAACACTGCACCATAGTGTGTCCACATCATAATAAAGTCTGCGTAACAATCTCCGTCCTCTCAAAAACAAAACAAAAATTCAAATAAGATTGTGTAAACTGGGGTGAGTATATTGTTCTCGATATGTTAGTGTTTTCTTACAGCTTTGTACAAATGAACAAATATTATTTATCTTGCCGTTTAAACCAAATTTTGTTTTGTGCCCTGTTATTCCATCTCCGCCTGACACTTAAAACGGCATCGCCTTGGCACAGCCCTAGTAAAATGAAAGGACAGTCCTGTATTTAGTTCAGTATTTTAAAACTTGTTTTGTGTGTCTAAAATTGGAACCTATGTGAATAACATGTTAAATACTACCCAAAGAAAAGTATTTGAAAACAAAAAAATTTAAATTATGAGACAAGTAAATAATATAGGGTGAGCTGTGTAATTTCTACCAAGCAAGTAAACAACTTAGGAGTTTCGCATATTTTTCATTCAAGCTTAGTGGTAGAACAGTGTGAAAATGTGATATGAGCACTTACATGACAAGCACATCCTCTCTGTTGTCTCATTCAGTAAAGTTTTGATACGTAAGCTAAGAAAAAAAAATTGCGCATGGCTCCATGTATGGATGCTTTGCTTGTAGCACGGACGTTTTTTGCTAGGTGTGTCGAATCATGTATTAGAAATAAAAGTGTAATAAGTTCACACCTTAATAAATAGTAAGGTGTTAGAGTATAATAGGGCTTGCAGATATCTTTGGATAATATATTCAACGTAAGGTTAATCATAATAGAAATATACTAAGATATGATAATAAATAATGCACAAATAATAAGTCTTACAACAAGATCAGTACGCAACACCGCCTTTTAATGAAAGGTGGAAGCCATTTGGAAGAATAATGCACCAATTAACATTTTCAGTAATTTTTGAATTTGGCTGGCAGATATCTTCAAATAATATATTCATTCATGCACGATTAAGGGTAATCATAATAGAAATATACTAAGATATGCAAATAAGTAAATAATACGCAAATAATAATAAATCGTGCAAAAGGATCAGTACACAACATCGCCTTTTAATGAAAGCAGGAAGGAAGGATTTGGAAAAATAATGAACCAATTAAAGTTTCCAGGAATTTTTTAATTTGTCATTTTCACCTGGCTCACGTGGCACAACTGCTTTTTATTGCATCATGTTGCAACAGATGATGTAATGTAATTTGCAACGATGGAAGGCAACAAAATGTTGCACATCTCGTGCTCAGACCAGTACTCAGAATTGGAGACTCTTTTGAACGTGGAATGTTTCTGTTGTGTCTTTGGTTTAAACGGAAGTAACTCGATGTCTTTTTAGAGGACATATTGATAGAGTAATGTGACGGGTATTCATTTCGTGCAGAAACCAACCCACAGATGGGCTCCTGGTAGAAAAAAATAGCGTTCATTTGCTGCCAAACATGTTTACGAGAGCCACTTACACGAGGGCTTCGACAGCATAATCGAACGTCTGATTTGGCGACCTGTCAGCAGACTTTAATTCTAGGCAGCATTATACTAAAAGGCTTTAATTTTACGACACAAATTTTTCCTCAGTGCCCAGGGCACATATTCGCAGCCACTCAGTTTCGTGAAATCTAGATGCTAAAGTTCGTGGTTTGGTTGCCTCACTTTGGTTGTGATACGCCTTAATTTGGCATTACCATATTTAATTATGTCAATATTGCACACGCTTGCACTATAGAGCAGTTCAAATGCTTACTAGCACCCAAGGCTGAAGGTAAAGTTTCGGATTATATCACTCTTCTGGAAGTGTCAATTTTTGCTGAAAATTTCAGAATTTTGTTAATTTTTCAATTTGGGGTGTATGAACAATAAGGGTTTTACAGTATCTATCCATTATCAGAATGCTAACTGAGAAATTGGTAAAGTGCTAACAGAGTGCTACATTTATAAAGTGTTATTCCACTTCATTGTCCAGCTACGCTTGTTTGTTTATTGTTAAAAAGCAAGCACCTGTGTTCCTGCAAAAGCTGGACTAAACCCCCCAAGCGCAGGTCCGCAGCAAAAAAGAAAAAAGAAGCCATAAACCGCAGATCATGGCAACAAGGAATACAAGCAAATAATAACAATAATAACAAAAACGGCAACGCGGAAGTTAATAACGCAATCATTGCACACAAGCTACCACAGGCTAACCAAATATATCAAAGACAACGGATAAAACGACATAAGAAATCATTTTACAAAAAAAAAATTACGAAACATTACAAAAAGAAATCGTTGCATAAAAAATTGTTGCACAAAATTTGTGCAACGTGGTGATTTAACAGTCTTGACCTAGAACCGTAACAACACACAGTTACGCGCCAGTGCCCTCGGTAATGACTTAATAATAGGAATAATTTATGGAAGGTACGTTTTCTGCCTTAGGCTGGTTGGAAAGAGAACCATGCCACCTTCATGACAGAGCTGAAGAACAATAATAATTTTAAGAAAAACGGCAACGAGGAAGTTAATAATGCAATCATTGCACACAAGCTACCACAGGCTAACCAAATAGATCAAAGACAAGAGATAAAACGACACAAGAAATCGTTTTACAAAAAAAATACGAAAAAATTACAAAAATAAATTGTACAAAAAATTGTTGCACAAAATTTGTGCAACGTGGTGATTTAACAGTCTTGACCTAGAATTGTAACATCACAGAGTTACCCGCCAGTGCCCTCAGTAATGATTTAATAAGAGGAATAATTTACGTAAGGTACGTTTTCTGCCTTAGGCTGTTTGGAAGGAGAACCATGCCACCTTCATGACAGAGCTGAAGGATAATAATAATTTTAAGAAAAACGGCAACGAGGAAGTTAATAACGCAATCATTGCACATAAGCTACCACAGGCTAACCAAATAGACAAAGACAACAGATAAAACGACACAAGAAATCGTTTTACAAAAAAAATTACAAAAAAAAATTGTACAAAAAATTGTTGCACAAAATTTGTGCAACGTGGTGATTTAACAGTCTTGACCTAGAATTGTAACATCACACAGTTACACGCCAGTGCCCTCAGTAATGATTTAATTATAGGAATAATTTATGTAAGGTACGTTTTCTGCCTTAGGCTGGTTGGAAGGAGAACCATGCCACCTTCATGACTGAGCTGAAGAACTTGCAGGCGTCCGGTTTGACAACAATGGGCTCTGCCTTGAAGAACGCCTTTGACCTTCTCAACATGAACCGCATGCAGACGGGAATTGATACGTACGGACAGGGACGCTGTCCGTTCTACCTGGAGCCTTCCATCATCGTTGTCCTGACAGATGGCCAGAGGTTTGACATGCTTTCTCATATGTGATGATACCAGTGCCCGGAATTTTGGGCATTTGCCTGTAAATGCCTGTAAAAGCCTAAATGCGACAGTTTGGTGATGCCTGCCGTATTATGGACCCTATTGAATTGCAGCCTTTTGGAACATTTTTAAATGCCATAATTTTTTTTTTTTTTTTATATAGAGGTGCAAGGGTGCCTTTCAGGCTCATGCTCGGTGCTGCCTTTTCATTTGTGCGTGTTTGCACCTTTCGTTCTTTTTTCTTTTTTTGTGTGTGTGTGTGTGATTTGCTTCAGTACCTTGGTGTGCCAGAAGGAGTTACATGTATACTTGATCAAACGATTTGGCCTTTCTTGGCCTTTCGAGATCTTCGAGGCCGGTGAAATAAAGTAGTATTCTATATCGCGTGGCACTAGGCCACTTCAGCATCCGTGTACAAGGAAGTCAACAGCGCAACAGCCACCCATACTACATCTAAAGCGACTAGGAAGCCAATTTTAAACACGCAGTGATCACAAAGCACCATGCCTATCGAACCTGTGAGGCACGTGACACGGAAGCGAGGACACTGACGTCATTTCCACACGAAATTACCGGTGACCTATTGCCGCGAATTTCGCGGTCAAACTTTTTTCGCAAAATTAGCATTCCGCGAAATATGGGTAGCGGAGATAAAAAGTATAGGAACTGGAATTTGCGACGATATGACCTCCGCAAAGACTCTACAGACAAATCGACTTACTTGATGACCTTTATCGTTACACTTTGTTCTTGTCAAACATTTCTATTAGTTTATTTATTAGTTTTCTATTAGTTTATTTGCATAGTGTATGACTAGGGAGTGAATTTTTTGGGTTAAATGCGTTTCTGAGATTCGGGGGGTAAAAATTGGCGCCATTTTTAAATCTGTAATTCGGGGAGAAATCGGGCGATAATTGTGCCTTCGGGTGTTATCAGGTGTTTTTATTTTATCCCCGAAGGCGTAGACAGTGTTGACACACATGGGTGTATTGCTAGGAACGTAAGTGACCCATGTGTGTGTTACACGTGGCGACCTTTGTTCGTCTTCAGTGGAAACGTCGCTTGAGGATTTCATAGTGACTGGAATTCGGGGAGAAATCGGGTTTAACCTGAATTGGCCGGAGCTCAGTTCGGGAGGGAATAACCGGGCGGAATTGGGTTTAGCCCGAAAAAGTCACTCCCTATGTATGACTTGGCATTGCAGACACCTGCTTTCACAAAACCAGCACGTATGTCGTCGTTACGGGATTTTAGTTCTCGGTAGGCCTCTATAGGCCAGCAGGCATGTAGATATAGTCGCCATGATGTAGAGGCCGGCTAATTCAAGTTGTTTACTGTCGGCAGTGTCATGCTCCCCCGATCCCGCGATTTCCACTTCCGTTCGCTTCCACACGAATTTGCGAAATTAAGGTCCCCCCAAATATTCCCAAAACACGCTCCCACACAAATTTGCGAATTATTAAGACTGCGAAATTATACACTTTTACAGTAGATTGGGGTATAGCATACAATCGGAGGGTAATGAATTCCATTCCTCGATGTTACACACACAGAACGAATGGTTTTATACACTTGGGATTATTTATCTGGCGGAGTGGTGTGAAAGAGGTAAAAGATACTGGTCTCTATCTACTTGTAAATACCCGTTGTATGAAGAGAACAGGAATTTCGGTCGAGCTATTTTACACCGGAAGTGCAGAGGTTCTAGTTCTAGTTAACTAATCATTTGTGCGACCATGTTGCCACAACGCCATCTAGACAGACAAAGCCTGCTTATTCATCAACGTGACCTAACAACTAAGAGTCAGCCAATCAGGATCCTCCTTTTAACGGTGGTAGCCAATCACGAACACACTTTCAGCGGTCGTAGCCACGGAGATGAAGCACCGTCGTCTGCAAGTAGTTATTGAACATCCCTGCGTACTTAATTGGAAATCTTTAAAATGAATTGTAAAACGGTCCAATATGTTTCGCAAGACTGATTTTCTGGAAAGCGTGTTGCACTTTTTGTGTACAGATTCAGGTTTTAGAGGCTTGAAGTTAGCTGCAATCATTTGTGAGTTACTGAATTTGCAGAGCGGCAAATCGCAGTAGCAGGTGAATTCTGACTTTATATGTTCACGAAGTGAAGGAGGGAGAGGAAGCAATACGAGGCTTTCTGTACCTAGGTGTGGCGTTGACTGCCCTCACTGTCATCATTACGTGGACACTTGCGTTCTTCACATGTAGTATGCACTAGCAAGCCTGTCATGCATGTAGACTCAGTTAGGCTAAACCAATTCTCGTCTTGTATTCTGCAGCACGTAGTAGCCAAGATTCAGAGATTTACGATAAATCTTGTAGCTAACTTGAGGTGGCATTCTTTTAGGGTATGAAGCTGCAGGTTACGGGTAGAGCCTCTTGTTTTAGGGTAAAACCCGTTTTTACTCCTAATTTGCGAGTCCATCATTCAGAGTAAAACCTGGGAGCTGAAACTCACTGAAACTCAGCCACTAGGACACTAGTGTTCAGGACAGTTAGTGTTAGGAATGCTGAACACTACATACTTTGTACTTGCATCACTGCATCACTCAGTACATCACTCACTGCATCTTATGCACTCCCCTGTTAACTTTTCCAGCTGAAAATCTGCTCTTTCACAGGATATCACAAGATTTTACACTGCTTTTACCTGATTCGAAAAATGTGTGCAACCCGAAAATATGATGGTCTAATTATAAGTCTCTCATAACACCCGGGGAACTGAATCCCATTCTGAGAAAACCATCTCCATACTCTCAGGCATTCGGTCATTGGTGATTTCACAGGTCCCGTGTCATTTGTGTGTGTGTGTGTGTGTGTGTCTAAACCTGAAAGTTACCATAATCTTTGGAGCCGGGGAAAAAATGGATCCATTAATGGATCCGGGGTTTCGTGTCACTGTATTGCCGGCTACAACTTTCATATTGACGTTTTGGCTCTAATCCTTATGATTAAAAAAACTGACTAATTAATTTCACTTAATTAATTACAAAACAAAAAATAGTTTGAGTATCCTCATACCACTGTTAACACTATGCAGTCAGTCTATTTGGTGTGCGATGAACCATTTAAAAAAAAAAACTTTGGCTTCTTTTTCGTGAAGCACCTGGTATATGGTGACATTGTAAATGTAACTCAGTGGCTGAAACTGGCGAGAGCTCCTTCTCTAGAGTCGTGCCTATCTTCTACCCAATTTCAACGGACGTTCTTTTCTCGCTAGCCTGCACATGCACTCATTGCCCTCTCTGTTTCACATTAGATCTCATACGAGCGAATCATTTCTTCAGGCTTTCATCCCCTGCTGGCATACATGAGGAGCTCATGTTGCCTATGCACTCCTCAGTGTCTGGATCTGAATTGACGAAGGAGCCTTTTCGCTGGGACCAGAGGATCTTTGCCCTGGTTCTGCGGCTTGCCGGTACTCAGCCGCCACCGGTTACCGTGGGGGACTCTGCGCTAGCACCACCTGACATATCGCCCGTCGATGTCATGTGCGAGGTCACTGGAGGTAAGTGGATGGGTGCCTCACAGTAGTCATTGGTAAGGCCCTCACTTTTCGCGGAATTCTGAATTAATTGCGGAATCCTTCGTTTTGCACAGAATTCCACGGAATCCGTTGTTTTCAGTGGTGTGCGGATATTCGAGTTCTCAAATTCACATCGTATATCAATCACTCAAAGTGTTCAACTCGCGAAGTGAATACTCAATATTCGGGTTTTCGATATTCGACTATCAGCCGAATACAAACAACACCTCCCGAAAGCGGGCTTTACCTGACGCTTTCCTGCATGAGGTGAAGCCTGCCGTATCATTAAGGACCCTGGTTTTCTGCCGCGGCAAATTCAAAATTCTGCGGCACCGACTTGTAAATTCCACGATTTTCTGAGGCAAACAACCAACGGGTGCTTGAAAGGCGAATACTTTATTTTCTTGAATAATGTGGGAACAAAAATATTTTATAAAATTACAGATTGAAAGCGCTGTTGTTACTCAGCATTACATACATAATATCTTGTGTTCTGCTGTGACAAAGGCAAAGGTCTGTCACCTGCAATCATTTTATGCTTGCTGAAAGTTCTTTCAGCATCTACAGAGTTTATAGGAACTTTATAGGAAGAATATTGGAAGGAGCTTACAATACATCTGTGATTGATACTTGATTCAAATTCGAGAACTCGCACATCCGCACACACCTCAAAATAAGGGATTACGTGAAATTCCGTGCCGAACGAAGGATTCCGCCATGAATTCCGGATTCCGCAATATCTTGCGGAATCACGGAAAACCCAGGGCCTTAACTATCGTATATCTAATGCTGAGCCTCAACAGTGCTTTGAATCTGTAATTTTATAAATTATTTTTTGTTCCCACATTATTCAATAAAATAAAGTGTTTCCCATTTCAAGCAGCTGTTGACTGCTCGCTGTGGAAAATCGCGGAATTGACAAGTCGGTGCTGCGAAATTTTGTATTTGCGGCAGCAGAAAACCGAGGGCCTTAGTCATTCTGTGCTCACATTACACATGTTCAGACAAGTGATGGGGATTCGAGGAAACAAATGGGATTTAAATCAAATTGATTTTGCGGAAGACTGTAAATCAAATCCAAATGAAGTCCGGATTTAAATTTATTCGAGTAAATGAAATCCCTTTTTAAATCAGGATTTTTCAAATCCTTCACAAATCCAGAAGAGGAACTAACACAGCTGTGGAATGGTTTTCAGAACTCAGATTTTTGCACGGAATAACGAATTCCTAACAGTTGCGTAACTAAGAAACAGAGGCAAAACATGGAAGGCGTCTGCTTCAGTAGAGCCCTACGAGCATATACTGCGGCAAAAAGAAATGGGAACGTGATGCAGGTCAAATATTGTGCTTCGGGAAACACTGTGCTTATTACTTCCTCGTTGCTGGTGTTGGTACAGTACACATGTTACGTGGTACATTTCTTGCTGTGCAGTATGTATGAAGGAATGCAAAGGACTATGTGAAATAATGAGATGGGAGAGCAATATAATAATTTGAGCCTGAAGTTTTTGGGAAATATTTTTTTCTAAATTCGGGGGGGGGGGGTAAAAATGGGGTAAATAAACATGTGCTCTAAATTCATGCGAATTCGGGAGAAAAAAAACTTCCAGTATGCTAAATTTGGGGAGAATTCTGGCTCAGTTACTCAAATTAACTGTACTGGTTTGGTACAAATGGTTATGTAACTGCATTTGCTGCCAAGCAAGTTAGTGTGTGTGGATTCCTAGAGACGTCCCAGTGAGGGCAATTTGCTGGGTGAAAAATCGGGTTTCACCCTAAACAGGCAACCCGTCAATTTGGGGTGCAAATTCAGGGAAGAATCGGGTTAAACCCTAAAACTTCAGGCTCTAATAATTATACAGCACCGCAGAAATTGGTGGGGAGTTGGAAGGATAAGATGGGGCCTAGCGCTTCTTTTTTTTTTCACACATTAAGTGTAGTCCGTAAACTTGACGTAAGCAACATGCAAAACCGTTGTTGCAATGTTTGGGCGAAAATGTGATTCAATCCAAATCCCTAAGCAAGAATGTGATTCAATCCAAAATCAAATCTGCCAACCTCTTTTGTGGATTTAAATCAAATTTGAGATTTGAAATCCCCAACACTGGTTCAGACACACTTGTTGTACGACTTTAGCCCTGGAAGGTGAGTAAAACGATTTAAATGAAATTTGTAAGAAAAGTCACAGCAATAGAATGTGAGAGGTCACTACCAAAAAACTGGTTTTATCTTTCGTACTATCTTTGAGTAAAGAATGTAACTACATTAAATGGATAGGAACTTGTTAGCCGTCCACCTAGGTTATTCTTTGTGACATGGCAAATGTATTCTCATCTCAGGGAAAATCTTGAGAGTCCTAGTGCCTGGAATTGACAGTTTTATTTGTTTATTTTATTTCATTTTTAATTTTATTTATTTATTTCTCCCCTCTGCCTCCATTTTTATGGTCAGCAACTCAAGGAGGCATAAAATTGTAGTTGTGGAATTGGACCTTATGAGCAGAGGCAAAAAAGAAAACGAATCCCCAAAACCTATTTTGGAAATAGTGTTAGCCTTGGAAACTTTCAGCGTATCTTGGCTCAACCGTGAGAGAAAATGTTAATAAAAATGTTTGAGAGTGTAGCTCCATAGAGACACAGCGATAGGCACAATTACAAAGGCAACAGTCGCCGTTGTTGACAGGAGAGCTCCTTGTGGCATCGACGCGCTTCTGTTTACTTTTTACTGTTGACGTGGTCCAACCTACGGCTGTATAACACAGTCAAACCCTGTTACAGTGGAATGCTACATACAGTGGAATTTGCGATATCACGAAGCACAGGAAACCTCTTTTACTTCGAAGTTCTAAGAATGATGAAACAGTTTGAGATAAGTGTAATTCCGAAATTTTCAGTGTAGTGACCGTTCATTGTAAAAATTATACATTGCAGCAAACTTACTTTTGCAATGGAACTGAAAATTACACCGAATGACTCAGAGAACAAGGAACAGTCAAAAACAGGGACAACGACACAAGAAGACACACAAACAGAGGCTCCAGAGGAAGGACCACTTCAAAACAATAAAATCACGAAAAGCCGAAATCACTCGACAATGAAAAATGCCGTGATGATGCTCGGTCAGTGCTTTGCACTTCTTTAGCAGTGCCATCTTCGTAATGATTCGGGCAGAAGTCGGGCACTGTCCGAAGTCGCCTAAGAATCAAAATGATAGAAATGTAACGACTCTTGGCACTCGCTTACGTGGCACCGTGGGGCAAGCGAGAGCGACCGAACGAAATAACGAATGTGTAACACCCTCGAGACTAGTTCCTAGCTGGTCGTTATTCCAGCTGCTCTGGGCAAACACCCGAATAATACAAATACCGGCAACACCAGCATACGGGCAAATACCCAACCATCTCCTCTCAATGAGAGGGAGATTCCAGCTTCTCAACAATGAGAAGGTGGGACAACTTTGCTCTGCGTAGAACTGTGACAACAGCAGAACTTTGTCTTTTGCAGCTCCAGATGTAGTAGTAGGGTTTAATACTAGAGCTGTGCGAATATTCGAAATTTCAAGTAAGAATCGCATATCTGATGCTTGTTCACAACCTATTTTCAGTATTCGAAATTTTCAAATAATTTTTCGAATTGTACTGAAGCGAGGTGTCGCTATTGCCATTCTTGCAAGTGGGCTTCGCCTCATTGCATCTAAGAGTTAGGTGAAGTCCACTTCACGTTACCGCCATTGTTTGTTTGTTTGTTTTTTCGCTCTGTTTCACAAGTCGGCTTCACATCATTGCACTCAGCGTTAGGTGAAGCCTGCTTTACACTGCTTACAGTATTCTGTCACTAAAGTCTACAACTTGTGTGACCTCATGATCAACACTGTAACTCTGGGCACTGCACGTTCCAGTAAACGTACTCCCAACTTTCAGAGTTATGTTCAGTAACAGATGGAAATATGTGCGGTTTCTAAAAAAAAGTACAGGAAATTCACGATGTACAAACGTAGAAATGAGGAGATGCCCACAAAGCAGGCTGCACGGATCACGTTGACTAACTCTCAATGTAGTTCATCCCACTAATGCAGTCTACCATACACGACACAGAAGGAACCTGCTCTCACGATATGTTATGCTGCATGAAAAGGCTCACAACACACACTTTGGAACAGAACATCATCGAATCAGTACAACACCACAAAATATTTCATCATGAGGTATTCGAAATTATTCGAATATGGCCATTTCTGATTATTAGAATTAGATTTGTCTTCTGAATAAATTATTTGGATTCAGTTCTAAATGGAAATTTTGCTATTCGCACAGCTCTATTTAATACGCATCAGTGCAAGGCTGCCATGCAATGGTTACTCACTGCTGATGACACACAATTTTTTCTGATGAGGGTACCTGAATTCAGTGATGAGTAAAATACCAGGAAAGTATTTACAAAAATAT
Organism: Ornithodoros turicata; assembly: GCF_037126465.1. Lineage (NCBI taxonomy): Eukaryota > Metazoa > Arthropoda > Arachnida > Ixodida > Argasidae > Ornithodoros > Ornithodoros turicata. The sequence continues at coordinate 3,735,040 of NC_088208.1, forward strand.
GTACTTTTAAATATTATACCCATTGCTCCCATTATTGCTGTAACTCCCTCATGTAATGTCCCTCAAGAGGTATTTTGAGGTGTATTGGAGGTATATTGAAAAAAATAAATAAATAAAGAAAGAAATAATTCCACGACACAAGAAACCTTCGACTTAACTGCTGTTTCAAGACGTCAGAGATCGAGTTGACAAGGTTGTACTGTAATTGGCATTCCGCGGTGATGGAAGTGCTGCGTCATCCTACGCCGTAGAGGGTGTTTTTGCTACATCTGCGCCAAAGTTGTGCCAAGACGCATAGTAGTCGACTACTTCGCGGTCCACGGAGATCGCGTGCATCATGAAACCCAAAGTAAAAGAGGCGTACCAGCGTTCGACCGAATTTAAACGTGAGAGGGAGCTGTCGCAGCGACTTACTAGCCTGCTAGTCGGTCGAAGCTGACGCTAGCTAGGCATAGCCTAGCCCTAGCCAAGCAGTCTCGCGAAGCAAATGTCCACTGTCACTTAGACACTCCAACCATTCTGCTGTTCGTTTTGTGTTATGTTATGTTCATGTCTTCCCCAAGCTCAAGGACCTATTGCCAATGTCAAGTACACACTAACTAGCTTTCATTTTGCTTCTGTGTTCATCGCTATCCAAGCTGAGAGGCACTAGGTGATCTCCGCACTAGGACCGCTCTTCGATTCCTAAGGGTAGCTCGGTGTGCCTCTAAAGATATCATTCATGCCTATTGTTGACTGCTACTGTAACTTGCTGCCTTTGTGGATCGCTAGGCTTTTCGACAATGAAACGCATTGCCCCAGTCAATCTTTGCACGTTTTACCAGCAGCCGAGGGAGTTCTGATTGCTATATGCAAGTCAAGCGTTTTCATGCCGATGTCTGGAGGTGAGCGTGTATGCAATTGACGGTAATCTATAACATCTGTAACATACAATCTGTAACATATGGGTAACATATTTGTGTAACGTATGGGTTGCATATGGGATCACATTTGCGTTGAAATACTAGGTGCATCTGCACACCTGCGGTTACTGCAGTTGCAGGAAAAAAATCTCCACAAAAATGTTATGGTACAACATTTTTACTTCTCAACATATACAACCTTTCTCAAGAACGTTACGTCAGCCACAGTCGTCCAGTAGTTAAAAGGCGCAACAGCCAATAAACAAATAATAGTAGTTAATGGCACATCAATGCAAGCGACGGCACACTTGGACACAAATTTTTATTAACTGCATTCTGTGATTTATCGTTTCTCTGGGGGACGTTGGCAAAGACACTATTGCTTATTTGCGGAAAAAATGCGGATTTCAAATGTTATTTTTCTATCGGCAACGCGGCCCCAAAAACAGAAAAGTAACATACCTTATGGACAGTTTTTGTGCTTAAAACGTATATGCTCAGACTAGGAAGACTTTTCTAAACATGCCCCCAACATGACTACAGACTTATTCCTTCCCCTCTAGACAGTGATGCCCTCGACAAATCAAACTTAAAGGACAGAGATACCCTACTAGCACCTAGAACTAGAACAGAAAACCCAAATTTAGTTTTTACCACTCAGTTTCATAACTCTCTCAATAACTGTAAAACAATCTTGAACCACCATTTGAATATCCTTCACGCTGACAGGAAATTGAAGGAAGTTTTCCTGCAGGTACCCACGGTTGCTTTCAAACGACAGACTAACTAACGTAACCTAGTTGTATCGTCAAAGATTCACCAGCAACCCCAAACTGTGCTCCACGTGGCAAAGCATGATACCAGACCTGTAAATTTATTGTTTCGTGTACACAGATTGATAGCTGCAAAAACAACTTCACCTTTAAAATAAAACACTCTCTTAACTGTAACTCATATAATGTATGCTACATAATCTTCTGCACCAAATATCACGTACAGTATGTCGGAGAAACGTCTAATTCCATGCGTGAACGGTTTTACGGACACAAAGGATACATTGTTCATCAGCGACCAACCCCTGTTTCCTTGCATTTTAATCTTCCTGAGCACGGCATCAACACGCACTTAAAAATCGTCATCTTAGAATCAGGCTCTCCTGACAACAACAAACGCAGAAACCGAGAGTCATTTTTAATTGCTAAATTCCGGTCCTTGACTCCCCATGGTGTCAATGTTTTTTCTGGCCCACTTTATCATCTTGTTTCCCCGATTTCCCTGAAGGTCCCAAAACATTGCCAGTCTGCTAGATATAAAAGCTCTTGACCTGTTTTTCACCCGCTGCGAGAGACGACGTGTGTATTGGTCACTTGACCACCTGAAGCGAAACCTTTAGTATTGTATAATATCCCCCTTTTTTCATCCAACTCCTTGGCCCTCTCTCTTTAAACTGTGGTACATAATATACCTTGTGTTTTCAATAGACATGTCACAGTTCCTCTAGTTTTAATTTTCTTTGCTGATTACTTTTACTTTTCTTTTATTTATTTGTTACCCATTTTAAGAATTTACCTCTATTGCAAAACTCCTAATAACTGATAGCCTTTATTCGGCTTCATTATATTAGGATGCAAGCTAAACATGAGTGGTGCCATTGTTTATCTTTTCTCAAACCCAGGAGTGTAATATTTCTTCCAGCGGTCTTACCTGCTTGTGTTCTCTCACCTGAGATCTCTCAACGGTTTTTGTCTCGGGTAACACTCCTACTGTACATCACCTTCTTTTGTATTTTTATTTTTTTTGCACCCTCAATCCTCTCTAACAAGAATTTGTATTTCCTCCTCACGACCTTCTTTGTCCCCTTTCTCTGGTGTACATCAGTATAAATATCTGTAGCAATTGTTAAATGTATCGCACCTGATGAAGGACGAACTCCGTCCGAAAGCTTGTTTTTTTAGTAAAATAAATTATTTGAATGTTTCAATCTCCTTAAATACTTATTTTATCGGAGATGTTTATATTGACCGTATTATCTATATCACCGTATATATCTAAAGTGGGACAGTTTAGATAAAATGTGGCTGTTTGGTATTCTCATGCTCAGTTTAGAAACAAACAATCAGATTTTTTTATCATTTCCTTAGAATAGGTCTTTTGCAATTTACTAGCACTTTACCTTTTTATGTAGGACCTCGCATGTGTTTGCCAGAAAATTGTAATGAAATGATTTTGCTTCAGGGCGTTCATTCTGCGTCACCTCTCATCGAATTCTCATGCAATGTCTGGAAGCTCTGGTACAGAAAGTACAGGGAGGCGTAGTCATCAACTTTGAGAAAATTGGAGCTGACCCGCCTCCTATTGAAGGTAATGTGTGTTTTGGGTGCGCTGTGAAAGTTGGGTGAACTTGTCAGAATTTAAAATATTCCACATGGCTCTGTGGCCGAAATATTTAATTTTTACTGCAGGAATTTGTCTTGTTGTGGTAATGAGTCTTTTTTTTTTTTTTCAGTCTTTTTTTCTAATTTTTTTAAATGAATCTTACAGCTAGCAGTTTTGCTACTGTGACGTCACCATGAGGAACTTTCGGTTTCGCCTCTGCTAAGCCGTCTAGCCACAATCCCCAGATAATGCGGGCTTGCCCTTTCAGTCCCAATGTAACTGCGAAAAAAAAAAAAAAGTATAATGAGTTAAATTTATCGTATCTTATTAAATCTTGATGATTACGTTTACCAAATCTCTATTCAGTCACCATTACCTCAGTCACCAAGACGCGATAGCTCACACTTATATTGCTGTTAACCTGCCGTTCATTTATCATGTTCATCTATGTGCACATGTTATGTGCACTTTAAATAAAGCATCTAGCCATCTAAAAAATGCTGATGCTTTCTTGGGTGAAATTCTGCATGTGGCACCAGTACGTACGGAATGCAAGTTCCGTATCAAAATCAGTCTGAGGTCCCCGGCTGACCCTTTAAATTTCACGAGGAAAACTGGTATTTGCTCTCTGCTACGGTGGCTGTACGACAGTGCTGGTGGTGCAGTTAATGTCAGGGTGCATGAAGTACAGGGGGAAGGTATCAGCATTTGGGGGCCCAGTAACAGACATAGCGTGAAGAGCCAGGGCAAATGGACAAGCACGGTACAAACGCTTGCTCGTCCGTTTGTCCTGGTTCTTCACGCTATGTTTGTTCCACGACCCACTAGATTATAACGACCACGTCATAATTGGCAACCCCTACGAGGAGCCCGTCCGCACGATCCGCTGAGGGCGCTACTCATCGGCCCGCGGGATCTACGTCATGATTGGATAATGGAAATCTGAATTTCCAACGCGCAGAAGCGGACGTACGACTACTGTAGCAGACGACAGCAACAGTTCCTATGAAAACACTTAAATGATGATGATAGTCAATGTTAGAAAGAAGCATCTTCCGTGGGACATCCGCCGCTTGTACAAAAATACCAAGGTAAGCTGAAGTACATAGTATTCTAGAAATTGAGGAAGCAATAATCGGGCCGATGAGTAGCGCCACCGCTAGCTTCCAGATGCAGCGCAGGGAAAGGGTGCCTATGACATGGTCGCTATAATCTAGTAGGTCGTGGTCTGTTCTTGATCCTATCCAACTAGCTCTCACCAGGGGGCTCTTGGGGAGGGGACCAAGTTGGGAGTGCATTAATCGTGCGAGTACGCGTAAAATAGTTTTGATACTGATGTAGCCCTCGTAGAACGGTAAATAGAATGCCGTGTTACCTACAGGGGAGGAGGGAGCAACAACTCCGGCACCAGCACCGACCCCCGACGGCCAGCCTCCACCGTGGCACAGCGTTCGGAAGCTTATCTACGTGCAGAGGTCTGCTCAAAAGGGCTACTCTGTGGGGCATTGGCCCATCCCGGAGGCATTTTGGCCGGACACCAACTCTCCATCGCTGGTCAGTTTGCCCGTACTGTCTTCTGCCCTCTGTTTCTGTGCATAAGAATTTTATCGTGTTTCTTTTAATGCTCTAGCATTAGAACCCCAAGTTAGAAAATCGTTACCGTCTGTCTGATGGACGTGTGAAGCCTCGAGTTGAGACATAGGGTTAGATATGAGAAGAGATACAGATAGTAGATTTATACTACGTAGTAGGTACAGTAGTAGAAAGTTTGTAGATAGTAGTAATGTAGTGGTGATAGTGATAAGTGGCGATTAGTGCTGTGACTCTCTCTCTGGCTCCTCTTCATGTTTATAATATTAACACTGTAAAAACCTGAATAAACTTGAACTTGACTAGTTGCAATTAGTGCTAGTCAGTGATTAGTTAGTGACAGTTAGTGGTATAGTTAGTAACAGTTTGTGATACTTAGTGGCAGTTAGGGGTGGATAGAGGTTGTGTAGCTACGTAGAGAATACGTCTAACGCCAAGACATTTTTGCCGCATTAATTACATTAATTGTCCTTCAAATGTTTTTCCTGTTAGTATTATTATTGTTATTATTATTATTATTATTATTATTATTATAAAAGGGGCTGTGACACTTCACCCAGATTGTTGTCGGGTAAATGTAAAAGATGGTTATATGGATCGGTGTGAACCCACAATTCAAACTTTTATAAAGTTTGTATTTGGCGCGCAGAAAATCAGTACCACAAATAGTGCAAAAACTCATCTGGATGTGAGGCAACACTGTCACGTGAGAGGTCACATGTTTACGAGAACCAACATGAATAGCCGAGACACTAGCTTCTCTGACGACAGACCTGGACACCAAACGGCGTGCGAGCGTTTGGGTCTTATACAATGCGATACGTACAAATATCATTTTTTCCCGTAACGTGCACAACAATGAGTGGACGTTGCAATGAACCGCGTGAATTAAAGTGTCACAACCCCTTTAATGTCGACTGAGAACGCGTCATCTCTAATAGAGAATGTTGTCTCAGCCCCCACGCAGTGCTCATCCAAACGTAAAGTTCACCTGCACGCAAAGCGAGCCCATGGTTATCGACAACCTCCCATTCGACAAGTACGAACTGGAATCTTCTCCCCTCACCCAGTTCATCCTCTCTCGCAAACAACCCACGGTGGCCTGGCAGGTGTTTGTCACGGGAAGCCACAAGAGCTGCGACCAGGGCCATGCCTTTGGATACCTCAAGGCCAGCACCACCCTGGCATGTGTCAACCTCTTTGTTCTCCCTTACAACTATCCCGTCTTATTACCCCTGTTGGACGACCTGTTCAAAGTGTATAGGTGCAAGCCGCCTCGGGACTGGAAGCATCAGTTTGACGCTTACCTCAAAAACATGCCCCTCTACTATGCGGGGCCCCTGAAGAGGGCGCTGCAGCGCATGGGTGCGCCCAACCTAGTGCCCGAAACGATGGAGAACTGTCTTAGCTACAGCGTCTTGAACTATTTGAAGCGTCTGAAGAACCAGGCCAAGGCGGAGTTTGAGAAGTTGGTCGCGGCAGTGGGGGCGGCTCGGGCGGGGTCGACCGGCGGATCGGACGGCCTGCGTGCCGGGCCGGGAGTGCCGCGTCCCACGTCGGGAGACGTGCCCAAGTTGTCGGAAATGCCGTTGAGTTGGAATCCTGCCCTCAGGGAGAGGCTGGCGGGTCTGAGGGCGGACCTGTCAGACTTTGTGGGATTTGTGGTGGCGAGAGAAGCGAGGCCTCCCCCTGATGCGCCCAGGAATCCTTTTGATGTCGCAAGGGGAGCGCTGTTGGATCAGGTGTCGAGATTGAGGGCGTTGTTCTTGCACGGTGGAGGATCTGGGCCACGATGCGCGGATCACGGTAAGTTCCAGGGCAAAACTTTCAATGGTTGGATTGTAGGATCTACCGTAATTTTGAGCTTTGTAAGATGTGTGGTACAAATGGTGGTACAGTAGAATCTCGTTAATTTGAAGATGTCTGGACGGCGTAAAAATTTCGAATGAAGTGAACCTCGGCACGCGAAGATATATTAAAGAACATATCAAGAACATATATTTATTTGCCGAAAAAATTGCTTATCTTCGTCTGCTGCTTTCCAAAATTGACATCATACATCGCCGTTCAAGATGGGCTACGAAGTCTATCGTATCGCTGCATGCGCCGTTGGCTTATACAAAGATGCGTACAACATTCTGATTCTCAGCTTGCACACAGTTGGTGCACTAAGAAAGGACTTCCAAAAATGACTGCGCGCATGCACGTTCATCGCCGTCGTTGTACTCTGTTCATTTGCGTGAGCCGTATTCAGAATGATATCCCCCATGACAGTTGCGGCCCAGGTCTGTTCTGTGTCTTCTATCCTGGCATACTGCTCCAAAGACGCGAAGCCCCCCTCGGAGCTTTCATCACCGCCAAGAGCTTAGCACGTTGCAGATCTTGCGGCTGTAAGGATCGCCACTTTTTCTTTCATCGTCAGCGTCTCGCACTTTGCCCGCGGGCTGACTCCACTACCCTCAGATAAGAAGTGGACTTCGAATTGGGATCAACAAAAGCACGAAACCAAAGCAAGCCAAAACGCAGCCCTCGTAATCGGTAGTGGCACAGCACAGCTGGGACACTGGGTGCTCTGTAGTAGGGAAGAGTGAAGGGCGAGGAGGTTTCACCTTGTGATTGGTGGCCGGGAAGGGGAAGGAAGTCAGCAATTGGAGCAAGCACGCGGTTTTTATAGCAGGTCGTGGCAGGATGGGCGATAGTAGATGATGAAGTGCAGCAGGAAACTTACGAACTACCGTATTTTCACGCGTATTAGCCGCACCGCAGATAAGCCGCAGGACTCGTTTTTAGATACATTTGAAAATGTTTTTGCAGATAAGCCGCGGGTAATACGACACGACTGCTTTGTGCGCTAAACCAGTGATGCACATACAAAATCAATAGAGACTTTATCGCTATGAAAACGGGTATCATTTATTCGACAGAAAAGAGGCTAACATCAGAAATATTACAGAGCGGCTCACTAAGACATGTTCCAGGAGACATGATTCACTGTCACCCCTTTTGTTAAAGCTGCGTGGGGGAATGTATCCGGAAGGTCAGTCCACTCGAATGTGGACCCGTCCCTGTTCGGTATTGTTTGTGCACTGGCAGGGCGGTCCTGTTCCGAAAAACATGACGCACTGTCTGCCCTTTCGTTTCATCCAGGGTATTGGGGAAATACTAGGGAAAAATAGTCATCAGATAAGATTGTTTGTTCACAGAGAGAGTTTGTTCGTTCGAAAGAGGCCGCGAACGGAAGGAGCGCAGGCGCAGCAGAGAAGTAGAAAGAGCCTCCATCGAACAGCGGCCAGCGCTGGGTTACTTCGCAAAAAACACTGTTAACAGGGGTTTCAGAATGCATAGGTAAACAGGAAAACTAATAATATGGTTACTAAAATAACGAAGTTCCGGTGTAATAGTGTGTAATACCAATTTTCAGTGTTGCCCGCTCTACCGGGGGTTGTTTGATACCAGGTGTCGCACCGCTCCGCTACGCCGCATCTTTCATGGCAAATTAAAAATATTTATAGCGCGTTGTTGGTCGTATGGTTCCGCATATGGTATTTAGAAGCAACAAAGTCTCTAGTCACATCACCGGCATATCATGCTTGTCTACTGCTTTACAGTACCTTTAAGGCCGTAAGTGCGCCCGTCTGACGGTGGTATTAGGTGTAAAGATGCCTGAAAAGGCTATGCCACCCTACAAATACAGTATAAATACAATGGAGATTACAGTGTACACAGGTTACAAACACATTACGGTGCATCTGTCTTCGATACACATAAAAATATAATGAAAGCAGCTATGCAAATTACAAACCACTACAAATAAAATTTAATCGCAAGCCCATAGGATGAGCAGGTGAAAGTGATTTATCTCTGCTCAGCATATTCGTGTCGTTACAAAATATGAACACATGAAGTTGTCAGTGCATATTTATGTAATTTATAGAAAAATAGTAATGTTTTGCTTCAACTCCTGTTTACCATTGCTGCCATTAGTCTTGCAAGTTCATTTGCCATCATATTTACATTACTAACAGATTTTCGTAATTTATAAAGTGAAAGTTCCAAAATAAATGGATATTCAATTAAATAGTCCCAGCTTAAGTTTTCAGAGTTCAAATTTTCCCCATAGCCCCAATAAGCAGTCCTTATTTTTGTATCCGATTGCCTTATAGAACTTCACAGCTTGCCCGTAAGCCAGATGGGGAATTATCAAGAGTACCTGAAGCGAATGCCGACGCCTCTTCGAGAGATAGAATCAACGCCTGTGAGGCAACACATGTTTGGCAACCCCTTCAAGATCGAGAAGGTAAGGTTAATATGTGTAATTGATACACAGGGTGTCCTAGAAATTGTGTCATTGAATTATATAATAAAAAAACTAAGTCACCTAGAATCACGGGGTCAACAGCATTTGTTCTTTGTTGTTGCCACCTCCTGATGTGAGTGTCACGTAACCCAAGTTTTGTTACGTAAATTTTTGCAAACTAAACTCGGCAAATTTGACAAGTAAAGGCCACTTTTTTACCACACCAATGTGAAGAGCGTGCAGAGTTTACTCACATGATACTTGACAGGGATACGCAGAGCTATCCCATCGGAAAAATATTGCCGTACATCATGCTTTTCAGGGCAGCCAGAGCATAGCACTAGAAGATTTTTTAGTGCAATCGTTGCCAGCCTGACCAAAGGAGGTCGCAAACCCAGCCCACAGAGCGATAGTAGAAAGAGTGACAGTTCTTGAAACTGGGAGGAGGGAAGGCATGATCCCAGTGGAAGCTGGATACAATACGCCATGCCTGCGTTATCTCTTTCTACTATCACGCTGTGGGCTGGGTTTGCAACCTCCTTTTGTTGGGCTGAAAACTTTGTAAAGCATCGTGTTCAGATATTTTTTCCCTGTACTCGCCATTGTACGAAATTCGTCGACTGCAAAAAATACAGCATCTATAAGATTACCCTCACGCGTGGACGTATACATACAATAGGTCACACATACCTCATACCTGAGGTTAATGATAGAATAAGAGAACATGCAAACTAAGTCAAAAACAGCTCCAACCAGGGTGTCGAACCGCAAAAAATGCGGGTTCAGTTTGGGTTCACGGTGGTTGGATTTCGTTTCAGTTCAGTTCCTGCTCAGCCATGCCAAAAATCGAACCGGTTTGCAAACCGGTTCACTGCCCCGAATCAGTTCGCGAACCGGTTCTACGCTTCCATTTTGTATCTCCCATAAAACTGCTTTTATCAGGAAATGCCTGGCTAATAGCTTACTGCTGCTGTCTGCATCGACATTTTTAATAACCAGGTACTCCCTTTAGTGACAGAAAGGAGAAATGTACGAACACTTGCAAATAGCGTCCACTCTGATGAAGCGGTGTAGTCCTGCTACTATCTTCCCGAAATCTCATTTTTCACACCACAATGGCGACAAGGTACTAATAAGAGGGACAGCATTTAGACAACGGTAGTTGCCGGCACTGCATTCACAGCGTGGATCGATCTGAAACCGTACTGAAGCATGTCGAAAATAAGTCTGCCAGGCTTGCCCTGTTCGAGCTCACAGCAGCGTACCAGTTAATCCACAACACAAAGGCAAAGTGTCACGACACAACTGCCATTTACTACATTACTAGCGGAACAAAATTTGCTGTTCTAACCACAACCAATCAAACAGGCACCGTTTTCCTTCTCCACTTCTCATGTTTCTGACTCGTTTAATTTCTACTGCTTACGTGTACGGGGAAATGTTGGGCGCTTGCTTAATCACATATTCGTCCTATAGAGCTACACAACCGGCCTACTCCATTCCCGCTTCATTCGTCCGTGTCCGCGGCTTTCACATGGACAACTGCGCTTCAACGTGTTAAAAGCGATGCTTAAGGCATATTTACTATATAGCCACGTTTGACTGCTAGGTGAAAATTTGCAAAATCCACCGGTGGATTTTGGAGACCAGTGTGTACTCGTTCGGGGGTTGGGAGAATAACTCTTATCCCGACGTTGATGTCCGAACAGTTTCGTTGCGAACCGGTTACCGCTATTTTTTTTTTTTTTTTTTTTGTTCTGCTCCTGTTCGGGTTCAACAGTGTCACGAAAATTTTGGTTCAGGTTCGTGTTCGGTTCCGGCAAAAATAACGGTTAGGGAATGGTTTTCGGTTCAGGTTCGGGTTCAGTTCCACACCTTCGCTCCAACACCTCCAAACACTTAATGCCTCGCCTTAATTGTCTCCCAGCCTTTGGAAATACACAAACACTTTTCTCGAGCAAGAACCACCAGACACGCAAATTTCTCGAAAGCTTCCCAAATAGCGACCACGAAAGGCTGCGTTAGTCAGCCATCTCTCAACGTCCCCCAATGGTCTCCTTGCCCTTCTTCTCCACGGTAGACCCGGGTAGCCTCCTTTTACCCTCTTCGCTAACCTCGATTCCCATCCTATCCACGTGTTTGTAAGTCAATGAAGCTGTCATTGCTGGTTCATTGCAAGTCTGCCCGCTTGTATCTTTCCCGTTTTGTCCCCCATCCCCGTGTTGTAAGTTGCTCCTCAAACCCTAGGAGATGTTGCCAACTAAGGGTGACCCTTTTCATGCTATTTCCCAGCTGTTACCATTGCACCGGGAATAGTATTGTGGTGCATTGGGTAAGGTTATCGTGCCCATCACAGTTCTGTCAAAGACAGGAAAGTGAACAGACCTTGAACCACAAAATGGAATTTCGTCTAATCAAGATTTTATGAAACCACCGTTACATTGTGCCAATGATCCCATATTTTTCACGAAGGACTTTCTTTTTTCTTTTTGTAGGATTCCTTTGTCACATTTGGTGAAATCTCCTGTGTATACACATCGTTGTATAATATTTATTTATCTTTTGCACAATGTACGTGAAAGACACATACTTTAAAGATGCCTCTTTCTTTCTTTCTTTTTTGTAGCGCATGATGGTGGACGAAGCGGATATCGACCTAGTTGGGGGAGCCGCCTCTGCAGGTGGAGGGCAAGTGCGGGGACTGAAGCGACCAGCTCCAGCCGAAGTGGGTCTTCTGGGACCTCGTCAGGCCAAGCGAAAGCCCGGTCCCTTGCCCAGGGATTTTCCCCTCAGGCGAAGTCCCTCGCCAGCTGTTGCAGCCCTCGACCAAAGTCCAGGGGGACAGGAACTCAAGAGACCAACGCCTGTGCTTGGTAAGTAAAATTTCCGTAAATGCCTAATTAAGGCCAGCAGTCTTATACCTCTGTCAGACGGGCACACATACAGCCTTTAAGGCAACGGCACTAAGAAAAGGCCGTAGCTGAAATATGGCCTTAAATCCTGGGAGGCTGCCAGACGGTATCCGTGAAGCCGTTTTGCCGGTGATGTCTGCACCTATAAACACATCGGGGAACGTTGAATGAAATGTAGTTAAATCACATTTGTTCTCGCTGTGAGTACTCGGAAACGCCCCTTTCTCTTTCCTTTTTGTTAAGCACCGTAAGCAACTCTGCGGCATACACATTGGGGAGTTCCGCTGAGATGCACTGAGACTAGAAAAGTGGTTGTAGTCGAGGCCAACAAAACTACGACGGGCGAACGCAACAATTGGGCCCTGCAACGCCTAGTATGTAGCATACTTTGATTAAAGTACAGGCACACAGTCCTTGACACAGCTGTGGGCCATTTGTGAAAGCTCATTAATAAACTGAAAATGTCCTGCATACAGGAGAGAAACTTCAACGTGCTGCTCAGTGGTTTTCCCCGCGACTCTAATTTTGGGGGTGCCGGCAGAATGTAGGGGGGTGTGCCACCAATCATCAGCAGCATCATCATATTTCAATCATCGTCATTCAATCAGCACTGTACTGCATATATGTACTAGACAGTGAAAGATGGCAATAGAAGCCCTTCTGAAGGCAGGTTCATAAAAATGTTTAAAATGACACGTGCTGAGACTAATATGCCAGCCTGTGACGGCGACCTCATGGTGTGTACTCGGCACTTTCCAGAGTCTGATCAAGCATGCAGGCGTACACTTTCACGGTTCTATTTCTGTAGCACACCAGTCTCTCTTTGTTCCACCTTTCTCTCCCTCATTTTCTTTCTGCTTCGCCACACCGTGTCAATACGACTTGATTCCGCAAAATGCAGTCCCCCATAATCGTCAATCTCTTATCAACGGGCTCGATTGCGCAGTTTGTTGTATCTTGAATATGAGGCTAGTGACACGTTGACTAGTTCACTCTATGGATCTCGAAAGTTCGATAAATATGTCCTAGATGAACTTAAGAGACAGGTGAGGAAACCTATAACTTGTAAACGCAAAAGGAGGTGACGTGTGTGCTGCATAATCATTGGATCAACCACAGGAAAAAACAAGAAGAAGGGCACATTTCAGAGAGCTAAAAGGGACATCATATCCACCGCCCCCTGGGGGGCCTTCGACAAGAAATTTCTGGTGGGGGGTGCTGAGGAAATCCCTGAATTCACCACTCCAGTCGTGACACTTACTCATGATGTTTGTGCTTGCAGGAAGCGTGGTTAGCGGAGAAATGGGTGTGTTGGAAGAGGCTCCTTGCTGGGGAGACAGCAATAACGTTCCCTGGGATGACGGGGTGGCCTCAATGCCCATCCACAACGGCATCTCTCCACCAGATACACCAGCGGTGCCAGTCGAGAATGGACGTCTTCGGGCTCTACTTCTCAAGCTGGTCAGGCGGCCTGGGCAAAGTATGTTTGCACCACCAAAATGACAGTTGTAACAGGGATTTTTTTTTTTAGCATTGCTCATTTCATATTTTGGGACAGTTGTTTTTAGAAGGAAAATTACAGTGGGGACTGCTTATAGCGTATGTTGCGGGGCCGCCGAGAATCCGCACTATGAGCGGTACCGCACTAACCAAATATCATATTTTTAGGCCAAAACATGCCCGAGATACAGCACCCACCTTTCTGTTATACCACGTTGTGAACCGGACTGAACAGCGCGGAGATTCCTTGCAGAGAAAACAATTCAACATTCTCGGGGAGCCTGGAAAAACGCCGTGATTTTTATCTGGCATAGTTGCCTGACCGTGCCTTGCACTCTTGCGTCCTCAACAACGGCGCGGCAACTGGACGTGGGTACAAAAGTCCCTCAGTTTGTGCGCGCACTCTGCCGCAAAGTCCCGACCATCATCTGAGTTGTTTTCTGGCACGCACGCCTCACCGTCCCGGACGGCTTGCACTATCGCTTCATCAGTGTCTATTCGCTCGCAGATGCAGACATTGGTGTCCGTCAAGAGTGTCCGCTGAAGAAACAAGGTCGTCCTCTAAGAGATCGTTCCACAAGTCTTGCGCATTGATCGTGTCACAGGTGGCATCAGGCAGGTGACGTAACGCAAAGAGAAGTCGGAAGCCGTAGGAAGTTCTCCCGGCCAGCCAACCTCCTCGCACGACACCCTCACCCGCCTAGTCACAAGGAGCTAACAGAAGCGTTCTTCGCGATGGGTGATTCACCCCTCGGAATTCGCTGACAAATGCGCATGGTCCTTCACCTACTTCGACGTAACTGCACTACAGTCGAACTCGCATATTTCGAATTATTGCGTATATCGAACAAAGAAAAAATCACCTCGAAAATTACATGTAAAGGTATAGCACGGGTGTACGGCTTTATCGAACTTCGGTACCGCGGTTACCCGACATATCAAACGTCAAGATCCTGGAAAGGCCACATCTTCTGGGCACTCGATCTCGCACCCTCGGAGAGGTGGAAAGAGTGAAAGAGGAGAGAGCACGTGGGCAGAAAGGGTGAAAACACGGACGAGGAGGCGCCAGGGGCGCTGTATGCACTAACGTGATGTTGCTTGCGCATGGCACACTGTGGTGTTGGGGTGGAGAGCAGAAGCACGTGAGAGTGTTTGGGTGCGGCACTTCATGAACTCTCTGTGTTTCCGGACGTCGCTCTCCCATGCGTGAGCGCTACGGACTATGTGGATGTAGACGATGCCGCGGAAGCTGTTGTGGAACGGACAGACGCGGACATCGTTGCGGACATAGCCGGTGCCGATGAAGTGGATAGCACCGACGACGATGAAGAACCACAGCCATTGCCAACAGCCACTGAGCTCATCTCAGCGTTTCAAGTCATTCGCCGCTGCTGCGTAGATATGGAAAGCTCCGGACTTACAAACTTGGAGCATCTTGACAAGATGGAGGCGCGTGTGTTCAACTTCTTGGCCCACAACAAGACGCGAGCTAAGGTCACTGATTTTTTTTGTTCTGTAAAATAAAGTGTTTTTGCTACTTTCGACATCTGTCATGACTGAGGTTGGGATTAGTGTTAAGCGCAGGTGCTTCGGTCGCCGCTAATGTAGCACAGATGATACATCGAATTATGGATATATTGAACTATTTTGCGATCCCCTTCGAGTTCGATATATGCGAGTTCGACTGTATAACCGGAATCCCGCGTTGGGATGGACAATTATAGGCGGTATTCCTGTACGTTTATGTTCTAAGGGAAGAATATTGGGGGTGAGAAAAAGGCGCACTGTAAGCGGTTACGTTATAAGTGGTCTCCACTGTATTTAGATGCATACCCCAAATGCACTGTCAGGCATAACGTTGATCGCGCACGCATACTTGCCAGACCCTTGCTGTCCGCATTTAACATTAGGGTTCCAGGGCAGGGTTTGCAGCCACCTGGCGAAAGCTGAAGCCACAGAATTGGTAAACTAACAGGAAATATCACGTTCACACAATGTTCCACTAAAAGAAAGACTACATGTTTAAGTGGAACACATGTTGACAAAGTTTGTAGCAAGAGTGCGCCTGTAGTCGGTGTGGCGATCGGTACTGTGGTTAGCAATAGCAATCTGCGTGGCATTCGCATCTGGGAACAATAAAGCATCTTCAAGCATTTCAAAGCAATGATGAGATGCTCCTCCCGGCACGTCACCGCCGTAGGCACTCTCGACGATTTCAGTATCACTCAGTTCACCGCTACTGGAACATCGCAGTCATAAAGCGCATAGTCCTCAATGTTCAAGTCCTCTATGTCACTCTCCCCACAACATGTGAGGTGCATCACGTCGTTGCACAATTCATCACAGCCACAGAACTAGTCTGCTGGCTCCGGTACGGCGGTGGAAGACCAGAAACCCGCCTGAAGGAAACAATTCACGATAATGTCTTGATGAACTTGCTGCCAGGCCTTTGATAAGTGCCACCTTCCGCTCCAAAGTCAGGGACTCCCATGTGCGTTGTTCAGCCATCACGCCGCGAAGAACGAAACGAAACTGAGATGCTCGGACGAATGCAGAGGAGGAGGAGGAGGAGGAGGAGTGATGATGTTGGGTGGAAAGTGGAGTGCTGTCCGCCTGCCACAGCTAGTGGCGCGTGAGTTACTAGGACTGAAAGGCTTTGACCTTGACCTAGCCTGGGGGACCGAAGAATGCACGTTATCGGCTTTAGGTACGTTGACCTACCGGTGATGGAATTTCGAGATGTCCGTACACTGGCAAAAAAAAGCTTCGACTTAAAAGGGCCCAAATACGTAGGAAGCATTGGGACAAGGATCGGGACACAAAAAACATTCGAGATAACTGATATTTCGAGATAAGCAAGTTCGAGTTAACGAGGGTTTACTGTATTTGGATAATTTGCGACATCACAAAATTTGCGCGCTCCTAGCTTGGCACAAAAAATGCTGAGGAAAGAAAAAGTCTACCGCTCTCTGTGTGTACCTGCTTCACAATTAATGCGAACACTATGCTGTTAGTGCTATACTTTTGTACAGTTTGCGCCCTGTATTTGGTTGTCCACCGACACGAAGGACGAAACTGTGACTAAAGCTACAAAACACGCACGGGAAGAAATGCTCTACAAACACGCTGTGGACTCGCAATACAATGTGACAAAGTTAGCGAACATAGCACACTTTCTATTGTCAGTGCGCCTACTGGTGACATCCCGTCGGCTTGACAGTATCTAGCCGTATTTCACCCGATGGATGAGTGGCAGTGGGCAGAGTATTTTGCTTCCCAACTGCGCGACCATCGGCTGTTACTCGGTAATCAGTAGGAGACATTACTCCGCCTACTCAATTGGTATGCGAGTACCGCTTTTGCGCTTTAGTATCAACATGCATCAGTATCAGTGACATAAAAGAAATCAATCTGACTAACCATTTCTGAATTAATGGAGGTTCTACTTTAGAACAAAGAAGCAAGTGCAAGAGCCTGGGATTTCAATTTAAATCCCTAATTTACCAATATTAACCTCGCTGTATTGTGAGTTGCTATCAGAAAACAATAGAGGTGCAGTAGAAGTGGACTTGTTTCTTTATTTTAGTATATTTCTAATGGCTTAGCTTTTATTGAGTACAACAGTTGCATTATTGGAGCCTAAAGTTTTAGGGTTTAACACGAAGGTTGTCTCTTTAGGGTTAAACCCGATTTCTACCTGGCAAATTGCCCTCACTGAGACGTCTGTAGGAATGCACACTAACCTGTTTGGCAACAAACGCAGTTACGTCACCATTTGTACTGAACCAGTTTGCATAACTGAGCCCGATTTCTCCCCACTGGAAGTTTTTCCACCCGAATTTGCGTGAATTTAGAGCACATGTTTATTTACCCGATTTTTACAACCCGAATTTAGAAAAAATATTTCCCGAAAACTTCAGCCTCTGCGCATTATCCAGGAAAATCTCCCACTCGGTTTTTGGGTAGAACTGATAATTATCAAGATTAACTCGATTTTTTTTTTTAAAGTGGAGAATTATTGTGATACGTATGACATTGGTGTGACTGAAGACTGACCAAACGCCGGGAACACACACGTTTATAAAAGCGATAAAAATACGCACGACGTACACAACGAATTAAAATTTAACAGCAGACATTGACGTTTCTGAGCCTTGGGGAGTGCGCAAACAACTTGAATCCTGGTTCATCGAACGAACAAATAATGCTTTGAACAAGCACCCAGGACCACTACCCAACTGCTACGCCCCCTTGCTACATAAATAGTACCGGGTAACCGTCTCCTGCTTCGTTCCGATGAGGGTGTCTGCATAGGCTCCGAAACGTCAATGTCTGCTGTTAAATTTTAATTTGTTGTGTACGTCGTGTGGATTTTTATCGCTTTTATAGACATTGGTGTGAGGAACACTACTGTTCCTACAGGCACAATGATGCACACATTGTAAAATGGTGAGAGAAAAAGGGAAGGTTGCAACACTTGCTATAGAGTGTGCATGTTGCTTCTGTTATGTTTCAGATTTTGAGCAACTGTTTGAGCTACTGGGGCTCGTGCGAGGTGGCACAGAAGCCCGCGTAGGTCTGGCTCGCCAGGTACGACTGGAGGCTGGGCGCTTCAAACGCAGACGGCTGGTACGCCTATTGGAGGACTGGGAACAGAGCCTTCTGGAAGCAACAGCGGCTGCATTTCCTGCCGCATGCTGACCTGTGAGTAGTTGCTCTTCCTTAAGATATTAGTAGGGGTGTGCGAATCCGAATATTTGGGATTGAACGGGGGCAAAAATGCACATTACCAAATCGAATTTCTGTGCAAGTTTTACAATATGTGCCTTTTGCACAAAAAGTTCGCAATTTGTAGCCCATGCCTTTAATGTACCGTATTCACTCGTGTAAGGCTCACGCTGTTTTTCTTAATTTTGAGGCGGCTCTTACACGAAGCAGGCTTGCCAGAACTGCAGCTTCACCGCGGTTGCAACCCAGAGTAACACTGCGGCTAATAACTCGTGAACAAAACATTTATTTACTAATAATCGTGCCTCTTAATAATTGTCTTCGTCGCTTCCACTTGCGGTATCAGTCGCGCTTTCATCGTTGCTGTCAGCCCAAAGGTGATCATCTTCGATGCCGTCTATGTTGTTGGAGATTCCTGTCACTTTGAAGCTCTTTACGATGATGTCGAATGACATGGAATGCCACGCGTTCAAGATCCAGCTATGCTTCAAGTCTTGGAAACTTGCACTGTTTTCCATGGAACGCTTTTCGGTTGCAGTTTCTCCCGGCAAGGTGTTATTTCTGACGTATCCAGGAACACACACACTTCTCGTCGGCAATAAATTCCCGTCCAGCTGCTCGCTTGCTGTGCTCTTCAGTGCACTGGACGACCCAGTGCTTGAACGCTGCACTGTACCAACACCACCTAGATACAGAAAGCCTGCGCGCTCGTCGACATGACGTAAGAATTAAGTCAGCCAATGAGGATCGTGTTTTCAGTGGCTGTAACCAATCACGAACGTGCTTTCAGCGGTCCTGGACACGGAGAAGAACCACCGTCGTCTGCGAGATGTGATTGAACGTCCTCGCGTACTAAACGGCAAAACTTGGAAATGAAGCACAAAACGGTCGTCATCTTTCTCAAAACCGATTTTCTGGAAAGCGTCTTGCACTTTTTGTCTAAATATATTTAGGTCTGCCGGTTCCAGGTGAGCTGCAGTCATTTGCGGGCTCCTGGATTCGCAGAGCGGTGAATCGCAGTAGCGGACGAATTCTGACTCTTAATTGAAAGAGGGAGAGGAGGCAGTGTGCAGGCTTTCTCTATCTCAGTGGTGTTGACTGTACACATACACTATGAAAGTAGGTCAGCCTTTCGTGCAGTCCCTCAACTTTTCCCTTTCACCTCGTGCACATAGAACCGTCTCATCGGATCGTTCTCAAATAAGGTACAGCAACAACTACATGTGAGGTCCACGTTGCATCACCAGCTCGCGTGGCTCAGTGGTTAGCGTGCTGGCCATGTCACGTCGAGACTGGGACGTACCCGGGTTCGAATCCCGGTGCCGGCTGTGCTGTGTGGGGTTTTTTCTGGGTTTTCCTCAGACGCTTTCAGACATATGTCGGCACAGTTCCCTTAGAAGTCGGCCCAAGACACACATTCCTCCAGGGCATCAGTCGTGACGTTGCCCACCTCTGTGAGGCCGACAACGGCGAGCCCTTTCACCATCACCACCACCACCACCCACGTTGCATCACCATTGTTTTGTGCGAATACTCCCTTATTGCTGCTTTCTGAGTGGACAGACGCTGTGTCACGTGCTTTCTCCAACCTCTTATATCCCTCATGCGCAGAGACGTACTGTCGTAGCGTGTGTATACACTTACCCATGACCGCCAATCGACAATCCAAAGCAGCGGGAAGTTGACGTGCAACGGAGCTCACGTGGGAACGGCGGGGACTTGCACCTGCAGTGGCCGTGGCGCCCTGTTTCACACCTATTTCTTTTTTTTCAAGATTTTTTAGTTCGAAAGTGGGGTGTGCAGACCTTACACGAGGGTGGGTCTTGCGCGAGAAAATACGGTAAGTCTCGAATAATAAAGAATAAAGTTTCCTGTCATTAACTGTCACAAGCAAGACTTGTAAATTTTCAATTTTACATGATAGTGTTTCTGGCTTTTCAGCTGAGTCTACACTTACTGGGGCAATTATCTTGATTTCAAAATTCGATGCCATGCAGTGGATGTTAAACAGATGAGGCTGTAAGAGTGTCCAAACATCCACAGATCACTTGTGAATCAAATGGGTGTCCTGCCTTAGCTTTGCCATGAACATCCTTTAGCTTCTTTGTAGGGATGTGCGAATCCGAATATTTTAAGTCGAATGGAATATCAAATCGAATGGGGGTAAGAAATTCCGAGTGCAAAATTTATGTGACTTTCGCAATAAAAGTTTCCATTTTGTAACCCATGGCTAAGGCCCTTCCTTTTCTGCGATTCCGCGATTCTGCAAAAATTCGCAGAATTGTGTGTCTGCCGCGGAATATGAGGTTTTGCGCAGAATTTTGCAGAAACCGCGTGCTTAACTCAGTTTATGCACGAGATGAACGGACTTTGCTCGCACCGGGTCGGCTTGCGTTACAGCGTAGATGTGGCAGCCGGAAAAAGCCGTGGTATGGCCCCATCTGCATGCTAGAACACCCCTCTAACACATTGAGATTCTGGAGTGGAATGCAAACGCTGACCCCTGCTTTGGTGTCTATAGCTGTCAAGTACCTCTGAATGTGACAGTAAACTCTGTACATGCAGAGAGGTCACTTAGCAAGCACAACTTGACAGTCAGTGACAAACGTCACTCCCTTTCAGAAGAAAGTACAATGTATCTTGTTATGCTAAGTCACAACAGTTTTTGGAGTTGTAACTGCGTTCCTCCACGCTAAGAGCTAACAGAGAGTATTTTCTGTCTGAACTAGGGCAATCTGCCTTTTACCACGGAAAAATGCAGAAACCATAGTTCCTTGCCGCGGAATTCAGGATTTGCCGCAGCAGAAAAAGAAGGGCCTTACCCATGGCTTTAGTATAATTTTTCTGGCATTAACTGTCACGAGAGAGACATGCACTTCTTCTCTTTAAAGCCCCTACTATTTAATCTTACATGAGAGTGCTTCCTGCTTTTCAGGTGAGCCTACACTTACTGGAGTACTGAAGTGGTTACCTTCATTTCAAAATTTTATGTCAGGCAGTAGTACGTTATACGGATGAGGCTGTAATTGTTTCAGACAACCACAGGCCATTCGTGAAACAAACGAATTGGCATCCTGCCTCAGCTTTGCCATGAACACCCTTTAGTTTCTTTGCACTTGCCCTAGGAAGTTGCACTGCTGAAATTTTAGACGTAAAGGACATCTTTAAGACATGCCTCTTGTTCGTGGGCTGTAGTCATTATTCGAGAGTCCCAACTTTTTAAAGGTAACCTCACAGACATCAAATAGTCCCTCGTCGGCACCGCTATACTCCATGTGGGAGGGGCACCACCACTTCCACAGACGATGTCTACAAAACAAACCTTGAATAGCATTATCTTACTCTAAACACCATCCCGCCTGTGTTGGTCCTGCAGCAAGGGCAATTTCGTAAAGCAGGCTTCACCTCATGCACGGAAGCATCAGGTGAAGCCCACTTTCGGTTTGTGTCGTTCATATTCGTGGAATAGTCGAATATTCGAAAAATCGAATATTGGATATTCGATTCGCGAATCGAATAGTTCGAGCGTTTGATATTCGATTCGAATTCGAGAACTCGAATATTCGCACACCCCTACTTCTTTGTTTTAATGTATATGTATCACCTGGGGATGTTGCATTTATGAAATTTTGAATGTAAGGGATGTCCTTAAGGCACCCTTTTGTTCCTGGGCTGCAGGCATTATCCAGTAGTCTTTGAAGGTAACCTCCCAGACATCATATCAAAATTCCCCAGCCGGCATCACTAAAGTGCATGTGGGAGGAATGTCGCCTCTTCCTCAGGCCAAGTATACACAGTTAACTTGGGCTAACATTATCTCATGCTAAACAACAACAGACTTTTTCTCCCTTCTTTTACATAATAATTGTATAATAATGAATTTACAGCAAATTCATTTTCAACAAATTTACCGGAATAGCGAAGCAATTTTTTGGCCCGCTCCATCATGTTTTGAACCCTTTGAACGAAGCTGTGCAGTGCTCTGTGACGCACCCCACACCGTGTCCCATCCTTCTAGGATGCTGGACCTGATAAGGTTTCCCCCTGTCGAGGTCAACGTGCACTTGTTCCAACCGGAAGTAGTGAACGCAGGGCCCCCGTTTTTCAGGGTGCACTTACACAACCACAAAGAGCAACTTGTAAGAAGCCACGTGTGACTAGGGCTGGCCACACCTAACGTGACGTCACGTACGTTCCGTACGAAAGACAGAGAAACGTGCTGCTGACAGTTGTAAGTCATCAGCTGAGAATGTCAAGGCTATTGGCAACACGCCACGATGCCATGGCTGCGAAATCGACCGCGAAAGCAGTTTACGCTCGAAGGAAAAAATCGGAAGTGCCATGAAGTCACTTATTCAAAGAAAGCGGACAGATTTTGTCATGTCAAAATAAGTGTGCTTGCCCAGTACGACAGCGTATGCCTGATTCCTCGAAGTTCTTTATGATTCCAAGTCACACTGAAACTACGAGGTGAGATGATGGTGACACTAGACACCGCTTTTGGTAAGCACGATAGTAAACAGACTGATCCCTCGCGACCGTCTACGCTGACCTCGACTCGCGAGCATGTGCAATACAAGCTTTATTGTAGCATTTACTGATAAAATGTAGAGGAAACGTAACTAACGATTTTTGTTAAAAGTACAAGTACTTTTGAAAGTGGACAGACACGAAGTTGTCTGAGCAGAGAACAGTTTCGCTTAGAAATTATAGGTTGGAATTTAGGTTAATTTCATGTTTGCGGGCAAACGGGGAGGGTCTTTCAACAGTACTTTTTACAATGCTTTTGCGAACTGGTTTAGTCATTTCATAATGCGGTGATCTCGTACTGCTCCAATAAGATGCGCATCCACTTTAACAAATTTACCTTTAGAACATTTTTTTTTTTCTGTAGTCCCCTGAACGTTGTTGTAAAGTAGTTTGACTGTATCTTAGGGTCATGTCAACGAAATAGAACGGTACAAGTAAAATAATGCTGGACATGCACGTTGGTTGAAAGCATGAAAGCAGTTATGTGGCCCCAGATTGATGCAGCTTCGTGTCACATGCAAGAAAACTTTTACAACAAAAACACAATCACCAATACTGTGCGGGGGTCCACACCTCTTAAGATCAATATGGCCTTGTGCATTGCTCGTCATCCAGTGTCGTAGTCACTATCATCGTCATTATCACAACCGCATTGCCCACGACAACGTGCCTCGCCTACGGGTAATTCGTGAACACATGTTTGAGTGGTGATGCACAACTAGAGTCACACCTCATTACAGCAAAACATGATACAACGAAATACTTGACATTCCCAATCAGGCTGCCATAGGGAGCAATGCATTTTAACTATAACTGTGAATATTCTAAATTTTGATGCAACGAATATCTGATGTTATTCTAATTCTATTTGCAACCTATTTTCAGTATTTGAAATTTTCAAATATTTTTCTAGTAGTACTGGGGCCCTATTCTCGTCAAAGTAGTCGACCTCGATTACTTTGTGTCTCGCCTGTCGTTGGTCGTTATGCGAGGAAGGAGTGAAGAAGAGAGATGAATGTCACGAGCCCTCAACCAATAGTTGAGCACTTGATCCTGCACTCACAAGCAACGTTCTAGTAGTGCGCATTCTACCATGTCCTGCACTCTTCACGCTTTATCTACCTTATCACGAAGACTGCAGGATCAAGAGCTCGACTAACGGTTGAGGGCGCGTGACATCCATTTCTGTTCTTCACGCCTTCATCACGTAATGACCAATGACAAGCGAGACACAAAAGTAATCGAGGTTGATTACTTTGACAAGAATAGGGCTCCTGAAGCGAGGTATCGCTGTCGTCATTCTGCAAGTGTGCTTTGCCTCATTACATCCAAGAGTTAGGTGAAGCCCACTTCACGTTACCACCATTGTTCTTTTAATGTGCGGCGCCATTCTGCAAGTCGGCTACACCTCGTTATATTGGAGTGTTAGGTGAAGCCCACTTTATACTTTACAATATTCTGTCAGATAAACATTTAAAGAGATTGAAACATTCAAATAACTAATTTTACACAAAAAAAACTTTCGGACGGAGTCAGTCTTTCATCAGGTGCGATGACTGTCACTCAAGTGTACAGCTTGTGTGACCTCATGGTCAACACTGTACATTGGGCATTGCATGTTCCAGTAAATGTACTTCCAACTTTCAGAGTTACGTTCAGTAACAGGTTGAAATATGTGCAGTTTCTATAAAAAAGTTTAGGAAATTCACAATGTAAACGTGGAAATGAGGAGATTCACACAAAGCAGGCTGCATGGATCATGTTGACTAACACTCAATCCAGTTCATCCCACTAATGCAGTCTACCATACACAACACGGAGTGACCCTTCTCTCACGATATGTTATGCTGGGTGAAAAGGCTCACAAGTTTGGAGCAGAACATCATCGAACGAGCACAACCCCACAAAGTATTTCACCGTGAGGTACTCGAATTGGGCCTTTTCTGATTATTCGAATTCGATTCGCCATCTGAAGAAGTTATTCGGATTCGATTCGCAACGCGAGTGAAATATTCGTAACCTATTCGCAATGGAAATTTTGCTATTCACACAGCTCTACATTTTAACTCCCGTTAGAACGAAAGAGAGTTAAGCCATCATCTCAATGCAACGAAAGCAATACATGCATTTACTCAATCTCTGAAATGTGCACAAAGGTTAAAAAAAAGAGACACTCAAAGGGCTCAAGCCCGTGCCACTGAGGCGCAACGACAAGCATGTGCTCCTCCTCGCGGTACTGCTATTCTGTCCGTATCCTCAAGATAGAATCCTCATCCTCATCGTATAGAATACACGCAGGCAAGGAGGTGGACAAGATCCATGATGACGAAGCCCGAGTTTGGGCACAATAACAGGGATGTAACGTAACAGTCAACGTGTTGTGTTGTCATGGGTACTCAACCATCCTTTGTAGGCGAGGCAAAACATTGTCGCGTACTGTGATCGCAGCTGGTCGGGCTTACATTGCCCGCGCCGCGTGTCGTTGGCTAGCTGGCCACGGAGTACCCAGAGGAGGTGCCGGCGGGAGAGGGATGCGGGTGACAGCCGAGTGCTGTTTCCGAGTGCTTTCATGGAGTGTTTCTGGTACAGGTACTAGTCATGCGCATGGCCAGTACGGCAGCTTGCCTGTTCGTATCATTTATAGCAACCTGGAAAAATGTTTGTGCTATATCCTGAAACGTGACATGTAAAAGTAGCCGACCGATTTTCCTTACTTGATAGTGACCAGAGACCAGTCCAAGTAACACAGCAGTCTGAAAAATCCGACGATTGCTAAATTAAACTTCATTTTTACTAGGGTTGTGCGAATATTCGAGTTATCGAACTCGAATCCAATATCAAACGCTCGAACTATTCGATTCGCGAATCGAATATCCAGTATTCGATTTTTCGAATATTCGAGTATTACACGAATACGAACGACGCAACCCGAAAGTGGGCTTCACCTGATGCTTCCATGTATGAGGTGAAGCCTGCTTTACGAAATTGCCCTTGCTCCAGGACCAAGACAGGCGGGACGGTGTTTAGTTTAAGATAACGTTGTCTAAAGTTAGTTTCGTAGACATCGTCTGTGGAAGGGGCGGCGCCCCACCCACATGCAGTTTAGCGGTGCCGACGGGGGACCTTGATTTGATGTCTGTCAGGTTGCCTCTAGAAAGTTAGAACTCTCGAATAATGCTGCAGCCCACGAGCAAAAAGGGTGTCTCAAAGATGTCCCTTCCGTTTAAAATTTCAGCAGTGCAGCTTCCTCGGGCAAGAGCAAAGAAATTAAAGGGTGTTCATGGCAAAGCTGAGGCAGGATGCCAATTCGTTTGTTTCACAAATGGCCTGTGGTTGTCCGAAAAAATTACAGCCTCATCCGTGTAACATGCCACTGCCTGACATAAAATTTTGAAATGAAGATAACCACTCCAGTAAGTGTAGGCTCACCTGAAAAGCAGGAAGCACACTCATGTAAAATTAAAGAGTAGGGGCTTTTACTCTCTTGTGACAGTTAATGCCAGAAAAATTACACTAAAGGCATGGGCTACCAAATGGAAACTTTTAGTGCGAAAGTCACTTATTGTACATTTTGCACAAATATTCTGTATTCTGAATTTTTCCCCCGTACAATATTCGACTTTAAGTATTTGGATTCACACACCCCTAATTTTTACCGAACCAACCAATTTACAATTTACTGAACAGACTTGACCATAGCATTGAAAGCTAGTGAACAGCAAAAGTGCACCCAAACAGAAACTCAACTAGCGTCCCGGCTCCCAAAAGTGCCGGAGCACGCTTGCAGTCGCTGTGGCGTGTGGCGTCACCTAGAGGTACAGTTCGGACGTTTTGGAGCAGCTTCGCCTAGGATTCCGATTACCAATACAATCCAAGAGCACAGTCCAAAATGGTGGTTTCAAAAGGTTTCGTCATATTGCCAAAAATAGTCTTATTGGTGCTTGTCTACAAGCGTAGTAGTCCGGAAAATTGGACCTTCAAAGTTCGAGCTGACCGAAAAAAAATTGTACTAAAAATATGTTAATCCTATGGTGAAGGTTACAGTTCCCTATGGGAATCCAAAGTATCAAACGAGTCTGAATAATCAGTCAGGTACTGTATATGAGGGACAGTCAAAAAGTAACTTTAAAATGGCGATAAAAAAAAAGAGATTGCGTAGTACGTGGTTGATCTTTAGATACGTTCACACGTCACACTAGACGGAGGAGCACGTGGAAGCCAGTTGGCATGACGCAAAGTGTGACGTCACAAAGTCATGTCCAAGGTGTCCGCCCTCTCTGAGGTTTGCACCTGAGAAGGGAAACATATGGTTATCGTTTTTCTGACTAGCGAAGGCAAAAGACCTGAAAACATTTATTGGAGGATGAAGACACTGTGTGGGGACACTTGCATGTCGCTTCAGCAGGTTTATGGATGTTGCAGAAAGTTTAAATCTGGCTTCTGAACTTTCTGCTGCACGTCACTCCAGACAACCAGGTGCTACAGACATTATCGCCGCAGTCGAGGTGATCGTGCTCGAAAACCAATGGGGAACAGGCGAAATCCGACAGGTTGCTACTGACTAAGTTGTTCGAGGGATGTGCCTTTCCTCAAGAATTAAATATTAGTTACGCATAGGCCCAACAGAAGGTTCACAATGAGCTGCACTGCTGCAAGGTATCTGTAGGGTTCTTCATTTTCGGGTATTATGATGTTTCAAATTTGGGAGGGAAAAACTGGGTGCTATTTACGCACGAGAATTCAGGGAGAAATCGGGCGCATACAATCTCTGTTTGATATGTTGTCGGGGAATTTTCGGTGAAACGAAAGGCATATGAAACAAGCCACTGCTGTGACACTGGGACGAGAAACAATAACCTTTATATTTCCGCTCAGAACTGGGGCAGTGAATGACCGCGGTATTCAAATATACTTACCCAAGCTCCACAAAAGCTCGTGTTTGACTTAAACAACGTAGCGTGGACATCAGTGAGGCTGTAATATGGCGCTATGAAGCTGAAGGGGATGGCCTCCTGTGTCGTATATTCACTGGTGACAAGCACTGCGTCCATTATTTTCATACAGAGAAGAAGCGAGCAGGAAAATGTAGCACACCTCACTGTCGCTGAAACGTACATGCGTTGCATACGGCGGTGAAGCATAACCGATTGCACTGAAGTTCACAGGAATGTTTCTTTCTCTCATAATTTGTGCGTTAGTTAAGCAATGGCCAACGTGCAGTGAACGTGGGGGGGGACTAATATATTGAAAAGTGATTGAATTATTTTTATCAAATTTTGTGTTTTCTGTAAATAAAAAAAACATGAACATTACTCTTCGACTGTCCCTAATATGTAGGGCGTTCCGGCACGGAGCACCAAAAGTTCTGTGATCGGATAATCACGATTCTGCACATACACATACACATGGATCCCGGCTTTTGGAACATTTTCACACATTTATGTTGCTTGCCTCTTCGCAATTTGCGGCATAAATCTTTTCAAGTATGTACCGTCACTTTCAATACAACAAAAGAAATTGCATTCCCCGTGAATTTCGTTATATCGAGGTTCAGTTGTAAATTCCAACTCGCGTTTTGGAAGGCACCATACTTCGCGACGAGGTTTTGCACCAGAGCAAAATCAGTCGAGCGCATGCAACCTCAGTTCGAGGGATGTGCTTTTCCTCATGAAAACACCTTGAGCCGCAGACACCATCGTAGCACGCATCAACTTAAAAATTTCTCATCACCACCTTCGAGGTAGTGTGCTCGCATCGCACATCTTTAGCACATCTAAGCATTACAAACACAGCTAATTCCCAGTCAAATGTACCACACTCTAACTCTTAGGCTCTTGAAGGTACATCTTTTCCTTGTTTCTACCATCCTTTTTGTAATTTGTGTTGCTTTGGAATATCATTCCATTCTTTACAAGCACGCACGTTCCTTTGTGCAGTTATTGACGCTACCATCGACTGTTAAGAAGTTTGTATTACGCGCATCATATTCACTTATGCCCAAGTGTACACCTTTTTACCCCGTCTCTCTTGCACTTTGTGTATTAAAGCTTCATTGCTGGGTCGTGAGTCTATGTGTTCGTCTCGTCCTGTGTTCGCCCTGCGTTTTCCCTCAAGCTCAAGGCAATGTTCACATCAAGTCAACACCAGCTAGCTTGCCTGCTCCTTCTATGTTCATCAATATTTCCTCTTACATCGTTGCCAGTGACTCCCAGGTTCACACAGACGAACACACTCGTGATGGGCGGCGACATCTTCGCTGCCATCATGCCACAGTGCCATCTTTTAATTGAACTATGCAACTGGGCGTTGTCGAGTGTGTTGTGAGGATTGTGCTGGGTTTGTCCTTTGTTTAATTGCCTCATCCACTACAGCGTTGCAGTAGTATGCATGATGTAACGAGCCATAAAAATCGAGGTGTCCCTTTATAGGAAACTGTCACCACAGGCAGGCCACCGCACCTAATTGCTGACCTCTAATCTTTAGAGGGGCACTTCTCTCCTATAAGAATATGCGTGGTGTGACACGGAGCCACACAGCCTGTTTGAGCACAGTTGCATACAATTTAGCAGAGAGTCAACCAGCATGTGCTACAGGACGGAAAGAAACGAGATCTTGTTTTCTTTCATTTAATCGCTGGTCCTTGTTGAAGCGGAAGATTCCACTCGTGAAGAAATTTCATTCAGTCAACAGAAATCCATGATGATCTGCAACACGACGAGCAATTGGGCTAGTTGGTGCGATTGGATAATGAAGTAAACACGACGCGAAAGACAAAGGGACAGAGGAACAGACAGGACGAGCGTCACTTCCAACTTTACTGACACAAAAGGTAGGCCAAAAGGTAGGAAAACACAAACTGCGCCACAGATCTCACAGGTTCAAGAACCTGCGAAGAACCTGTGTTCTTGAACCTGTGAGATCTGTGGCACTGTTTGTGTTTTTCTTTCTTTTTGGCTTACCTTTCGTGTCAGTAAAGTCATGTTTACTTCATTATCCATAATGATCAGCACAAAACACCCTTCCTGGTGATTGATTGAGTAGATTGATTGCTTGTGAAAACTGGAGGCAGAGTGACTGTGCGCATATGTGTGCACCATTTTTTGCTTTTTTTTTTTTTTTTTTCATTGCGCATCTCGCGGCAACAGAACAAAACTACCACTACTACTTCTGACCCTTTTCTTCTTTTTTTGCTTGTGGATCAGTTTGAAGTCGAAAAGTAGGTGTAGAAGAAGAGGGGACATGAAGAAGGAAACGAGGAAACCGTAAGGCCGCCACGTGGGCATTGGAAAAATCAAGGTTTATAGGATAAATCCGATTTTTTGTAAAAAAACATCGGAGGAAGTTTATCGGAGTTTGTCGGATAAATCCAGGAAGTCAGAAGCCTAGTTATAGGTGGTCTCCGCCAGAGTTCGAGGTAACTCGTTACAAGTAACCCGTTACTGAAACTAAGTTCTTTTTTTTGGTAACTTGTAACTTAGCTCAGTACTTTTGTACCGTGGTAACTTTCAGAGGAACTCGTTTCTTTTTCAGGTAACTTTGCCAAACTAACTTAATCTAAGTTCCTTTTAATTCGCTTTTCACTCACCTCCACTTATTATCTTGCTTTCTCTCTGGTTCTTTAATGGCATTTTATGCCACAAAACGTGATATTCAATCAATGACAGTATTCTATTCAGGAAGTAAGAACCGCTGCCATTGTAATGAAGCTGAACCATTGTGTGCCCACAGGGAGTAAGATGCAAAGCGTTCGAATTGTTGGACATAAACAAAAACGATCTAAGCGTGTTGCACTCCTCCGCAGGCAACTCAAGGTCTAACTCAACTGCTCATGCACGCTGCACCTGTGTAGTGCAATGTTGTCTCTGAAGTAACTTTGTAACTGCGAGTTAGATTTCATCTGAAAAACTTTGTTACTATTAACTTAGTTACATTTTTTGCACGATAACTAATGCCTAACGAGTTCTTTTTGACGGGTAACTTATCGATCTATGGTTTCTGCTGTATCAAACATATTAGACACAAAGCAGAACAAATTAAATATGAAAACAAATCAATCATGGGAAACAATGCGAAAAGGGGAGATGACATAAACTATACATTAAGAATAGATTTGATAGCATTAGTAACATTAGAACACTCAGTGAATATGTCGACATGATGTTTCACGTACAGCCCATTCCAGCATGTTAGTAGACGAGTAATCAGACTTAGTTTGTATATATGCATTCGAATGAAAAAAATCTAATTCTAAATCTAAATCTAATTCGATCTAAGCGAACTAGAAGGTGCATGGAGGTTAATTAAGCCTTGCAGATCAGGAGCCAGTTTATGCAGGAAAATAAACCTTTAAAAGTTATACGATGTGATAAGGGTAGCCGGGATGTGCTCATAATTGTAGTACACTCTAACACCGATAAATGGGTCATAAAGAATAGAAATGAGGTGACATCGAACATGCTCGATATTGTCAGCAAGTGTTTTGCTTGTACAGTTACAAGCAATGAAGGCAAATTGGGATACATGCAGTTCTCGCAAAATGGCATAGATTCAGGCTAGCTGGTGGATGCACTCCATAATTTAAAGGCCCGACTCTGGGCACACAGTGGGACGAGTACCGTAATTTCAGGTGTATTAGCCGCGGCTTATGCGCAATCTTTTTTTTCTCACGGGCGCTCTGCTGCTTATCTACCGATGTGGCTTATCTGATGACTATTTTTTCCTGGTATTTTCCCCATACGCCGGTTTTAACGAAAGGGCCTACAGTGTCTCTGGAACAGCACTGCCCTGCCGATGCACGAACGGTGCGTAACAGGGACGGGTCCACATTCGAGTAGATTGATCATCCTGGTGCATTCCCCCAAGTAGCTTTAACGAAAGTGGTGACAGTGATTCACGTCCTCTGGAAGACCACTGACCCACCAATCCATGAAAAATGCCCAACAAGGGCACAATCCGATTTTGGTAGAACTCTATAGAGCTGACCTCCTTTGTTGTACACCATGCCGACCCTGGAGTATGGACCACAGGGTTTATGGCCTTCTCTATGGTCTCCTTTGTCGAACAAATCGCTCGTCTCGTATTGCCCGCGGCTTATCTGCCAGAAAATTTTCAAAATGTTCCGAAAAACGCCTCCTGTGGCTTATCTGTGGTGCGGCTTATACGCGTGAAATTACGGTAGTTGCATTGAGTCATGTGTACTTGTCATCCATCTGTGTGCCCAGACTGAGGCCCTTACATTATGGAGATGCAGTTTCTTGTTCCAAAACTTCTTTTGTTCCAAAACAACATCATAGATTGTGGCCCCTTTGACATCAATGACCAGTGTCTTCTTTGGCCCCTGTTTGAGGGTTAAAAATGCCTTCACGAAATATGGATTGCAAATGCTCGTACAGGAAACTTTTTGTGTCCTGTACAAATGGGGAACGCTCCTGTACTTCTCAGGAGTCATCACTGCGGCGTTGCCCACACCAGACCCCAGTGACTGACACCTGCCCAAAAGGTGTTCACACGAGCGACACCCTCGAGGAATATTCTAGTGGAAGAAAAAGCGAAAACACTGCTCACAAAGCCGAAGTTCTGTCCCGTGTTATGTTGAGCATTCACACGGTGCGGAATATCGGGAGTGGCGTATTGCGCGGTTAGCAGACGACACCGTGTTTTCCTGTCGTCTGCTACGGAATATCTTGTGGGTGTGTAGCAGGATATTCCCCACGGTTAGCAGAGCACGTGAAGACACGACGTTGAGCGCTCGCGCTCACGTGACAACAGAAAGCTATGACGCTCTTCACATCTTCCGCTTCTGGGGGAATGTCGCTCGTGTGAATACACGGAAAGAGTAGAATGGAACGCTGGATGCGACGTTCCTTGGCAACAATGCCAACGCTAGCAAATGTCAGGAATGAAGGCCATTGACTTGTTTCTGTATTAGCGAATCAGAATGACACTCGTTGTGGAATGTTGTCTCCGGCACTTTATCTGCGGATACGGATAATAAAATTCCAGATAGCCAGATAAAAGAAACAATGGTAGCCAGTTCATTCCTGACCATAGTGTCCAGATAACAAGCCAGACATGATGGTATTAAATCGGGGCAACTAGCACTGCAGCACGAGAACAGACAGGGCAGAAGATAATGAGCCTTCTGCTTAACTGGCTTTCTGATGGTGGGGATAGCATACGCTTGCGCATCAGCTTTTTTTTGTGTCCTTACATCTCCACTGTGGATCTGCGCAAGTTGGCAGTGACTGACCTCAGTTTGGCAGTAACTGGATAAAAGGGTTGCTGAGCAAAAAGGGATCAAGGGGAGCAAGAAGAGTGAGACAGCTTCGTTCTTCTGGGACGATGCAAAACCCAGCAGATATCAAAGGTGGGCACGTTCTTCGGACAAGCGAGTTAGAATAACACTAGCTACGAAAAATTGTTTCCAGTACTTCACATCCGGATAAGGATAATAGGCTCCAGATAGCTGAATAAATAAACTAATAGCAGCGGGTTCAATCCCAGTAATCCAGAGACATGACTGTACTCCAAACCGGGGCAAACCCATGACTGAGAAATGTGCCAGCTTCCCAGTCCCTGGTCGTGGCTTCCGTTGACCTTCATCCGTTATGGACTCCAGTCCTGGTCCACAGCCGTGTGACCGCGCAGCAACCCTTTGTAGACAAGGGCCACCAGACAAGGGTTGTTGCCCTCGTCTGCCGAGACATACTGACAAGGCCCTCGTTGATCTGGCTCATTGCTCCTTATCATTGAGTATCCTTTGCATTTGTCAGTCCCAACAACTGGGTATACATAGTACAGCCATAGCTTCAGTTGCCCGGACGTCAGCATCGTTGGAAGGAAATTTGGTTCTCAACAGTCAGGCACTTTGGCTGTTGCCCAGGCCTCCATTCAGGCTCATCCCTCCGATCTTGTTGGTGCCTCGCTGGCTCTAACTCTCCAGACCACCAACAACTACAACACAAACTCCTCCGCAGTCTTCAACCACACCCCCTTAGCTTTGTAAAAGGGTTTATACTGTGCCATATCACAGTCAGGGCCAGTCACATATGCCAACCCAGTTAAATAAAATGGATGTGTGCGACGGACTTCTCTCCGAGAACACTTTTAATAACAGCTCCTGTTGATGGTGGGACTGTAGAAAATGCTCTGTCCACCAACATCTCGAGTCGCCCTCCTTGGGTCCACCGTGACAGCAGCTTGACACACAGACACCTTTGCGGTTTTAAGATTGCTCTGTGCCACAGCCAGTACAGATGCCCGTCATCCCACGCAGCAGAGGGGCTTGCACAATGGGGGAGTTCCCTATTGCCTGAGGGGCCAACACAGGCTCTAATGACTGTTTGTAAAGAATGGTGCCCATTTGCTGTCTTACCACAGAGCAACAACAAATGGAAAATCTGATTATGATGTCTTATTCTAAGATGTTAGGACAACCTAAAATTTAGGACAAAGTAACAGGATGCAAGCAAGCTGGTGAATAGTCGAAGAAGGCAACATATCCTTGAGCCTGAGGAGGACGGCACTCCTTTTCTCAAGTTGCACCCTCGTTGGTTATGAGTAGGGCCCGGAAATTTAGGCACTGAAAACGATGGAAATGGGCAGGCATTTAGGCCCTCAAAAATGCCAAAATAGGCAATAAAATGCAAAAATAAGCACGTTAATCTGGTACGCTCTTTGGCTTTGCTGGTGTTTCAGAATGCCCCATCAAGGAAAACTCGCTCGTTTAGAGGCTACGGTACCATACAAGCCTTGACATCTGGTACACGAATGCTGAGGCGACCTGGAACCACGCTATATCGAATAATACTGTAAGAAAGAGGAAGAAAGGACATACCTGCATGTGACATGCGCGTATCGTTAGTTGATTGTTCGACGACATTGCAGCTCTTCTGCATTAAAGCTTTGCTGGGAAACCCGGTCCTTTTCCTACAAATACTTTTAGTTCTCTGCCCTGGGAGATCTTGAAAGGCTCAGAGAAGTCACATCTTTTGATCAAACGTACATGAACCCCTTCGAGCAAACCAAGGTACTGAAGGAAACCAAACTCAAAAAAGAAACAAAGGGCGCAAACATGCAGCACTCGGCACGAGCCCAAAAGGCGCACTTGCACTTACACCGCTATAAAAAAAGGCAGTAATGGCGTCTAAAAATGTTTAAAAGACTACAGTTCAACAGAGTCGATAAAAAGGCAGGAAACCCAGAAAATGTCGCACTTAGCCGTTTATAGGCATTTCTAGGCAAGTGCCTAGAATTCCGGGCCCTAGTTATGAGGGAGTGACATTTTCTCCTTTTTCCAGAGGGGGGAATTCCGGAATATTAACTCTCAACATCACAGCGTCTGCTCTTGTCACGTATTTAGGGTTTGTGGTTTTCGGCATTTATTTTCAACCCAATTCGGGGGGTGTTTATCGGCATTTATATGGGGGACAATAAATCGGATTTTTTCGGCATCTATATTCCGCCCAAAAAATAAATGCCCGAATACGGGCATCTATTTATTTTGCATGAAGGAAAGCCTATTTTGCGCGTGAAGTGAATCGATTCATGGCTTCATTAACAATATCTTTTATTGCCTGTGCCAAACAAGCAAACAAGGAGACTACCTCTTGTTGTGATGGATGCAAGCGCACATCATCATGCTCGCATCTGTCATAGCGGCTCGCTCCTTGCGATTAATAACACGCAGTTTAGAGAACGTGCACTCAACATTAGCGCTAGAAACAGGAATAGCCAGTGTGCTTAAGGCGCACTTCGATAACAAAGGCCATGTGCTGGAACGGGTCGTCCAAAACTGAATAGGAGATATATCCACCTGAGGGGCAGGGCATACAGCATATTCGAAAAACTCGCGCTTTATATCATCCATACGAGATTCATCTCGTAGAACAAATAAGAATATGTCCTCATACAGTGAAGTGCCTTGAAGTGCCTCAGGAACGGAAACAGGGGTCACTCCAAGTAGCAACTGGAGGGGAGTAGATAGAGGAATACAAAAAACACAAAAATGAACTAGAAGGCTAGGGCAGGGGATGAGCGATCGGCTTTTGAAACCGTTTGGGAGCTCCGTACACTCATGATCTCTTTTTAACCCGACAACAACACACCACAAAGGTTCTGAATAGTAAATTTACTAAAGGTAGGTGTGTCACTAAGTACGTGTGCTGCCAAAAGGCGGTCACCGGCCGACACACACAAACACAAACCGAAACAAGAACACAGCCCGAAGATAATGCTACGCTCGAGAAATAGTCGACAAAAGGAGATTCCAAGGGGATTTCTCTTTGCCGTTCCAGGAATGGCAGCTGTCAGGATACGAGAAATTTGGATTTTTTCGGAATATTCCGAATCTGAAAAAAATCATTCGGGGGGTGTTTTCCGGCATTTTTCGGAAAATGCCGAAAACCACGAACCCTACACGTATTCCATCGAATAATAAACTACGCCAGTATTATGCGCAGGATTTTCGATACCGTGGTCACTCTTCCAGGAGGAATAAAATGACACTATAGTTCCGAAATTCGCTGGAACGGAGGTTACTGTCCCTTTAAGTGTCGCTTACTTTTTATGCGCTCCTATTATATCGAGAATGAGTGTGACCTTGTTTGCCTATTCTCTTCTTCTTCTTCCTCACTCTCTTGCATCTACAGTATTGCAGCCAATCGCTTCTTGGGCTTGTGTGCCACAAAAGGGCCTCACAAGTTATTTGTACAACTTGGAATGTGCATAAAAGGTTGCTTTGTCAGTGGCATGTGTACGTATTTTAGTGATTCAAAACTATCGATAGCACTATCGATAGTATACTGTTGGAAGACTATCGGGGAGCAGATAAAAAAAGAAAAAGAACACGCCTCACTCCTATACACGTTATGCAGTACAATATTATGATGAGCATCATCTTTCGCTGATTGCAGTGCATCATTCATACATTAAGCTAAATTTACGGAAAGAACGTGATTCTGTTTTCGTTGTCCTGTGCCAGTGCGAAAACGAAGACGGGAACGAAAGCATCGATAGTGAGAACCAAATCTAGCCATCGATAGTAAAGGAAAACAAATGAGCTGTACTATCGGTAGTCCATTATCGTAAAACTATCTATAGCTTTTCAACACTAGCGATAGTACTATCGGTAGTGAACAATCTATAGTTTTTCGACACTATTGATAGTCAATTCATCGCTAGTTTTGCATCACTAACGTATCTGTGATCCTGTGACCGTCTCACGTTGTTCGCGCCCTTCCCTAAAGTGTTCCTCTCTTACTGATTTCAGAAATAGTTGTTGCTCAGGAATCGCATCCTTCGGAAACAACGGCCAAGAAGCAGACAAATTGTGGCAGGTGGTTGCTAAGTGCTTTATTAAAAAAAAAAAAGTTCTCCCAACACCGGCCAGAGCATCATGAAGTGTGTCATCACTGGCCGTGGGAGACCTCACAAGGACTTTGCCATCATCATCCAGCAGACATGGAACAGTGTGCAGTGCATTCATTTGCAGAGCACGCAGAGACAATGGTGGGGGGCCGTTCAGAGCAGCATTGAGAGCCAGGCGAGAATCAGTACGCTTCCGCCGTAGGGGGCGACGTTCTTGACTGCAGGGTAACCAGTGAGCCCGTACGCGTAGCACGAGCCACAAAACAGTGCCATTCCAGTTGTCAGAAGAGCTCCAACCTGTTCCCCAAGAGAGTGGTAGTTAGCAGACGGCATCGTGTGTGTGTACAAAATGTCCCCCCCCCCCCCCTTTATGGAGTTTACTCAGTGTGGCAAAAAATTTGACTATTGTGCAATGCTGCTTTCTATTTTTGTGTTAACTGTATTATTATTATTGACTATAGACTGTAGTCTATTTATGTTTTAAGGGCAACAACTACCTTTAATTCATTATCATATAACATTACATCACCAAATGTACAAATATCAAGTTTCTTCCAGAGAGCTACCCTCAGGATACCAGTCACGTTGTTAGATGACCTGAAGAAAGAATGGATTTGAAGATAGCTTTTCCAGTTTATATTGATTACAGCCTCAGACAACATTACAAGCTTTTGTCTTATAGCGATAACGGCGGCTGCTTACAGAAGCAAATTCAGCTTATTGTAGCACAGTGCCGAGTGTCCTGTAATTCAGATCATTACAGTGTGTGTGATACAAATAATTCTCATTAAGAATACTTACAACTTTGGGCCTTCTCGTTAGAGGAACGCAAAGTAACGCTAGTGTATGAAGCAAATGGTAGTGGTTGGCTATGTCATAAGCTTCCTTTCGCTCTTCCGGTATGTCATCCCTCTTAAATAGCACTGAAATTTTCGAGAAGTTGGTTCATCCTCAGTGTCATGTTTACACACAACATATCGTCTGCTACCACCACCTACCGTGCGCTCCATAGGCTCCCAGTGCAACTGCTGCGGCACCCGAAAACCCAGCTATCCGCACGAACGCCCCTCCGCATCGCACCAACCTTTTCACCACAGGCTCGGGAAGAGCGCCCGGGACCGGTGCAGACGCTGCCGTGTGCTTGCCGTTGCTGCCACGAAAAGTCCCAACAATACCTTTCGTAATAAAATTGTCTGTCACTGCACCTGAGACGTATCCAAGAATATTCATTGTGCAAAACTACTGACGCGGTACTGTCCTAGTTGGTGCGCTACGATAACTGACTCGTATCAGTTTGGCTTAGAGTTTAGATACGCTCCGATATTGGCTAAGGGACGTCTGTGATGATTATCCTGGATTATTCACGTCGTGATCTACACAGATGAGTCATTTTTAAGATAATAATTGGAAGTAAGACATAATTATGTTATCCCTGCTTGTAGTCTTTTTTTTTATCAATTTTTAATTCAAAGAATAGGTTTATTACAAGCTGCTCCGTTCGATCCAATGCAATCCAATCCAACCCAAGACATTGCGAGGGTGTTGGTATGCCGGCGTTCGTCTCCTAAGATAATTTGCGTACTTCCATTTTTGCGCTGCGGGTGAAGAACAATTCATGACTTGACAGAATCAATAAAGCGTTTCCCCATGAAAATGACCGAGGAGGATCCCGTCATCCAGACAAACGTTGACGCATCCGCTAGTAAGAGAGATGCGGTCACTAAGGGCTACTGGAGCGACCCATACATTCAACATTTTATTAAGTCATCGGAGAGGAAAGCACCAGAAATAAGTCGCGGTTATTTCGCTCGTGTCCAGGGCGTGCGGACTCTGTTGGACAAGTTTCTTAAGGTAAGTGTCATTCGAACAAGAGGACAGCGGGTGTAATGCTCAGAGGCACGCAGGCAGTTGGACCCGAATGTCAGATAGTCAACCTGGGAGCTGGCTTCGACACGCTGTTCTGGCGGCTGACAGACGACAAAGCAGAGTTCAAGACGATGGTTGAAGTGGATCTCCCGGCAGTGACCACAAGAAAGTGTTATTATATTCGAGTGCGAAAGCCGCTGCTTAGAGTTGTGGCAACTGAAGGTAAGGCCCATAGAATGCTAAAATCACAAAAAGTAAGCAAAGGGAAGCGGGTACACAAATAAACGAACGGTAAAGATATCACCTCCGCTCCACGGCAAATTACAAGCATAAGTATTGCATACATGGAACCTGCAGACACGATTAGTGTAGTGTACTACAGTGGGCTACGTAATGTGACACACAATGTAACACATATACATAGATCGCTCAGTACCCACCATACGATGCACGATATACAGGGTTAGTCTAGCAAACATTTAGATTGCATTGTAAAAATAGAAGACTGGGTTTAACCTACCCCAAACTTTGCAGACTGACAGCCATTTGTCTGAAGTTTTATTGGAATTTGTAGTAATCACTATGGTCATCGAGAAAGAAAATTAAAAATCGAGCGAAATCTCATCCCATGCATTTTCAATGGCCTATCCCACACAAACACTGCCATATATTCCTGCCTCTGCTTCACATTCACTTCGCTTTGCTTCGTACACAGGCACCACTGCCTACAATGATGTGACGTGTCCATTTTCGTGTTGTGCACCAATGCTCTTGTTCTGTACGTTGGCACCACCTGTGTGCGGTGAAATGAAAACGAAGCGCACACGGGAGGAAATGACGGCTTTTGAGTGAGATGAGCCATAGAAAATGCAAAGGTTGAGGTTTTTGCTTCATTTTTAAATTTTCTTCTGCAGGAGCATAATGCTTACAAAAAATTCCAACACAACGTAAGGCAAATGGCTACCAGTCTGCAATGTTTGGAGTTGGCTAAACCCAATCTTCTATTTTTACGACGCGATCAAAATGCGTAACGTTTGCTAGACTGCCCCTGTTGT
The DNA here is from genome assembly GCF_037126465.1 of Ornithodoros turicata. Taxonomy (NCBI): domain Eukaryota; kingdom Metazoa; phylum Arthropoda; class Arachnida; order Ixodida; family Argasidae; genus Ornithodoros; species Ornithodoros turicata. The sequence continues at coordinate 3,775,163 of NC_088208.1, forward strand.
AAGTCAGCATACAAAAGAAGGCATCGTCTACCTGTATGCTGAAGGTTTGAAGAGTGCAATCGGTTTCTTTTCCAGTCTCTTCGCTTGCGAAAAAGAAAAAAAAGACATTCTATATACAGGGTGGTCCACCAACCATGATAGAAATTCATAGTAAAAAACGTAGGCCCCGGATAGACATGCGGTCAAGGGATCATTTTCTGCTAATAACTTTTGCCACATATTGGTAACTATATTTTAACTATTCTTGAATTGAATGGAAGGAACTATATGCCCATTTCAAAATTGGAGACCAAAGTTCATCCTGGTCTGTGCGACAGAAAGATGAATTGTACTTCATGGGAAATAAACTATCAGGCAAAAATGGGAAAAGTCTAGCACTCGCAAGTGAATAAGATAAGTATTTAAAGAGATTCAAACATTTAAAAAAGTTTATTTTACTAAAGAATAAGCTTTCGGACAAAGTCCGTCCTTCATCGGGTGCGATACATTGAACACTTGATATAGATATATGTATACTAATGTGCATCAAAGAAAGGGGGCAGAGAAGGTGGTGAGGAGGAAACACAAATTCTAATTAGAGAGGACTGAGGCCGAAAAAAAAAAGGGTTGATTGCGTATTGATGCTGTACAAAAATTGAGTTGTTTGTGTGTAATGCTGTATGTTAGTAATTGTTTGCTTTTATTTTTCAGATACAATGAATGAACTTTTACTCCAACAACATCAGCGGTCGGGGATCAGCACTCCTTCCTTTGGTAATTTTTTTTCTTATTCATTGTACATGTGCACATTGTGGCATTAATCAATTCGTAAGATTTGAAGTGATAACTGCTTCAAATTAAGAACCATGACTGCAGCCTTCGCGTAGTGTAGCCGAGTATCTGACCTTTGCAAAGGCCAAAGAACCTTTTCTTTTTCTTTTTTTGTTGAGACTGTGGTGTTGCAATTCTCTGGGAATGATAGACACGAAGCTCTGTATGGAGAGGAGCTCCGGGTTTATTGAAGAACGAGAATTGAGCTGAACTAGTGGCTGATGATGAAGGCTGATTGGTTCTGACTCGGGAATGGGCAGCCAGAGAATGGTCGGCCTCCACCCTTCTTAACCGTGAACCAGCATCAGGACACGCGTCTTGAATGACAAAGCTAGAACCAGGGAAGGGTAACTGATGTATTTTCGTTACTGTTTCCATTTTCGTTACTGCTATATTTTCATTTTCGTTATCCGTTTCTGATACCAGCCTTTCAGTTTATTTTTCGTTACGTTTCCATTACTGCTTTTTCCAGTAATGGAACGGCTGTTACAGAGCTGCGGGAGGACAGCCCGTCCGGCTCTGTCAGCACCCTGTTTTGCCCCAGTGCTGCTTCGGTGTCACACGTACACGCTACACAAGTAATTTTGCGTCGTTTGGATGCGCACCTCTTGCGAGATAAAAACAAATGTAGGAACATGTCTTCAGTTAGTCTTCTTTCTTCAGTCACTCTGAGTCGAGCAACTCAAGGTGGGCGTGACTATCCAATGTTGCGTTCATAGGCTGACGCTCAGTAGTAAACAATACTGCCATAGCCGCGCTGAAATGAAAAAAAGTTAAAAAAAATAAAAATCATAGGCTTCCATCCTCATGCTATGGTGGAGTGGAGTGCGTGGAGTCTATGTTGTGTACGTCTCATGTGTTGATGTCATGTAATTATGAGGCCCGGGACAAGTAGGAAAGCGAGGGATGCACCCTCGAGATCCAGTGTTGCACTTTGTTTCCATGCTCTAGTGTAGTGACTTTTTCGGGTTATATTTTCCAGCAAAATCGGGGTGTAAATATCAGGTTATATTTTTATTTTATTTTATCGGGTTATTCGGGCTTCAATAATTTAGGTGTAATCGGGTTGAACTGAACCTGATTCAACCTAATTCTGGTTGAATTGGATGGGATCAGGCATAAATCTTTGGTTTACTCAGCATAACGCATATGACACACCAGTAGACACAGAGTATCAATATTTAGTCTATGCATGTAAGAGGCAGCAGGGTCTCTGTTTTCGCAGTTTGTATCAGCATATTTATGCATTTACAACAGTTTCCAAAGTTGTGTGTTAGGTGTGATGACTTCGGATTCCCCTGGTCTAGCAGTTTTCGGGGAAATACCGGGTTAAACCGTTTTTCTTGATTTGAATCGGGAGGTAAATATCGGATATAACCCTAAAAAGTCAGGCCCTAAGGATTTCCTACAAATTTTTGCATGTCTTTAACAAAATGGTGTTTCACCTTCCTTTGCAGCTGATGATGACGTGAAGCTAAGCAGTTCGGACTTCCACACGCAACGCTACCACCTGGTGGGGTGCGACTTGAGAGAGCTGGATGTCTTTGAAGCCAAGGTGGTCCACGAGAGCGGACTTGACCTAAAGCTTCCCACGGTATTCCTTGCAGAGTGTGTCCTCGTTTACATGAGCATCGAGGAGTCCAGTGCCCTGCTCTCGTGGATAACTCGCAACTTTACGCACGCTGTCCTCATCAACTATGATCCCGTGAGTGATTTTTACGTCCTTGCTAGGAACTGGTCGCATCTCATCAGGTTTCGGAAAAGACGCAACACATTATGTGGGGCTCTGTCACTGTGCAAAATATTTTGGTAAAATTGAATGCTTATTTATAAACTATTTATAAACCCTCTACGGCTTAGGCGAGCCTTATAACATGTAATATGTGGGTAAAAATCAATAAAGAAAACAAATAAACAAATTTTACAGCAAGCACCTTTGTTGCTATGACGTCCCTGTGAGCACCTCTCAGTTCTTGCTCTGCATGTCTCCGAAAGGCCCATTATCACTAGAGTCACTAAATAAGCTACGCTTCAGAGTATCGACACTGAGCCGCCATGTTGTTTCGGATGACCTCCAGCGCCATCCATTTAGCGCTCTTCGAAGTGTTGTCTTCTTCCACTGCTGAACTTCATCTTCATCTATTTCTACTGCCAAAATAGAGGTGGGGCTGGAGGTCATCCGAAACAATATGGTGGCTGTTTTTGCCTCAGTGTCGTTACTCTGAAGCGTAGCTTATTTAGTGACTCTACATTATCACCTCTACCCCTGTTGCACAAGTGTGTGACATTGGCGTAGGTTCGTCTGGTGATACTTGCGCCATTATAGCATATGAATCACATGTGCACTATTTACACCATCTATCACCAATTCACAAATCAAAATGTGATGTCAAAGCCAGCCTAGGGCTCAAAACTGTCCCTGAAGCATTTAGTGGAAGAACTTGTTTTCTTATACCCCTGTCAGCCGGGCAGAATTACAGCCTTAACAGTGATGGAACTGCTGCGCCATTTGCGCCAAGGTGCGCCATTTGGGATTGCCTGCGCAACCCCGCGCCGAAAAAGCAATTTTCCCTAATTCTGCGCCACAGCTGCGCCGAACAAAGATGCCCCGGTTCGAACGCATGAACACGAAAGAAAAACCGCGAGCGATGCTCCCGCGCCCTCTCTATTCTCGTCATGCCTCTGAACAACGAAGCCGAGTCACGCCAAGTCGACGCCAAGTCACAGGCCTCAAGAAAAAACGCAACAATAAGTGAGAAGTATACTCGCTCCGAATACTGTGTCGTCGATCCTTGTACAAAGGAATGTACAGGACTACCGATATTCCCCCAGTAGCTCACTACACAGGGTGTTCAAAATTAAGCTTTCACTAGCACTTTATAAATAGGCGAACAAAAGAAAACTGGTGCTACTTTTTCTGTTCCTTGAGTAAGAAACAGGTGCTGCTAATTATGTAGCACCTGTTTCTTACACAAGCAGCGTAAAGTTATCATCCGGTTTCCTGTCATTTCTGTGTTTGCGCAGCGCTCGTGAAACTTCGCTGTTTGTTCGTTCCTCTTTTTCCCGTTCTCCGCAGTGTGTCGCCACCCCTAACGTGGAATCGTGCAATATGTTTTCTATGTTAACTTAATACAAGAATCGTACGTTGTTGTACTTCAAAGTTGTCAACAATAAAGCGCACTGTCAGTGCATCAAGTGTGTGCGTACTGGACGAAAGGTGGTGGTGGTGCAAATTTACCGAGCATTGGACACGTCACGTGCCTGCGATAGAATATTGGCTCGTTTGCATGGGAGTTGTTTTTAAACAACTGCGTTTTAACTAATTGTGGATAGGCATAACTGACGACGCTGATTCCGGAGTTGCCGGCGCCTGTACTATGGATCACTCCAGGCTTTCCGCTACTGCGTAACATCGCGCGTGCTCGCAGGGTGTAGGCGCGTAAGGACAGCGCGAGCAATTGAGCATTCAGGACTTGAACCGTACATGCCGATACCTGAACCCCAATATTCACTAGAAAGTGGAGAGTATGTATTGCAAACACGATGTATTGCGCGGGACGCAGTGGAATACATACGGCGGAGGTGCGCCATTCTGTGAAATTCTGCACCAAATGCGTTTTTTTTGTGCGCCAGAGCCAGCGCCCGCGGGCTTGGAGGCAGTTCCGTCACTGCCTTAACGGTTATGGTGTTAAGTGCATATGGTCATTAAATTCTCTCCAGATGGTCAGTCATACGGCCTTTGTGACAAAACTGAGGTGCAAGGGCAATGGAGCTTCCGCAAGGCAGTTCACGGTGTTCCTCCGAAACTGTCAAAGTCTTGTCACCAAAAGATGGCACGTATTTCCTTGAATTCAAAATAAAATGTTTTTATGAGACGTAATGTCCTGCTAACTTTTTTCGTGCTCAACGCCGGGAGTTTTTCTGGTGAATATTTGCACTTTGCTTCTTATTATATCTCGTCAATTCGTAGTGATGCCCTCGAACCACTGCTCTCCGTGTCGTCTGCATCCAAAACTGTGTGCGTACAACAAAGCATCGAAATTGCGTTCAAAACCAATATTGTTTGCTGTTTCTCAAATTGGCTAAGTGCAAACCAAACATTGTTTCCGAGTACACAGAGTGAGAACAAATGCGATTTAACTACATTTTCCATTCAACGGTCGCACATATGCTTATTGGTGTAGACATCACCGGCAAAACGCCTTCACGGATACCGTCTTGCAGCCTCCCAGGGTTTAAGGCCATATATCAGCTACGGCCTTTTCTTAATGCTGTTGCCTCAAAAGCCATATATGTGCCCCTCTGACAGAGGTCTATTATCTCCTTATCTTTTCAGATAAGGAGTTTGATGCATCAGCAGATGCACCAAGCAGCAGCAACTGTGTGATTTACTTCTTGTTTGTATAGGCTCCCTCTAACACAGGGCTGTAACAGAAAGGAGGAAAAAAGAGGCGTCACATTTTTCACGGAAGGTAGTGGCCTCTGATTGGATGAAATTATGTCTAAGAATGCATAACATAAGGACTTAAAGAGATGACACTGACTGCAAAGAGCTGTCGCAATTTCAGACTGCCACGTAACTCATTTGATGTGTAATTCAAAGGGAAAAACCAGTTGTTTTGTGAAACTTTGTGTCCCAATGGAACTGAAAATCACCGACAGCTATTTGGGAGATATTTCTGTATCACCTTCCACAATGTCTGTGTAGTACAGGGTAGCGTCAAGCTAGCGCATATGGGCAGGTTAATGCGTTTCTCATTTCCTTTGCTTCTGTTTGTCTGTAGGCATAATTTCACACCTGTAGATACCCGAGTTCTAGATCATCAGAGCAGATGAAAGGGGGAACACATCTGAGTGCATTGTCTCCTGGTTTGAATATTGAAAACATTTGTTTTCAGGTAAACATGGGTGACAAATTTGCGGAAGTCATGGTGGAAAACTTGAAGCGTCGCAATTGCCTTCTGGCTGGTCTTCAAGCCTGCAGCTCTCTAAAATCTCAGGAAGAGAGGTAATGTGCATATACACGGTAACGGGCAAGCCAGCTTATAGTGATTGTTACATGAGGGTATCCACGAAATCGTGAATCAAGAACAGCAGAAATGTGCATAGCAAGCACGTTTATTAAAGAACAAAGATACTTTGCCTTGTCCTTGTAGCTTGTCACGTTAATTTCGAAGCTGTCAAACTACAAGGTTGCCTGGACTGTGTGTGGCTACATACCATACGAAAACAGATAAATTGTGCACTGGGTTGTTGTTGGCCCCTCTACCACTGCCGCATCGTCTACTGATGTGCACCTTGTCCACCTGTATTTAGTAGAGCTGTGCAAATATTCGAAATATCGAATATGAAACAAATATCTGATGCTATTCGAATGCTATTTGCACTCTATTTTCAGTATTCAAAATTCGCGAATATTTTTCGAATAGTACTGAAGCGAGATCGTATCGCTATCGCCATTCTGCAAGTGGGCTTCGCCTTGTTACCTCCACGACTTAGGTGAAGCCCACTTCATGTTACCACCATTCTTTTAGCAAGTCTGCTTCACCTCATAACAGTCGAGCGTTAGGTGAAGCCTGCTTTATACTGTTTACAATGTTCTGTCAGATGCGTATACGAAAAGGGGAGTCAAGTCCTGTAGATCACATAAACAAAATGCAGAAGCCGACACTGAAGATTTTTGTTTAAGTTTAATTTGTACAAGCTTTCGTGTGGAGGTCCACGCTTCCTCAGGTACAATGTGAAGTGGTGACACACATAAGTCACTAAAGTGAACAAATTTTGTGAGCTCATGGCAAACACTGTACTCTGGGCATTGCAGGTTCCACTAAACGTACTCCCAACTTTCAGAATTATTTGTAGAGCCTGTAGTTTTAGGGTTTAACATGATTCCTCCCCAAATTTGTACCTTGAATTGAAGGTTACCTCTTTTGGGTAAAACCCAATTTTCACCTGGAAAATTGCTGTTACTGAGATGTCTGTAGGAATGCAGACTGACTTGTTGGGCACCAAACGCAGTTACATCATCGTTTGCACCAAGTCAGTACAGTTAGTTTGAGTAACTGAGCCCGATTTCTCCTTTAGCATACTGGAAGTTTTTTTAGTTAGTTAAGTACAGAAAATTCACAATGCAAACACAGAAATGAGATGCACACAAAGCAGGCTGCATGGAGCATGTTGACTAACTCTCAGTACAGTACATCCCACTAATGCAGCCCACCATACACAACACGATATGTTATGCTGGATAAAAGGCTCACATTGTTTGGAGCAGGAATTCATAATGTAGTAGAAAAAAATATCATCTAATGAGCGTGACACCACAAAATATTTCACCATGAGGTATTCAGAATTATTCGAATTGTGCCTTTATTGATTATTCAAATTCGATTCACCATCTGAAGAAATTATTCGGATTCGATTCGCAGCGTAGGTGAAACATTCGTAAACTATTCGCAATGGAAATTTTGCTATTCGCACAGCTCTAGTATTTAGTCCAGCATCTCTTCATGAGATGTCTAAAAAGTCCTAGTTTATGCTGTCAGGAACATTTAATCGCTTCCACGCTGCCTGCCAGTGGAAGCAATGTCAGTGAACGTACTTGAACATTCTTCCAAAACAAGTCTCTCTGCCTTCACAAAGCCATTCTGCCATTTCACTAGTAACTTCCTTAAATTCCTGGACACCTTTTCTAGTGTTGTAGTCATTGGCACTATTGAAACCTTTGTGGCCCATGATTAATATTTTTGCATTAACAGTTATGTTGAAGATTGTAATAATTGTGCTTGACTGTACATTTTTTGTGCGTACTGCTGCAGTCCCATTGGGCCCTATGCCCTCTTATACAGCATGCAGCAAATACTCTGCCACACACACAGACCTGAGAGCATGCCTGCTTAATATAAACTATACTGTCTAGTTGTGCCACGCGAATATTCGAATTTTTCGAATATCGAAGCGAATACTTATACGTATGTTCAATACCACCTCCATACTGAATATATTCGAGTAGCTGCTGGGAAAAAGACCACACGAGAACAAACAATGAATCTACAGCAAAACTGCAAGATACGCTGTTTAAGTGCTATTAAGACTGCCATTTAATTTAAGACTCACCCTATCAGTTTCCTTAAGTCAAAACGAGATGGCGCAGCACTCTCTTTCGTCCTCGAATGCACCACCTTCTGAATGCATGCTGACAGAGATTTGGCACTCGTGTACTGCTGCAAATTAAAATATGTACCTGCTAATGTTTCCTGTATGTTTTCACTTTATTTCCACTCCACATGTGCGTGCAAACCATTCCATTTTGGAACTGTTTGCTTCGATTCTAGAGTTATTCGCTTGAATATCCAAATCAGCTATTCGCTTCGTATTTGCTTCGGTTTTCAAACCACTATTTGCGAGGGTACACTATCTAGACCTGCAAGGATATAAACATTTGAAGCAACACAACAAGGGAGAAATTAAGGACACACAGGCGAGCTGGTGTACCGTAAAGAGATGCAACGGTTTATGGAGTCTGATGAACGCAAACAAAAAAGGAAGGGTGATACAAGTGCTGTGTTATTCACATCGTTTTCTATCCATGTCTGTTATACTTCAGCAAATACTGTAGAAGTAGTAATTTTCGCGAGGTCCTATTTTTCGCGAAATTCGTGGACGCCCTTTTTTTAGCGAATTCAAGGTCCCGCGAAGTATTCGAACTAATGACAGAAAAATACGTGAACGAAATATGTAAGAAATTTTACGCAGGACGTGGAGGCAACTTATGTACACGGGGCATCTTACGCTTTTGCACTGCATTGCCTCGCAAAGTGTTCAGTTCGCCGCTGCAACTGGAGACAGTAGTCCTGCCTTCATCTACGAATCTCGCGCGGATGTAGGTGTCCCGTGATTCCAGTTCCTCGTAAGCCTGGACCGTCCAGTAAGCGTGTATGCACTCTGCCACGTGTAGAGTAATTGTATTTGTAATTTTATTTGCAAAAGTTGTCGCATCGCTATCGAGTGCCAATCGCACCTGCTCAATGCGATGACAAGAATGACGGGACACAGGGCAGCTCGGCAATGTCACAGGTACAAGCCGAGTAGGACTGCCCCTAATTGCAGCCCTTTCAGTCAGAGCTGCTCAAAAGGAAGACAAAATCGAACGAGTTACCCAGTTGTGATACTTTTTATTAGCTTCTTCCAGGAAGTTCAAGGTGGAGGGCCCCGGTCGACGCACCGCGGTAACACGAATTTAAGGTTCCGCGAATGATTGCCTGATCCTGGCTTCTCACAAATTCGCGAATTATTGAGCCCACGAATTTAACAACTTATACAATATTCCTGCAGTCTATGCAACAGCGATCCTGATACATGTACTATGTAAACTGATGCTGACCCACATGCAGTAGAAATCATAATGCATACTTCTCATCACACACATATAGAGTAACCTTTCTTTCATTTTATCTGCCATTTTGTACCCTTTATGGGGATTTAAAAGGATTTTTGAGGTGCTCCCGATATAATAAATCTTTGGCTTGGTCCTGACCAGATTACTGTAAAGGGGTTTGAATTAAGGCAAGCTTACTGCACAAGAAGGCAACAGAATGACGATGAGAGACGCAACGTTAGAGATGACAGCTATGGAGCTGAGAACTAGACACCTATCTGTTTACTCGTTCGTGAGAAATGTTGGTGTCCCTCGATTGCACGGTCCTGTGTCCACCCGTGGAAGAATTCGCTTCTTATCCAGTTCCGCTATTTCAGGATTTTGGCAACAGGCTGGAACCGGTGCCAAATTTGGAACATGACTCAAGTGTACCATTCCCTCCCACAGTCCGAATTGCAAAGGTGAGTATGTAGTACACTCGCGTGAATTGTGGGTCAAATTGCACCGATGACACGACACCAAATACCCTTTTACTGAACTCACAGTAGAACTGTATAAATTTAATATATTTACATTAAATCCAGGAGTCGTCATAGTCGCATATATCAATGTAAGAGGCACATACCTAGCATATACATAGGGAGTGACTTTTTCGGGTTAAATGTCTTTCTCAGATTCGGCGGCAGCAGTGAGGGAGGAATTGAGTGCTATATTGAGATCTGTAATTAGGGGAGATATCGGGCGATAATTGTGCCTTCGGGTGTTATCGGGTGTTTTTGTTTCTCCTCTTGTCTAGTAAGTTCTTTCCTAATCTTTATTTTCTTCTTTTCTTTCTTTCTTTTACTTTTTTGTGATGACCTTTGTTTGTCTTCAGTGGAAACGTCACTTGAGGATTTCATAGTGACTGGAATTCGGGAAGAAATCAGGTTTAACCCGAACTGGTCAGAGGTCAGCTTGGGAGTGGGGGAGGGGCTAACCAGGCGGAATCGGGTTTAACCCGAAAAAGTCACTCCCTACATATACAATATAAAAAGTTCCCACTGCATATGGCCATATTTCCTTGCATAGTGCTTTTTCCAAAAATGTGCTACATAAAGGATGTGCCCCCTTCAAGTGCTTGTGATATTGCTGCATTGGTAACACATTCATGGTATTACCAACGCAAGACTGAAACACTGACACATTTACTTTTCCTTCCCCCTTCGCTCAGTATCCTTCTTGTGGCAAATTCCATTGAGAGAGCAAATTTTGCCAAGTGGTGGGTGATGGTCAAGCGCCTACTCCGAGTTGGTGTTGTACGGGTTTGCATCACCAATGGAATGCCATCAGCCTTCCACTGGGGCAAAAGACCATCCGTACTCTTGTGCATTGCGAGTCTCTTTTCTCGATTGAATTGACCAAGCGGTTTAGAGAGTGACGTAGCCACGCTAGGAATTTTTTATTTTACCCTTTAATCAGGATTTATTCCACACTGCCCAATGGCATACAGCATGGGGATTTCAACAAACGAACAAAAAAGTACAATAAATGAGCACAGTTGCTCTTCAGACAGCACGTTCCACTGTAAAATGGCCATAACAAAAGCTTACTTGCAAATATGCTCACCAGAGCCATGACTACTCTAGATAGCAGTGGGACCCTGTTTATCCAGCACTTGCATCTCTTAACAAAAAATGTCCGGATAGCAGACGAACTGGATAAATGAAATTGAAGAACAGATGAGCCGTTGGTTGTCAACCAAGTGCGCATTTATTTCAGAAGACACAATGTACTGCGAATCAAAATTGCGAGAGATTCAGCTCGTTAGTGCTTTAAATTCATGATGTACACATGCAAACGAAGAAACGAGGGCACAAACAACAGATGCGGACACACACTACTTCCAACAAAGCTTTTCCTTCCTCGTCGCCCACTTTTTTAATACTTCTGGCACCGGTGACACACTCACACACACCTGACTTGAAGGACACCCGACACTGGCACAAATTCCTTGATGAAAGATGAAAGTCACTGAAAAGGTTTCTTTTCATCTTTCATCGTTGACTTCTAGGCAATTTGAGGCTTTGTGTGTATCTGTCCCCTCTATGTTGTTCCAGCCTCAGAACATCAGTTTATCTCTTGCACAAATTCCTTATCCATACAGATTCGTGACTGATACACCCGTGCGCGGTTCTGATAGGCACCACCCAGAGGTGTGCGAATGCAGTCTCCGACCGATTTTTCAGACTTGAAGAAGCCACAAAGTCAGTCCGAATTAGCGTGCAGTCAGAATTTTTAGAGACAGTCTAAAATCAGTGCTTAAAAAAAAACTACTTGAACACTCACACTGGCTTGAAGTAACTCTCAACGTGAGTTACTTCCGCCGTTTCACTTCGTGGACACCGGATAACGCATCATGGCGAATTTCTGCTAAAATGCACAGTAGTAAGTCTGTTTTGGCCCCTGGAAGAAAAAACTTTTAGAAATATATAAGAATAGGCATCCTCTGAGTGGGATGCGTCCGCGAAATATTGGAAGAGTAAATACACACATTGGCTCTGTGGAGTGTTTGACGGTGCCAAGAGTTTAGTCCAAAAAATTGGGAAGATCAAATTTTTGTAGTCCGAAATATTGGTGAGCGACAGTATCCAGAATCTTGATACATGAGATCTCTTCTTTCATATATTCTCCGGCTGCATGGTCAAAGACATCGTGAAAAGCTGCAGGATCACCTTGCCTAATGGCCGCATATGACACAGCGGGTGAATGTGTGGGGTACATGGTGCGGTAGGAAAGGGAAAAGTTCCTCGATGTTGTTGCCCCTCACTTGATAAACTATAGGTTGCGCATTGTCTCTGACTCAACACTGGACACAACAGTGCCACACTTTCTGCTGAGCCTTAGTTACAATGATCCCAGCCAGTGTTCCCCTAATCCGTCCGTCCATCATACAGCACCCAACCAGTAGCACGGATACACAAAGGCAAATTGCATGGAGTAACGTCTGTCCCCATGTTTATTAAAAATCCTGGTATATGAGGGTCTGCACCTTTAGTGACAGCGAGAGAGGGATATTAAAAAGCAGCCGCAAAACACACGCAACGCTAGAAAACTATTTTTGGATATTTTTTTACTAGGATCCAGCAAAATGCAGTGGTTTTGATTCCAGTTGACTAGACTGCTCAGAGTTGTGCTCTACAACTTTGCAGTTGTGTGATAAACCCATTTTCACTAATTCTGAAGAATAATTATGAAAGTTAATTAATGGCTGCACTAATTACTGATACACCACCATTTTTGTGTAGGCCCCATCAGGAATAGATATATTCGACGACTTTTCCGAAAGAAAGACTAATGCCGTATTTAAGGAAAATTCTGGTCAGTCCTACGTGACACACCCTATAGGTTGAAGTTTTCGGGAAATATTTTTTCCTACATTCGGGGGGTAAAAATCGGGTAAATAAACATGTGCACTAAATTCATGCAAATTTGGGTGAAAAAACTTCCAGTATGCTAAATTCAAGGAGAAATCGGGCTCAGTTATTCAAACTAACTGTAGCGGTTTGGTACAAACGGGGATGTAACTGCATTTTTCTGCCAAACAAGTAAGTTAATGCGTTCCTACAGACACCCCAGTGAGGGGAATTTGCCAGGTAAAAATCGGGTTTCACCCTAAAGAGTCAACCTTCAATTCGGGGTGCAAATTCGGGGAAGAATCGGGTAAAGCCCTAAAACTTCAGGCTCTACCTATATATTTCTGCACTGCAACGAATGTATTTCGTTCATTCTTGATGGAAGGGAAGACGATTTCGTGTGGAAGAATCGTGACGATGAGGCACAGTTGCGATGTTTGATACCGGAGGGATTGCCGTGGATATCTCTGAATAAATCACGACAATGAGGCAGAATCGCGACATTCGATTCCGGAGAGATTGCTGCAGATATCTTGGAACGAATCGTGACGTTTGATTACGGGGAGATTGCTGTGGATATATCAGACTACAATGCGAGTACTGTCGAACCTCGATGCAGTGAAACTCATGGGGACTGCAATTTCTTTCATTGTATTGAACATTTCGTCATATGTATCGAGTCGGAGGTCGCAAAGGCGTGCGCTGTACACAGCTGTACATAGCTTTATACATAGTGCACGCTGTATATTTCTGTACCAGCAACTTCAGGTTGCTTGAATTGCTTTCAGTTTGCACCAACATGGTCACAAATTTGTCGCCCATCACCAGTGTGTGTTGTTTCTGCATAGGAGCAGGTAATGCCTGTTCACAAAGAATAAGTTTGCTTCATTTTTCTTTATTAAAAATGAAATGTTAGTGTTTTTTGTCTACTGGATTATTCTATCTGTATTCGTATTCAATTCGAAATTATTTGTCTTAAGTTTGGTAGCTCTCAATATTCTATTTGTATGGGATTCGAGCTTGAAAATCACTATTTGCACATCCCTAGCCGATACCCTATCTCGACACATGCAGTGCCAAATAAGTTTCCGGTAGGGGTGGAGGTACAGAAGGCTGCGTCCTTACATGATTCGATGAAGTTGTTGGAAGTTAGTTCTCTGTTCGGCTTGTCTACCTCCTTGTCCTTGTTAAGTTGCGCTTGTAGTATGATGATCCGAAATATGCTTCAGCTGCTCCTATCATCTTTGAGTCCTCTGAGAATCTCTTTCCTTCCAAACTTTTTCGTAGGTTTGGAAGCAAAGACTAGTCTGATAGGTCAAAATCCCACAAATGTGGTGGATGGTCAATGCATTTGAATCCCAAGTCCTTCAGAACCTGCACGTCTGGCCTGCTTTGTGAGCCGGTGCATTGTCCTGAAGAAGAATTCCTTTCTTCCGTAGCTTCCCGCACCTTTTCCCTTTCAAGGCCTCCTACTTGTAGAGCAAGGTATAGTAGTATGCTGCATTAACTGTTGCACCCTTCTGGAGAGAGTCAGTCATCGAAACACCTTCCTTGTCCCTGAAAACCACGACTTTTTCTGCGGATCATTGTGTCCTGAATTTCTTGGGCCTCGGAGAATCTGAGTGCTGCAATTCCATGGAGCGTTGTTTTGTTTCAGGGTTATAGTGATGCAGCCATGTTTCATCAGCTATAACAAGTCACTCAAGAAAAGTGTCACTACAATGCCCAAAATGCTGCAAAATTGACTTGGAGGCATCCATTCAGCATTGTTTCTAATTGGCATTCAAACATTTCGGCACCCGATTGGCTGATGGCCTCTTCATTGCCCGACACTTCATCAAACCCATTCACATACAACACATACAACATTACCACACATACATAGAGTCGGACTTTTTCGGGTAAAACCCCATATCACCCAAATTTACCCCCCGAATGACTCACTAGGCAATTGGGTTTAACCCGAAAACCGGTCAGGACCCACCATCGCGCGGCTGTCCTCGGAAACACTGGCAGAAGCAAGCGCCGTCTTGGCGCCGAAAACGCCTTCATTGCGCATGTGCGTCGTAGCGCGGGCTCTGTTGCCGAAGGATGTGAGAACCACTGTCAAGGCAGCTTGCCATACATTTTGCAACCACATCCTGAACAAGTGGAAAGATACCACAAGCAGGAACCTATCGGGCACTGCAGAAATGCCATCCCAGTTGGAAATGTGGCGAAAGGCTGCCGTGTTAGACAAGAGCTTCACAGCATCTATGACGAGGGACTTTGATTCCTACAAAGAACTGTTTTGCCTGGTCACAGATTGTGGCGATCAGCTCAAGTCTGAGTTTGAACAATATATGCTGGAAGACCCTCCAACAAATGATGACTTCGTAGTGCTCAACTATTGGAAGTCTGCATCATCTAGGTATCCAACCCTTGCATCTGCAGCTCTGTCGTTACTTTGCATCCCAAATGGAAGCTGTGATGTGGAACGAAGCTTCAGCAGGATGCGGTACATGCAGACGCCACAAAGAACTCTGATGGATGACGAACATCTGAAGGCCCAGCTGATATTACTGGTCAACAGCTGCTGAATACTTTATCAGTGGTTTTGTTATCACTACAAGTTGCAAAAAGTTAATGTGCAAAAGGAACATGTGCAATAGTGGACTTGCAGTGGAGCATTATTACTGTAAAAGGATTTTGTCTTTCACAACTTTTTTTTGCATACTGCATTGAGCCTTTCATTTGTAACCACCCACACAACAGCAGCATTACAAAAATTTGTAATAAATAAAGATTCTTGCACGCAGCTGTTTGGGTGTTACCCATTTACTCTGACATTTTTTAGTTTTGGCAATTTGTAAAGATGTTTTTTTTTTTTTTTTTTCACACGAAAAGTACCCGAATAAACATATTTCACCCGATTTCACCATGTTTCCTTGTTCACAAAAAAACACCCGATTTCCCCCCCCCCCCCGAATTTTGACAAAAATAAAACCCGAAAAAGTCCGACCCTACACATACACTACACATACACCATACATATACCATACATATACAACAAACCCACATACAACATCCTCTGGATATGCTTAAGATCTCCACAGTTATTTTAGCAGAGATTTGCTGATGTGCCAAAATGAGGTCATGGACACAATTAACAATTTTGTTTGTTGACACCGTTGGAGGCCCCCTGATCCTCTGGCATCTTCGATCTCAGAATCCCCACACTGCACATTGGCACACCACTTCTTCACAGTTGAGTATCTCGGGCACTCGTGACTTAAAGTAGCACAGAAGTCACTTTTAACACCCTGTTTTCTTCCTATAAAACTGTTAAGTAGGACGGTAAGATGCGTCATGCGAAGTAATTCACACCACAGAGTCATAATTATGGCAGAAATTGAATTTAAAGTACGCCGCAGAAAGTGACCGTGCACAACGGCAGTGGAGATGAGTTCCAGCCTGTGATCTGCCTGGAACCTCGCGCTGACGCTACAAGGATTACACTAGCTGATTGGTTCAGATTGTCTGCTACTGCTCTGTCGTCTGCTACTCGGCTGTTCGGGGTTCTGAAAAAGCATTGTTCCTGGCTCAGTCATGATTCGGCTGCTCCTTCTATCCCCAATTCTCCGGAAGAACTGGCAAAACTGGTTTACGGCGGCAGAGGGACAAGGCGCTGACCCCCAGTGACCGGCGAACCAGAACGAGTTCTCATTGTAACGTCATCGGTGACGTGGCTTCATACCTTCTCCTCGTTACACCCGGAATGGCGAGTTAAGGGTGAACGCGCGGAGCCATATTTATTGTGAGCTTTTTTTCTGGGAAACAAATTGCACACATCAAAACCTTTCGCATTATTCGGTAAAATGACACACACACTTTCATCAGACGTCTTAATCTGAAATTTTTTTGGATGGCCCTCTGTACTCCTTTAATGTACTTAATGTTTGCATCATGCACTCATAGATTTCCCTTGGAGTTTTCTTCTGCATGGACAGTAACATCATGACAGCCTGAAATTCAACCTTCGAAAATTTCACGCTTGTAGTACACGTGGTTCTCTTGATAGCCTGAACTAAAACGAACGCTTCGCGTTGCAAACCTGCAATTTTGCTGCCTTTTCTTCGTCTCACTCTTTGTGTCTACGATGAGGAGATTGCATTCGTACAGGGTGTTTATTTTGATTTGTTACAGAATTTTTATGAAAAACTAGAAGAGCAAAATAAATGCCGGTTTTGCAATTGAGTTCTACGGCCAGGCCGACATCCCCTCGAAGACTCTTTAATTAGGAGATTTCAGGCAAAAGCGGGAAATCAAAATGAGAGACCATCCTGGCTGAAATCCAGTCCACGTTTAAAAAATCCAGAAACACGCACGTGCGTGAAGATACCTAGCCCCGAATTTTGATATGCAAATGAGCCAAAAGTGAAGAAACGCACCTGAGAAGCGCATCATCTTTGCCGACAGAGGCTTATCTGGGTGGGGGGGGGGGCGATCTGCGGGTTCGCATCTACTCCAGTCATCTCCATCATTCCAAATCATGTGGCCCCCTGATGTGAGAAATGAAGGCAGCACCCCCCGCGTTCCAGGTCACCGCGGTTTTGGTTTTGGCTGATTTGCATATCAAAATTCGGGGTTGGATTTCTTCACGCACATGCATGTTTCAGGATTTTCTAAACACGGAATGGCTTTCAACTAGGATGGTCTCTCATTCTGATCTCTTGATTTCGCTCAAAATCCCCTAATTAAAGAATTAATTAATTAATTTTAGGTAATTAGTAGGGTTCCGAGTTTTCGGGGTTTTCATATTGAAAAATTTGGAGGGTGTTTATCGGAGTTTTCAACTTTTCCGAAATTCGGAGTCTCTCGGAGGATTAAAAAGTAAAAAATGAACGGCGCCGATTTCGGAGTATTTCGGAGCAGTCATCGCAGAGACAATGAAAGGAAAGAAGTGCAAAAGTAACTGGAAGCGCACGACATAGCGCACTGATGTTTTACTACACAGAGCTATTGAAGTACAAACGAGCGTATTTGCACAAATTGTGAATGGTGCCTTGGCTCAAAATGAGTAGCAGCTGCGACGAACACAGAACTGTTCTGTTCCAAGCTAGCCCAGTGTCCAGGGCCAAGTTGAATCACTAGGATTGAGGATGCATAGAACAGACGGGACAAGTGTGTGTAGTTAATACCCTCCTTTTGGGCCATTCATGCGTCCAGCAACCCTGAAGGAGGCTACCACTTGTGACCCTTTTTTTTGTTGTTGTAGACTAGTTTGAAGTTGAAAAGCAGGCATGGAAGAAGGGGGGCAAAGGAAGAAGGAAACAGGAAAAACCTTAACGCCGCAACGTGGCCGTTGGAAAAATTGGAGTTCATCTAATAAATCCGATTTTTTGCAAAAAACATCGGAGGGAGTTTATCGGATAAATCCGAAAAGTCGGAAGCCTAGTAATTAGTCATCTTGTAGTTGCATACTATCTTTCAGGGGATGTCAGCCTTGCCCTAGAACTCAACTGCAAAACACTGCATCTATTTTGCTCTGCTAGTTTTTTAATGAAAATTCTGTAACAAATAAAAATTATCACCTAGGCAGCTGCTGTTCGTGGGCACCATAAAAATACCAATAAATAAATAAATAAATACAAATAAATACACTCTATATGTGGTACTAGTGGGTCGGGCTGAGAACCTTTCAACACTCTTTCATCTTGAGGTGAGCGGGGAGACATTTCCTTTCCTGCTGTATTGTATCTGCTGCACAGCGATTTTATTGACACCCTGTACTTCCAATATAAACCTCACTGATAGCATCTACCTGGCAGCACAGGTAAAATGTGCATGGTGTATTTGATGATTTTCCCTCGAGACGTTAAGATTTTAACACCTGTCATATGCTGCACGCAGAATGAGTCGACTGCAGACAAGATGTATTGACTACATTTTGCTTCTTTCTCGTCTAGGGTGGAACGACTGGAACCTCTAGATGAGCAAGAACTTCTGGAACAGCTCCTGGCTCACTACTGCCTCTGCATGGCATACAAGGGAGGAGGAACACCTTCAAAGTTTGCAAATATCTTGATCGCCTAGTCTCGGTTAACCACTGGTTCAGAGCCCTCCCTGTTTTGTGCGTGATTGTGCTCACCGCAATGTACATTGTTGCCACCATTGTCGTCTGTAATGTCCACCACTTTTGTGTGTCAAATACACAGTCCCATGCCTATGTCAGATTCCTTTCATTGCCTTTTGCAGTTTCATCTACTGTAGTTTTTGAGTCCTTCAACAATAGTGGATAGAATTCTGATGTCAACGACCCAGCAGTGCTGATCCAATTATGGCATCCCTGTGTGTGTTCACAAGCAGGACTGGTATTGCTTGGACTTATTGTTTGTGAGAAATGCACTCACTGGCTAATTTTTTTTATTTCTCGCAGCCATGAAAGCGCTCCGAGTTATTGGGCAGCCAGGATGTTTATTCTGAGACAACTGTTTGATATGTTTTCCAGCTTCTATTTTAAATAAGTAAACAGATCAGCTTTACAATGCTGGCAGTGTGAGAGAGCATTTGTGGAAAATTTATGCGATGTTAGCAGCACATACTTTGACACCCCTTTGTGGGGCAAGGGATCTCTGCTGTCGATGGTGGACTTCTCAACATCAAACTTATTTTTGGCAACTGCTTGCCCCACCAACTTCTGCTTGGAGGGGGGGGCATGCTGCACATGCATTGTGTGAGTGAGGAACATTCCGATACTATATTACTATCTGAGGTGCTCTGCTTTTTGTGTCTCTGGGGTGCACAGTTGTGCAAGGTGGAGTCAAATGTACACAGAAAGTCAATCTGAAAAAAAAAAAAAAAATCTTCTGAGATATCTGATCTAGGAATGTGTCGGTTCTGTGGAGTGTGTGCAGGAAGTGCAGTCCCCTTAATTTGAACTCAAACAGGACTAAAGTTTTGTTCGAATAAAGTAGATAATATGAACTAAAGGGAGCCTCTTGGGGCGAGGGCCTGATGTGAGACACGCCATGGCTCGCCGGACCTTGCCGCACGTTTCCGGTCACGCGATGCCTGAAAGAGGCTCATTCATGTTGCAAAATATTTACTTACAAGCAAGCATCAAAACATCCCAGGGCTGAAAATAACCTGTTACGCGTGTTTGTATTCGTTTCCTCAGCCGTGGCTCCATCATCGTGCACAAGCTCGAGCGTGGTGCAGAGCGCTTCACAGGAAAAAGTAGCGCACTCTCATGTCCAGTGCCAATGTAGGGAAACAGCGAGGCTTACTTGCTTTGATGATAACAGATTAGCAGCATATTTCTGTGCTGGTCGAGTTGGAGCACACCATTAAAGTGACTCGTTTTCTTTTCTTTCCCCTTGCGCAAGTACTGCCTCGTACAAGTATAGCCTGAACTTTTAGGGTTTAACCCGTTTCTTCTCCAAATTTGCCCCCGAATTGGAAGCTGCCATCTTTAGGGTGAAACCCACATCATTACCAGGCAAATTACCACCACTGAAACGTCTGTAAGAATGCACACTAGCTTGTTTGGCAACAAACACAATTACATCACCGTTTGTACCAAAGCGGTACACTTCTTTTGAGTAATAGAGCCCGATTTATCCCCGAATTCAGCATACTGAAAGGTTTTCCACCTGAATTCGCATGAATTTAGAGCACATGTTGAGTTCCCTGATTTTTACCCCCGAATTGGAAAAAAATATTTCTCGAAAACTTCAGGCTCTATTTATAAGTAACGGTCTTGTTGTTTGGATGCCAATGAGCGACCGTCGTTGATCCGGACTCTGTGTTCAAAGACCGGAAGTAAACCGTTGCACATGTTCCTGTGTTCACAATACTGGAAGTTTTTTCTTCCCATTCATATTTTCGATTTCAAATTAAGGAGGTTGCACTGCAGCAGGGTAAGTGTATCAATGGTGTCGTTCAAAGAATAATATACAACAATAAAAAATATAAATGAGGTAGAAATTAATACTTGTAGCTGCTGGAAACTCAAGTCTTATTCAGTATACCAACTATACAAAGTGCATATGCATATTACACCTGCATGTTTTTGCTGATGAACAGTGTCTCTGGAGATAACTTCACCTTACGACCCTTCAACATGGAAAGGTAAAATCGTTTACGTGAAAACACTGAAACACTTGCCATGGAAAAGTGAGAGATTGGTACAAAGGGTCATATTTGTGCAAGCTGTTGCAGCAGCCCGTGGAAGACGACGAAGAGGTGCCTCTGCTGCCACGCGCTACGGCGCTGGCATGACAGTTCTACCGGCACCGTCCTAGCGTGAGGCCACGTCCATCTGCCCGCTGGGACATTCCATCATTGCCGGTCAGGACTCACGTAGCAGAACACCGCCGCGTCTACATTTGGTGACCCGAACAACGAACACCATGTTCGGCACAATTCGGCCCAATACCATCCCAAATTTCTGCAAGCCCGCCTCACGGAGACTGTGCAAGCCCAATTTGTGCGAGCCCACCTCATGAGCCATCTCCGAAGTTACAGTGCATCGTTCTACCGAGGAACCTCTAGGCGACGACGTCAATCCACCGCGGCTCCACTCATCGCAACACCATGGTTCTACCCACCTTACCCATCTACCCAGCTCACGTCGCCATGGTCGCGCACGTCCCATCGCCACACGCTTCATGATGGCGCTCCTCAGGTTTCCACCAGCGCCAGCTTCCCGAGCATCGGGCTCCTGCACCGGTCACGGTACGTCGACCTCACGTGCACATGATCGACATGCGTGTCGATCGTTACCTGCACATGAGCGTCAGTGCGCGTGACGAATAAATCATCTCGGGGCCAATTGGAATCTGGTTACCGATCACCACGAACCTAGTTGTCTTCCTCTCCGTAGATTCCTACACTGTCAAGAACAGTGTCGACAAGAAAGAAGAAATGTGTGTATTAAATCAAATCTCGGAATTTGAAAATTGCGAAACACAGAAGTGCAGAAATAAACTAGCGAAAATAAACTCGTGGTCGCAAAATGTTTATTGTGGGACGAGGAGCTCCATTTGAAATGTACACTGAGCTCACCGTGAAACTGCAAGGAAAATCGTTACGTTGGTGCGACATGCATATTTATGGAAACTTATATTCTGAGAAAAGTACACGCGATCCTGCAGAGCCCATTTTGTGAGCGACATACCACGCACTGAAATGGTTATTAAATGGTTGCTGATAGAGGCGGAAATTCATGGGGAAGGAGACATGATCCTGAAGAACACTTATTGAGGAAAATGCGAAAAGAAGTGAAAAAGTATAAATGATTATTCACGACACCTGTAATAGAGAAAGACACTAGTGTGGAAAAAGTTATGTCCCCACGAAATGGTTTGTGAAAAGCGGAAAGAATGAAAAAGTATAAAGTATCGCTGAGAATGATTATTCGTGACACCTGTAGTAGAGAAGACACTACGATGAAATAAAGTGATGTCTCCGAAGTGGTTTCTGATACAGGCAGGCTCCTGCGGAATACTTGACAAAAGTGAAAAAGTATAAAATCTCGCTGACAATGATTATTCATGACACATGTATTGAAGAAAAAATACGCAAGGGTTCAAAGGTGATGTCCCTGCGAAATGGTTGCTCATAGCCCCAAGAACACACTGACCTCCCCAGGCTATCTCAGGGATGTCACTCAGGGATAGGAATGGTATCCCTAGGACGTTAGAATGAGACTCCTCATATCATCCTCAGAACTTCCCCAGCAAATCCCCCAAGGACACTGCTAGTATCCATGCAGGGTTGTCTCGTTTCCGCTAACGTAAAGAATAACGTAACTGCTGCTATAATATTCTAGTTTTTCATTCCGTACATGACTGCGGCGCCGCCACAATCAACCCACTATTCGACACGTTTCGGCTCACGTGTTTTCTCTCTAGGCATGAAGTACGCAGGTTTCGTTATGCACGTGGTTTTGGAAGGCGCTGTAGGACAAATGTCTCCATGCAGGATTGTCGCTTTTCAGCTGACGTAAAAAATAACATAACTGCTGCTATTATATTTAATTTTTTCATTCCGTATATGACTGCGGCGGCGCCACAATCAACCCATTATTCGACACGTTTCGGCTCACGTGTTTTTCCCTCTAGGTCTGAAGTAAGAGGTTTCGTTATGTACGTGGTTTTGGAAGGCGCTGTAGGACAAATGTCTCCATGCAGGATTGTCGCTTTTCAGCTGACGTAAAAAACAACATAACTGCTGCTATCATATTTAATTTTTTCATTCCGTATATGACTGCGGCGGCGCCACAATCAGCCCATTATTCGACACGTTTCGGCTCACGTGTTTTCTCTCTAGGCATGAAGTACGCAGGTTTCGTTATGCACGTGGTTTTGGAAGCCGCTGTAGGACAAATGTTTCCATGCAGGATTGTCGCTTTTCAGCTGACGTAAAAAATAACGTAACTGCTGCTATCATATTTTAGTTTTTCATTCCGTACATGCCTGCGGCGGCGCCACAATCAACCCATTATTCGACACGTTTCGGCTCACGTGTTTTCTCTCTAGGCCTGAAGTAAGAGGGTTTCGTTATGCACGTGGTTTTTGGAAGGCGCTGTAGGACAAATGTTTCCATGCAGGTTGTCGCTTTTCAGCTGACATAAAAAATTACATAACTGCTGCTATCATATTTTACTTTTTCATGCCGTACATGCCTGTGGCGGCGCCACATTCAGTCCATTATTTGACAGGTTTCGGCTCACGTGTTTTTCCTCTAGGCCTGAAGTAAGAGGGTTTCGTTATGCACGTGGTTTTGGAAGCCGCTGTAGGACAAACGTTTACATGCAGGATTGTCGCTTTTCAGCTGACGTAAAAAATAACATAACTGCTGCTATCATATTTTCGTTTTTCATTTCGTACGTGACTGCGGCGGCGCCACAATCAACTCATTATTCGACACGTTTTGGCTCACGTGTTTTCTCTCTAGGCATGAAGTACGCAGGTTTCGTTATGCACGTGGTTTTGGAAGCCGCTGTAGGACAAATGTCTCCATGCAGGATTGTCGCTTTTCAGCTGACGTAAAAAATAACATATCTGCTGCTATCATATTTAATTTTTTCATTCCGTACATGCCTGCGGCGGCGCCACAATCAATCCATTATTCGACAGGTTTCGGCTCACGTGTTTTCCCTCTAGGCCTCAAGTAAGAGGGTTCCTTTATGCACGTGGTTTTTGGAAGGCGCTGTGGGACAAATGTTTCCATGCAGGATTGTCGCTTTTCAGCTGACGTAAAAAATGACATAACTGCTGCTATCATATTTTAGTTTTTCATTTCGTACGTGACTGCGGCGGCGCCACAATCAACTCATTATTCGACACGTTTCGGCTCAGTGTTTTCTCTCTAGGCATGAAGTACGCAGGTTTCGTAATGCACGTGGTTTTGGAAGGCGCTGTAGCACAAATGTCTCCATGCAGGATTGTCGCTTTTCAGCTGACGTAAAAAATAACATAACTGCTGCTATCATATTTAATTTTTTCATTCCGTACATGCCTGCGGCGGCGCCACAATCAATCCATTATTCGACAGGTTTCGGCTCACGTGTTTTCCCTCTAGGCCTCAAGTAAGAGGGTTCCTTTATGCACGTGGTTTTTGGAAGGCGCTGTGGGACAAATGTTTCCATGCAGGATTGTCGCTTTTCAGCTGACGTAAAAAATGACATAACTGCTGCTATCATATTTTAGTTTTTCATTTCGTACGTGACTGCGGCGGCGCCACAATCAACTCATTATTCGACACGTTTCGGCTCACGTGTTTTCTCTCTAGGCATGAAGTACGCAGGTTTCGTAATGCACGTGGTTTTGGAAGGCGCTGTAGCACAAATGTCTCCATGCAGGATTGTCGCTTTTCAGCTGACATAAAAAATAACATAACTGCTGCTATCATATTTAATTTTTTCATTCCGTATATGACTGCGGCGGCGCCACAATCAACCCATTATTCGACACGTTTCGGCTCACGTGTTTTCTCTCTTGGCATGAAGTACGCAGGTTTCGTTATGCACGTGGTTTTGGAAGCCGCTGTAGGACAAATGTTTCCATGCAGGATTGTCGCTTTTCAGCTGGCGTAAAAAATAACAACTGCTGCTATCATATTTTAGTTTTTCATTCCGTACATGCCTGCGGCGGCGCCACAATCAATCCATTATTCGACAGGTTTCGGCTCACGTGTTTTCCCTCTAGGCCTCAAGTAAGAGGGTTCCCTTATGCACGTGGTTTTTGGAAGCCGCTGTAGGACAAACGTTTACATGCAGGATTGTCGCTTTTCAGCTGACGTAAAAAATAACATAACTGCTGCTATCATATTTTCGTTTTTCATTTCGTACGTGACTGCGGCGGCGCCACAATCAACTCATTATTCGACACGTTTTGGCTCACGTGTTTTCTCTCTAGGCATGAAGTACGCAGGTTTCGTTATGCACGTGGTTTTGGAAGCCGCTGTAGGACAAATGTCTCCATGCAGGATTGTCGCTTTTCAGCTGACGTAAAAAATAACATATCTGCTGCTATCATATTTAATTTTTTCATTCCGTACATGCCTGCGGCGGCGCCACAATCAATCCATTATTCGACAGGTTTCGGCTCACGTGTTTTCCCTCTAGGCCTCAAGTAAGAGGGTTCCTTTATGCACGTGGTTTTTGGAAGGCGCTGTGGGACAAATGTTTCCATGCAGGATTGTCGCTTTTCAGCTGACGTAAAAAATGACATAACTGCTGCTATCATATTTTAGTTTTTCATTTCGTACGTGACTGCGGCGGCGCCACAATCAACTCATTATTCGACACGTTTCGGCTCACGTGTTTTCTCTCTAGGCATGAAGTACGCAGGTTTCGTTATGCACGTGGTTTTGGAAGGCGCTGTAGGACAAATGTCTCCATGCAGGATTGTCGCTTTTCAGCTGACGTAAAAAATAACATAACTGCTGCTATTATATTTAATTTTTTCATTCCGTATATGACTGCGGCGGCGCCACAATCAACCCATTATTCGACACGTTTCGGCTCACGTGTTTTTCCCTCTAGGTCTGAAGTAAGAGGTTTCGTTATGCACGTGGTTTTGGAAGGCGCTGTAGGACAAATGTCTCCATGCAGGATTGTCGCTTTTCAGCTGACGTAAAAAACAACATAACTGCTGCTATCATATTTAATTTTTTCATTCCGTATATGACTGCGGCGGCGCCACAATCAGCCCATTATTCGACACGTTTCGGCTCACGTGTTTTCTCTCTAGGCATGAAGTACGCAGGTTTCGTTATGCACGTGGTTTTGGAAGCCGCTGTAGGACAAATGTTTCCATGCAGGATTGTCGCTTTTCAGCTGACGTAAAAAATAACGTAACTGCTGCTATCATATTTTAGTTTTTCATTCCGTACATGCCTGCGGCGGCGCCACAATCAACCCATTATTCGACACGTTTCGGCTCACGTGTTTTCTCTCTAGGCCTGAAGTAAGAGGGTTTCGTTATGCACGTGGTTTTTGGAAGGCGCTGTAGGACAAATGTTTCCATGCAGGTTGTCGCTTTTCAGCTGACATAAAAAATTACATAACTGCTGCTATCATATTTTACTTTTTCATGCCGTACATGCCTGTGGCGGCGCCACATTCAGTCCATTATTTGACAGGTTTCGGCTCACGTGTTTTTCCTCTAGGCCTGAAGTAAGAGGGTTTCGTTATGCACGTGGTTTTGGAAGCCGCTGTAGGACAAACGTTTACATGCAGGATTGTCGCTTTTCAGCTGACGTAAAAAATAACATAACTGCTGCTATCATATTTTCGTTTTTCATTTCGTACGTGACTGCGGCGGCGCCACAATCAACTCATTATTCGACACGTTTTGGCTCACGTGTTTTCTCTCTAGGCATGAAGTACGCAGGTTTCGTTATGCACGTGGTTTTGGAAGCCGCTGTAGGACAAATGTCTCCATGCAGGATTGTCGCTTTTCAGCTGACGTAAAAAATAACATATCTGCTGCTATCATATTTAATTTTTTCATTCCGTACATGCCTGCGGCGGCGCCACAATCAATCCATTATTCGACAGGTTTCGGCTCACGTGTTTTCCCTCTAGGCCTCAAGTAAGAGGGTTCCTTTATGCACGTGGTTTTTGGAAGGCGCTGTGGGACAAATGTTTCCATGCAGGATTGTCGCTTTTCAGCTGACGTAAAAAATGACATAACTGCTGCTATCATATTTTAGTTTTTCATTTCGTACGTGACTGCGGCGGCGCCACAATCAACTCATTATTCGACACGTTTCGGCTCACGTGTTTTCTCTCTAGGCATGAAGTACGCAGGTTTCGTAATGCACGTGGTTTTGGAAGGCGCTGTAGCACAAATGTCTCCATGCAGGATTGTCGCTTTTCAGCTGACGTAAAAAATAACATAACTGCTGCTATCATATTTATTTTTTTCATTCCGTACATGCCTGCGGCGGCGCCACAATCAATCCATTATTCGACAGGTTTCGGCTCACGTGTTTTCCCTCTAGGCCTCAAGTAAGAGGGTTCCTTTATGCACGTGGTTTTTGGAAGGCGCTGTGGGACAAATGTTTCCATGCAGGATTGTCGCTTTTCAGCTGACGTAAAAAATGACATAACTGCTGCTATCATATTTTAGTTTTTCATTTCGTACGTGACTGCGGCGGCGCCACAATCAACTCATTATTCGACACGTTTCGGCTCACGTGTTTTCTCTCTAGGCATGAAGTACGCAGGTTTCGTAATGCACGTGGTTTTGGAAGGCGCTGTAGCACAAATGTCTCCATGCAGGATTGTCGCTTTTCAGCTGACATAAAAAATAACATAACTGCTGCTATCATATTTAATTTTTTCATTCCGTATATGACTGCGGCGGCGCCACAATCAACCCATTATTCGACACGTTTCGGCTCACGTGTTTTCTCTCTTGGCATGAAGTACGCAGGTTTCGTTATGCACGTGGTTTTGGAAGCCGCTGTAGGACAAATGTTTCCATGCAGGATTGTCGCTTTTCAGCTGGCGTAAAAAATAACAACTGCTGCTATCATATTTTAGTTTTTCATTCCGTACATGCCTGCGGCGGCGCCACAATCAATCCATTATTCGACAGGTTTCGGCTCACGTGTTTTCCCTCTAGGCCTCAAGTAAGAGGGTTCCCTTATGCACGAGGTTTTTGGAAGCCGCTGTAGGACAAACGTTTACATGCAGGATTGTCGCTTTTCAGCTGACGTAAAAAATAACATAACTGCTGCTCTCATATTTTCGTTTTTCATTTCGTACGTGACTGCGGCGGCGCCACAATCAACTCATTATTCGACACGTTTTGGCTCACGTGTTTTCTCTCTAGGCATGAAGTACGCAGGTTTCGTTATGCACGTGGTTTTGGAAGCCGCTGTAGGACAAATGTCTCCATGCAGGATTGTCGCTTTTCAGCTGACGTAAAAAATAACATATCTGCTGCTATCATATTTAATTTTTTCATTCCGTACATGCCTGCGGCGGCGCCACAATCAATCCATTATTCGACAGGTTTCGGCTCACGTGTTTTCCCTCTAGGCCTCAAGTAAGAGGGTTCCTTTATGCACGTGGTTTTTGGAAGGCGCTGTGGGACAAATGTTTCCATGCAGGATTGTCGCTTTTCAGCTGACGTAAAAAATGACATAACTGCTGCTATCATATTTTAGTTTTTCATTTCGTACGTGACTGCGGCGGCGCCACAATCAACTCATTATTCGACACGTTTCGGCTCACGTGTTTTCTCTCTAGGCATGAAGTACGCAGGTTTCGTTATGCACGTGGTTTTGGAAGGCGCTGTAGGACAAATGTCTCCATGCAGGATTGTCGCTTTTCAGCTGACGTAAAAAATAACATAACTGCTGCTATTATATTTAATTTTTTCATTCCGTATATGACTGCGGCGGCGCCACAATCAACCCATTATTCGACACGTTTCGGCTCACGTGTTTTTCCCTCTAGGTCTGAAGTAAGAGGTTTCGTTATGCACGTGGTTTTGGAAGGCGCTGTAGGACAAATGTCTCCATGCAGGATTGTCGCTTTTCAGCTGACGTAAAAAACAACATAACTGCTGCTATCATATTTAATTTTTTCATTCCGTATATGACTGCGGCGGCGCCACAATCAGCCCATTATTCGACACGTTTCGGCTCACGTGTTTTCTCTCTAGGCATGAAGTACGCAGGTTTCGTTATGCACGTGGTTTTGGAAGCCGCTGTAGGACAAATGTTTCCATGCAGGATTGTCGCTTTTCAGCTGACGTAAAAAATAACGTAACTGCTGCTATCATATTTTAGTTTTTCATTCCGTACATGCCTGCGGCGGCGCCACAATCAACCCATTATTCGACACGTTTCGGCTCACGTGTTTTCTCTCTAGGCCTGAAGTAAGAGGGTTTCGTTATGCACGTGGTTTTTGGAAGGCGCTGTAGGACAAATGTTTCCATGCAGGTTGTCGCTTTTCAGCTGACATAAAAAATTACATAACTGCTGCTATCATATTTTACTTTTTCATGCCGTACATGCCTGTGGCGGCGCCACATTCAGTCCATTATTTGACAGGTTTCGGCTCACGTGTTTTTCCTCTAGGCCTGAAGTAAGAGGGTTTCGTTATGCACGTGGTTTTGGAAGCCGCTGTAGGACAAACGTTTACATGCAGGATTGTCGCTTTTCAGCTGACGTAAAAAATAACATAACTGCTGCTATCATATTTTCGTTTTTCATTTCGTACGTGACTGCGGCGGCGCCACAATCAACTCATTATTCGACACGTTTTGGCTCACGTGTTTTCTCTCTAGGCATGAAGTACGCAGGTTTCGTTATGCACGTGGTTTTGGAAGCCGCTGTAGGACAAATGTCTCCATGCAGGATTGTCGCTTTTCAGCTGACGTAAAAAATAACATATCTGCTGCTATCATATTTAATTTTTTCATTCCGTACATGCCTGCGGCGGCGCCACAATCAATCCATTATTCGACAGGTTTCGGCTCACGTGTTTTCCCTCTAGGCCTCAAGTAAGAGGGTTCCTTTATGCACGTGGTTTTTGGAAGGCGCTGTGGGACAAATGTTTCCATGCAGGATTGTCGCTTTTCAGCTGACGTAAAAAATGACATAACTGCTGCTATCATATTTTAGTTTTTCATTTCGTACGTGACTGCGGCGGCGCCACAATCAACTCATTATTCGACACGTTTCGGCTCACGTGTTTTCTCTCTAGGCATGAAGTACGCAGGTTTCGTAATGCACGTGGTTTTGGAAGGCGCTGTAGCACAAATGTCTCCATGCAGGATTGTCGCTTTTCAGCTGACGTAAAAAATAACATAACTGCTGCTATCATATTTAATTTTTTCATTCCGTACATGCCTGCGGCGGCGCCACAATCAATCCATTATTCGACAGGTTTCGGCTCACGTGTTTTCCCTCTAGGCCTCAAGTAAGAGGGTTCCTTTATGCACGTGGTTTTTGGAAGGCGCTGTGGGACAAATGTTTCCATGCAGGATTGTCGCTTTTCAGCTGACGTAAAAAATGACATAACTGCTGCTATCATATTTTAGTTTTTCATTTCGTACGTGACTGCGGCGGCGCCACAATCAACTCATTATTCGACACGTTTCGGCTCACGTGTTTTCTCTCTAGGCATGAAGTACGCAGGTTTCGTAATGCACGTGGTTTTGGAAGGCGCTGTAGCACAAATGTCTCCATGCAGGATTGTCGCTTTTCAGCTGACATAAAAAATAACATAACTGCTGCTATCATATTTAATTTTTTCATTCCGTATATGACTGCGGCGGCGCCACAATCAACCCATTATTCGACACGTTTCGGCTCACGTGTTTTCTCTCTTGGCATGAAGTACGCAGGTTTCGTTATGCACGTGGTTTTGGAAGCCGCTGTAGGACAAATGTTTCCATGCAGGATTGTCGCTTTTCAGCTGGCGTAAAAAATAACAACTGCTGCTATCATATTTTAGTTTTTCATTCCGTACATGCCTGCGGCGGCGCCACAATCAATCCATTATTCGACAGGTTTCGGCTCACGTGTTTTCCCTCTAGGCCTCAAGTAAGAGGGTTCCCTTATGCACGTGGTTTTTGGAAGCCGCTGTAGGACAAACGTTTACATGCAGGATTGTCGCTTTTCAGCTGACGTAAAAAATAACATAACTGCTGCTATCATATTTTCGTTTTTCATTTCGTACGTGACTGCGGCGCCGCCACAATCAACTCATTATTCGACACGTTTTGGCTCACGTGTTTTCTCTCTAGGCATGAAGTACGCAGGTTTCGTTATGCACGTGGTTTTGGAAGCCGCTGTAGGACAAATGTCTCCATGCAGGATTGTCGCTTTTCAGCTGACGTAAAAAATAACATATCTGCTGCTATCATATTTAATTTTTTCATTCCGTACATGCCTGCGGCGGCGCCACAATCAATCCATTATTCGACAGGTTTCGGCTCACGTGTTTTCCCTCTAGGCCTCAAGTAAGAGGGTTCCTTTATGCACGTGGTTTTTGGAAGGCGCTGTGGGACAAATGTTTCCATGCAGGATTGTCGCTTTTCAGCTGACGTAAAAAATGACATAACTGCTGCTATCATATTTTAGTTTTTCATTTCGTACGTGACTGCGGCGGCGCCACAATCAACTCATTATTCGACACGTTTCGGCTCACGTGTTTTCTCTCTAGGCATGAAGTACGCAGGTTTCGTAATGCACGTGGTTTTGCAAGGCGCTGTAGCACAAATGTCTCCATGCAGGATTGTCGCTTTTCAGCTGACGTAAAAAATAACATAACTGCTGCTATCATATTTAATTTTTTCATTCCGTACATGCCTGCGGCGGCGCCACAATCAATCCATTATTCGACAGGTTTCGGCTCACGTGTTTTCCCTCTAGGCCTCAAGTAAGAGGGTTCCTTTATGCACGTGGTTTTTGGAAGGCGCTGTGGGACAAATGTTTCCATGCAGGATTGTCGCTTTTCAGCTGACGTAAAAAATGACATAACTGCTGCTATCATATTTTAGTTTTTCATTTCGTACGTGACTGCGGCGGCGCCACAATCAACTCATTATTCGACACGTTTCGGCTCACGTGTTTTCTCTCTAGGCATGAAGTACGCAGGTTTCGTAATGCACGTGGTTTTGGAAGGCGCTGTAGCACAAATGTCTCCATGCAGGATTGTCGCTTTTCAGCTGACATAAAAAATAACATAACTGCTGCTATCATATTTAATTTTTTCATTCCGTATATGACTGCGGCGGCGCCACAATCAACCCATTATTCGACACGTTTCGGCTCACGTGTTTTCTCTCTTGGCATGAAGTACGCAGGTTTCGTTATGCACGTGGTTTTGGAAGCCGCTGTAGGACAAATGTTTCCATGCAGGATTGTCGCTTTTCAGCTGGCGTAAAAAATAACAACTGCTGCTATCATATTTTAGTTTTTCATTCCGTACATGCCTGCGGCGGCGCCACAATCAATCCATTATTCGACAGGTTTCGGCTCACGTGTTTTCCCTCTAGGCCTCAAGTAAGAGGGTTCCCTTATGCACGTGGTTTTTGGAAGGCGCTGTGGGACAAATGTTTCCATGCAGGATTGTCGCTTTTCAGCTGACGTAAAAAATGACATAACTGCTGCTATCATATTTTAGTTTTTCATTTCGTACGTGATGCGGCGGCGCCACAATCAACTCATTATTCGACACGTTTCGGCTCACGTGTTTTATCTCTAGGCATGAAGTACGCAGGTTTCGTTATGCACGTGGTTTTGGAAGGCGCTGTAGGACAAATGTCTCCATGCAGGATTGTCGCTTTTCAGCTGACGTAAAAAATAACATAACTGCTGCTATCATATTTAATTTTTTCATTCCGTATATGACTGCGGCGGCACCACAATCAACCCATTATTCGACACGTTTCGGCTCACGTGTTTTCTCTCTTGGCATGAAGTACGCAGGTTTCGTTATGCACGTGGTTTTGGAAGGCGCTGTAGCACAAATGTCTCCATGCAGGATTGTCGCTTTTCAGCTGACGTAAAAAATAACATAACTGCTGCTATCATATTTAATTTTTTCATTCCGTATATGACTGCGGCGGCGCCACAATCAACCCATTATTCGACAGGTTTCGGCTCACGTGTTTTCTCTCTTGGCATGAAGTACGCAGGTTTCGTTATGCACGTGGTTTTGGAAGCCGCTGTAGGACAAATGTTTCCATGCAGGATTGTCGCTTTTCAGCTGACGTAAAAAATGACATAACTGCTGCTATCATATTTTAGTTTTTCATTTCGTACGTGACTGCGGCGGCGCCACAATCAACTCATTATTCGACACGTTTCGGCTCACGTGTTTTCTCTCTAGGCATGAAGTACGCAGGTTTCGTTATGCACGTGGTTTTGGAAGGCGCTGTAGGACAAATGTCTCCATGCAGGATTGTCGCTTTTCAGCTGACGTAAAAAATGACATAACTGCTGCTATCATATTTTAGTTTTTCATTTCGTACGTGACTGCGGCGGCGCCACAATCAACTCATTATTCGACACGTTTCGGCTCACGTGTTTTCTCTCTAGGCATGAAGTACGCAGGTTTCGTTATGCACGTGGTTTTGGAAGGCGCTGTAGGACAAATGTCTCCATGCAGGATTGTCGCTTTTCAGCTGACGTAAAAAATGACATAACTGCTGCTATCATATTTAATTTTTTCATTCCGTATATGACTGCGGCGGAGCCACAATCAACCCATTATTCGACACGTTTCGGCTCACGTGTTTTCTCTCTTGGCATGAAGTACGCAGGTTTCGTTATGCACGTGGTTTTGGAAGGCGCTGTAGCACAAATGTTTCCATGCAGGATTGTCGCTTTTCAGCTGGCGTAAAAAATAACATAACTGCTGCTATCATATTTTAGTTTTTCATTCCGTACATGCCTGCGGCGGCGCCACAATCAATCCATTATTCGACAGGTTTCGGCTCACGTGTTTTCCCTCTAGGCCTCAAGTAAGAGGGTTCCCTTATGCACGTGGTTTTTGGAAGGCGCTGTGGGACAAATGTTTCCATGCAGGATTGTCGCTTTTCAGCTGACGTAAAAAATGACATAACTGCTGCTATCATATTTTAGTTTTTCATTTCGTACGTGACTGCGGCGGCGCCACAATCAACTCATTATTCGACACGTTTCGGCTCACGTGTTTTCTCTCTAGGCATGAAGTACGCAGGTTTCGTTATGCACGTGGTTTTGGAAGGCGCTGTAGGACAAATGTCTCCATGCAGGATTGTCGCTTTTCAGCTGACGTAAAAAATAACATAACTGCTGCTATCATATTTAATTTTTTCATTCCGTATATGACTGCGGCGGCGCCACAATCAACCCATTATTCGACACGTTTCGGCTCACGTGTTTTTTCCTCTAGGTCTGAAGTAAGAGGGTTCCTTTATGCACGTGGTTTTTGGAAGGCGCTGTGGGACAAATGTTTCCATGCAGGATTGTCGCTTTTCAGCTGACGTAAAAAATGACATAACTGCTGCTATCATATTTTAGTTTTTCATTTCGTACGTGACTGCGGCGGCGCCACAATCAACTCATTATTCGACACGTTTCGGCTCACGTGTTTTCTCTCTAGGCATGAAGTACGCAGGTTTCGTTATGCACGTGGTTTTGGAAGGCGCTGTAGGACAAATGTCTCCATGCAGGATTGTCGCTTTTCAGCTGACGTAAAAAATAACATAACTGCTGCTATCATATTTAATTTTTTCATTCCGTACATGCCTGCGGCGGCGCCACAATCAATCCATTATTCGACAGGTTTCGGCTCACGTGTTTTCCCTCTAGGCCTCAAGTAAGAGGGTTCCCTTATGCACGCGGTTTTTGGAAGGCGCTGTGGGACAAATGTTTCCATGCAGGATTGTCGCTTTTCAGCTGACGTAAAAAATGACATAACTGCTGCTATCATATTTTAGTTTTTCATTTCGTACGTGACTGCGGCGGCGCCACAATCAACTCATTATTCGACACGTTTCGGCTCACGTGTTTTCTCTCTAGGCATGAAGTACGCAGGTTTCGTTATGCACGTGGTTTTGGAAGGCGCTGTAGGACAAATGTCTTCATGCAGGATTGTCGCTTTTCAGCTGACGTAAAAAATAACATAACTGCTGCTATCATATTTTAGTTTTTCATTCCGTACGTGACTGCGGCGGCGCCACAATCAACCCATTATTCGACACATTTCGGCTCACGTGTTTTTCCTCTAGGCCTCAAGTAAGAGGGCTCCCTTATGCACGTGGTTTTTGGAAGGCGCTATGGGACAAATGTTTCCATGCAGGATTTTCGCTTTTCAGCTGACGTAAAAAATGACATAACTGCTGCTATCATATTTTAGTTTTTCATTTCGTACGTGACTGCGGCGGCGCCACAATCAACTCATTATTCGACACTTTTCGGCTCACGTGTTTTCTCTCTAGGCATGAAGTACGCAGGTTTCGTTATGCACGTGGTTTTGGAAGGCGCTGTAGGACAAATGTCTCCATGCAGGATTGTCGCTTTTCAGCTGACGTAAAAAATAACGTAACTGCTGCTATCATATTTTAGTTTTTCATTCCGTACATGCCTGCGGCGGCGCCACAATCAACCCATTATTCGACACGTTTCGGCTCACGTGTTTTCTCTCTAGGCCTGAAGTAAGAGGGTTTCGTTATGCACGTGGTTTTTGGAAGGCGCTGTAGGACAAATGTTTCCATGCAGGTTGTCGCTTTTCAGCTGACATAAAAAATTACATAACTGCTGCTATCATATTTTACTTTTTCATGCCGTACATGCCTGTGGCGGCGCCACATTCAGTCCATTATTTGACAGGTTTCGGCTCACGTGTTTTCCCTCTAGGCCTTAAGTAAGAGGGTTCCTTTATGCACGTGGTTTTTGGAAGGCGCTGTGGGACAAATGTTTCCATGCAGGATTGTCGCTTTTCAGCTGACGTAAAAAATGACATAACTGCTGCTATCATATTTAATTTTTTCATTCCGTACATGCCTGCGGCGGCGCCACAATCAATCCATTATTCGACACGTTTCGGCTCACGTGTTTTCTCTCTAGGCATGAAGTACGCAGGTTTCGTAATGCACGTGGTTTTGGAAGGCGCTGTAGCACAAATGTCTCCATGCAGGATAGTCGCTTTTCAGCTGACGTAAAAAATAACATAACTGCTGCTATCATATTTAATTTTTTCATTCCGTACATGCCTGCGGCGGCGCCACAATCAATCCATTATTCGACAGGTTTCGGCTCACGTGTTTTCCCTCTAGGCCTCAAGTAAGAGGGTTCCTTTATGCACGTGGTTTTTGGAAGGCGCTGTGGGACAAATGTTTCCATGCAGGATTGTCGCTTTTCAGCTGACGTAAAAAATGACATAACTGCTGCTATCATATTTTAGTTTTTCATTTCGTACGTGACTGCGGCGGCGCCACAATCAACTCATTATTCGACACGTTTCGGCTCACGTGTTTTCTCTCTAGGCATGAAGTACGCAGGTTTCGTAATGCACGTGGTTTTTGGAAGGCGCTGTGGGACAAATGTTTCCATGCAGGATTGTCGCTTTTCAGCTGACGTAAAAAATAACATAACTGCTGCTATCATATTTAATTTTTTCATTCCGTATATGACTGCGGCGGCGCCACAATCAACTCATTATTCGACACGTTTCGGCTCACGTGTTTTCTCTCTAGGCATGAAGTACGCAGGTTTCGTTATGCACGTGGTTTTGGAAGGCGCTGTAGGACAAATGTCTCCATGCAGGATTGTCGCTTTTCAGCTGACGTAAAAAATAACATAACTGCTGCTATCATATTTAATTTTTTCATTCCGTATATGACTGCGGCGGCGCCACAATCAACCCATTATTCGACACGTTTCGGCTCACGTGTTTTTTCCTCTAGGTCTGAAGTAAGAGGGTTTCGTTATGCACGTGGTTTTTGGAAGGCGCTGTAGGACAAATGTTTCCATGCAGGTTGTCGCTTTTCAGCTGACATAAAAAATAACGTAACTGCTGCTATCATATTTAATTTTTTCATTCCGTATATGACTGCGGCGGCGCCACAATCAAACCATTATTCGACACGTTTCGACTCACGTGTTTTTTCCTCTAGGTCTGAAGTAAGAGGGTTCCGTTATGCACGTGGTTTTTGGAAGGCGCTGTAGGACAAATGTTTCCATGCAGGTTGTCGCTTTTCAGCTGACATAAAAAATTACATAACTGCTGCTATCATATTTTACTTTTTCATGCCGTACATGCCTGCGGCGGCGCCACAATCAATCCATTATTCGACAGGTTTCGGCTCACGTGTTTTTCCTCTAGGCCTGAAGTAAGAGGGTTTCGTTATGCACGTGGTTTTTGGAAGCCGCTGTAGGACAAATGTTTCCATGCAGGATTGTCGCTTTTCAGCTGGCGTAAAAAATAACATAACTGCTGCTATCATATTTTAGTTTTTCATTCCGTACATGCCTGCGGCGGCGCCACAATCAATCCATTATTCGACAGGTTTCGGCTCACGTGTTTTCCCTCTAGGCCTCAAGTAAGAGGGTTCCCTTATGCACGTGGTTTTTGGAAGGCGCTGTGGGACAAATGTTTCCATGCAGGATTGTCGCTTTTCAGCTGACGTAAAAAATGACATAACTGCTGCTATCATATTTTAGTTTTTCATTTCGTACGTGACTGCGGCGGCGCCACAATCAACTCATTATTCGACACGTTTCGGCTCACGTGTTTTCTCTCTAGGCATGAAGTACGCAGGTTTCGTTATGCACGTGGTTTTGGAAGGCGCTGTAGGACAAATGTCTCCATGCAGGATTGTCGCTTTTCAGCTGACGTAAAAAATAACATAACTGCTGCTATCATATTTAATTTTTTCATTCCGTATATGACTGCGGCGGCGCCACAATCAACCCATTATTCGACACGTTTCGGCTCACGTGTTTTTTCCTCTAGGTCTGAAGTAAGAGGGTTTCGTTATGCACGTGGTTTTTGGAAGGCGCTGTAGGACAAATGTTTCCATGCAGGATTGTCGCTTTTCAGCTGACGTAAAAAATGACATAACTGCTGCTATCATATTTTAGTTTTTCATTTCGTACGTGACTGCGGCGGCGCCACAATCAACTCATTATTCGACACGTTTCGGCTCACGTGTTTTCTCTCTAGGCATGAAGTACGCAGGTTTCGTTATGCACGTGGTTTTGGAAGGCGCTGTAGGACAAATGTCTCCATGCAGGATTGTCGCTTTTCAGCTGACGTAAAAAATAACATAACTGCTGCTATCATATTTAATTTTTTCATTCCGTATATGACTGCGGCGGCGCCGCAATCAACCCATTATTCGACACGTTTCGGCTCACGTGTTTTCTCTCTTGGCATGAAGTACGCAGGTTTCGTTATGCACGTGGTTTTGGAAGCCGCTGTAGGACAAATGTTTCCATGCAGGATTGTCGCTTTTCAGCTGGCGTAAAAAATAACATAACTGCTGCTATCATATTTTAGTTTTTCATTCCGTACATGCCTGCGGAGGCGCCACAATCAATCCATTATTCGACAGGTTTCGGCTCACGTGTTTTCCCTCTAGGCCTCAAGTAAGAGGGTTCCCTTATGCACGCGGTTTTTGGAAGGCGCTGTGGGACAAATGTTTCCATGCAGGATTGTCGCTTTTCAGCTGACGTAAAAAATGACATAACTGCTGCTATCATATTTTAGTTTTTCATTTCGTACGTGACTGCGGCGGCGCCACAATCAACTCATTATTCGACACGTTTCGGCTCACGTGTTTTCTCTCTAGGCATGAAGTACGCAGGTTTCGTTATGCACGTGGTTTTGGAAGGCGCTGTAGGACAAATGTCTTCATGCAGGATTGTCGCTTTTCAGCTGACGTAAAAAATAACATAACTGCTGCTATCATATTTTAGTTTTTCATTCCGTACGTGACTGCGGCGGCGCCACAATCAACCCATTATTCGACACATTTCGGCTCACGTGTTTTTCCTCTAGGCCTCAAGTAAGAGGGCTCCCTTATGCACGTGGTTTTTGGAAGGCGCTATGGGACAAATGTTTCCATGCAGGATTTTCGCTTTTCAGCTGACGTAAAAAATGACATAACTGCTGCTATCATATTTTAGTTTTTCATTTCGTACGTGACTGCGGCGGCGCCACAATCAACTCATTATTCGACACTTTTCGGCTCACGTGTTTTCTCTCTAGGCATGAAGTACGCAGGTTTCGTTATGCACGTGGTTTTGGAAGGCGCTGTAGGACAAATGTCTCCATGCAGGATTGTCGCTTTTCAGCTGACGTAAAAAATAACATAACTGCTGCTATTATATTTAATTTTTTCATTCCGTATATGACTGCGGCGGCGCCACAATCAACCCATTATTCGACACGTTTCGGCTCACGTGTTTTTCCCTCTAGGTCTGAAGTAAGAGGTTTCGTTATGCACGTGGTTTTGGAAGGCGCTGTAGGACAAATGTCTCCATGCAGGATTGTCGCTTTTCAGCTGACGTAAAAAACAACATAACTGCTGCTATCATATTTAATGTTTTCATTCCGTATATGACTGCGGCGGCGCCACAATCAGCCCATTATTCGACACGTTTCGGCTCACGTGTTTTCTCTCTAGGCATGAAGTACGCAGGTTTCGTTATGCACGTGGTTTTGGAAGCCGCTGTAGGACAAATGTTTCCATGCAGGATTGTCGCTTTTCAGCTGACGTAAAAAATAACGTAACTGCTGCTATCATATTTTAGTTTTTCATTCCGTACATGCCTGCGGCGGCGCCACAATCAACCCATTATTCGACACGTTTCGGCTCACGTGTTTTCTCTCTAGGCCTGAAGTAAGAGGGTTTCGTTATGCACGTGGTTTTTGGAAGGCGCTGTAGGACAAATGTTTCCATGCAGGTTGTCGCTTTTCAGCTGACGTAAAAAATAACATAACTGCTGCTATCATATTTAATTTTTTCATTCCGTACATGCCTGCGGCGGCGCCACAATCAATCCATTATTCGACAGGTTTCGGCTCACGTGTTTTCCCTCTAGGCCTCAAGTAAGAGGGTTCCTTTATGCACGTGGTTTTTGGAAGGCGCTGTGGGACAAATGTTTCCATGCAGGATTGTCGCTTTTCAGCTGACGTAAAAAATGACATAACTGCTGCTATCATATTTTAGTTTTTCATTTCGTACGTGACTGCGGCGGCGCCACAATCAACTCATTATTCGACACGTTTCGGCTCACGTGTTTTCTCTCTAGGCATGAAGTACGCAGGTTTCGTAATGCACGTGGTTTTGGAAGGCGCTGTAGCACAAATGTCTCCATGCAGGATTGTCGCTTTTCAGCTGACGTAAAAAATAACATAACTGCTGCTATCATATTTAATTTTTTCATTCCGTATATGACTGCGGCGGCGCCCCAATCAACCCATTATTCGACACGTTTCGGCTCACGTGTTTTCTCTCTTGGCATGAAATACGCAGGTTTCGTTATGCACGTGATTTTGGAAGCCGCTGTAGGACAAATGTTTCCACGCAGGATTGTCGCTTTTCAGCTGGCGTAAAAAATAACAACTGCTGCTATCATATTTTAGTTTTTCATTCCGTACATGCCTGCGGCGGCGCCACAATCAATCCATTATTCGACAGGTTTCGGCTCACGTGTTTTCCCTCTAGGCCTCAAGTAAGAGGGTTCCCTTATGCACGTGGTTTTTGGAAGGCGCTGTGGGACAAATGTTTCCATGCAGGATTGTCGCTTTTCAGCTGACGTAAAAAATGACATAACTGCTGCTATCATATTTTAGTTTTTCATTTCGTACGTGACTGCGGCGGCGCCACAATCAACTCATTATTCGACACGTTTCGGCTCACGTGTTTTCTCTCTAGGCATGAAGTACGCAGGTTTCGTTATGCACGTGGTTTTGGAAGGCGCTGTAGGACAAATGTCTCCATGCAGGATTGTCGCTTTTCAGCTGACGTAAAAAATAACATAACTGCTGCTATCATATTTAATTTTTTCATTCCGTACATGCCTACGGCGGCGCCACAATCAACCCATTATTCGACACGTTTCGGCTCACGTGTTTTTTCCTCTAGGTCTGAAGTAAGAGGGTTTCGTTATGCACGTGGTTTTGGAAGGCGCTGTAGGACAAATGTTTCCATGCAGGATTGTCGGTTTTCAGCTGGCGTAAAAAATACCGTAACTGCTGCTATCATATTTTTGGTTTTTCATTCCGTACATGCGTACGGCGGCGCCACAATCAACCCATTATTCGACACGTTTCGGCTCACGTGTTTTTCCTCTAGGCCTGAAGTAAGAGGGTTTCGTTATGCACGTGGTTTTGGAAGCCGCTGTAGGACAAATGTTTCCATGCAGGATTGTCGGTTTTCAGCTGGCGTAAAAAATACCGTAACTGCTGCTATCATATTTTTGGTTTTTCATTCCGTACATGCGTACGGCGGCGCCACAATCAACCCATTATTCGACACGTTTCGGCTCACGTGTTTTTCCTCTAGGCCTGAACACTGATCTCGATTGTAAAAGGCTGGATGGCGGATAGGGAGCGCAAGCGTGAAGAAACCGGCCGCCATCTTACTGTACCCACAACAGTCGCCGCAGCGATCATGGCAACTTCTTGCAATTACGGTCGTACCAACCGTACTGGCAAGGTTACAGGGCCTAAATTTATACAGGTGAGTCACTCTTTATCGAGGAATAAATAGGCGTCCATTCTGTATATTTAGTTGACCATTATGAAGTGTTTTTTTTTCCCAAAACGAGCACTGGATGCAGGTTGCTTGATCGCTCTTCCGACGTTCAATCGAGCACACTTGCATTATACCCGGCGGCAAATACAGTTTGAGTGCATAATATGCTTGAAAGAACACGTTACACTACACAGGTAGTGTTGTCATCAATATATGTGCGAGCACTCGAGCGCTTTTTTGCATGCATTGCTAGCATGGTACACGGTGTTCTCTGCGGAAGCAAGTGGCCAAGTGCCACATTCATTTCTTTGAATTACCTTCACGCACAAGTTCGGTATTACGTCATAATAAGATCACAATTGTCACCTTTTTTCATGTATTGGTATTGTTTTGTGCCTTGGTTTGATTTGTGACAAAGAATCCTACGTAACGGTGGTGTGGCGCGACTTGAATAACGCCTTTGTGTCTGAGCTGTATCGTCAGCTTTGACTGTAGTCAGCTTGTTACGATAGTAATAATTTGTAGCGTGTCGTGCTATTTGTAGCAGTTTTTAAGGCAAAAGTGGTCTCTCAATACAGGTTTTGTCATGAGGGCTACCCAGTGAATTATCTGTGCAGTGTGATACGGCTGGGTGTACAGGTAAGTATCACGTTCCTCATCCACTGGTTTCTACTTTACAGGAAGGAACAACCTCAGTGCACGCACTGTGGTTAGCCTCTCTCAGTTCTGCATATTTTCTTACATGTTCACATCAGAAACACACCTTAGACTTTAGGCTCCTTCACCCAGCAATAAAATAATTAGACATTGTACTTCTTCTTAGAATAGTTTTTAATCTTTTTAATTTTTAGAAGGTACAGGGATTGTAAACCATGTTTTAAACTGATGTTTTAACATTTGTCCAATGCATTTATTAAACAACATATTCATTTTTAACTGGTTGCACCCAAACCAATGTTCTGATGTATTATTTCTTTTGTTGTCGATGCACCATAAAAATTGGAATAATCATCATCAATGCAGGTTACTTCACAGCTGCCTCAACATACTCAAGAAATGGGTGCAGAACCTGCGTAATGCCCACAAACTTTGACTACCACAGCACCTCCATAAAGTAAAGGCATATGTGTCACATGGGATTTTTAAAGGCATTCACAGTGTATAATACCTTGTATGAACTGTTGTTGATCTAAGCAGCCTCTACAGTACACTCTCAGAAATTAAAACTTGTGAGGGAACTGTGATAATTGTTCCAGTTAATAGGCATGCATATGTACGCTATAAGAAGAAAATTATTTATTGAGAATGCACTACTGTTGATCACACTCGTGCAGCTGTAGGTTTACCTTCGGCCTCTTGGAACTCTTTTTTTTAGTTGCCTTAGCTGCAGGAGGAGTGTCATCCAGCATGTCAACTACTTGCAGAAATATTGACGTATTTAAGATTATGACACAGTTTGAAGGGTTTCAATTCAGGAAATTTGCAGTGGCAGGGCCTGCCAGAGTGAAACCTACTGAATATTTTATGGTGTCGAAGTGTCAGTTCCTCCAGGATAGGAATATCTTAGATGGGAGCAAAAAGCTTGAAATTAACAAAGTGTTGTTTGCATTAAGCAATTTGTAATACACTGAACACATAGGCAGCAAAACAAAAATTTAAAATTCAGCATGTATGAAAATTGGGTGCAACAAATTTGCATAGTGTACGTGTACATTGTCATTCCTGAGATATATATTGTCATTGCAGGGAGGTCACAAAACAATAAATGTATTGTTTTGTCACTTCCCTGCACATTCATTGTATCTTGAAATGCGTATATGCCAGAATAAATGTTGGACTTGAAAAATGTATATTCTCTTCATTCATAGAGCATAACATCACTTATCTTCTTTACAAAAGCATATCGTGTTACATCTTTGTCACGCAGAACGCACAACCAAGAAA
Source organism: Ornithodoros turicata (assembly GCF_037126465.1). Classification (NCBI taxonomy): domain Eukaryota; kingdom Metazoa; phylum Arthropoda; class Arachnida; order Ixodida; family Argasidae; genus Ornithodoros; species Ornithodoros turicata. The sequence goes on from NC_088208.1 coordinate 3,818,398, forward strand.
GCCATCTTCCATTAAACATCACGTTTCAGACATGATTCAGTTGGTATCATTTCATAGACAGGGTACACCAGGGCTCGAGTTTCAAGCTCCAAATCGTCATGTTGCAGTTTGGAAACCGTACATGTGTAGTGCAAGAGAGCCCTCGCACATTAAAATGTAAGATGGGAGTCACCGTTACTGAAAAGTAACTCCTATGAGAGAGTCTGACGCTGCAGAAAAGTGTGCAAACTGTGGAAAGTGTCGTAGAAGATCTTCAGAAATCGTGCCTGGTTTCACGGCAGTGCTACCACACTCCCTTTTAGATGACGATGATAATGATTGGAGTTTCAGATGTGCAGCTGCATTTTTTGCAACGTGCTCCTCCTGCTTCTCTGGCTACTCATGTTGTTTACATCTACTGTTGATCACATTCATTTATCACATATTATATTCTTATATATTATTGTTATATTATCACATATTCGATCACATTAAATTTAAAATTTAGCATATATGAGAAAATATCAGGATGGAAGTTGCTATTCATTGCTCATTCCAACCTAAAATTGAGTGCTACAAATTTAGAGAGCGTACCTGATCATTGTCATTCCTAAAATATATATTGCCATTGTAGCAAGGTCACAAAACAATAAATGTAGCCTTTTGCGACCTCCCTGCACGTTCATTGTATCCTGAAACGCATAAGTGCAAGAAATAAATCTTGAACTTGAATAAACTTGATGTTGTATAAACTTGACATAAGACGTTGAATAATATAATGAATGATATAAAATATTGAATAAACTTGAACTCGTATATTCTCTTTACTCATCATCAGTGATCTTCATTACAAAAGCATATCGTGTTAGACTTTTTTGTTTGCGTTTCACAGACTGGGTACACGAGGGCCAAAATGACAAAATCACAACTGTTTCAAGCTCCAAATAGTCCTGTTGCAATTTGAAGACCATATGTGAAGCTGCATTTTTTCGAACCGCACACAGCACTTTAGGGCCCACCAACATGGCGGCCCGAAGGCACGCCTCTTCCCCACGAGCCCCTCTCCCATGCGCGATCCAGCCTTTATACATAGAGATCAGTGGGCCTGAAGTAAGAGGGTTTCGTTATGCACGTGGTTTTGGAAGCCGCTGGAAATAAATCTTGAACTTGAATAAACTTGATGTTGTATAAACTTGACATAAAATGTTGAATAATGTAATGAATGATATAAAATATTGAATAAACTTGAACTTGTATATTCTCTTTACTCATCATCAGTGATCTTCATTACAAAAGCATATCGTGTTAGACTTTTTTGTTTGCGTTTCAGACTGGGTACACGAGGGCCAAAATGACAAAATCACAACTGTTTCAACCTCCAAATAGTCCTGTTGCAATTTGAAGACCATACGTGGAGCTGCATTGTTTGGAACATGCTCCACATAACAAGCATGACAAAGTCAGCACTGGATACCAGGACCCCGTCCCCAAGCAGCTTTTCTCACGCTGCAGTTGTATTCAACAAAAGCATGTGAGTGCTGGAGAAGGACATTCAGTTTGGCACAACCGCGGCTGCAAATAATCAGAACAAATAAAGGAAGAAGCAAACAAACATAGAAGGGCTGTACTTCAAAAAGAGATAAGTCCTGTGTCTCAAGGAGGTGTTACCACTTTCTAAGTAACTTAATTGATTAATCTTACATCACTACCTGATTAACTGTCCTAACGAGCGTGATCTAATTGCGTGAAGTATTTAGGGCTGCTTCGGTGTGTCCATATTTGCGGGGCAAAGCACCGCTGTCGTTTACTAAAAGACTCTGCTGCGATGCTTGATATAAATCATACTAAACCCATACACGACTAAGACAACGGCTGTGATTCTACAGTACGATCTCTTTCTTCCTTTCATTCCTAAAATATATATTGTCATTGTAGCAAGGTCATAAAACAATAAATGTAGTCTTTTGTGACCTCCCTGCACGTTCATTTTATCCTGAAACACATAAGTGCAAGAAATAACTTGAATAAACTTGATGTTGTATAAACTTGATATAAAATGTTGAATAAACTTGAACTTGTATATTCTCTTTACTCACCATCAGTGACCTTCTTTACAAAAGCATATCGTGTTAGATTTTTTTTGTTTATGTTTCACAGACGGGGTACACGAGGGCCAAAATGACAAAATCACAACTGTTTTAAGCTCCAAATCGTCCTGCTGCAATTAATCTGTTGCAGACCATACGTGTGTAGTGCTAGAAGGCCCTTGCACAACAAAATGTAAGATGGGAGTCACAGTTAATGCAAAGTGGTTCCTATGAGAGACTTCGATGCTGAACAAAATTGTGCAAACTGCGGAAGGTGCCATAGAAGATATTCAGAAAGCGTGTCTGGTCTCACAACGGTGCTACGACGCTCTCTTTTAGATGACGATGGTACTCATTGGAGTTTCAGATGTGCAGCTGCATTTTTTCGAACATGCTCCACATAACAAGCATGACAGTCAGCACTGCATAGCAGGCCCCCGTTCCTAAGCAGCTTTGCTCACGCTGCAGTTGTATTCAGCAAAAGCATGTGAGTACTCGAGAAGGACATTCAGTTTGGCACAACCGCGCCTGCAAATAATCAGAACAAATGAAGGAAGAAACAAACAAACATAGAAGGGCTGTACTTCAAAAAGAGGTAAATCTTGTGTCTCAAGGAGGTGTTACCACTTTTAAGTAACTTAATTGATTAAGCTTACATCACTACCTGATTAACTGTCCTAACGAGCGTGTTCTAATTGCGTGAAGCAATTAAATCACGCTCACAACGTATTTGGGCTGCTTCGGTGTGTCCATATTTGCGAGGCAAAGCACCGCAGTCTTTCACTAAAAGACACTTTCTGCGGCGGTGCTTGATATAAATCATACGAAACCGATACACGGCTAAAACAACGGCTGTGATTCTACAGAACGATCTCTTTCTGCCATGCGAGTATACCCTTTCCCGGACCGTTCTTTATGGAACAATTTTTGTCCAGAACGCAGCACGGGATATTACATACATGGTGGTTGTTAACCTCACATCGTTTCTTGTTGAAATATTGGCTGGGAAACGTACTGTAGTACAATCCCCAGCGCTGCACTGCTGTGACGGTCTAGTTTCGGAATGCAAAACATAACGTAATTAAGAATCGAACGGCAGGACACCTGTGAAACACTGTTAGGATACATTAGTATACTGGCACCGTACAAAATTGTGTGATGACAAGCAACGATCAACGCCTGCAGCGCTATAAATACTCACAATCTCCGTTGCCTCCCATTGTTTTCTATGGGCGCCACAGGGGTGACACAAACCCGCCATTGTTGTAACTACCCTCAAGCGGGTGCTTTTGGCAAAACTGCCATCTTGTCCTGGTCGCACGTCATAGAAAACGTCATTTTGAGGTCATGTGACTTTGTTTACATGTCGTTTTGCCGCTTACCGACATATTTTCGCCGTCATAACACCGAGAGATGACCGTATTTTGCCAGCGTAAGCTATGTGGTGCTTCTTCCGCAACATGGTAGCCCATTTCACCTTAGTTTAAGTACATCGCATCGGCTCGGTAAGTCAACGCGCGGTCGCCATCACATCTTTGGAAGTTGTCAACAATACGAGGCTTTATGTGTAAAACTGCGCGTTTTATTGCGAGATTATCGGATAACAATAATTACCGTGATCGAAAAACATCCAAAACGTCGTCCAGAAACAACAACCGCATTGTTTACAAACGGTTTGGCCGCCGATCGCGAGCGCCGCCATCTTTAAGGTCACGTGCGCCTTGACCACCTTGACGTTTGCTGTGACGTGCGACCAGGACCTGTCCAGGATGCACTGCGTTCGCCCAGCACGCTTTCGTCTACGGAGCAATACATTGGATGCCACCCCTGTGATGGGCGCACACTGCGCTTTAGGGCCTCCCAACATGGCGGCCCGAATGCACGCCTCTCCCAAGCGAGCCCCTCTCCCATGCGCCATCCAGCCTTTATAGATAGAGATCAGTGGGCCTGAAGTAAGAGGGTTTCGTTATGCACGTGGTTTTAGATGGCGCTGTAGGACAAATGTTTCCATGCAGGATTGTCGCTTTTCAGCTGACGTAAAAAATAACATAACTACTGCTATCATATTTTAGTTTTTCATTCCGTACGTGACTGCGGCGGCGCCACCATCAACCCATTATTCGACACGTTTCGGCTCACGTGTTTTTCCTCTAGGCCTGAAGTAAGAGGGTTTCGTTATGCACGTGGTTTTGAAAGCCGCTGTAAGACAAATGTTTCCATGGAGGATTGTTGTTTTTCAGCTGGCGTAAAAAATAACATGACTGCTGCTATCATATTTTAGTTTTTCATTCCGTACGTGACTGCGGCGGCGCCACCATCATCCCATTATTCGACACGTTTGGGCTCACGTGTTTTTTGCTCTAGGCCTGAAGTAAGAGGGTTTCGTTATCCACGTGGTTTTGGATGGCGCTGTAGGACAAATGTTTCCATGCAGGATTGTCGCTTTTCAGCTGTCGTAAAAAATTACATAACTACTGCTATCATATTTTAGTTTTTCATTCCGTACATGACTGCGGCGGCGCCACAATCAACCCACTATTCGACACGTTTCGGCTCACGTGTTTTCTCTCTAGGCATGAAGTACGCAGGTTTCGTTATGCACGTGGTTTTTGGAAGGCGCTGTAAGACAAATGTTTCATGCAGGATTGTTGCTTTACAGCTGACCTAAAAAATGACATAACTGCTGCTATCATATTTTAGTTTTTCATTCCGTACATGACTGCGGCGGCGCCACAATCAACCCACTATTCGAGACGTTTCGCCTCACGTGTTTTTCGTCTAGGCCTGAAGTAAGAGGGTTTCGTTATGGACGTGGTTTTGGAAGGCGCTGTAGGACAAATGTTTCCATGCAGGTTTGTCGCTTTTCAGCTGACGTAAAAAATAACATAACTGCTGCTATCATATTTTATTTTTTCGTTCCGTACATGACTGCGGCGGCGCCACAATCAAGCCGCTATTCGACACGTTTCGGCTCACGTGTTTTCTCTCTAGGCCTGAAGTATGCGGGTTTCGAAACTCCCATACGCACAATTAAACGGCACATTTCCATTAAACACTTAGTGCTGTATGTTGCTCCAACATTAACAACGCGCACTTTTTAAGCAATTTATAGCGCTGATGAAGAGTACATGCATTAAAAAACATCACACTGAGCCACAGATGCTTGAAGTAAATTTTTAATGAAAGTGTGCTAATGCATTCCACCATATTTCTGTTTTAGCCTTTCTTCGGCCATCTTTTGTGCTCGGTCTTGAATGAAATTATTGTTTAAGTTACAGAGGTTATCTCACGCAGTGTTTGTTGCCGCATGAACTACATTTCAGCTGCACAAGAGTCTCACAGGTCTCGATGGTGACACATTTCAGCAAAGGAGATTCCAGTGCAAAATTAGGCCAGTTTTGCAGTTTCAAGTGATCGACTCCATAGCTTCAACAAACATGGCACAGAGTTGGCTGGTCAGACAGATCTATCCTCTTGCGAAGTTCTATGCATGGGGAGAGATAGAATGCAAAATAGTTGCAGACAAACAAAAGTTCTGCACCGTACTGACTATTTCTTGCTGGTACAAGAGCTACGGCAGGCCAGCCTGTGCAGCTCTATATCAGCACCCTGCAAGCGCTGCTTAGGTGTCAGGCGCACACACTAGACAAGTAGACTTTACGTCATTGGGATGCGCACATCTTAAAATGTTGAAAAAATATATAGGAACATGTCTTCAGTCACTCGGAGTCCAGCAGCTCAAGATGGGCGTAGTCTTCATCCAGTGTCGCATTCATAAACGGACGCTTTCAGTAGTAAATAATACTGCCATGGCCAGATGAAATGAAAAAAAAAAAAAAAGTACAAAATAAGTAACTAAAATCGTAGGCTGTCGTCCTCCTATTATCGTGGAGTAGTATAGTCGGGAAGATTGCAGGAGTTATGAGGACTGGGATGAGGTAAGCCAGGGATGTACCTTCGAGATCCAATACTGCGCTTTGTTTCCATGCTCTCGTGTAGTGTTTAGAGCATTACAGGGAATGGAGTCATCAAAATACAAAAACAAAAAATGAAAAGTCACTCAAGTTTCATCGCACAACAGGAATAGCTATTACCCAAATTCAATACTGGACGATACTTTTCGTTTCCGGTAATGGAGGACCGTGGTCCGCCGTTTCAGTTTCCGTCATAGTTACCATCTCCAATTTAGGTAATATACCATTTCCATTACCGTTACCCTTCCTTGGTTCACAGTTGCTGTAGAAAATTCAATATTGCAGATACCGGGCAGCATGCCATTCAAGTCTACATAAGACGACGCATCATTTCTCTCATCTTGTTCAATCCTTGTTTCTGGCAAATTCTTTAAATCTTCTTGTATAAGGACTAATTCTGAATCCTAGTCCACCTGGGAGAAGGTGATTTGTGACGAACTGGTGTCCAGACATATGGGTTGGGCAGCTTAAAAAAAAGTAGAGAAAACTAAAGATGCAGTGTGAAGGTCAAGTGCATTCTATCGTTCTTGACTTTGGTTGTAGTTCCAGAAACTTCATTGTGGTGTGAGAGTTCGTGACACAGTTGGATGCATGAAAGTGCAGTTTCGTAACTGTGCAACAAAACGAGGAAACGGATAACAGTTTTTAGTTTACTTACTGCAAACACTTACTTACTGTAGACTCAAGTGGTGTTTACACCTCGTTATAGCCACTGACTATGCATGTTGGCTGGTTAGCACTGCGCACTCAAAATTCGGACATCTAACTTGAAATGTAAGCTCGGCCTGAGACCCTTGCGTGAATAGCTTTCAACCAGGGCTCCTTGCAAGCTTAATCCCTAATGGGAGACACCACTTTTAGTTCAACTTAATAGTTGCCATGCCACGGCAGCCAGCGACACAGAGTCGGCCCAGTGGAAGGAGTACCAGAGTCGTTGCAGTGCAGTGACACTTCCCCGTGCACACACCTAAGAAGGGACCACTTGAGAACTACCGTGCGGCGAAGAAAGCAGGAGGGCTCACAACACAACACGCCCAAAGCACATGCTATGTACCTTAAAATGTCCACGTTGCTGATGGTCATCTTCACACAACACCGTGACCGATAAGATTGCGTCAAACAGCTAGAGCGGTGTGGCACATGTGCAGAGGACAGGAAGAGGCCTTTTACCTAGGTGGTGTTGACACAGGTCACCTTGGTTAGCTCTGGCTTTGTTCGTTCATCTTTGATTGCAGGATGTAGCCCAGGCTTTCTTAAAGTACGTCTTTGGAGGTGATACACGATTGCACACGCACTGCCAGAAAACCTGTGAAGAGTTTCGGGATCGTACGAGTGAAGGGTGTAGGTCTCCAGTTGGACACTATCCCTGCGTCTCTTTTCTTCGAGATGAGCACAGTTCGCGATAGCCTCCACTCGTTGGGCATTTCTCTGTAGTGGAGGCATACCTTGAAAATGGCCACAAGGTACACTTAACCAGTGCTTGTAGGTGATGCGATTGTCGCCAGATAAAGCGCTTTTTGCATTGCTTTGCCTTGCAGAGCATCTTCTCTGGAGTAAAGTGACTCCGATAGACGGTACTGCTGCCTCTTTGGCACAGGAGAGCCAGAGGAGCCGCTCTGAAACCCCATGCAGCGACAAAGTGGGCTTCGATCTCATCTCTTGTGATGGAACAGGTTTACGGAACAGGTGAGGAGGTTTTTCAATGATGGTACGGATAGCTAGTCGACGGTTCCTGCTTTACAATCGTTGGACCCCTCGTGGGTCATTGGGGTTCATCCGCCGCTAGTTGCGCGTTCACTGGTTGTTCGCTGCGTGTTTGGATGGCAGCATCTCTCAGTGCGGAAAGGAATTTTCCCCAGGTATCAGTGTGCAGATCCAGGGTTCTCGGTGTTGATCATGTATAGACTGGGCGAATGTTGCTTGTGGGCATGAGTGATGAAGTGGCACTGCAAGCAGAAAAAAGGCTATTAGTTTAGATGAAGGCAATGTTTCTGATTTTTGTTTATTTATGGTCTCCCCATGAGGGGAGTGGGCCGATCTCGGAGGTACTGCAATACCGGGCCAACCCGTGGCAGAGGTGAAGCAAGCTTCAAGCACTCCGCCGCATTCCAAAAATAAGTTTAATATCTTGAGTCCAAATAGGACTCGTATCAGATATTAAGCTGATAAGAACAGAATTTATTTCGGGATGTTAGTTGCGTTACACTGGAGAATGGGGTTACTTCTATGGCGGCATTTTTTCTAACTTACACCATTCATCTGCAGAGAAAGTGACCAAGAGGCAGTATCAACGTACAATTCTGGGACCTAATACATCCCCTAACACCTACTTTAGCTTCCCAGCACTGTTTCTATTTGCATTGTCTCCGTTACAAACCCCCTAGGTTTATCTTGGTGAACCCTGTCTGGCAATAGCCGTCTCGCAGACGGCGAGGGTAAATCCACTACAGCAGAATGTAACCAGCCACGTTTACTGTCACACCTATCTCAGGTATGGCTACGAGAAATTTAGGAGAGAAGCAAAAGTGTCTGAAGAAGTCGTCTCAGTCCAGCAGCAGTGGCTGTCTTTTGCTTTGGAGCTTGTCACAGAGTTGTGGGACTGACTTCCGAGCAGCTTTGAAATCCTGAAAACTGTCTCGCAGTTGTCTGTTTCTGAATGCCTGCATCCAATCAGAGGTTCTATAGTCCCCCTTGCAGAGCTTCTGCACTATGAGCCATCAACTATAGACGAGGTTATGTCCCAATGGATTAACTTCGGCACTGCCCCTGGCGCAATACGACATTGACTCTGGCCTTTTGGTGCGAGGCGCGGCACCACAGAGATTCTGCCGGAACGAACAACTCCCAGGAGCTTGCAGATCTTGCACTTGTGTTGCTTTCAATGCCACACTCAAGTGGGGAGAGCCTGTTGGGCCAGATGTCAGTTCTAAGGACAAAGCAGCGAAACAATGCAAATAGAGATCCTGGCAGCGCTCCTTTCCTGCAGGAGTGGATTGCGACAACTAGGCGAAGCTGCCCCACGTACAAGAATAATACGTGAAATTGTCTATTGTTACGAACTGAGCCTGTTTGTCGTGCGACATCAAGGTGCCAAACTGAGGGATTAATAGAAGACTTCAGGAAATCCTGGAGAGCATGGCACAGCAAACTGTTCCAATATCCCCTCTCTCTGACAAACACGAGGTGTCGGGGTCAGCCAAAAATGAAGTCAGCTAATCACGTGTCGATAAACACCCAGGGTCCAAAGCACGCGCGGGAAGCACTAGGCTTAAAATTGTCGATCGTCTGACCTAGAGCAAATTTAGTACAACAAATCAAAGACAGTAGTGTGTCTTTTGGGATACGGTCTTGTAGTTACACACTGTACCATCACTATCAGACACATCGCGTTTGGAAAGCACACTGTCACAAGCTAAAGAAGGCAACCTTCTGAGGAATGTAGCATAGTAGGTTTCTAAGGAAAGGAACAAAAATTGTGTAAGGAAAGTTGCTTCCAAAAATTAGGGCCTAAAGGTTGACAACACTGATACAAAACAGGACATAACAAAGAGAGATAAGACAGACAGAGGAAAGCGCTTTGTCCAGTGTCGGTCTCTTCTGTCCCGTCATTTTGCGCTTATCCAAGATGAATATTGATAGCTTACGGCACTCTCAACAATAGCTTCTGCGGAAGTCCTGCAGTTTTCTCCTGCACTTATCAGGTGTTTTTAGGTAGAATATTCTGCACAATTCTTCGTATTTTCAGTTTTTCAATTTGGAAATTTAGAACTATGCCGTACGAGGCTTTTGACACAGGGCTTCACTTAGCCGTATGATATGTTATGGTCATTACCCCTTGTTTGATAGCTACGTACTGTAGTTGTGTTGTAGTTGAGGAAAACCGTAAAATTTTTCAATTAGAAAACACATAGGTACGTTCAGATACACGTGGCGACAGTGTGGGGAAATGCAGTGGCAGACCATGAGGCAAAGTTGCCATGTTATCGAAAACCCCCTCGCTCATATGCCCTGGCTTGTTGTGGTTGATTTCGAAAATATCTTACACCAGAGCGATTATGATCTTAAGAATGCCCCGTTTGGACGATACTTGATGCCCTAATTTTATTAGTGTTTCTTGAGTTTGTGGATTACGAGAACAAAAATACACAAGTCTGTCCTACGCATCATACTATTACGCCAGACCGCTACCTACCAGGGTACATTCGAAGTAGTCTCAAACTCCATGGAACCGACGACTAGCACGTCCTCTTGTACTTGTATGTGATATACTCCAATAGTCATGAAAAAAAAAAAGAACTGCTATCTGCTAGAATGCGATTACGCTTGAGATTCCGGAAACTGCTTTCAGTTGTTGTGTGCAAACCTGCAGTTCTTTGTAAGCAATATCCGCACGTTGTGGAACACACGATACACCGCTCATTACTTCAATTACTTAGCTTCTTCATGCGGGAAGTTCTACACAAATCACAGGCCGCGCAATGAGTACTTGTTTCAGTTGACAGAAAGAACGCAGTTGGGCCACGTCATAGGCTACTTCCGAGTTGTAAAGAAAAACAACACGTCGTACACATCATCATGAGACCACAACAGATATTCAGGCAACTTCAAGACTCACCAGCTCTTGTCAACTGCAATCTACAGTGGGTGCGCACGCCTCTACTTGACAAGTAGACACCACACAAATTTAAACATGGCGGTAAACAAGATCAAGTTTTAAAAACATGGCGGCTCCTGGTTGCCAGCTGTCAAGTCAGCTGTTGAAGATTGGTGGCTAATGCGAAAGAGGGGGCAAGGTGGAGCTGTTCGGTGAAGGGTGAAGCCCTCATCGGGGTCACAGGCATTTCACTCTCATTTCTGTGGGTGAAAGGGGTGAAGGTGAAGGGTACGTGGAGGTCAGAGATTTGCATGGTTGGAGAGGTTTCGGGCGTAACGTAGAATTTACATTGGTGGGGGTTTATTAAATTACGTAAAGTAATTAATTATTTAGTTTCATTTTGATCATTTAGATTTGTTTTTGTTAATTGGTTTAATTTTCATTAGTTTAGTTTCATTCATTATTATTAGGGCCTGACTTTTTAGGGTTAAACCCGTATCCGCCCGATATTTACCCCCCGAACGAAATCTGTAAAATTCGGGTTTAACCCGAATCTACCCGAAAACATCCGGGTCGCGTGGCACACTCATAAGCGTGCATTAAAATAAAGTTTGATAACATTGCTAAACATTAGTTCCACGTTAAGACAAATTTTTATTAAACAATAAAAAATCACCCAAATACACCCGAATTCCTGACGACAGAATATGCCGTAACGGGATTTAACCCGAATACACCCGAATTTTCCAATGAAAAATATCGCCCGATATTTACCCCCCGAATTTGGCCAAAAATAAAACCCGGAAAAGTCAGGCCCTAATTATTATCCATTCGGGTGTTCCTGTCGTTTAAAAAAATAAAGAAAAAGAACAGAAAGCCAAGTTCGGGTTGAACCCAATTCCTCCACGGATTCCAACCACATATTATTAACTGGACTCTTCCAGTTTGAAACTTCGCCCACGGCTGCAGAGGTCAGTCGGTTCCATATTCCTAAAAGGGGAGGAGCACCAAAAAAAGCAGCAGATAAAATGCTCGATAAAATACTATAAATGTAGGCGAGCAGGTGGGGGAACTCCATACTGAAAAAAAGAAGAAAAAGAGTTTTGTGCAAACTCACGTTTTTTTTTTATTTATTTGTTATTTGATTTTTCAGTATGGACGACGCACATGCTCTTCCCCTTTTCGGAATATATTGACCCATACCTGCCCATACCAACACTCTTTAAATCTTATACTGCAGAGTCTTTCAACTCTCAGTAAGGGGTCGTTTGCCTTTCGTGGAATATTTCCACATGTGTCATTACAACCTGTTCTTTGGTGGATTAGCGCATGTACGTCATCGACCAAAAGGGCAGCTGCCGGCTGCTCAAACTATTCTGTGTTCCAACTGGGGTCTGGTGAAAGAACAGTCTCGAAAAAAATTTGTCCAGTCATCTTCGTGTCTCTCGGTGTTTAGTCCTATTTATTGAAACTGTCGCAAACCCGCGATACATTCAGCGTCAAGATCGCTTCATCTGTGCCATATTATGCTATCTGTTAATGGAATCTGGTCTGGTTCACTCATTCACATTATCCTTATGCACGTACACTATCATAGCCTTCAACCGGGATCTCTTCCCTCTGGTTCCTCTTCGTGTTTATAATATTAACACTACAACAACCCGAATAAACTTGAACAAACTAGGCTAATAGCAATCTGTGCTCCTGTTCAGAAACTATTACTTGAGTGCAACAACAAGCTTCAGGCCCATTCCACGCCAAGTGATCCGGGATCCGCACGGGGATCCGGAAAAAAGGGTCCCGCTGGCACAAGGTGGAAAAAATGGTCCCGCAGGCAGGCAATATAGCTTTGCAATCGCTTAAACACACATCTTTGGTGTGACAGTGATATGCATTATATTTTGTGAATACTGTGTTTTATTTTCCTCTTTTTTTTTTCCCCGTTTGAATTGCGTAGTAGTAGCACATGACTACCCCGCTTGATTAAAATTGCTACCCCAAAGTTGGCAGTAACTCGATTGGTGCGGGACAGATGACATTGATGCACAAATACGCTTGGATTTATTCGAGAACAAAAACAGCGGGCAATTATATGTCACACTGCTATAGTAAGACAGGAAAAAATGGTACCGGACCCAGCCGTTATTTTGTTTCTCCCGCACATTCTTCTGAACACTCTTAGCACATTCGTGCATATCGTGCATGAACACTCTATGAACTAGTGCTGAAACAATTTTTTTTATTGTCACTCTCGTGTTCTTTTCCGTGTTTAAGGAATAGTAAACCGGCTTCGCACTGGCTGACCATTCCTTGTAGTTATTATTATTATTATATATTTTTTTCAGTAAACATATACCCCCCACCCCACTGGTACAACCCGCATACTTTTATTCGAGGCCTCCTCCTGACCATGCCTAGGATAGAGTACATTACACAGACAAAAAGAACTCCGGCCAAGGCCGGAAAAGAGAATGACATCAAGTGTAAGCTCCAACCGAAGCTACCACCCGAAGCCAGCTACCAATCGAGTTATTGCCAACTTTGGGGTAGGAGTTTTAGTGAGTGCCATGTCCCGTTAACTTTTTTTCCCCAAGCTGCATTACTGGTTATGAATGCAGCAGCAAGGTTCCTTTACTTTCCTCAATCTCTAGTTTCCTTAGAAACTAAAGATTGAGGTCCACAAAGCTAAAATTAAGCGCCACACTTTCGTGCGCCTCAACTCAAAATGTACCTTGAGGTAGAATCTTACAATAATAGACATAAAAAAAATAGGAAAAAAAGAAAAGTCACAACAAACACGGTGCGCAACAAAAAAAAAAAAAAAAAGAAAAGAAGAGAAAATACACACACATCTGTGGGACTGTACTAACAGTTCTCATTTTGACCAGTCCCTGCGCGCACACACACACACAAAAAGAGGACTTATGGGACACAAAGATCACAGTGGAATGTACAGGTCAGGACGTTAATACCAAAATAGCCGATGGATCCACAAGACCACTCAATCACGACACTCATTCTATCGGGTTCGTCTCAAACAAAAACAAAATCTTGAGCTGTTCCTTGCACCAACGAAAACCATTTTTAATGCAATACATTGAGTAACAGGGTAACTCTAGGTAGAGCAAAAGTATAAAGGCAGCGTAAAGAGTCTGTGTGATATGCCAGGGTCTTTTGTGATGACTGTTCATAGGCAGCTGTGTATTATATAGCACACCAGGGATTTGTGCAGGACTTTCATCTGAAGAGGAGGGGGGGGGGGATTAGAATCCCACAGGGAGTACAGTTTTTTTGGCAGGTAGTTTGGAACTGAGTCGCGAGACCTTTGAACACATTTAGAATTAGCTTCACTTTGAAATCTTAACTGATCCCTCCTCACCATGGGACCAAATTGAACTAGCTTTTTTTTGTGTGTGTGCGCTTTCAAAAAATAGTTTTAGTGCGAATTGTCCGCAATGCCAGCATTAAAGAAGCATTCACTTAGGATATGCTTGTGAGAAGAAACTTGGGGGTTCCATAGGCAACAACTGTTTGAGGAAAGAAAAAAGAAGGTGTACCTCAAAATGCGACGCATTTTTATTTATAGGGATACCTCGATGACAACACTGCATGATGCAAGGATCCTCGTTCTGTCACGTTTACGAGGCAAGGACACCTTCGCTCAGTGTTATTACCTCATCATGCTTTTTAATGGCTGGGGACAAGACCATGCTAAGCGGGAATCAATTGGACTATGTAATAAATTAGTCAAATTAAATGACGAAAAATTTGTTTCGAATAATCCTGGCAGAAACCAACAGAGCACTTTCTGCAGAATGCAATACACAAAGGTAATAAACAGTTTTAGAAAGAAAAAAATATTTAGGCAAGTCATCACCTAGGAAATTGCCGTGTGTAGTGTTTCCAATATGGTTGAGAGACAGAGAGAGCCACTGTGAGCAAAATACGACCGACGCGGAAATAAAGTTGCCTGACAACACTGCATCTGTGAAGTGAAGATTTGCCTCCAGATATGACTGCAGTAGAATACAGAATAGGGCCAATCATTTTTCAGATATAAAATACTTTTTACCATTTATATGGGAGTTTCATAAGCCACTGATGTATCCAATCCAAATTTCTGCACATTTTCGTGGCATTCCTTAAATTAGATGATGTGCTTGAATATGACAGAAAAAAAAAAAAAAATCATATCCTTGCCTCGTTACAATTTTTGTCTCTTAAATGAGATGTGTGTGGAAGTCCTCTGTTGCCCTGCAAGCATGCCTAAATGGACATGATATAGGAAATAGCATAGCAGAATGAACAGGTAAAAGTAAACAGAAAATGAAAAAAAAATATTTATAGTGTCAGTTTCATTTATAGTGTCAGTCACTGGAATTTGTAAAAAAAATTTCATGATGTTCGATGCACAGATTTGCAAGATCTGTGTATGACAACCTCGTCTGCGCAAGTGGATTTGCTGGTTCAACAGGAACACCATCGATTATGTACTTGTGGCTAATGAGAGTGCACAGTGATATTTTCTCACCCTCTTCAAGGTTTCATTCGTTTAAGCACAACATATTTCCTAGCGGGGTAGGTCTTGTCACAAAGTTCCTGCAATAATTCAGCTAATAAATGATTACAGAGTGTAGCCACCATCTTTCACCGAAAAGTTTGTGAGTATGGTATATGCACATGTATCGTCATCTTGCAAGCTTATAAATACGCACAGCTTAGCAGGCAGATTGATTCACAAATATGGTATCATGTGTGATGTTGAGTAAAAAGGTATAATTTGTGCCATCTGTATGCTGTCATCTGTATTCATGCTGGTCTAAACTGAAGTTGCTTACTTTAATGTATCAGATGTAGATGATCTAATGAATTGCGACCTGCTTTTACTCGGGCTGCTATCATATCGAGACTTTCTTGTGCTGCTTTCCGAGTCAACCTTACGGCAGCAACCCTATTGTCCTTTTGTTTCCAACGCGTGTTCAAATGTTTACGTTAATTAATAAAGTGGACGTTACTGTACTCACACAGGAAACAAAAATTAGAGTAGAACCTCCTTGAAGCGTACCTGGCGGTGATGTAAAAGAGGTACAGTCGCAGTCCGATTTTTCGAACTCGGCGGGGATCGCGCAAAAGTCCAAATAATCGATAAGTCCAAAAAAACGAATTTCGCTTCAAAATAAACTTTACGAAGCCCTAGTGGGCTGGAAAATTTGTCGATGCTTTCCTAACGCGCTTCCAGCTCTGCCTGATAACATCAGCTTCTATTTCCCGAAGCGACATTTCGTCAATGTACACTGTCAGAGGCACCGCCGTCATCAAGTCCGTAAGTCAGCTTCACCTAACGCTGCATGCTTTAGGTGAAGCTTGCTTTACAGCACTGTTGCGCGACTCGCGGGCGGAGAGCGTGTGCTGGGCCGTTGGCAAAAAATGAAGACGCAAAGGCACTACAACAGACCTCTTCCACTCAGAGGAATGGAAAATGAACAATCACCACTGCCTACTATTTTGCCTCGATATTTTAGTTGGTTGATTTCTTTCGATACGAATTTCGGATGATACCAATATTTTCCGTCACCCCAAGAGAGAAATTCGCTGGTTGGGTAAACAGAGCCCGAAATATAGAGCGACGGAGCTGCGCGGCGTCCGAAATTCTGGACGTTCTTATACATCAACTCTATGAGACCCGCGGCCGTTCCGCGAACGAGTCCGAAAAATGAAGCATGTCCGAAAAATCGGTCGGTGGGTTGATACCTCACTCCTGCGAGAAGGAGAGGTCATCCTCCTGGAGAGTGGTGAGGGCAAGTAGGCCAGGAGTCCTAATCTCCTCCTCCATTGATTTCGTTTCTCGCTTCTTTGTCACTTGCTGCTGCACAAGTGTTTGACATACCGCGGCAGTTTGCCAAAAAAAGGGGGGCTTCTTGAACAGATCGCGAATAAGGTTGGTGCACCTCAAAGCGAGATCGTTGCTGCAAGGCCACGTCCCAACAAGCGAAAATAACGGACTTTCTTATTGAAAAATGAATAAACGGCGGTGTCTATCCTCATTGCGTTGAACACGTTTTGTTTTTTCTTCAGGAGTAAAAACCGGGACTGGTGTACTTAAAAAGGGGGGGGGGGGGGGGAAATTATACTTGACATTTCGAGCGAGGGAACATCGTCGACTCGTACATTTACAAATTTCTGGAGGTATCAGCAACCACCAGATAACCTCGGTTTCTAAACATTTCTCTAGTCTCGGCCACGCTATTGATAACATCCGCGTTATTGTTCTCCGCTCCGGTTTCCATTCCTCAAACACGAGAAAACGGGAAGAGAGTCGCCTGGTACATTATCTGAACACTACCCATCCAACGGGCCTGAACGAAAGACTGGTTCTAGGGTTCCAATCAACTGTGGACCGGTGTTACACATGCTGCCCTAGTTCACATGCAGCCCCCTAGCGGGCTGAGCAGTACGTTTCACATCTTCCGGCACTAGCTTCCTGTTCCTCCCTTCGCTGATGAAGAGCGTCCGCTCGAAACGTCAAGTATAATTTTTCCCCCTTTTTAAATACACCAGTCCCGGTTTTTAATCCTGTGTTTTGTGTACCTGGCAGTCCTTTTTATCGTTCTGTTTTTCTTCCATTAGGCAAGTATGCGGATTTGTATTTTGAGTTCTCGGTTAAGCTGTACTATCGCGTCCCCGCCAGGTATACATTAACGAGGTTTCACTGTATCAGGATAATCGTTACGCTCTTAATGGCAATGTTCTGACGGTTGCGTTGTTAATAAACATGTTCGATAACACGCTGTGAGCAAGCACAATGTTTCCTGAGCATGTCACGGTGGATTTTTACCAATCTCTATCTGCAAAGTATTTCCAGTCCACACTGTCGTCAAGCTTTATAAATGTCTACTTGAGGCTCTAATACACACCGGACGAGTGGAACTCCTGTGGCGCTGTGGACATGAACTGCCTGGGGGCCGAATGCTGCATTTTGAAGCCCCCCCTAGCACTTTATATTACTAAATTGTACCTAGGGTGGTGGGGGTCGACGTAGTTTGCAGTTATTGGCCGCACACAAGTGGGCATCGTCACGACTACAGCAAAAACAAAAAGATATAAAAAATTTGTGGAGAATTTTATCTAAGCTGCCCAATAAGCTGTCTGCCTGTCTTGTGACCTTTCCTCCTGTTCCCGACACAGTCCCAAACTTGTTAGGTCATCTTTTCGTTTGTGCGTGACTCCAGCGTTCCTCATGATTGTAATCTGCATGCATACCTTCATTTTGTTTTCAACTGTGGTTTCCGTTGCAAGAAGTGTTCTTGATGCTCGCCGTTTGTTACTTGCGCGTAATTATGTGTGAAGTATGTGCCAATAAAACGCTTCGTTCTTAGGCATAATTATTATTTATTTTTTTGCTGTTTGCATTCCTTGCAACATATACACAAAGAATCTCCAGAAAAGCTTATTCACCACAGCTTTTGACGTGAGAGTACCTGCACACGCTCTTTACAAACTGATATGTACAGCGAGTCCCAGCACGAAATGGTTTGCGTTGAAGCAAGGGGTAGCTCGGGGTAGTTTTTGTAGCTACCATAGTACGGAAAGCAACCCAATAGGGCCATCTGATGCAGAGTGCCCATGTTGATAAAACTGAGTCCACACATTGTGCGTCGTCAAGGGGATGAGTGGTGCTGCTAAAATGACACCGTGACCAAGAGACGACAATCACACGCTCCGACGCGCGGGGCGTCACTGCTGAGTCGAGCGTCGTGCCAGAGACCCGTCATTCTGTCTTTCGACGAAGCCTGTTTAAAACCCCACCTGAAATTTTAAAGAGGATTAGGCTAGCGGCAGTGACTTATAACTGATGTTTGTGAAATCCTTAAAGTGCCACTCCAGACTCTGAAAACTGCGTTTATTTTAACTTCGTCCATCAAAAGAAGGTTCCTCAAAGATTCTATACGCAAAATTTCAATCCTGTATGCGAACACTGCGCATTTATGTAAATTTTTAAGACCTGCTGAGCCTCCACAAGTTTAGATGACGCAACGAGGGAGTGACGTAACCATAAGCCCACAAATTGCAACGATGTCATGTTCTGGAGAGGGCACTCGTCTCCTAGCAACGACACCGGCGTCCGCGGAGGGTCACGTGGTGGAGGAGTCATGCGAGGCTGATCGAAAGAGAGGAAAATGGGGGAGATGTCTTCTCCCTCCTTTGTGTTTTCTCCAAGGTTGGAGCAATTGGATGGTATGTCACGCGGGGCTCCACTAACAGAGTGCAAAAAGTGCAACAACGTTGCCGGATGAGAGCCGGACGCTCCATCTGAGAATAACACGATGCCGCGCTTGTCGAAAACAAAAATTAATTTTCTCTAGCTTTCGCGTCACGTAGAGCCAAAATATTTTGCAGGATTTCAGTAAGACTGCGGTAACATAACTTTGGTAGGATTCTGAAGACACGAGATTGAGTCTGTTGTGGCACTTTAAACACAGTCTTGTAGAGAGGAGAAACTTACCATGCCGTCTGTCGTGCACCATGAGACCGACTATTGCCAGCACACAAGCTAGATAGACAAATGCAAGAATTAGAAGCTCAATCTTGTATCACACTACCGTCACGCTACTACAATACTATTAGATTTATACAATGGCAATGACTTAGTCGCACGAGGACCACCAGGGTTTCTCGCATTACATCACCAAACATGCCTAACGCATTTCAAGAACTGCGAACGATAATTTGAAGAAATGGCTGCATCTCCGTGCATTCTGCTAAACACATTTGAATGCAATAGCTTAAAGAGGGCTTTCAATGAAAGTAAATTTTTGATGGAACTCTCTTTCAAATGCTATTACGTTTTTATCGAGAGGCTCTTAATGCGTCGCGAAGGGCCATTGCAATGTGCTCTCTTCTTGGGCTTGACATGCTCCATCTGGCCCTCGGAGCCCAGAGATATTGCTTGGCTTCTGCCACATGTCCCGTAGCACAAAGACGAGCATGCCGTTTACATGTCCGGGTGCCACCGTTTCCCTTCCTGCTCGTCAGCACCCTAATCCCCTGCGCTCCTTTCGGTGCCATTTATCGTGTATTCACACGAGCAACATCCTCACAGAATATTCTAGTGGAAGAAAAAGCGAAAACACTGCTCACAGAGCCCAAGTTCAGTCCCATGTTATGTTGAGCATTCACACGGTGCGGAATATCGGGAGTGGCGTACTGCGCATTTAGCAGACAACACCGTCAGCGTGTTTGCCTGTCGTCTGCTACGGAATATCTTGTGGCTGTGTAGCAGGATATTCCCAGCGGTTAGGAGTGTACGTGAAGACACGACGTTGAGCGCTCGGGCTCACGTGACAGCAGAAAGCCACAACGCTTTTCGCATCTTCCGCTTCTGGGGAAATGTCGCTCGTGTGAAAAGATGGTTACTGACATACGCTGAGAGACTAAGTGGTGCTTTTAGTAAACGTACCGTATTACCCGCATTAACCGGCATGCCGGATAATTCGGGGAAGTCCAGATTCTGCCGCTCCCAAATTTGTTATTTTTCGGCATCCCGCAAAATTGGGGGAACAAAAAAAAAAAAAAGAAAGAAAAGGAAAAACGGAGTCATTCGTGCTGGTAACGACTAATATTTATTTCATCTTTGACTGTGTTCAAGAACGTGGCACTCAGTCGTCATCGCCTTCCGTGCCGCTGTCTGTGTCCGTGAGGCCGGATGGGTCCTCTGCTTGAAGAGATGGCATACCTGTACACATCAATTCCCGCAAGGAGCTGTGAAGCACGTCCTGGTCTTGGCTTCCAACCATCCACATTACACAAAGGACTGCTTGATGAGATTGTGGGATACCATATCCCATGCTTCCATTACCCATTGCGCGACGGTCAGGTAGGAAGCGCTTCGTCACTTCCCAGTTTTCGTGAACTCCGCGGCCCATTGCGCAGCCAATCTTCCCAACGCTTTCTCATGGCCGCCTTGAATGGCTTGTTCCACACGACGTCCGCCGGCTGGAGGAGAGGTGTCAGGCCTCCTGGAATGACTGACAGCGACGTATTGTAGTGCTGTTTGAAGCTTGTCTTTGTAGTATTCTTCAGATGTGCTGGTGCACCATCCATCACGAGGACAGTCTTGGGCTTAAAAAAGGCTCCCGGACGTGCACCCCAAACTTTCTGTTTGTAAGTGTTAATAAGTTCTGCTGTCATGCTGCCCTTCATAGCAACAGTCACCACAAGTTCGTTCCGTCTGCCATTGCACTCAGGACAACGGTGTATCTCAGCTTCTCTTTTCCAGTAGTTTTACATCTCACTCGCTTGACTCCCTTGAAATCGAATGTCCTGTTCTGTGGCAGATCGAACCAAAGAGGAGTCTCGTCCATGTTCCCTATGCACGATGGTGGTAAACCACCAACAACACTGTTGTTGAAGTAAAAAAAGCTGCAGCACAACAGACTTGCATTTTCCGGAACTTTCTGGCCTACGCTTGTGACCGTCCTGCACACAACGTCATATCTGGTCAAGAAGCGGTCCAGCCACCCGTTTCATGCTTGGAAGTCCTGGGACTGACCATCACTGTTCTCGAGTATTTCTTGGGCGCGGGATTTTATCGTGCAAGTAGAAACCGGAAAACCGTTCTTACGTTGGAGTGTTATCCATGCTGAAAGTTCCTGCTCCACATCAGGAAACTTGGCCCGTTTCTTCTTCCTCTCCTCACTTGAAGGAACGTTTCTTCGCTTTCGAATGCAGATGTCACTAAGTGAGGCGTATGAGCGAAGTTGGTCCTTGCTTTTCATCCAGTCTTGGAGGCACTGACGAGGAATTCCATGGGCCCTTGCCGTAGGCTCCCGTTGAGCTCTTCCAGTGTCTTGAGGACGTCCAACTTAAAGGCAATGGAATAACTGCGGCTGTGGGAACGGCCACAGTGCCGTTCTCATTTGCCGTTCTCCGAAATTTTCATGACACCGCTGAACCCAAACCGGAGCAGAGCCGTAAAAAATAATAGCGGTAACCGGTTCGCAACAAAACGGTTCGGACATAAAAGAAGTCAGCATAAGAGTTCCTCTCTATGCCCGAACGAAGGCACATTGGTATCATCATCACTAGAGGGCGGATCCGCATGCAAATGCATATTTTTTCCTTGACATGCTCTTGGGTCTGGGAGATACATAAGCGCATTTCATAGCAAGTAGAGACGATTCAACATGGTTCTTAGGTGCATGAAAATGCATATTCTGTACATAACCGCATATTTCGCATTTTTGTTGCATATTTTCCGCTGTGTCCGATATGACGCATTGATTTGAGCTCCAGGCAACACTACCGGTTCATGCTAACCCCACATGATCGTTCCCCGCTCTAGGCCTGGCATTTTTCAACCACTGCTAACTTCGAAAGTCATATTTTTGTACTGCAAGCCGACGATCTGACGTGCTGCTCGACTCATACCGTCTCTTCGCCTGCTTCCTCAATTTCTTTCGCGCGACGACACTATGACCTTTGACTGGCACGCGCGTCCATCGCTTGGGCGCCGCTCAGCCGGGAGTTGTCACTTCAAGCGTCTGCGCCTGCCTGGCATGCAAGCGTGGAAAGCGTCGTCCCGCAATGCCGAGACCTAAACCTTCAAGTGCGTGTCTGTACAAGAGATGGACGACAGAAAACCCGGATCTGTCGACGGACGGAAAAGTGCTCTTCTGCAGGATATGTGAGAAGAAGGTAAGGATGGAACCCTTTTAGAGAGACAGGCGCAACTGCATTTGAGTACCAGCGGCCAACGAAGCCGGGCATGAACAACTGTCAACATTTGACGTCGATTGCGTTAGTGGCATGGTACTCCTCAGTGGTCAATGAGCAGAAATATTTCGAGTAAATATTGCTAATCAAAGCTGTGAAAAAGAATGAGTGGTTGCGGCTCAAGAGAGAGCTGTCTTCCGCGTTTTTTCGCTGGGCGCCGGGGGTTAGCGCCTCAACAAGTTCTGTTGTGGGTGACTTTTTCTCTTTGTGAGAGCACCAAGTCGCAGATAAATATATAGAGCACTTATGCCACACGTTCCTTTGCCGCCTGAGCCCGTTGTCACAAGATGGGGTACCTGGCTCGAGGCAGTCAACTTCTACGCAGATCATTTCGACAGCCTGAACGACGTGGTGAGCCGATTCAATCCGGAAGACAGCAGCGCAGTAAGAGAGGCGCAAACGCTTTTCGAGGATCCACTGCTTGCTGTAGAGGTCCAGCTAATCAAAACGAACTTCACATTTCTCGCAAGCTCCATACGAAAGCTCGAAACGGGTGGCCTGCCCCTCTTGGAATCCCTGGACGTTGTGAACCAAGTTGGCGAAGAGCTGGCAAAAATCACCAGTCCGGTTGGCCGGCATGTTTTCAGGAAATTCGAAGCCGTGCTCCAAAAGAACCCTGGATATAGCACCCTAAAAGGCAGTCGGCAACGTTATGGCTTTGGCGCCCAACGCTACCCTGCCCGAAAACGTGCCAGCAGGAATACTGCCTGCCTACAAATATGCCATGCTGACAACGTGCGACGTAGAGCGCTCCTTCTCCAATTACAAGAATATTTTGAGCGATAGGCGGCAGAAGTTCACAGAGGAGAACATTGAACGCTACATTGTGTCAAACGTTTTCTACAACGGCTTCAGCCCTTGAAACCTGCGTTTGCCTAACCCTGGCATTTTTCTGTGTTTGCGAATACGACGTTTTCTCTGTATTATCTGCAATAAAGATGTTGCTGTCACGTTATATTAACTTTACTTCGACTGCTGTACGACGTAACCTAAGATATAGTCAAAACTGTCAACTCAGAAGGTGCATATTTTTACTGCATAGTACGACCAATTTTAGTGCATAGTAGCATGCATATTCCCCGACTTTTTAGTGCATATAGATCCCCCCTCTAATCATCACGCGCCTATATCATGGATTTCAGAAATTTTCACCTAGCAGTCAGACGACGACATATAGTAAGTATACTTTCAGTGTCTTTTTAACACGTTGAAGCGCAGTTGTCCTTGTAAGCGCCGCGGCTAGCGCCCCACGCACGCGGTGATGCGGCGTCTACTCTTCAGAGACGAGGTGCCATCACTCTTAGAAATGAGCTTCACCGCATAGCACGCTCCTAGCCAACCACCATCTCGAATGATATCGTTATCTGCCCTGATTTGTTGAAAACGGGAGGCGTACGCCTTTTTTGTGACAATTATGAACAGCATAAGTGTCACAAAAAGGCGTACGCCTCCCGTTTTCAACAAATCAGGGCAGATAACGATATCATTCGAGATGGTGGTTGGCTAGGATCGTGCTATGCGGTGAAGTTCATTTTTAAGAGTGCACGCGGACGAATGAAACAGGAATGGAGTAGGCCAATTATGTAGCTCTACAGGACGAATATATGATCAAATAAGCGCCCAAGATTTCTCTTTACACGTGAGCAGTACAAATTAAACAAGTCAGAAACATGAGAAGTGGAGAAGGAGCGTACGCAGAACGGTGCCTGTTTGATTGGTCGTGGTTTGAAAAGTAAATGTGGTTCTTCTTATTGGTAGTGCAGTTGTGTCGTGACACATTGCTTTTGTGTTGTGGATAAACTAGTACAGTGCTGTGAGCTCGGACAGAGTAAGGCTGGCGGCTTATTTTCGACATGCTTCAGTACGGTTTCAGATCGATTCACGCTGCAAAGGCAGTGTGCCGGCAAGTACTGTCGTCTATATGTTACGCTGTCCATCTTATTAGGCTTCCTTTAAGTGTATCTTGCTGGCACTGCGCGTGTGAAAAAAGAGATTTTGGGAACAGAAAGTAGCAGGACTACACCGCTTCAACAGCGTGGACTCTATTTGGAATAAGTGTTCATCCATTTCTCATTGCTCTCGCTAAAGGGCTACCTCACCTCTAGAGAGTTATTAGCCACGCATTTCCTGATAAATGCAGTTTTATGGAACATATAAAACGGAAGCGTTGAACCGGTTTGCGAACCGGTTCGGTTTTTGGCGTAGCCGAACCGGAACTGAACCGGAACGAAATCAAAACAATGCGAACCCTAACCCGAACCAAACACGTATTTGTTGCGGTTCGACACCCTGGTTCTGCCGTACACAGATTTGAAGGTGTAGCTGTATAGTTTCTTGAATTTAACAGTATCCTTACGATTACCTAAACTGTCACGTGCAATACCATATTTTCTCGAATATAAGACGACCCCCGAGTTCACTGTACACGAATTTGGAAAAAAAGTGAACAGGGCAGAGGCGAGAGTTTTCATTTTCCCGGAGGGGGCAAGGGCGCACTGCGAAGTAAGTACTCTGGCGGGGGGGGGGGGGGGGGGGGGGGGGGGGGGGGGGGATATGTTTATTAAGAAAAAAAAAAAGGAAAGGTAAGCCAGATGGATGTCGGCTTGTTATTCCAAAACAAAAAGTAAAAGGGGAAGTCAAAAAAGGCAAAGAAAATAAGAAAACAAAAAGAAGGAAAGAAAAGGAAAAGAGAAATGAAGAACACAAAACTAAAGCGAAGAATCACACACTCTGGCGGGATCCTATGATGTATGCAGAACTGGTATAGAAATAAGAGGAAGGAAGAACAGAAAAAGCAAAACAAAAGAAAAAACAGAGAGAACGTAAACAGTGAACATGTGCACAACTGAAGGCATTACGCCTTTGAAAACTAAGTGCAAAAAGAACAAAATGTATTGAATCCTCGGTGTCTGACTCGAAATGCGCGCAAATAATGAATATGGTCAATGAAATAGAGCAGCGGGAGTTGAACCCGCTCCCAACGAATATGCATTCCGAAGATCCTACCGTTCCACCTCACTGGCAGCTGCTGGTACCTTTTCGACTGCTTCCTTTCATTGATCTGATTGCTTTGGGTGAAATTCAGGCTATGTGTTGTGTCATCCTCTGTTTCTTCGCCTCACCTTCTACAGTGATAATGAGTATGGTGGGCGGATACATATTTTACAAATTGCAAGGTGCATTTTTGGGTTGGTGCCTCTTCGCTCTTTTGACCCGGGCGCGCCGAGCCCCAAAGGTTGATGTCAGTCTCTTAGCGGGACTTCCCGGGGAAGGCGGCGCCCCCCCTAGTTCATGTTCCGGGGGGGGGGGGGGGGGGGGGGGGCAAGGGCCCCCGCGCCCCCCCGCAGTCGGCGCCTATGGAACAGGGAGTGGGAGGCGGCATAGCAGTTGGAATCAGTGCACAATACCATTTATTTATCATCACTTTCTACGCTACTGTGTTATTTGTTGCTAACTACACACAGCTCATTGTCCTCTGTTCTGTCCAAAAAAGTTAGACAAACGTCGACCACATCGTCAGGCCTAATGCACCAATTGTCCAAAATTCAGTGTGCTGGCACAATTTTTGGTCTCTGTCTGTCGTTTTAGCCACCTTGTAGCACTTATTTCCGATACTTGAAACCACCTTGCCACCGCTAAATTGTTGCTGTATTTACGAAAATGTTAACTTTTCATAAAAGCGCCGGAGACCATCCCGGACCGACGCCGTGACAGTGAATGAAGAACGGACCACCAATGAACGTCGTTTCGGCCGTCCCGATTTTGCCCGTATTGCCGTATTTACATCGCACTGACCATGCGCTGACACATCAACACATGATATCGGTCACGCCACGCTATTAACTGATACTGTCACCCTCTTCCCCCTCTCCCCTGACCTCGCATATTCAAATATAAGGCGACCCCCGACTTTGGAACACTGGATTTTGGAAAAAAAGGTCGTCTTATAATTGAGAAAATACGGTAATGTCAATGTGCCAATGTGCAATAATTTTCTGGTCATTCTCAGGAGGGATGCAGCACTGGTGTGTCCACAGAGGCCACCTTAGAGTACCAACTGCACTTCCCTTTTCTCAAAATAAACATTAATTACACTTCCAAAACATTGAGAATTTGCAACCTTCCTTGTGTGCACCGTGGATCGTTTGGGCTACAATGTGCAGAAAATTGGATCCTTGGATGGCAAAAGCTATTTGAGGGTGTTTAAAAGAACGAGTCGCCGATACTATACCTTTAACCCTTTGAAGGGTGGGCAAAAATTACAACTGTGTGCTAAGATGGGTAAGGCTTCATAAACAATGTACACACCTGATGAATTGCGGAAAGTTATTTGTCAAATATTCCTACGAATACTATTCAGTAAGCCTCTGACAGTCATCAATTCAAACGGGGACCTTTGTACACACTGGTACACCCGTTTCCTCGCTGTACCGTTCAAAGTGTGAATGAACAGAGCCTACACTCAGACAAAACGGTTACATCATAAAGAGCATGTTAAAGCAACCTACCAGCCAGCCAGATGAGGAAGAAGACCTCCAAGAATAGATAGCCGAGCTTGTCAGCTAATACTCCAGCCACTAGAGACACCACTGCCAAGCCAAGATTCTGTACTGATTGCACCCTATTGAAGAACACATTACTATAGAGATCACTATCGCTGCTCGTGCAGGATAACAAACGACAATTGTGTTTGCTTACAAATTTGCTATAACAAAGAGCAAATTACAATAATTATTATTTCATAAATTCACACACAGCAAATCTGGATGGCACAAAAGCAAATTAAGGGGTTGTTAAAGTATGTTGTGTGTCATGCTATCCATCCAGATCATTCCAGACCCTGTAAGAAGCTCGTCAAAATATTGATATTTAAAAGAAAGATTTTTATGTAGAACAACAAACTGCACTTTCATAAAACGTGTGTTAGAATTAGGGATGTGCCAACCGAATCCGTGAATCCTGGAATCCTTGAATCCTAGGCAGGGATTCGAGATTTGCGAATCCGAGTCCCAGTGCCCAAAACGGCGAATTGAATCTTTCGAATCCACCGACCACGTTTGTTCGTTTCTTTTTTTCAAGCTGGCGCCTCCGGAGGATTGACGGGTGTTTTCTTGTTTGTTTGTTTGTTTACACTGCTCTGGACTAAAAGAGTTCAGGCAGGAACTGTTACGTTACAAGTTTAAAAGTAATATGGTTTTGCTTTTGATTGTTCCTTTTTGTTGTATGGAAATAATTCAGACTCGAGAATCTATATATTTCTTGTAGTCTATGAACAATATGTTAAGTAAACTATATGGGTATACTTTCTCCCGAAACTGAACTATTATATATTTTTTTCATTAAACAAATGTATATCGTATTCTGCTTCAAAACACTCTCCAGTAGAAGTTTTTTTTTCTTGGCTTTTTTAACTCTTTTTAAAGATTCAATATCGTAAGATTCGTGGATTCACAGAACCTTCCTTAGATTCGGATTCGGATTCGCAAAATTCTGGATTCGTCCCATCTCCAGTTGGAATAAGATAACCAATGTGTGGTGTCAATCAAGCTGCTTTTGACAGCTTTTTTGCTCGCTTCCTTTTTCGCGAAGTATATTGTGAATAACTAAATATTATTATTATTATCAAACAGGCTAAAAACAGCAGACAAATGCAACAAAGAGAAGAACTGGACAACTCAAGAATTTGTCATTACGAGTGTCAATGTGCACTTGTAGCTACCTTCTCTTTTCAGATGGCAACACACGGGCTACCATTTCTGTTTTGAAGTGGACCGCATTTGTAATTATAAATCATCATTCTATATACAGTCGAACCTCGATATAACGAAACCCACGGGGACTGCAATTTCTTTCGTTGTATCGAACATTTCGTTGTACCGAATTGAAGGTCACGGATCGCGACCCTTGCGAGGGCGCGCGCTGTACATAAGCGTCGATAACTCCCGCTACGCTGCGGAAAAGCTTTTTGTGAAAAATGACAACAACTACAAATACAGCACCAAAGTGTACCTACGGTATTTTATTCTTGCGTGAAATAGCCGGTTATACGCGTCTGCGTCGTGCCTAGAAGACGCGGTGTCACGCATTGTTCGTACGCCGCCGAAGCCTCCGCAGCTTTCTCCATATCGTGTTGCGATCTCCCGCAAACCTTCTACGTCTATGACAGTGCATTTTCCGTAAGGCTCCCGTTGCTACGGCATGTTTGTCCCCGTCAAGAAAATCATCTAGGCTGATTTCGTCACTTCCGCCGCCACGCGAACGAAGCGTTTCCCACGCGCGCGATGGCGCCTTGCGTCTCGTGCTCTTTTTACTTGGCTGCAACTAGAGTGGCCCTAGCTGCAACCGGACAGTTCAAAACAAGCGCGAAAAGGAGACGCCTCGGAAGAAAATCCCTAACCTTTCAATGACTCAGATTTCCTTTTGTAGGCACCAGATTCCTCCCGACCCTAATCGCACGTGCCATCTTTCGCCGCGGGAACAGGACGCTGCTTGCGCCCTTTGTTTTCGTGACCCTAAAGTCGGCTTTGGGGTCATAAACCTTATCTCGTCCTTTCGCTGTATCGAGGCGGCGGCTAAAAAGTGTTTCGTTGTAGCGGGAGTTACAATACATTGATCTCTATGGCCCTCTGCCGGGGAATCCAAATTATTTCGCTCTATCGCGAATTTCGTTGTAACGAGGTTTGACTTACAACTCTGGCTCCTGCCAGTAGTACTACAGCTCATTGTACCTTGCTAGAGGAGCACCAATATTCCCCGAATATTAAATTACTCAAATGGTCACCCTCTCGGCACTTTGCCCGTCTACCCTTCTGCGAAGTTTCTGCCATTCTCACAGCCCGTCAATCGTACGACACCTGCGATGCGTTTGTCCTCGAGCTGGTCTTCCTCTTTTGTGCGCAACCTTTGTTTGCCACGCCAGCATCAGGGAAAGAAAGGGACGCTTATCCATTCAACTTGGTTTGTAACTGCAACTGGTTTTACGTGGGAGCAACCTTGCAAACCTTGCTGAGATGTGACAGAAAGTGAAACTAAAATGGATTAGTACTCAGGATTTGGAGCCCTTGTGGGACACTTGTCTCCCCAATGTAATTAAGCTCGTACGTATTGTTAGGACATAGAGCGGGAATGAAAGACAACTGTCAACCAGAGGCAGTAGAATGAGGCTGGGCTATTTCAAAGAGCACAGTTACCTGTTATCCACCACAATATAGTACACCCTTATTAAAACAAAGTCATCGGGACCAGAAAAAAAATTCGATATAACCGGCATTTCGATTAAACGGGAGGACCATAAACAGCACGAATCGCTCACGATAGTGTGGACACTGCGTGGGGACGCGTTTGAACAAGCATTTTTGAGAAGACCTCCGTCAATAGCGCTTGCGCAAACCTCGTTTATTGCGGTGTGAAAAAGAGTGGTCAAATTTTGGCCAACCACCATTCCCCACCTGCTCGATACCTCAGATAAGGGACTTAAGTGGTGCCATGACAAAAAAAGGAAAGCAACAGATGCCCAACCTTAAGTACAGGGGCAGCACATGGTCAAAGACGCACACACGCGATCTCTCTCCCCTTCCTTCCTGGACATGGACATGGAAGCCCAAAAAGCGTACATCACGTAAGCGCCAGTACAGTAAGCACGCACGTAAGCGTACATCAGTCCGTTTATTGTTGGGTAACTCCCCGTGTGTTAGTTGCCGGATAACTCCTCATGTACTTTTAAATATTTAATTTTATTATTTAAATTGAACTGGGCTTGGACTGTACCACAGGGCTTGCCCTCACAGTCCTGCTTTGCGTACATTTTGCAATGTTGACTAAATAAAGATTACGATTGGATCGCAGTTCAACATCATTACCTCGTGATTCTGTCGCCGACTCTGGGTCGCTGCCTCAACGCTCCTGTAGGTTAGGTATTCATACTACGTGGAGTCGGCTCGCGGTAAACTTTAAATAATGCAGTTCAAAATCCAGGCGTTTCGATTGGGACCTGGTGAAACTTAGAAGAAAGCGATGATTCCTAAAAAGTGGTTTCGTGCTAACAAGGGCTTACTGTATACGTATTGCTTGGCCAGTTCAATGTTTGTCTCCTTCGCTGCCTGCAAGGCTACAGCAGACATCCAAACGACTTTCCGTTGGCGGCATCATGCCTCGAGTCTGTTGGCATTGTTCTATCTGTTACGGGTTACTCATTTAATAGATTGTACAAAAAAAAGAAGATATTTGGGAAATCAAACATTTAAAGTGGGTGTATGATGATGAGTCACATATGTGATCTGATGACACTGTTCGAGCAACGTAATATTACGATGTTTCTCTTTATATTGCGATATGAAATCTTGGGAGCACACCGCACCGCACATCAACCCATATGCTAATAAGCACACCAATAAACAGTACTCACATCCCATAGGCAGTTCCCAGCTGATGTTCAGGAATGCATAGTGCAACAGCGGACCAAAACCCACAGGCTAGCAACGAATATGCCAATCCCATCATCACCTGTAGGGATGTGTGCAGAGTAAGAATAAAGTACACACTATAATACAACAATTTAGGGCTATCAAAGTCAAATGCCCTGCACTGGTATCCTACTCAGCGTGAAGTAGTTGTTTACAGCAGTGGTCCTTAACTCGTAATACATATTAAACTGCAATGTCAGCATCACTTTGATGGACCCACTAGCTCTAATGGTACAAAAAAGAATGCGTCTGGTTACACAGAAATGTGTGCTCTGCATAATCAGTGGGACAAGCTTCGTGGAACCTCAGTTGGGAACAACTGATTAATAGGGTACCATTCATGAAAGTGACTGCTGAAACTGACTGTTGATTGCATAATTCCAAACTTTTGCAACAGCTCCATTTCAATTTCTGCGGTACAGAAAGTTTAGCAATGCAACCATCTAATGCTCATTAAACAGTTTACTTGTTGCTTTCCTAACTACCGATGGCCATGATTCATTTAATTTCATCTAACGCATGCATGAGTTAGAAGCTTAGATTACTTTTACGTTATACAGATATTATATTGAACAACAAAAGAGGCAAGTGAGCTAGTATAACAGGTTTGCAGACAACATCTTCCTTGAGGTTCATCAGGGAAAATCAATGTGAGAGGAGAAGATGTCTTGTCCTCTCTCCCCTATTCCTCAAACTCAAAGGAATATGTTGCCTATACACGTATACCCTCTGGTTTCTATCTTATCATGTACGCAGCCTTCTCTGCTCTTTGCATCCACTATGTTCTAGTAAATAAAATGGTTCACCGATTGACTTAATGATACTTGAAAGATACACATTCTATGTCCTCTAAAAGAGGCAGTATGGTTAGCTTTAATCTCAAGACCGACAACACTTTCTTTTAAACGAGCCTTTTTCTATACAGGGTGTATGTTTAGGGCCCTCAGTTTTCGGGTTTTATTTTTTGTGAAAATCGGAGGGGTAAATTCGGGTTGAAAATCAGGACCTGCCAAACAGGGTAAAATCGGGTGATATACTGAGAAGTGATGTATTTTCGGGTGAAAAAAAAAACAAACTTTTATGTGTTGAAATTAATTAATTAATAATTGGGGGTTTATGTCGCGAGACAACTGAGATCATGAGCGACGCCACAGCGGTTGATCTGTGGAGTGTTGAAATTAAGTGAAAGAATATTTATTAAGAGACTGGTAGATAATTCACTGTATAACCACTAAGGCTTGCACTGGCCCCTTTGTATAAAAAGAATAAGTTGCATGTTCAGTAAAGCATCATCCATCGATGAGCGTTGAGAGCATGCTCGCGCTCGCGTTGGTATGCCTCGTATATCGTTGGCTGTTGCTGTATCCTCTTTACTACTCCGCGTACTTTGCTGATACAAAATACTCCCTACAAGATTTGAAAGTTGGCTTCACCTAACACTTCCGTGTATTGCGGGCAAACCCACTTCAAGGAACGCCGAGCGTTGCTTAACTCTGTTTCTTCGCTGTTTAGCGTGATTTTTCCTGGTTCCTTTGCTATTTTTGGTAACAGCACAAGAAAGGGTCTCGTCGACGTCCACGGAAAGCACTAACAGTACAAAAATCCAACACTGGACTGAAGTTTTCAACTTACTTATTGACACAATCTTTCATGTAGCAGACTACATTTCTTGGTGTGAAAAACACAGGGCATTTTTGGTACGAAACCAGGGTATTACTTTGGGTGGCTTTGCCATTCTGCAAGACGGCTTCACCTCATTATTTAAACAGATTTTGAGGGACAAGGGAAGCTGTCATGGCCCCATTAATCTAACTTATCACTAAACTAACCAAGTTGATGATGTCTTAGGTTAGTTTAGTGGAGTTAGGGTAGATTAATAGGGCCATGGCCGCTTCGATAATGAAGTTGGGAGTGCGAGGCAAGCTGCCACAGCCGCACTAATCTAACCTAATATATCACTAAACAAAGTGTATGATGTCATAGGTTAAAGATGGCTTTTCCGTAACACAAATAAATGAATCGAAAAGTTCCGCTAAATCTACAAACGTACAACACTAAGCATTCGTTGAAGTGGGCTTGACCGCAATACACGGAAGTGCTAGGTGAAGCCAACTTTCAAATGGTGACGCCTACCAAAGGAAAATTTTTCACGCTAGAAATTGGACCTGCATGCAAGCGTTCACAAATCCAAATCAGACGTGTTTTCTTTACTTCACCAGCAAGACGCGGCGCGGTCGGGAGCAAGTCGGGAGCAAGTCGGGAGCGGTCGCGCGATTGCCGTAGTTCGCGCGTGTGCGGATCAAGTCCTTGGTTTCCACTTTCGCAAGCCCGGTTTACGGGTTTTATCGGGTTAAACCCGAACTATTTTGATGTAAATCGGGGGGTAAAAACGGGCTTTATCGGGTTTTACCCGAAAACTGAGGGCCCTATGTATGCTCTAACGTGTCCAGAAATTTTATTTAAAGTGAGTGATAAAAGAGAATTGAGCACTACTTCTCAGCTACTTGACTAAGAAACAGGTGCTACTAGAGAAGCAGTACCTGTTTCTTATTCAAGTAGCAGAAAAGTACCACTTGCTTTTCTTTTATCGCTCGCTTTAAACATAATTTCTGGACATGTTAGAGCAAACACCCTGTTAGGGCCCTCAGTTGTCGGGTAAAACCCGATAAAGCCCGTTTTTACCCCCCGATTTACATCAAAATAGTTCGGGTTTAACCCGATAAAACCCGTAAACCGGGCTTGCGAAAGTGCAAACCAAGGATTTGAGCCGCACACGCGCGAACTACGGCAATCGCGCGACCGCTCCCGACCGCGCCGCGTTGCAACGGGTCAAGTAAACAAAACATGTCGGGTTTGGATTTGTGGACGCTTGCATGCAGGTTCGATTTCTAGCGTGAAAAATGTTCCTTTGGTAGGCGTCACCATTTGAAAGTTGGCTTCACCTAACACTTCCGTGTATTGCGGTTAAGCCCATGCAACTTAATTTGCATTAAACATGCAACTTATTCTTTCTATAAACAGGGGCCAGTGCAAGCCTTAGTGGTTATACAGTGAATTATCAACCAGTTTCTTAATAAATATTCTTTCATTTAATTGCAACACTCCACAGACCGACTGCTGTGGCGTCGCTCATGATCTCAGTTGTCTCGCGATGTAAACCCCCAATTATTAATTAATTTCAACACATAATTTTTTTTTTCACCCGAAAATACATCACTTCTCAGTATATCACCCGATTTTACCCTGTTTGGCAGGTGCTGATTTTCAACCCGATATTTACCCCCCCCCCCATTTTCACAAAAAATAAAACCCGAAAACTGAGGGCCCTATGTATAATGGCTTTCTAGCTAGCCTCCCACAGTCCCACTCAGCAATAGTAAAAGACTACATGCGTGACACACCACTTATTACAGTGTTGCAGACTGAGTGCTCACCATTGGCAGCCAAGGGTTCACAAATGAGAATGCGAGCAGGGCATGGCAGCCAACTGTCACCACCACAGAGACGCACACCCACATCAAGTTCATGCCTGTGTAGTCGACAACAATGCCAAATATAGGCGATGCTATGGCAGAGATTAGGTAGGGCACACTGCAAATCAGAGCAAAGTACAATCACATTCGTGGAATCATCAAGGGCGACTCAAGAATATTGTGGTCACGTAAACATACCTGTCAACCGAGCTTGCTTCAAATTCTGGGAAATTATATTTCTTCAGAAACAGAGCCCTGCGATATAAAATAAGTACTACGTAAATACATTTTGAATAACAGAATGTGTGTGACAAGTCTGTAAAAAAAATGTTGCTTCGAAATATGAAGCACAAATGCAATTCATGTTGTACACTCAGACCACGACCTACTAGATTATAACGACCATGTCATAATCAGCAACCCCTATGAGGAGCTCGTCTCCACGATCCGCTAGGGGCGCTACTTTTCGGTCTGTGAGAACTGCATCGTGATTGGACAATAAAAATTCGAATTTTGAGCGCGCAGAGGCGTGGACGTACGACTACCATTGCAGACGACAGCAACAGCTCCTATGAAAACGTGTAGAATGATGATGATGATCAGGTTTAGAAAGAAGCATCTCTCATGGGACATCTGCCGTTTGTACAAAAATACTGAGGAAAGCTGAAGTACAAAGTATTGCAAAATTGAGGAAGCAAATAACCGGGCCGATCAGAAGCGCCACTGCTAGCTTCCGAATGTGGTGCTGGGAGGGGTGCCTATGACATGGTCGTAATTATCTAGTAGATTGTGACCCAGACATATATCCTCCTGAAAGGCTTTTGGTACTGTAGATCATAACACATATTTACATAAACTGTATAACCCAGGAGTATGTGGGACCATTAATTGTTTGTTAAAAGTTACCTCGAAGAAAGAGTAGAATACACACTTGCTAATGGTGCAAAGTCTGATCCACACTGAATAAAAACAGGTGTCCCGCTGTGTTCAATCTTGGGTCCTACACTTTTCTTGGTGTACATAAACGACACTGTACATACACCGTACCCAACACAGCTGGTATCATAATGCACGCAGATGCTACGACATTACTTTTTCAAATTAAAAAACTTAGGCCTCTAGAAACATTGATAAATAATTATCTCAAAGGCTTACACTACTAGCATAATAATAATAAAATAGTTCTGAATGTCAACAAAACTGCATTTATTATTTTTACGCCACTAAACCAACCGAAACAAAAAGTATATGGTTTCATCAACGCTAGTCTTAGAATGTGCTAGAGAATGCTTTACTTGCATGCTCTACATTTAGTAGCTGAAAAGACTCCCCAATCGCCTTTATGCTGATCACAAAATCTTATCACATGCACTAAGCCGTGGCAGCTCACGCTTATTTTTGTTGCACCTAAAAAAAAAAATGCTACACTCTGCTGGATGAAATTTTCATTCCCTATAGTAGCAGTCTGAGAATTGATTGCCGTCAACAAAGTCTACAAGGTTACTGCAGTTTTCCAGATCCCTAGGAATAAAAAAGTCGAACCCGCATATATCGAACTCGAAGGGGATCGGCAAATAATTCGATATATCGATAATTCGATATATAAAGCGTTCGTATTTTAACTGACATTCGCGTGTGCCATATTAATTACCATTTAATTGGGATAGTATGAAACAGGAGCTTACCGATTTGCATGAACGAGAGCAGAAACTGCACAAACAAAGCGGGCAACAGGACAGTTAACAACATTTATTTGGGACGGAAGAACTCCGTGAGTTGGGCTTGTCTCTTGTTGCGAGCCATGAAGTCCATTACACTATTTTCGATCTTCTCGAGGCCTCCTAAATGAGAAAGTCCAGCTCCTTCTATTGCCCCGCAGCAGCGACGAATGGTAGCGAAAGCCGAAGCGATCTCGGTGGCTGTGGGCATGACATCGTCGCCGTTAAGACCTCCCAGTGAGCCTTCATCGCCGCTTGGATCGACGTCGTCACCAGCAACGTCCGCTATGATGTCCGCATCCGTCATCTCTGCCACAACGTGCACATTGTCGTCGGCGCTTACAAAATCATGTGCCGTCAGATCAGTGGGAACGGCTTCTGGGAACTCTGCGACCTTTCGAAGCTCGTCATTCAGAGCGTACTCGAAGTCGTCATCGTCGTCTAAGGCATCCGCACACGCCTCATCTGCAACTGCTACGAAACCCGCTTTGCGAAAGCAGTTCGCTACTGGTTCACGCTTGACGTCATTGACGTGGGATGCCGAATGCTTCTGCTACCGAAGACTTCTTTTCTCCATTCTCAACACGTCGGATGATGTCGAGCTTGGTCGCGAAGTCCAGGTTCTTCCTTTTCTTAGTGTCCATGGCTGCCTCATTCGTGCAAACTTTCAAATGGTGGCGCCTACCAAAGGAATGCTCCGACGCCAGTTGCCACTGCGCACGACTCGGCCACGCGCTGCGCACGGCCGGCATGGACGATTCCATTGGAGGTCGCGTGCTCGGGGAAGGTAGCATGTAGCATGACGCATGACCCCGTGACTTCTCACTTCGGAGCGTGCGAAACAAAGCTCCGTGGGGTCACTAACTTCTCCCGTTGGCAGCCTGCCCTCATTTCCAACTCCTTTTCGTGTGGATGGCTTCATCCCTAATCTCCAAGCCGCGCTTTGTCCTTTTCAATCGCGAAAAATGTGCGGAAGTTACTAAGGGCGCGTCATAGGATTCCAGCGGTAGTGTGATATAGCCGATGACAGCGGTGCCGGCTGTTCGATATAGACGTACAGCACGCCTATACATTTACATGCTATTTTCAAGGGGATGTTTCGGATGTTCGATATAGGCGATAATTTGATATAACCGGGTTCGATATAGTCGGGTTCAACTGTAATGGCTTTGCCGTTTGCTAGCATGTTCTGCACGCTGGCGCCGATTACGTTCCTTCCTTGGAGCACGGGAGGAAAACATAGCGAAGAAAACAATTTTGCGACGGTGCAGCCAACCCTCTCCGGAAGCGAACGTTAACCAGATTGCAATGAGTCCGCCTTGAGGAATGTACCTCACACAATGGCCAGCTCGATAAGATGTTATTACAAGACAGGCAGTGGTGGTACTTACTTTCCGAGGCCGATGAAAGGAAATATAGCGACGTAGTATGAGACACAAATGAAGCAGAGTACCCAGAAGGAGCCCGGAAAGTCCTTGATGTCCGTCAGGTGCACCACTTCTCCCGTTTGTGCTGCTTTGCGGTTGAGGATGCGTTCCGCTCGCTTGTCCAGAACTCCGAGGACCAGAGCACACACCGTGGAGAATACGCACATGGCAGCAGCTGTAATCGGAAGACAAGGTTTAACGAGGTAATGACTATGGCACATAAGCCCTGCCATTGTCAACAGGGAGGAAGTGCATGATTTACCGATATTAGTGATTTCCAAGAACATTTCAAGGTGTGACTGCTTGTTTGTAATGGTCACATCCAGTTATTGCTGAAACAATCGTCAAAACGAGTAGCAAATGGGAGTGTTAAAAAGCAGAAATGCAGAGAATCCACTGGGAAGAGCAACAGTACTTTTTCGGTGCCTCATAGTTTAAGTGTTCACACCAACCACTGCTTACGCTCACTAGTGCCGCCATATTTGTTGCTCAGAAGAGAAATGACATATTCCTCGCATTATAAAACAGGATGGGCCAAGGATGAATGTTTAAAGTGGAACACACTGGGGACAGTAAGCAAAAGAAGAACTAAAACTGCTTTTAAAAAAATAACATACAGCACAGCAGTTCTTCAAAGTATGTTTTGTAAACAAAGATTTACCGTCCAACTTTCATGTAATGCAGGGGTTCTCAAAGGGGTTCTGCGGGCAGTTACCACAAGCGCGAGCTATAAGGAATGCGCACCATAGCGAGTTACAGTAGCAGCTAAATCCCTACTGGGGTTGTCCCACATATGCTGTATTCATTTGTTTCTTTGTTAGAATCAAAACAACTATTAGTTTTGTGTGATCCCAGTTGTGTTCTTTCAAAAGTAGACCTGGCGAGCTGGGTGGGGGTTCCTCCAGTGTGCCCGCAAATGTGCAGGTGTTCCCTAGGCGCACAAAGTTTGAGAACCCCTGATGTAATGAATTCCATGATGCAGAAAACTATCCAGTAGCGTATACGGAGAGGGGAGTCAAGTCCTGTAGATCACAAACAAAATACAGAAACCGACACTGAAGATTTTTGTTTAAGTTTAATTTGTACAAGCTTTCGCGTGGAGGTCCACGCTTCCTCAGGTACTATCCAGTCTAAACTATCCAGTCTATAAATGGAAGGCAAAAGTCTCACGTTGGAAGGTGTGGATGCTCCGAACAGTATTTACAGTACTTTCACTGTTCTTTGAACAGTCGCTGTTCAGAACCTCTACTCCCAACCTCAGGCCACACTGCACTGATCCACCTTAAAAGGAGACTTCGCAAGGATTCGAAAAAAATTAGGTGGCCATCATACCAAACACGGACCGCTCCCTCGATACCGAATACAACATTCGCATTCATTTTGTGAGAGTAATTAATTCGTAAATGATGACAATACCAAACCGAAACCAAAATGCAAGGCGCACAGCGGTTCGCCCGGAGGAAGATACTGTGACGTCACCCAGCATTGTCGTCTGCTATGAAGCTTGGTGAAGCTCCTGGATTTTGTTCAATTTCTGCTAAGTCACAACCCCGAAAACGATGCTAACAGCATATGCACGTAGAGTAGACACAAGCATACATGTTACACAGTTTGCTTTTGCATTATTCGAGGAAACTTAGCTTCAATTACTTTACCAAATATTGACTTAAAGTTTCCTGAGTTTGGGATTTTTCGACTTATCCCCTTACTGCATACAGAGGTTCAATTGTCGAAGGGACACGTGGTGACCCTACGTGACAGTCATGCATGCTGAACAGCCCACCACCAAAACCTATGTTATAGCAGTCACTATTACACTAGGAAACAAATGATAAGGAATGGTAGTCTAACACAAAATCATAATGGGTGCTTTGAAAGTAACGTGTTTCGGTGGACTTTGACATTCGACAAACATCTGACACTATCCATGTTCACTTCTCTCAAGATTACACTTTCTGAGTAACAATGTATTTTAATTGGAACTCTGCAGGCCATTAAAGTAGCAGTTTCTCATAAGCACTTCCAGGCACCAACAAAAATGTTTAGAAGGTAATCCGCAGTAAAAATATGGACTCACCAAGTAGGAGAGTGAATCCAAGACGAGTATGACCCTCATATTTTTCGGGCAAGGCCTTGTAGATGTAAGGCATGCTCATAAAGTTGGCCATGCTACCCTATGAGAAACAGAGGTCGCAATTATTGTCCAAGCGACAAATACCGAGTAGAGTAGACCACTCTTGACCCGATGCTCCGCCACCCAGAAAGGACAGATTTCAGTACAGTCAAACTCCTTTACAACGAAACTCAGGGGACAGCAAAAAAAGTTCGCAGTAAAGGTATTTTCGTTAAAAAGGATGTCCATTATTGGACCTATAGGCTCCAGCGGGACCGCAAAAAAAATTCGCTGTAGTGGTATTTTCGTTAAAAAGGTGTTCGCTATAAAGGAGTTTGACTGTACAAGTAATGTCTCGTCATGTGACCCTCCCCAGACGCCAGCATCGTTGCAAGGAGACAAACGCTCTCTCCAGAACATGACATCGCTGCAATTTGTGAGCAAAACATGACGTCACCTGCTCCTGCGTGTCATCGAAACTCATGGAGGTCAGCAGATTTTCAAAAGTTGATAGAAATGCACAACGCTCACGAACAGGGTTGAAATTTCGCATACAAAATCCTCGAGGCACCTTCTATTCATGGACTAAATAAGATAAACACCATTTTCCGGGTCCAGGGTGGCACTTTTACTCTACTCCTCCAATGAAAACGGAAGAATGTACCTTTTGATGTAACATTATCGATCTTCCGGAGAGAATTATCAATGTCTTATTTACAGGATGTCCCAACATTTACTAAAGGTAAATAAAAATAAGGGGGGCTGAATCAAAGGTGTGTATACATACCAGCCTTGATATGCTGAGTTGCAGACCAAAGACCATGTTGAGCTCCTTGCCCTTGAACCAGCTGACAGCGTACGTGTTCTGTGCAACAGCGAGCGACTCGCCTCCAACTCTAAACAAAACAAAAAAATACAGAAACAGTAAAATATAGATGCTAAGCATAGACAGCATTGTAGAAGTAGCTCAAGCAGTGAAACATAGAAGAATGAGCACAACACCCAGTTGCACAGGGTAGGTGCGGAAAGTGGCATTTACCTTTAATAGTTTGAAACGCACCGGCTTTCAACAAACATAACAAAATACAGTTAACGTTTTGGGTCCCATTTGAGTCCCATCATCAGAATGACGCTGTCCTGGTCGTCACCGGGACAGTGTCAGGACAGCGTCAGACCAGGACAAAGTCATTCTGATGATGGGACTCGAATGGGACCCGAAACGTTAACTGTATTTTGTTATGTTTGTTGAAAGCCGGTGCGTTTCAAACTATTAAAGATGTCTACTCCCGGCAATTGGACTATATTCAGTGTCATATACACGCACAGCTCGTATGCACGACGACACATTTATGAAAGCTACACCTACAAAAAAAAAGTTGTGGAAATTAAGCTCAACTTAACAAAATCGAAAAAAATGGCTAGGAAGCAAGTGAGCTGGTGAAGATGATGCATAATGTAAAAATCCCTGAGACTAGGGACCACGAAGGGACAGACACAACACGAAGTCTCAAAGACACAGACACAGACTTCGTGTTGTGTCTGTCCCTTCGTGTTCCCTAGTCTCTGGGTTTTTACATTATGCATTAACAAAATTGATAGAGCAACTGCATATTGCATTGCATAGTGCATTAGAATAGGCCATACACACGTCGTTATCCCATTTTTTTGTCTGTGCCTCTCGGTTTTCCTACATCATGAGAGCTCGTA
Source organism: Ornithodoros turicata (assembly GCF_037126465.1). Taxonomy (NCBI): domain Eukaryota; kingdom Metazoa; phylum Arthropoda; class Arachnida; order Ixodida; family Argasidae; genus Ornithodoros; species Ornithodoros turicata. The sequence continues at coordinate 3,859,704 of NC_088208.1, forward strand.
TCAAATTTTGTTTGCGTTAAGCCGGTGTGTGTAAGTTTCCTCATGATGTCCCCTGGCTTCTGGTCTATCTTCAATCATGAGAGCTGCAGCTTCAAAATGGAATGTCACGAGTAATCTGATGACGAGGCTACTCAGTGGTTTACATTTGATGTGGTGAATACAAAAGTGCTGCACCATGCCAAAAATAATTTGAAAGGTATACCTGTCAACCCACTTGAAGCCGTCATGAAGTATAATTTGTGGCTACCCAGCTGTGCTCCAATTGAGCATATTTTCTCTTGGTGGTATATTCATGACCAGAAGTCGTGGTAGTACAACGAACAAGAACTTTAGGACACCTTGGTCCTGAAGGCCAACGGACCTCATAAGCTGGCAAATCAGCAACATTCTAAGATTATACAATTTTAAGCATTGTGCTCCACTACCACTAGCGTTTTTCCTGTCTTTCGTCTAGTCCACTCCAGTAGTCATTTGTCTTGTTATTATATATATACACAAAACCATGAAGTTGCACAAAAATATACAGGGTGTCTAAAAAAACACGTCATTCGGACTTTATAAAAAAACGGGGTGACGGAAAAATATGGGGTAAACGGCATTTGTGTGGCAACTGAATTTACCACCTTGCAAAAATATTTTCAGTTTATTTTAATTAAAAGAAATTGAATTTCTTTAATTGAACTCCAAAATTTCCCAAGTCCACCTAACATTTTTTTTACAGAACTAGAGAGCCCGTAGCGAACTTAGTCAGATCCATCAAGAAATCAGCTCGATATTGCAAATGGAACTGCCCAAAAAAGGCCCGAAATTGAGGCTTCCGAGTTATGGGTATTCAACGGCGCACCAAATCAGTCGCAAAGATGCGCGGAGAGCAGGACATGCTCCTGCCCCCATGAAGCTAGATCAATTTATCGCCGGACCAGCGTGCAGCACAAGACGTGCCGATAACAAGGCGTGTGACATTCCACCATACGTTGATAAGCGGCAAAAAAAATGATTCCGCCTCTTTTTTCCCGTCCTATTTTTTTTACCTTCTATCTTTCATGGGGGCAGAAGCATGTCCTGCTCTCCGCGCATCTTTGCGACTGATTTGGTGCACCGTTGCATACCCGAAACTTTGAAGCCTCAATTTCAGGACTTTTTTTGGGCAGTTCCATTTGCAATATCAAACGGATTTCTTGGTGGATCTGACTAAGTTCGCTATGGGCTCTCTAATTCTGTAAAAAAAAACGTTAGGTTGACTTGGGAAATTTTGGAGTTCAATTAAAGAAATTCAATTTCTTTTAATTAAAATCAAATGAAAATATTTTTACAAGGTGGCAAATTCAGTTGCCACACAAATGCCGTTTACCCCGTATTTTTCCGTCGCCTCGTTTTTTTATAAAGTCCGAATGACACGTTTTTTGAAACACACTGTATATGAAGATGAATGTGTCACTCAATTACTTTTTATAGTTAGCTGTAGTTGTAATCGAATTACAATTCTCATTTTGTAATTGTAACTCTAATTCAATTACTTTTATGAACATGTAGTTGTAATCGTAATTAAATTACTTTTGAAAAGTAATTTCTATGGGTCTGTAGTTTCATCTCCTTGTTTCTGTTACGCACTATATCGAAGCTGCCTTTCTTTTTGGGTCAGTCTTTTCCTGTAGATTTAGCTCGCATAAATGTGCTGTCATTTGCCGCTGGAAGTTCATCTGGTAAGCAGGCAACTAGTTACGTGCGCAAATGCCAACGCAAATGGCTGTTCTGCCCACGCCCTGCATACATAGGGTTCTTTGTTTTCAAGTTTTATGATTTTATGATGTTTCAAATTCGGGAGGGAAAAATCTGATGCTATTTATATGCGAGAATTCGGGAAGAAATCGGGCGCTATGAGCTCTGTTTGATATGTCACCGGAAAATTTTCGGGTGAAACGCAGGGCATAGGAAATGAGCCACTGCTGTGACACTGGGACGAGAAACAAGAATCTTTATATTTCCGCTCGGAACTGGGGCAGCGAACGACCGCGGTATTCGAACACTTGACTGAGCTCCACAAAAGCTCGTCTTTTTTTCTCCTGCAGGAGGAGATTATAAAAGGAAGACAAATAGGTTGTCACCACTAGCTCTCTTTACGGATACAGTCAAACTCCTTTACAACGAAGCTCAGGGGACAGCAAAAAAAATTCGCAGTAAAGGTATTTTCGTTAAAAAGGATGTTCATTATTGGACCTATAGGCTCCAGTGGGACCGCAAAAAAAATTTGCTGTAGTGGTATTTTCGTTAAAAAGGTGTTCGCTATAAAGGAGTTTGACTGTATTATGATTTACTTTTCCGACGGTTTACCTCGAACGACAAGTTGAAGGACTGCAAGGATTTCGGGTAGATATCAGGGTCTTACCCGAATTCTTGAAAACTTGTTCGGGGGGGAACTATCGTCAAAAATCAGTTTAACCCGAAAATGAAGAACCCTAGGTATACACAAGAGGAACAAAGCGGGATAGTTGGTACAAGTTTGTACCAGCTTGACTGCAGCAATAGACGCAGAACAAAGGTAAGTTAGAACACAAATGGGACAAACCACCTGCAGGTTTGTCCCACACCCCCTGTATATTGTCTATTAAAGAACGGCACAGGATTGCAACCCACACCCTGCGATTTCTGGTCAGAAATGCTGTCGGTTACACCACGCTAGCTGCCCTCTCATAAACCAATGTCATCTAAGATGGAGAAGGCCTCACACTCCTGCATGTGCAGACATATAAAGTCGGGATGTCAGCCAATTGCCACAGGCGATTTCAAACACCTGAGGCTATCAGCAGCGGCCCACGATTGGTGGACTCTTAATGAGTATGTCACTTCATACAATGACCAGGCTTTGTTTATCTTGGTGGCACTGTGTAGAGCGCTATTGCAGCACAAGCTGCTCTGTGTTCTTGGGGCACTAACTACTTTGACAGAGTAGTACATGGCTTTTGCTTCTTCGCAGATGCTTTCATATTACACCGTGCTTCACCGCAACAACAACAATGCCAGGAACCTTCGTGGGAGCTCACCCTCACCAGTAATGGGAAGAGAGGCAAACAACTTACCCAAAGACAAACCGTCCAAGTTGCATCAACCAGAAGCGGTTGACAATTCCACCAAAGGCAAAAATCACCTGCAAACAAAAAGGAATACCGCAATTATTTGCAACAAGGTAATAGGTTCACGTGCAGAAAATATTATTATGAGGAACACAAACAAGTATTGTAAAAGTAGCAATTTTTGCGAGGACTTAATTTTGCGATCGAGGTTTTTCCGCGAAATTAAGGTTCCACGAAATATAGGTGGCGGGGATGAAAAAAAGTATGGGCACTAGAATTCGTGACGACATGAGCTCCACAGAGACAAATCGACTTACTTGATGACCTTTATTCTCACAAATTTCTTCTTGTGTAGAAATGTTCTTGTCAAACATTTCTATTACTGAAACACCACTTCAACATCAGTAGTTTATTCGCATAGTGTATGACTTGGCATTGTAGACACCTGCTTTCACAAAACCAGCACGTATGTCATTGTTACAAGATTTGAGTTTACGGTAAGCCTCTACGAGCCAGCCCGCATGTAGGCTGGCTAATTCTCGCCGTTGGCGACAGCAGTGTCACAATTATCTGATCTCCCCGATCCCGCGATTTCTGTTTCCGTCCTCTTCAACATGAATTTGAGAAATTAAGGTCACGCGAGATATTCCCGAAATGCACTCCCACATGAATTCGAGGATCATTAAAGGAACTAGGAAAGCACTTTAATCACTACCATTTTTTTGAACCAAGCGGTTAGTAAGCTTATTAAAATGCACCATGCGAAATAATACTATCAACAGGTGCATAAATATCGCAGAATTCGATTTTGAAAATCGCGACCGTGCGTAACCGTCGAGCCGCTTGCGTCATTTTGACGTCAGAAAAGTGGAGCCGCTGATTGGTTTCGAAGAACGTCGTCTGCTATGTTTCACTCGGAACCCCGCTGCAGCGGTGGAAGAAGTTTCTTTTGCTTTTTCTTTGGCTTATCAGATACAATAAACGAAGATTGGTCTACAGACATTGTTCAAGGTTAGGCCGTGAGATTGTAGAGGCCATCCTCATTGAACTCCCCCGAGCGAAGTCAACCAAAAATCGGTCAACCTCTCCCCACTTGACCTTGCTTTCCCTAAAGCCACCTTCCGGAGTAGGTGGATTATGAAAATAAACTTCAGGTGCCGGTTGAACGCTGTTCTGTCCGTGTCTGTGTTTTGTATGTTGTTCGCTATCGTGGTGACTGTTTCTTGTTGTGTTGTTGGTGGCAATACGTATAAACACAGTGCAGCACTAAGCGCTGCTTCAGTTCACGCCTCAAAATGATCGCTAAATCGCTATGACCACGAATTCCGTCCGCTATGTCATTATATCAATATACGCTATATCACTAATTCGCTATGATCACTAGTGCTTGTCACTTCGACTAGCAACTTTGTTAGCCATTCAGTTAATTCCTTATTCAGCTGAAGGAGTGTTCTTGCCCATACGTTGTCAGATACAATCCAGTGAAATCTATCGCAATATGCCGTCGCCGGCACATCGTGGCATCAGGAGTTGAACATTCATTGCCTGAGTTACACACCAACATAGCCAAGCAGTGTCATAAGACCACCACAATTTATGGTCAACTTACCAATCATCGAGCTAAACGAGAATTGGCCGATGCAGACTACAATGTGGATGACGCAGACACGCAAGTTTGAGTTCATCCGTGCTCGGCGCTATTTGTTTTGTCACCATATAGTGCATCAGTTTTATCCACCATATAGTGACCGACAACGCCGGTTAAGTTTGCGTCCGACGACATATCAGCGTGCACTGAAACAACACGTGACTAGCGTAAATTTTAGCTGACTATAAGATGCACATGTTGTGCGCAGAAAACTTCCAACAGCAAACTGTGACTAACCCAGCCATAATATTGCAAGCACAAACTAACCAACCAACATGGCACCCTGCTAAGCCAAATGGCTGCTAAATTTGTCTTTCGTTCGCTAAGACGACTTGGACACATATAGAAAACCCCTGAATTTGAGTGGTTAAATAGGGATGTTATGTTCTTAATCGCGGCATATCATCTTACGAAGCAGCATTTCCCCCTTTCCTTGTTTCCAGAACACGAATTTCGAGAACGGGGGTTTCACGACCAGGAATATCGAGGTTCTCCCTTATTCATCCCTTGACGGGGAGAAAGCAGGGGGAAAGAAAACGGAAAGAAAGAAAAGAAAACCAGTCAGCACTGACCCGGATAGAAGCGCGGTCACCGCTTTCAACTTTTATTACGTCACCAATGACGTTTTTTTTTCATTCTCCTCCTCGTTTGACCCGGAGGAGCGAGTCGAGTGGGAACGCGCGCGGCGATGTCCAAGTGTCTTTTTTTCTACGAAAAACATCGCGGACAGAAAAAATTTTCGTGTTGATCATCAAGTTAAGTTACCTGCTTCCACAACGTGTTCGGAACGGAAAATTTTTTAGATGGCTTTCAGAGCTCCTTTAAGACCTCAAAATTAACCACTTATACAGTAAGCAAAAAAAGAAAAAGAAGGAAAGAAAACACACTGAACAGAAGACTGCTATTATTTTCACTTGTAAGACTAATCTGGGTTCAAGGGTTGCTGGAAAGTTTGTAAGTTTGAGACAGCAAAGTTTTTTTATGTTGCCTACATCTGTACAATCATGTAACCAATCTGACCACAATGGATGCTCTCGCACTGTTCCTGCGGTCTCCCCACTGGTCCCCACTCCTGTCGTCCCCATACTGCGCCATCTATTGAAGACGGAGATAACCCTCTCTGGCACCTCAAGGTCGTGCGCATAAGCCTTTGTGAAAAAGGTCCATGCATCACTTATATGGGCCTCACACAGACCACAGCTGTGTCAACTGAATTTTTAAATTCCAGTGTACTCGAGAGTTCCAATTTATTCCAGTTTATTTTAATTATTTCAGTTCAACTTATTCACGTGGTGTCATCCACGGGAGAGCGCCGCTGTGGCTAACAGTTTTGCCTCAATAATGTAGTTCATCGGGTTTTCGCTGTCGGCCCACATGACATTCACCGTACACTTGCCGTTTCAAAATTATTGTACCGAGTGAATATTATTTATAATTTCCACGTTTTCAACGTTAATAAGCCTCTAAATGGCATATGGCAGCGGACGAAATCCGGAACGAAACTTCGAGGGACCTACATCATGGCGTCGATTTCGCCTTTTTGAAGGTAGTGCCCTCTGGAGGGGTGACGTCAGTGAATAAACCCTCTAACCTTATGGCTCCTTGATGCTAATAAATAAATTAGGGATGTGCCAACTGAATCCACGAACCCTAGACAATGATTCAAGATTCGCGAATCCGAATCCCAGTGCCCAAAATAGCGAATCGAATCTTTAGAATCCACCAACCACGTTTGTTCGTTGTTTTTTTTTTCAAATTGGCGCCTCCGGAGTCATTGACCGACGGGCGTTTTCTTGTTTCTTTGTTCACATTGCTCTGGACTGAAAGAGTTCTGGCAAGAACTGTTACATTACAAGTTGAAAAGTAACCTGGTTTTGGCTTTTGATTGTTGCTTAGGTTTATGGAAATAATCCACACTCGAGAATTTATGCATTTCTTGTAGTCGACGAACAACATGTTATATAAATTACGCTTAAGAAGAACTATATGGGTATATTTTCTCCTGAAACTGAAGCATTATTAAATTTGTTTTTCATTAAACGAAGGTACCATATTCTGCTTCAAAACATTTTTCACTAGAGGTGTTTTTTTTTTTTTTTTTTTCTGGCCTTTTTCAACTCTTTTTAAAGAAAGGATTAGAGATTCGTGGGTTCGTAGAACCTTCCTTGGATTCAGATTCGAAAAATTTTGGATTCGTCCCATCTCTAAAATAAATATGCCGTAAGAACCCCGATTTGTGACGACTTATCAGGGCCTTTGGCCAACAGATAAGTGGTGAATGCAATCAGCTCTAGCGCTGCATAGCATATGGCCCGCGCCGATTCAGAGTGGGCATTGTCCTATGCATGTTGCCTCGTACATAAGAACACAATTCCATGACGAAATCTGGCACTGGATATCTAGAAGGATATCTAGATATCATGTGTTCATTGAGGATTTGCAGAAAATGGGGTGCCTTTAAATAACCACTGCCTCCAATTCTGTCACCTGATAGTTGCTCCCCCCCCCCCTTCTAAATAAAAACGATTAAAGACGAAGTTTTGGTAATTAGCCACCTGGAAGATGGAAAATCTCTTAGAAAGCACAGTCCCTTGGCCATACAACCCCCTTGGAATAACCGCGTCAGCGCTGTTCTATTTTATTTTATTTCTTTAATTTAAAAAATATGTATTAAAAATAATGTGTAGTGCATCATGGACTAGTTGCTTCTGTGCCAGTAAACCAAAATCAACTTACGTAGTGTGAACAGGTGTGTGCACTCACAAGGTTTAACAGGTGGGAACTGAGATATTATGTTGAGGAGCTAAACTGTGGTACAGCTATACGCCAGTGCAATCTTCACTGTCCTGTTATGCTTATGACTCTGTAGGCTACTTGTCATAAAAATTTGGTGATAATGATAATAGTTTTTGTGATGCACTGTGGGGTGACTGGGACTCCATGAAATTCTGAAGCAAATTATGAAATTTTCAAGTGACAGAGATGGCCCTCGAGTATTGCCCATAAAAGCCTAAGCAACAATTCAGGGCTGATAATACTCATCTATTCAGCTTTTCCTTGCCGTGACTTGTGCATGCTGAAAGATGCTCCCCCGTTATAAATACTACTCCGAATACCAAATTACTCATAGACATCTTCTATTTTGTAGGGTCTGCTCAAATGGAAAGATCTTGTCAACCCAGCAGAAGCCAAGATATTTGTGGGAGATGGTTCCAGTCATTTCTCTGATAAGGGCAAACCAGCAAAATGCAGAGCAGTTAAGATTGGGTATCATTGTATGCCCACAAAGAGATGGGTCCAAAAGATAAGAATTTATTGCCGCGGTGGCCGCAGGAAGCAAAGTGGAAAGGATGCAACGCCAAGTCAATGAAGAATACCCTAAACACTATAAAATTCTACAGAACACAAAAACGCTGTGGACATTCGTAAATTTGGTATGGGACAAGCTTTCGTGCAGGAGGCTGCACTTCCTCAGGCTGCGGTTGTACCATAATATATTCACGAACGCCTTCTGTGTTATTGTGTTCCACATTCTTCAAATGACTGTCTTGACTGCTTTTATACATCTCTGCGCTACTATAAAATCCCCATCTCGCACTTTTCACCGTACCACCCAGTACACAAAACTCGCTTCGATCTGCATCCCAGCCACTGGGTTTACTGGGAGATGGTTTCATTACTGGAGTTATCGAACACTTAGGATCACCTTAAAAGAATATCATGTTCCACAGTTTGTAAGCTTCGTTAAATCCCACCTATGCCAACTGTTGAGGTATCGTATGCATCTGTGAAATGCATCTCGCTACCTCCTGCATGCTACAGGGTATGATCCTTAAACACATTCAAGTACAGCACATTCAAGCATGGCAGTCTTCAGCTAAAATGAACCCCCATGTTTGAAGGTCAGATTATGTTGCTTACAACGTGCAGCAGAGAAGCGCAGAACTTTTTTTTTTTTACATACCTGCCCCACAATGATAATGCTGGAAAAAATGATAGCCCCGAGACGTATGCCAAACACCCGGTCGATGAGGAAGCCCCCGAAGAAACAGAGGATCGTGTTGGGCCAAGAGTACCAAGCGTACAAGCTACTGAAGCCAGCTGTAGAAACAGCCATATCTTTTTCGATGTTGTCCTGTAGTGCACCAGGTCCGTCATAGCAGAAGTAACTGCCTGCCGAGGGAATATTAACGCACACTGTGAGTTCCGACAGCCTCGGAAACAGATGTTGTGGCACAATCTTAGGCGGTTTCTATCAGCATTAATGATTTGGCACTTTTTGTTGGCAAATATGGAAGTGATGTCAAGTGTCATTTATAAAATGTAGATCAGCAGTCTTTTTACCATTTCGCGATTCTTCACTACCGTGAGCAATTTTTTCGATTTAGAAGAAACATTTTTATTTTTCTTAGCAACCTTCCTTTTTATTTGAGGAAAGTAGCACGAAAAGAAATATATTGGAAAGTCTTCTATTGTTTATGATTTACGCCACGCGTACTGCTGACTTTCACTTGAGTTTGAAAACTGGATGACACATCCAGCGGATCTTTGCAGCTTCAGAACGACTGGGTTACATAAGCACTGGATTATATATCTTTTAGAGACTGACTCTTAGCCAGCTCTCTCTCTGACGAGCTCTCGTAGCGACTTCAGGGTTGTCATCAACCGTCATCAAGTGAACAAGTCTGGGCATAGTTTTGTTGCACTTACTCCGCGCTTATTATTTGTCAATTTGACTTAAAGTACGGGTCACAACATGCATGACGTTAGTAGTTTGACAGATCCGCTCACAAATGCATGTTCCGAAGTCGGTTTCGTGATACCCTAGCGCACTTCACACAATTCATGCCAACGCACACGGGTCTCATTCATTCTTACCGAACGCCAGGAAGCACATGAAAACTAGGGCGAAGAGCCGATGACCAAGCCTACTGGGGTCAGTAAACAGTGTCCAACAACTTTGTTTCACAGATTCGTCATCTGAGGAATATGTGGGTACAGGATCATCGTCAGATGAAGGCGTTAGCCGTTCTTTCCCAGTTTCCGACATTGCAATTAAGTTACGACGCGATCACTTCCTCACGTGGGTCAGGGGGGCGACAACGCAAAACACAGATCAGCTGAGAAACGATCACGTGAATATGATGAAACTGACGGACGGATGGAGGGAACGGAGCGATAACACCTGGCGCCTCCTCCATCGGTGGCGCCGCCAGGCGTCCTCAGGCAGCGCTGCCTCAGGTAACCGAGGATGCGGCTGTAGAGTATGTACCACTACGCATGGAGGAAGGAAACACAGGAGCGGCCGTTTCGAGCAGATTTCCGTGGGACCCCTCTGGCGGTCGCTCCTGTCAAAACCGCCATTACTTCCTGTCCACCACGTGATCCTCTCTAAAGTTTCGGTTTGGCAACGCTTTGTTGCTCGCGCTGCTTTTCGTGCTTTTATGCATTTCCAAAGTCACTTACTCTTCAAATGTGAGCACCACTGCGGAAACAACGTTTTGTTAACGTGTTCTTACCGCTGTTGCGGCTGTCGTTCAACAGAAAGCAGCTCTGTCACGGGAATAACGTTTCCTTCGTAAGCACGTACTTGACCGGTTGTTTCGTACCCCTGTCTGTGAGAGAGTCATCTTGAATCGTTCCTTTGCAAGCTAGCGCTGTGCTACAGCTGCAGATTCAATTGATTTCCTCCATCGTTGTACAAATTTGGTTGCTGGCATGCTTTACCACTTCAGCAACAAACACACAAAACGCGTCCACGTCGTCACACAGGCATCGCTGCCGCGAATGATGTTTCTAGTCCTGCGTGGTTGTCCTGCAGAGCGTGGTTGTCCATTTGTGGCAGGATGGAAGGGCGCTGAGGTGATGTGACGAATGCCATTCTTTTGACAGAAGACAGCCATTTCTCGCGAAGTGAACGCTGTACCGTTGTCCGTCACCAGTAGTCGCCGTATTCCAAAGGTAGCGAAAATGGGCCGCAAGGTCTCAATAAGTGCTGCTGTCGTTGTAGATGTCATTAGCCGTACTTCCAACCATTTAGAAAAAGCGTCTATAACGATCAAGTATGTAGTCCCGTCCACAGGACCAGCAAAATCCATATGCACAGTGTCCCATGGAACGTGACTACGTTGCCAAACAGGTGAAGGAGCCGCCCGTGGCATTCTGGAGTTGAGCTGACACTGCGTACAGCTCCTGACTGTCATTTCTATTTCGTGATCCATGCTGGGCCACCACATGTGACTACGTGCACATCTCTTCATTGCAGTCATACCGACATGATTAGCATGCAGTAACTGTAGTGCTGAAGGACGAGCTTCCTCGGGGATAACGACCCTAGTTCCCCATAATACACAGCCTTTATGTAACGACAGCTCCTGTTTCCTACTCCGATATGGTGAAAGTTCTGGGCTTGATCAGTCAATATCTTCCGCTGACTGCAAAACTGTGAGCAGTAGTTTCAGTACCGGGTCCGTCTTCGTAAACTGACTTATCTGCGCAGCGGTCAGAGGTAGCGCTGTATGCGCCTCAATCATTGATCTGAGACAGAAGTCTGGCGTTCACGTATGGAGGGGAAGAGGGCACTGGGATTGTACAGAGAGAGAAAGAAAGACATCGCCAAGGAGAGTTTTTTTGATAATTCCCAGGGGAGCGCGCTGCTGTTCGAGGCCAGAACCGGTATGATGAGAACTAAAACGCATTATGCAAAATTTCAACCCGGCATCAGCACGCGATGCGACTTGTGTCAGGGAGAAGAGACTACCGCGCACGTCATCCTAGAATGCAAGGGACTCCATCCGGGACTGAGGGAGGGCACAGAGATGTGGAGAGCACTGGGCTTTGGGAATGAGGAGGGTGAGGTGGATTCCGAGGCAGTCGGAATAACGAAGGCCAGGTTGAACTACTGGTGGAAGAGGAAGCTTATCAACGGTAGTCAGTGCTAAAACTGGGGTCACAAACGATTAGGCTTAGTCTTTTTAACACTATAGTTTAACACTTATTTCTTCTTTCTTTGGCTAGGTGGCGCAACGTCACCGCCCGCTACAAAGGGAACAGCCACTATCCATCCATCCATCCATCATTAACACGTCACCAGGAGGCATAGCTGGGCGAACTCACTCATGAGGGCCCTCATGAGTGCCCCTCACCCTCACCTCACGCCTTTGAGGTGAGGGTGAGTGAGGGCAAGCCCGCGATCAGGCCATCCGTGAGTGCACTCATGAGGTTCTTACCCTCATGAGGTCTCCTGTGAGTGCACTCATGAGGTCTTACCCTCACGAAGTCTCCTGTGAGTGCACTCAAGAGGTTTTGCCCCTCATGAGACCTTCTGTGAGTGCACTCATGACGTCTGAGGGGCGCCAGGTCTGTGTGAGTGAAGTCACTGGTGAGGCCTGAGGGTGTGTGGTCAGTATGAGTGCATTCAGAAATGAGGTCAAATGACGCTTACGGGACGTGGGCAAATTATGAAGGCACTAGTGATATGGTTCCAGCGATCCAGCTACCGGCAGGGTGCACTTTAAAGGGCTGGTGTTCCTGTTTTTAGCAATTTCGTCTACATAGCGCTGGGAACACAGCCATGCGTCCTGAGCTGACGGATTAGTTGGTGATATGGTTCGAGTGACCCAACTACACGCAGTGTGCACTTTAAAGGTCTGGTGTGCCCGTTTTTAGCAATTTCATCTACGTCGCGCTGGAAACACAGCCAAGCGTCCTGAGCTGACTGATTACTTGCTGATATGGTTCCATCGACCCACATACCGGCAGGGTGTACTTTAAAGGGCTGGTGTGCCGGCTTTTAGCGATTTCGTCTACGTCGCGCTGGGAACACAGCCACGTGTCCTCAGCTGACTCATTACTTGGTGATATGATTCCAGCGACCAAACTACAGGCATCGTGCACTTTACAGGGCTCGTGTGCACGTTTTTAGCAATTTCGTCTATGTCGCGCTGGGAACACAGCAAAGCGTCCTGATCTGACTGATGACTTGATGATATGGGTCGAGTGACCAAACTACCGGCAGGGTGCACTTTAAATGGCTGGTGTGCCGGTTTTTAGCAATTTCGTCTACGTCGCGCTGGGAACAGAGCAAAGCCTCTTGAGCTGACTGATTACTTGGTGATATGGTTCCAGCGATCCAGCTACCGGCAGGGTGCACTTTAAAGGGCTGGTGTTCCTGTTTTTAGCAATTTCGTCTACATAGCGCTGGGAACACAGCCATGCGTCCTGAGCTGACGGATTAGTTGGTGATATGGTTCGAGTGACCCAACTACACGCAGTGTGCACTTTAAAGGTCTGGTGTGCCCGTTTTTAGCAATTTCATCTGCGTCGCGCTGGAAACACAGCCAAGCGTCCTGAGCTGACTGATTACTTGGTGATATGGTTCCATCGACCCATCTACCGGCAGGGTGCACTTTAAAGGGCTGGTGTGCCGGCTTTTAGCGATTTCGTCTACGTCGCGCTGGGAACACAGCCACGTGTCCTCAGCTGACTCATTACTTGGTGATATGATTCCAGCGACCAAACTACAGGCATCGTGCACTTTACAGGGCTCGTGTGCACGTTTTTAGCAATTTCGTCTATGTCGCGCTGGGAACACAGCAAAGCGTCCTGATCTGACTGATGACTTGATGATATGGGTCGAGTGACCAAACTACCGGCAGGGTGCACTTTGAAGGGCTGGTGTGCCGGTTTTTAGCAATTTCGTCTACGTCGCGCTGGGAACAGAGCAAAGCCTCTTGAGCTGACTGATTACTTGGTGATATGGTTCCAGCGACCCAACTACCGGCAAGGTGCACTTTAAAGGGCTCGTGTGCACGTTTTTAGCAATTTCGTCTATGTCGCGCTTGGAACACAGCAAAGCGTCCTGATCTGTCTGATGACTTGATTATATGGGTCCAGTGACCAAACTACAGGCAGGGTGCACTTTAAAGGGCTGGTGTGCACGTTTTCACCAATTTCGTCTACGTCGCGCTGGGAACACAGCAAAGCCTCCTGAGCTGACTGCCAAGTGTCCTGGGCTTTGCTGTTGTCCCAGCGCGACATAGACGAAATTGCTAAAAACGGGCACACCAGCCCTTTAAAGTGCAGCCTGCCGGCAGTTGGGTCGTTGGAACCATATCACGAAGTGATCAGTCAGCTCCAGAGGGTTTCCTGTGTTCCCAGCGCGACGTAGACGAAATTGCTAAAAACGGGCACACCAGCCCTTTAAAGTGCACACAGCCGGTTGTTGTGGCGCTGGAACCATATCATCAAGGCCTCCATAATTTAATTTGCGCACGTCTGGTATGCGTCATTTGACCTCATTTCTGAATGCCCTCATACTGACCTCACACACCTCAGGCCTCACCAGTGACTTCACTCAGAGACCTGGCGCCCCTCAGACCTCATGAGTGCACTCACAGGAGACCTTATGAGGGTAAGACCCTCATAGGTGAGGTCTTTCTTTTGTGAGTGCCGTGAGGGTGAGGGCGAGTGAGGCAATGTGCCCGTGAGGGCAGTGAGGGTGAGGGCGAGTGAGGGCCTGTGCTCGTGAGGGCGGTGAAGGTGAGGGCGAGTGAGGGCATGTGCCTGTGAGGGCCGTGAGGGTGAGGGCGAGTGAGGGCATGTGCTCGTAAGGGCGGTGAGGGTGAGGGCGAGTGAGGGCATGTGCCAGTGAGCGCCGTGTGAGGGCGAGGGAGGTTTCGCCAAAATGCCCACCTATGCCGGGAGGTTCGAATTCATTCCATGAACTTGGAAGAGGTAGACGGCTTAACGCGTCCGCATTGGCATGTTTGACACCTGGTTGATACTGGAGGTCGTAGTCATACGCTCCAAGGGAAACGCACCAACGGATCATTCGGGGTGACAGAATAGATGGCATCGGTTTTGACCGACCAAAAATACCCAAAAGAGGCTTGTGGTCTGTAAAAATGACCACTTGACGGCCTGCGATGTAACGATGAAAGTGCGTTACTCCGAATACAATTGCCAGTCCTTCTTTATCAAGCTGTGAGTATAGTTACGCTCACTAGCTCCCAATGCGCGTGACGCGAAAGCAATTGGAGCCTCGAGTCCCTTGACGTCTGGCTGTGCCAGCACAGCTCCAATCCCGTAGGGCGACGCATCACACGACAAATGAAGTGGTCGTTCTTCGTCGAAATGTGAAAGTACTGGACTGCTTGCTATACGGTCTTTCAAGGCACAGAGCGCTTGCTCATGGTCGTGTTCCTATGTCCAATCGGCACCTTTGTCTAACAAGCGGCACAAAGGTTCTGCAATGGTCGCACGGTCCTTGATGAAAATATCATAGAATGATACCATTCCCAAAAAGGATTGCAATTCTGCTTTGCATGTTGGAGCAGGGGCCTTCTTTATAGCTGTTATCTTCTCAGCGGTCGGCTGTACACCCGCTGCAGACACTTTGTAGCCAAGGAATTCAATTTCCTTCGCCGCGAAAAGACATTTGTCTTTTTTTGCCTTCAACCCAGCCTGTTGAAGTCTTGTCAATACCTGTCGTAAGCGTTGGAGGTGCTCCTTTGGATCCTTTCCGCATATGAGAATATCATCGAGATAAACATTAACTCCTGAAAGTCCAGCTAGCAGATTGTCCATGAATCGCTTGAACAAGGTTGGTGCTACGGACACTCCAAACAGAAGGCGTCGTAATCTGCAAAGTCCATTGATTGTGTTAATGCACAAAACATGCGATGATTCTTGGTCCAACAGAAGCTGTTGATATGCTTGGGCTAAGTCGATCTTGGAGAAAACGGAGCCACCTTTTAGGCTACTAAGTATCTCCGTTGCGGTTGGCAAAGGATACGCGCTCGTAGCCACTGAAACGTTTACTGTGCTACGGTAATCGCCACACAGGCGTAACGAACCGTCTTTCTTGCGCACCACGACTATTGGTGTTGCCCGTGTTGAAGATTGTGTTGGCTCAATAATGCCTTGATCTTCAAGACGATCCAGTTCATGGATAACCGCATCTCGTAATGCAAAAGGCACAGGACGGCTCTTCAAGAAGCGGCATTTGACTTTAGGTCAATATGCACTGGAGGTCCAATGTGTCCATTTAGAGTTGTATCAAAAACCGACGAAAACTCTTCCAGTAGCTGGGCCAATGACTCACACTTCATGTTATGGATTCCAGCCAGTTGTATGCCGAGAGGGTTAAACCAATCTCTACCCAGTAGGCTTGTGCCTGAACCCTCTATTACTCTGACAAGGACCTTGGCGCGTTTATCCTTCAACCTTGCTTCTACCGTTGCCTTCCCAAAAACGCTTAGTTTGTGACCTGACCAAGTTCGGAGGTGCAAGTCGTCCTGCACCAGTGGCGTAGCCACGGGGGGGGGGGGGCTAGGGGGGGGGCTCGAGCCCCCCCACCTGCATCGGACCGACACACGGAAATCGTGCAAATCCGAGGAGAAAATAATATATGGGGGTGACAGTGTGACGATCGAGAAAGTTCTTATAGTTCATGGCGTCTAAGCAGCACTCTTGAATGGTTTTCAAAGTATGAGCTTTTCAAAATCCTTCCAATCTCGTGACACCACCTCATTGGACATGACAGCCTATACATGTAATCGTATTGTGCACGTCCAAATCAATTATTTTCGTTCTGTTTTTTTAACCGCATTTTGCGGCGTGCAGAGTATGTGTGTGTTGTCGCACCCAGGATCAGCGGGGGGGGGGCGAGTTTTCGTATCGAGCCCCCCCTACCTTGGAGGTCTGGCTACGCCACTGTCCTGCACAAGTATGGGCTGACTTTGACCTGCAGGCCAGAGCTTATTAAATGTCTTCTCACTTATGATGGAGAACGTAGCGCCCGAATCCACTTCCATGCGTAGTGGTTGATCATTCAGGTGAACGGTAACCGCAAACGTAGGTGTGCTCGATTTCCCACGCATATTGCACAATGTATACAATGTTTCGGAATTGTCGTCTTCTGACAGATCATGAGTGTCCTGTAGCGCTACTTGCTTGGCCTGTCCGCCTTTCTTTGTACGTTTCTTCTTCGAGAAACAAACTCGTTCCATATGACCTTTTTTGTGGCAAAACTTGCACACAATAGAGTCCGGAAAAGTGCAGTCTGGCATGCGATGCTCACCTCCGCATCTGTAACAAGCGATCTTCTTATTCTTTGCTTTCTTTGTCTTGGACGACGTTGTCGCTGACGTCCTGTGCACCTTAGTGTCTAGACATTCTCGTCGAAGCTGCGTCTGCTCACGCAGTGCCGTTTCTGCCGTTAATGCGATTGCAGTGCCTGTTGAAAAGTGATATCTCCTCTCTCTGCCAAGAGTCGTTGTTGTAAATGGGAATCAGCCACGCCGCAAACGAATCTATCGCGTAGCATAATGTCCAGTGGTAAAACAGTGGAAGTCGTTGTACCTGAAGTTGATGTTGCACCTGTCGTATGTGTCTGCTCTCCGGCTTCCAAAGCAGCAGACTCGGGCGTTGGTGCTGGAGAAGTACCAAAATTGCAGTCATTGGCCAGCGCGCGCAACGCTGCCACGTAATCTGCAATCGATTCCGTGGGCCACTGGTCCCGCTTGTGGAAAATGCATCTTGCAAGTAGCTCTGAAGGTCTCGGGTTGTAGTGCTCAGTAAGAACTTTGACTATGTCAGCGTAGGATACCTCAGAAGGACGTCGTGGAACCAGGAGCGACCTCAACGTGTCGTAGACCTCTTCACCACATAAGCTTAGCAGGGGTGCTCGGCGTTTACCGGAATCCGTGATTTCGTTGGCCTCGAAGTAAAATTCGAGGCGTTCCACCCATGATGACCAGTTGCCTCCGGGAACGAACTGCAACACGCGTCCAACAGACATGGTGAAGCCAGACGACGTCTGCTTGAATAGCACGAAGGTTCCTAACGCTCGTCGCCAGTATCAATGTCCAAGGCAGTGAGGAGACTGTTTGTAGGGATCGAGTTTATTCCGCACCATGCGTGTTCTACAAGCGAATCTCGAACTGTCGCACGCGCATCCCGCGATGCCAGTGTGGCTGTCCCGGAGCTCAATAAACCAGTATACAACACAAATAAATATTTCTTTTAGCCAAAAGAAGCTTCAGTTATTTTGAATATCGGGTAACGGCGGTAGGCGTGAAATGCAATAGAAGTCGATGGTAGCCAGAACCGGCCCAAAAGCTCAGCCAAAGTTAAGGCTCCTGATTGGCCGACTGGCATTGCATAATTTCTACAACGTTGCACTCTCATTGGTCGTGTGCCCAGTGTTGTGTGAATTATCTCAAACCAAGGGCTCTATGGGGAGCTGTTGGAGCCTGGCGCCGCCGTGCGTCGAAAAAGTATTCGTTGTTCATTGTTAAATTGTTGTTCGTTGTTAAAAGTTCATTGTTAAATGTTATCCTCGCACCTGTGACTTCAAAAGAAGTCTGCCCTGTGACAAAAGGGATTAGGTGTAACTATACTCGATACTCGAAATATTCGTCGAAAGGAATAGGCAACCCTAAACCTTTTATCAGTGTATATTTTCTAGTAGAGTAACCTAGAAGACCGAGTAGGGCGAACGGGCAGCTTTTTGTGAAGCCGCTGGTTCAGGTTCAGGTTCAGGTTTAGGTCGTGCTTAATCCCCTTTGAGACGGAGCAGCTTCCTGTCGGAATCACAAGCACTGAAGACTTGAAAAGGAAAGAGAAAGAAAAGAAAGGGACTTGAAAAAAAAAAAAAAAACGATGGTGAGACTTCGGTTTTCGATGCACTATTTTGAGGCGCGCAGTGTACACGTTGTCTGTCAGGTTCAGGTTCAGGTTCAGGTTGTGCCTTTCCCCTTTAAATCGGGGCAGGTCTCCTCAATAGATCCACTGGCACTAAAAAAATAAAAACAATAAAATAGGGCACTGGTCAGTTTTGGTATGGTGGTCGTCGATGGGCTTGACGCAGGAGGCTTCTTGTCTGTTTCTCCCAGTTGGTGAGGTGGCGCTTCGTTCCTTCGATGA
Source organism: Ornithodoros turicata (assembly GCF_037126465.1). Taxonomy (NCBI): domain Eukaryota; kingdom Metazoa; phylum Arthropoda; class Arachnida; order Ixodida; family Argasidae; genus Ornithodoros; species Ornithodoros turicata. The sequence continues at coordinate 3,878,352 of NC_088208.1, forward strand.
TGTTGCCGATGTCGCTCTCGTCTGTTCTGTTTGTGGGAGTGTTGAGTCCAAGTGCGGTGGCGACCTCTTCGCACTCTGGGCGGGTGTTTCTGGTGGCTGCGCATCGAAACATGACGTGCTCTAGATCTTCTTGTTCCTCACCGCATAGGATGCATTTTTGGTCGTTCTGGGGTCCGAACAGCTCTGCCAGCCGTTTACGTGTCAGGAGGGCGCCAGTCCTTGCTTGAAATATCAGACCACTTTGGTGGTCACCGTTGTGGTAGGCTGAGGGCGATGGTTCTTCCTTGTGTTGATGGTATAATTTTATGCTTTGTTTTTTGCTTGTTCGTTGTCTCCAGTAGTCCTTTTCGATTTGGCTCATTTCCTTGTGTATCGTCTTGTTCCATTCTGTTGCGGTTTTTGCTTTGTGTCGGCTGTATTTGGAGTCGATACGTCCCATTCGTTTTGTCTATTCCGTTTTCACGCCTTTGTACCGAATATGGTGGAATATTTTCTTTGCTATTCTGTTTGGAGGCAGATGAATAAGTCTTCCCAGATATCGTGTTTTGGACCTTGCCTCTCGGTACTCGAAAGTAGACCAGCCGATCTCTCCGTCTATTGCTGCATTCGCTGTGGCCAGGTTTCCGCCCAATATCCACTTCCCTATTTCTCTCTGTTGACGTTCCAATGCTGCCATAGTTGCAGAGTCGTAGCATAGGGCCTCGTTTGCGTATGTTGCCTGTGGAACTGCTACGGTTGTCCAAAGAATTCTCCCTACGACGTATGTATTGTAGGAGTGCCGGGCCAAGTGCCATGTGTGGCCTTTCTTTTTGTTTGCAGCGGTGATCAAATTCTTTTTGTGGCTTTCCAGGTAGTCTGTGTTGTTTTCGAGGAGTACGCCGAGGTATTTGTATTGGTCAGTTTTAGTGATGTCGAAATTTTGTATTGAGAAGGTCAGTTCGCTTGTGTTGTTGGTGTTGCTCTTCCCGATCTTCATCCACTTTGTTTTTTCCCTACTAAATTTCATCCCTTTCAATGTCGCTTCTTCTGTGCATATATTCAGCAGGTCCTGGAGGTCATTCGGCGATTTTGCAAGGAGCAGGACGTCATCCGCGAAAGCGATGACAGGGATGCTTGTTGTCTCTTGGTTGCCTCTTGTGTCCACTGTTGTTATCTCTATTCCTCTGTTGCTGGCTTCTAACTTTTCGAGTAGCTCGTTCAGGAACAAGTTGAACAGGGTGGGTGAGAGTGGACATCCTTGTTTCAGACCGATCCGTTGGTTGATTTCCTTCGATTTGAAGTCTTCTAGGTGGTATGTGGTGGTGCAGTCCGTGTACATGTTTCGCACCAGTTTGAGCACCTCCGTGGGTAGGCCCGTTTTTTGTAGTGTCGCCCATAATGTGCGGTGTGGAACCGCGTCATATGCCTTCTAGAAGTCTAGGAAAGCTAGGTACACGTCCTCTCCTGTCTTTAGCGTCAGTTCGATGAGTTGGGTGATTATGAATAAATTGTCGCTTCCTCGTCTGTCTTTCCTGAACCCATTTTGGCTTTCGTTTAGTGCGTCGTCATATGTTCTCGCTATTCTGTCGTTGATGATTGCTGAGAATAGTTTGGCTATTGCTTTGTAGAGTGATTGGGCGATACGAGTTTAGTTCTTCTTTAGGCTGGCCTTGCCCTTTGTATAGGAGCTTGACTGTGCTGCGCTTCCATTCTTCGGGAATTACTTGCGTCTCTAGGATGGTGTTAAAGACTTCTCGCAGGACTTCCCTCGATTGTGGTTCTAAGGCCTTCAGAAATCCATTTGGTATCCCGTCTGGGCCAGTTGCCTTTCCTTTTGCTAGTTTCTTTATACGTCTCGTTAGTTCCACATCTGTTATTGGGTAGAGCATGTCGACCTGTCCCGTTTGGGGTTGGCCGGGTGGCTGTTGGTCATTTCCTTGGTTGCTCAGGCTTGTTCTTCTCAGGAGATCTTTCTGCTGCTGCTCATAGAAGTTAGTCATGAATTTTTCGATCTCGCTTCTTGATCTGAGCATTTCTTGTCTCTCAGGGTTATAAAGTTCGATCTTTGTTATTGCCTGCTCCTCCTGGTTGTTCATATTTTCTATGCATTTCCAGAATTTCTTCCCATTTTTTCTCCCTGCTGTCATTATATCCTCCTCTATATTGGCGTGGTATTGTCGTACTTTTGTGGCTATTAGTTGCTTAGTTCGACTCTGTTGGTCTTCGTAGGCTTGTTTTTCCACTTGGCTGTCTGCATTTTTCTTTGCTGCTCGTCGCCATATTTTGCATAGACTTTTCCTGTCGGCTATCGCGTCCGCTACCTCCTCATCGAACCATGGCTTCTGACCGTTTCTGGGTTGGCCTCCCCGTGTTTTCCCTAGTGTTTGTGTTGCTGCGGCTTCCATTTGATGTATGCTGATGTATTCTGTCTTTCCCAGTTCGCCGGATGGCGCTTGGCCCGTTCGACGACCTCGGCGATGTCGCTGGCGTTTGCTTCTTTCGTTAGACCGAGGGCTGCAGCGATGTCTTCTCCATTGGGGCGAGTGATCTTCGTGGCTGGGCACCTGAAGAGAACATGTTCTATGTTCTCATCTTCTTCATGGCACATGATGCATGTCGCTTCGATGTTATTAAATAGCTGTGACAGCCTCAATCGAGTAAGGAGGGCTCCCGTCCTGGCCTGAAACAGCAGGCCGCTCCGGCGATCTCCTCGGTAGAAGTTGAAAAAGGCCGGTTGTTCTTTGTGTTGGTTGTACAGGGCTAGGCTTTGCTTTTTGGTGGTCCGTTGTCTCCATCTGTCAATCTTTATTTTCTGCATTTCTTTATCTGTCCGCTTGTTCCACTCCGTTGCGGTCGTCGCCTTTTGCCGGCTCGTCCCCTTGCTGTAAATTGAGTCGATCCTACTGATGCGTTTGATCCATTCGGTCTTGATTCCTCGGTACCTAATATGTTGGAATACTTTCTTTATGTGTCTATCTTTTGGTAGGTGGATTAGTCGACCCAGGTACCGTGTGATCTTGCTTCTCGATGTTCGTAGCTTGACCAACTTATTTCTCCTTCAATTGCTGCGTTGGCTGTCGCTAAGTTCCCTCCTAGGGTCTATCTTCCTATTTCTCTCTGCTGCCGTTCAAGAGTTTTCATTGTGGTGTTGCTGTAACACAGGACTTCGTTAGCGTACGTAGCTGCCGATACCGCCACGGTCTTCCAGAGGATTTTCCCCACGTTATACGGATTGTACGAGTGCCGGGCAAGGTGCCATACGTGGCCTTTCCTTTTGTTTGTGTTAGCTGCATGTAGACGCTGCATGTAGACGCCGAGCGGCGGCGCTGCCATAGCTTTCCCTTGAAGGTTTTGCGTTGTCGTCTGCTGCGCGGTCGCTCTGTTTCTGCGATATTTCGCGTGCTTGTGCTGTTGGGACCGTTGTATTGACCTTTTTTTTTTTGCTTTCTAATGGTGCTGTATTATCGCCCTGAATCAGTGAAAAGTACAAGGAACGAGCATAGTTACGGGACACAGGTCGGAAGCGTGGGTCTCCGTAACACCGCGGCCGTAGAAAAACTCCAACTTCGTGTGAAAATTTATGGTCGCCAGACGGAAAAGATCCGTTGTTGAGGATCCAATATTGTTGTAGCTTTCCTTTGAACGATTGCAGTATGACGGCCCCCGTTTCTCGCACTCTGTGAGTGATTTTATGTTCCGTAATGACTTCTCTTACCCGTAATCACCAGTAAAGGCGTTCTCGGCAAGGTTATATTGACTTACGTGGAATTAAGCAATGTTTTTCTTTCATGGATTTTTTGAAGCACTGCAGGGAGGCACTTTAACTCTTAGAAGTGACTTTTTTTTTTCGTGGATGTAGCTGGAAACTTGTAAAACCATTATTTGTGTGTATAATGTTTGAGCGGTGGTGAAACACCGACGTGCAAAAACGTGCCAAGGGGCCCCGACGATTTTCTCCCTGTGGCGGAACAAGAAGAAGAAGACATCGAGCAAACCTGCAGTGTTGGAGCTAACTGAACTGGATCACGACAAGGAGGCGAACAGGAAGATTTTTAATCATCACCAGACCTCCTGTGCTCTTCTAATGTTTGGGCTTTTGATTAGACAGGCAACGTACGCCACAGGCGCTATGTGCAGCGACTGAGCTTAACGTACCTCGCAGTAGCGCGCTTAGCTCCCCTAGATTTGTTCAGTGCCTTAGTGTAAAAATGCAGTCGCGTTACAATGTAGAACGCCACAATCTCTGCTGTCAGCCGCTCGCGATGATCCAAGCAGCCAACGGCTCGTTGGGACCTTGACTTGATCATGGTAAGAATGTCAAGTATGCTGTCGCGATGCAGCTCTTGGGTGCTGAAACAACTGGTACAGACACGCTCTAGGTCGTCCACAAAAGTGAAAAGGTGTACGGAGGGATATAGAAGTCCGCCTCTATCACAAAGCGATGTAAACGCGGATTCACTGACGTCATCTGCCAGTCCTTTCTCCACGGTGAGCTGTGTTATGCACTCGTCACATTTAGTGCTCAGGATGGACCTTCGTGCCACATAACCCGCGACATAGTACACGAGCCTCTGATCACTCTGGGCGGACGCATACGATACATGGTCATCATGCACGTTTAGTTCCTGCAATGCGTCTTCGGCAATGTTTAAATTGCCACATGAAATCAGTTCGTCAATTAATATTTGTTTCTCGCTGAGCGCCATTGCACCTCGAGAATTGCTTGCACTTAGCAGCGCGCAGACGACACCCGGCTCTGAATTCCCGCTGGACACCGACTTGGCAAGGTTGTAGAAGCTGAGACAGCTTACTGTCGCTAGAAACTGTTGAGGCGTTGGGTGAGTGTTGCAGCCTGAAGCCTGGCGTATAATTCCGAAGAGATGTTCAACAGGGTCTTGACTGAGTCTTGCTGTCATCATGTATTTAAAGCCGACCTTCTGCGTCAGGTATTCCAGTAAAGACAGGGTGCTGGCTATCGTTACGCGAAGTCCCTCCGCCGTTGACGCAGTCAGAAATCCTTCCCTTCCTTGTGTGTGAAGCTCCCATTCTGAGAGAAACACTAAGAACTCCGACAAGCTGTCAGATGCGGCAGACTCTGGTCTCAGCGCTGAAGAAGAGTGACGTGATGTCATCACCTGCACCAGCTTGCGTATCGTCCTGCATGGTCGAAAGAAAGGGAAGAAGAAAAAAGCAGCTCAGGTATTCCACTAACACTTATCTGTCACTCCGACCAGAAGAGCATCATAGTACGCGTGTACTTGTTCGCGAACTTACTCAAAGAATGCGAGGACAGCTTGTATACTCCCGTGAGAAGCCTCGAGCTCATTACGGTAGAATTTTAACCCGTTGATGACTCTGTCACCGAACAACTGAAACGCCTTATGACACCCTCATCTTTTCGAAGTTGTTCGGCTGGAGATGGCTTTGGGTGATGGTAGGCATTGCACGAAGGGTGACATTACTACCGTCTATCTGCACCGCCTTGAGGATGACATCAAGTGAGACCTGAAGATGTCAATACAAGACACGTAAGGAGGGAGGGGCAGGGACGATGAAACACGCGTAAGCCGTGTTGTTACACAGTGTCTTTTACGATACACATACACATGACACAGAGTACAACCAAATGAAAACAAGCCGTACTTTTCTTGTACTTGAGTTACAAACAGGTCGTACACGGAAAAGAAAATTCGATGGCTTTTAAAGAGAAACTCAGAGGGAAAAAAAGAAGAAGAAAAAAACTTCCGGGGAACTCTGTGTGGGATTACAGGGCTTCCGTCCCGATCCCAAACAGCTGTCGGGAAATGAGCGGAGGTCTCTACAACGACCAAAGTAAAGTAATTCAAGAAATGCAGCAGTTGAAAAGTGCCTGCTGTGGAACTTTGAACCCACACCTTCCGGCTTTTCTGGTCACGACAAATGGATTACAGAGATTTTTCAGGAAGTCCGTTCTATGGAACCGTCTATTGCGATGTACAGGAAGTTATCCGTGACACGTCTGTAATCTTACAGTTCTTTTTTTTTTTTTTTTTCAGTAGCACCCGGCTGCAGCTCAGGTAGCAGAGGGTAGCATCCCTTTTCACTTATCGCACTGTTTGTGAAGCGCTCTCTAACGATTAAAAAGTACTCTACTATTGAAAGGTGCGTTCAGTATTCTGTTCCCAATAGTTACCGCTGTGGGAATGCCCTGATGCTTACATGTACATATGGGGTGTTAAACGTTGAGCTTATAAGACCATTCCGCATGCACTTTATAAGGTGCGGAAAGTCCGAAACGAAGTGAAGGTGCCGATGCGGATCAACTGGATGTTGCACCTTGCACTTCGTGCTTGACCTGGACGCGTGGACGCCCATCAGCTTCCACATTTTACGATTCCACGCCGCGCCGTCGCACGTTATAAAATCTACAAGCAGTCCTGCTTTCTCGGCGAGGATAACTGCCTCCAGTACGATTTTCTGAAGCAGGTTGCCCTTGATGTTTCCACGAGTGGCAAAAAATGCGAGGACCTGTGTTCATTTGACCACAAAAGGAACAAACATAACCACCATTCCATGGTCACAAATCAAATGTGTCTCTTCTGGCGGGGTAAAAGGGCCAAGATCTATAAAGCCCTTTATGTGCCCGGACGGTGTGGCAGACAGGTGCTCCGAGAGTTTCATTTCGTCTATAAGCAGGCCGCCATGTCTTTTAAACTGGTCCATGGCGCCTGTCTTCTCCTTCAGCACGCTGAGTACTTTGGTGCTGAAGCCAAACCCCGTCCTGTAGCATCTAATGTACTTTTTTAGAGTTGTCTTGCTTGGGAGGAGGAGGGTCTTTTGTTGCCTCATATGTTCATAAAGACGTGGGCTCTTCATCTTCATGATGAGGCACTCGAGCGCCCATTCCTTTGTGTATTCCATGCCCTTTAGTGCTTTTCCGCTTTGCACTCTTGAAGAAATGTAGTGCCGCCTCACGCTGCTTCGGCGACAGACTTTCAATGCGTTCGGCGAAGACGGCGTCCTCGACGTTTTCATTCTGTGCTCGCATTGCTGCAAGCTTCTCTTCCATAGTGGAAATACGGGAGCGCAGGCGCCTTGCTTTCTGTTTGGCTGCCTTAAGGCGCTGCATTACAGTCCAGGCCTTTCGGACGTTCAGTCTTCTTGTTCGGGACTTTCTTGTTAGCAATGCCTTCCTGAGGTACCTGCATTCCAGACATGCTGTCCCTACAAGACACACGAATGGATTAGTCACGTTTCAACATGCTCAGTATCACAGAAGTTCCTTACATAAAAGTCCAACTTTTCCATTTCTGGCATCATTAGTATATTTTATAGACTACTTCGAATCATCGGCGGAAGCAGGTACGTGCAAGGAAATAATGTGACCAATGTGTCAATTCACTCAATCCAGTACAATGCAATTTTCTATGTGCTACAAAGCCTGTCGTGACATCCATAATTTCAATATATAACTAAAAAAATTGTGTGTCAGATCCTTCTTACCCTCTCCCCTCTTTCGATCGCTATTCATTAGCTCTTATAATTTTCCCGATTGCTCTTTACTGAAATTTTCTGCACAATTTTTGATCATTACTGCAGGAAGCGTGGCAAGGAATTGGCAACAGTTGATGTGCACTTCTTGCTGCGGACAGCGTCATGTGATGGCGCAACAGATTTCTGCAACCGTTCAGTCAGTCTCCCGTCACAGCGAGAAAATTCGCAGCTCGTCATTGCACCCTTGCATAGGAATGCAGCGTCAGCTTCCTCCAGGAGCCGCTCTGCCTGCGAGACTGTGAGCACATTCCTTTCGTCAAGACACTTGCTCAAATAGTAGCAGTGTGCATCGAATCCCTTGTCGTCGTTTGCGCAGAAGGACACAACCTTAGGATGCGTGATCTCGTGCGGGTGCTTGCTTACTTGTGATGTCACATAAATAACCCCATCATGCAAGCCCGCAATGCTGAGCTTCGACCAGTGCTCTGGTACCCTCAGTTGCCTTGCTAGCTCCAAAGTCAATTTATTGTCTTCATTTGTGCTGTCATCGTCCTGCCCCATGTGCGACGTCCCAGCCTCCGCCTCATCAAGATCTCGCCTGGATCTTTTTCCTGAGCTTCTGGCGCACTCGCTTGCCGTGTTTCTTTCTCTTTCTGTACGCGGACGTGGCGTTTTCTTAGAGTAGTGCTCGGGAAAATCTGGAAGAAGTGCGGGGACAGCACCCGGAGCCAATGCTGGCTTGCCGCGAGGAACTCTCACTTCTTGCCCGTTCACGAAGTGGACGTAATCGCGCAGTATAAACCTCGGCTCGAAATGTCGCTCACATACCGCTGATATATCTGTCAGTGGCTTGTCCAACCGCTTTAAGTTCCTCTCCCATTCCTTTCTGAGGTTCTCCTCTTTTGGGACAGAGAACAGCGAGAACTTTTGTTCGTGATGCGTGCGGGCGTAGCCGGTGCTGCAGCCGGGCGCAAAGAAAAACGTCCGTGTTTTCTTTTTCCGCTCTGCCATTTATTCTGGCACGTGGCACAATATACTCACTGTCGTTCATAAAAGGAACGAATTGGCGTTCAAAAGTCACAAATGTAACAGCCGTCACACAGCAAGCGCGCAAAACACCGCGAGATCAGAGTAACGGAGTAGCAGACGACAGCCAAAATCTTCAAGGGAAAGCTACCGCAGCGCCGCCGCTCGGCGTCTACATGCAGCGGCTTCACGCGCTCCATTGGAAACCCCGGCCGTTCGCCCTACTCTGTCTTCTAGGTTACTCTATACTAGATTATAACGACCATGTCGTGCGCACCCCTCCCTTGCGCCTCATTTTTGGAAGGTAGCGGTGCCGCTTCTCATCGTCCCAGTTATTGCTTTCTCAACTTCTACAATACTTTGTACTTCAGCTTACCTTAGTATTTCTGTACAAGCGGTGGACGTTCCACAGATGTTTCATTCTGAGGTTGATTATCATCATCATTCTACGCGTCGGAGCTATTCACTGATCTCTATAGGGTGCGTTTTGTTATTCAACCCGAGTAGCCAGGAGTTGGGTAACGACGTCAGAGCCTTTATCATCACGTGACTCAAGAGTAGCCACCTTTGAGCGTAATTTTCGAACGGCTAGAGTTACTCTGCACTCAAAATGGCGGACTTACTTACAGCACATGTGTGCACTCAGCAGATTTTGAAAATGTTCGACAGCTTTTAACCAGTCCTACACTTCCGAATGGAACACCACCAAAATTGTCTGTCAACAGGACGGTTGGTAGCCGTCGTCTGCTATCTTGTGTGTGACGTCAGAACGACGGCTACCCTTCTTCAGAGCAGAGTAGAGACGAGTTGCTACTCCTGGCTACTCTGGCTAATTTTCGCCGCAGAGTTATGACGTCATTTCCGCTAATCTGGCTACTCTGGCTATTTTTCGCCGACTGTGAGTAACTCGGAGTTGCCAGAGTTGAATAAGAAAACGCACCCTAAAAACGCACCCACTCCCTGGCTACTCTGGCTAATTTTCGCCACAGAGTTATGACGTCATTTCCGCTACTCTGGCTATTTTTCGCCGGCTGAGAGTAACTCGGAGTTGCCAGAGTTGAATAAGAAAACGCAGCCTATAGTATATGGCTGGATCGCGCATAGGGTGCTCCACAGCGTGGAACCGGCCGCCATATTGGTGGGCCCAACACGTACTGTCGTCTGCATTTAGTTAAGCGCGGCTGCCCGCAATTTTTTTGTTTCCTTTAAATTAGAGGGCATGCCATGCCAGCTTGTTGCAGTTTTCAGTGCACTTCACGCACGGACAGACGAAAGGGGTTAACTTTTCACAGCTAAGCTATTTATTTTGAGGAAAAACAGTGTTTATTCGTATCGCATGTATGTGACACTCGCGCTTGCTCGCACTGCTACTTCGCTGGTGCCGTTAGCTACTAAGAAATTATGTTTGGCTGCTCTATTTATGTATTTTCTACACAAGGTGCTTGTGCTATACAGGTTCCCTCACAGTCGCCCAGCCGTGCTGAAGAAGTGGGTGCAGAAGATGCATCGCAAAAATTGGGCCCCATCTAAATCTTCGGTGCTCTGCAGCAGACACTTTGAGGAGGCCTGTTTCGATCGTACAGGGCAAACTGCGCGACTCAAGAGAGATGCTGTGCCTACAAAGGGTGCGTTTTTTTATTCTACCTGGGTAACTCGGGCGTAACCCTTACTGGGCGAAAAATCGAGGGTGACGGAAGTGACGTCATAACCTACCGGCGAAAATTCAACTCACGTCGCTCGAGGGTTACTCTGGGTACTTACTCTCACTGACCCAGCTCAGCAGGTGGGTAGCAGAGGGCTATGACGTCACACGACGTCAAGTGAGAGGCCCGCGTCTTTTAATTTTCGGATTCTGTGCATATGTCGGTGGCTTCAGCACGACTGTTGTTTCGTTGGATGCATGCCTTTTTCTTCCTTCGTCATCATCCTCCCCTTCGTCAAATGCGTCAAGCAGCACAAGTGCCGCAACTTCTACAATCATGTCCTCGTCAAAAACGTCGTCTGCCTCTGCCGCCATGTTCGCTGAGACGGGCGTAACTCGTAATGGACGAAAATTTCTAAACGGGGGTACCTACCCACAGGTCACGTAACATCTCACTCGGGTCACGTGGTGCGTAACCCGGGGGTTACCCGGGTAGAATAAAAAAACGCACCCAAAGTTTGACTTTCCACAGCACCTCCTGAAAGTAAACACAATAGTAACACATTAGAATTTGCTTGGGAACCTGTGTAATGTGCAGCAATTCTGAATGTGGTAGTTGATCCAACAAGCTCAGTACAAGTCTTCAGAAGTGAAACATCAGTCAACATACATGACACAACAAAACTTATGCGACAAAATTTATGGTACAAAATAATTTACATTCCCTGCTAGGCTTTCTGTCATCATCTTTAAGGCTCATGACAATGCAAGAAATAGCTTGCAAACAAAATTGTGTTATATTGAGGTTCCACAACTTCTCAGTTTTAGCTGGTGGTGATCACAACAGCTCTGAATTTGTGCACTGTGCTCTGGGTGTAAAGTCATGGAGATTTCTAAGACACTTTTTCTCTCTTTTTTTTCTTTTTGCGAACTCACATTGCACTTGCTGGACTGAACTGACACTACTACTTTTTGCTTTTATGGTTCTTCGCAATGTAATTTTACATTCACTACCTAGAAATGCAGAGTCATGTCCCTGATTTGATTATTCAAGACAGTCCTAGTATAAGGTCAGGGTCCTGGGGCGTAATATTCGAGCTTGTAGGAACCAATACATATACTAGCTCGTTAGGTATTTCTCATGCAATGCAAAAATAAATAAATAAATAATAATGAAGGAAAAATAATAATTTCTAGGTTTTCACTGCAGTGCCCACTGACCTCCATCATGACCTCAGTTCCTGTCCAAGAAATGTGGAAATAAATGCTGAATTTAACAAATGTTGTCATTTATCCCACATGAACAACAGCTTCTAAAAATAATTAATTAATCTTTCCATCACAGAGGGTACAGCCAAGAAAACCACCTCCAACAAGACATAACATAGAGGTAGAGCAGGACGTCAACCATGAGATTTCACAGCCAGGACCATCGTGGGCTGCAGGTCCAGGGGTCTTGTCACCTCAGCCAGTCCGATCCTCACATAACCTTGCTGCTGACCACACATACACAGTGCAAGAGAGTCCACGGACCTTAAAAAGGAAGATAGACATCACAGTTGAAGCACTGGACAACGTGAAGAAGAAGCTGAAACGCTCTGAAGAAAATGCCCGAAGACTGAAGAAAAAGGTACTCACTGCGGAGAGTGTTATAGAAGATCTCGAGAAGAAATCTCTCGTATTAAGTCAATGCACTGCCATGCTTCGTGGCACCTTATCTGATGTGCAGCTAGATTTAGTACTGCGCACCCTACAGAACAAAGCTGGAAAAGTAGGCAGAGAGCAGTATCCCCAGTCACTGCGTAGCTTTGCGCTCACTCTCCAGTTTTATTCAGCAAAGGCATACGAGTACGTCAGGAAGACATTTAACCTTTCGCTTCCACACCAGGCGACACTTAGGTCGTGGTACAGCTCTATACACGGCGAACCAGGTTTCACACAGGAAGCCTTTGATGCACTCAAGGTTTGTGGGGTCCTCCCTGGTACCCTCGTAGGAGGCTAGCACTCCGGATTGGCCTTGGGCGACCACAAGTCCCCAAGGTCAAGGGAGGACCCCAGGAGGAGAAGGGACGCGGGGGAAAACAACGGGACAGAGACAATCGGGCTGTGACTGTCGTTGTAGAGAGTTGTGTGCTTTGGCGGCAGAGATTAAACCATGTAAGTCACATCTCTTGTGTCCGAGTCATTCTTGTTTGACAATAGGGAACGGCTTTTGGCTATTAGAGCACCCACGGAAGGGTTGAAGTTGACCGGGAGGCTTTAACCTGTATTTCCCATATTTGGCGCCCAACGTTTTGGCCGTTCCTTTGTTTGTCATCCGGGAGTGGCTCCGATCGCACCTTTTGGGGGCCCTGATAGGATTTTGGGGGTTCGCGGGTGTTAATCACTTGCGAGATGGTATTTACACGGTCCACCGGTGACCGTGACGACGCAGCGGCAGGCGATAATCGGGTTGACCCCGAGGCCGCGGGAGAACAAAGCGGGGACGGCGCCATCGCCGGAACTAGCGCAGTAGCTGTTGAAAATTCGCAGCCTCTTCCTCCCCAGACGATGGCAGCAGATACCGCTAACGTCTTGCTGCAGGTGACAAACCTTGTTGCCGCGCTGACACAACAGATGAATGTGGTGCAAACGAGCTCGCATTCCTCTTTTCCCCCGAGGCTCCATCCGAGTATGGCTGTCCCTACGTACTCGGGCTATTCTGACGGGAAGTCGGTCACAGATTTCCTGTTGGAACTGGAGACCTATCAGACAGCGTCCAAAGCGCCCGATGATACAGTGTTAAGGCAGGTAGTGCCGGTAGCACTGGTGGGGGATGCCGCGCGCTGGAGAAGGCTGCAGAAGCCGTTCAGTTCGATGGCAGACTTCAGGCAGCGATTCGAGGAGGAGTTTTTGCCCCCCCCGATTACGCGATGCGGGTGCGCGAGGAATTAGTTCGTCGTACCCAGCATGCCGATGAAAGCCTAATAGAGTTCGTGAGGGCGATTCAGGAGCTCTATAGTAGGGCCAACCCCGGGGCTAGTGAGCAGGAAAAGGTCTCTCGTGTCATACGGCAGAGCCACCCTAGTTTTCGCCCTTATCTCCGGGGAAGGACGTTCGACTCTCTCGATGCGCTTGCACGAGAGGCTCGTGTAATTCAGGCAGATCTTTTGTCTGAGTTGCAGTACCGTCCACCGCCGCGACCCGAAGAGTCGGTTGAACCGGGATGTGCGTGGGGTGGAGTACGGGATTCTGCTCCGAGGGGAAGGGAGGTGGCATCCATGTTGGCGGATGCCGGGCGTACGGGAGGGAGAGCGAACGATTTCGTTTTGCCTCGGGCGCTGGATCCCTTTTCCTTCGAGCAGAGGCGTCGTGCGGGATTTTGTGAAAACTCTCACGACGGTCCGCGTGGGGAGAGGAATTGTCTTCCTGCCCAGAGGGCACAGAGTCGGCAGACACAGCCGGTTAGGGAAGTCCCCAGTAGCAGATTGCCACCGGCGGACCACGGGCGCGCGCAGCCCAGGTGTTATGGGTGTAATGAGTTGGGTCATTACAAGCGCAACTGTCCTTACCGCAGGCGGAGTTCTCGCTTAGCGCAGGGAAACGAGTAGAGCCGGCGGCGGGAGTTGGGGTTAGCCCTGATCCGTCGTCGGCGACAGGTGAAAGCTTGGGGTGTATGTCTCGTACCTCGCCGCAAGATTTTGCCGAGGACGGGTTAGCGTTGGCCCCATTAGCTTGCAGAGTACAGGGATCCGTCCCCGTTTCTGCTCCGTACATAGGCGTAACGATAGCTGGTAAAGAGTACATGGGCTTGGTGGATACCGGCGCCACGCTCTCGCTAATCGGAGACGCCGTATACGCAGATTGCCGCGGACGAAATGTTCGCGTCAGGAAGGTCAACATTCCCATGCGGTTAGCTTCGGGTGTGACGAATGCTGGAGGCGCTGTGAGACTTTCATTGTGCTTCAGCGGAAGGCGATGCCGACAGCGGTTTGTTTATCTGTCGGGTTTGTCCACTCCAATTATTTTGGGGCGAGATTTCATTGTTCGAGAAGGACTGATTCTCGATTTAAAAGCGAATGGGTATCGTTGCGGCGGTCCTTTGAGTCCGTTGATTCCTTTCGCGGTTCCGCCGCCGGCTGGTAACTTAACCAGTCGCGCGGGCACCCAATCGTATGAGCCGAACAGCGGAGAGGCTGTGCTCACTGTGGGGAATGCGCCACAGGTAATCGAGAGGGTGGTTGCATCTTTCGGGGGCGGAGGGGCAGAGCGCGCCAAGCTTGCTGACGTTTTGCTCCCGTTTTCCGAGATGTTCACTGAGAGGCCAGGGACGACTGATGTTTTAGAGCATCGGATTGATACTGGTACGTCGAGGCCCTGGAGGTGTAATCCGAGGCCTCTTAGCGCGCGTAAGAGGGAGATTCTTGACGCGGCGCTAGAGGAGATGATTGCGACAGGTGCGGTTAGGCGGTCGCAGAGCCCCTGGGCTTTTCCGGTGGTGTTAGCTCCGAAAAAGGATGGGACGGCAAGGCTGTGTGTGGATTATCGCCAGCTGAACGCCCTAACGGTGAGGGATGCATATCCGTTTCCGTCTATCGAGTCAATCATGTACGCGCTGGGGAATGCCAGCGTGTTCACGATCTTGGACTGTAGTCGGGGTTTCCTACAGATACCGGTAGCGGCGGAGGATGTCCAAAAGACGGCATTCACTTGTCATAGAGGCTTGTTTGAATTTACGAGGCTCCCGTTTGGATTATCCAATTCGCCCGCTAGTTTTCAGAGGATAATGGACGTCGTGCTGGGTGACGCGAAGTTCAATTATGCCATGGCTTACATGGACGATGTAGTGGTATTTTCTAGGTCGTTCAGGGAGCACCTCATTCACTTGCGTACTGTTCTGAGTAGAATGAGAGACGCCGGGTTGACAATTAATCCGGGGAAGGTTCAGATTGCATCCCCTAAGGTGGATCTCCTAGGGTTTGTAGTGGATCGTGGCACACTGAGTCCGAACGAGGAAAAGTTGAGAGCTATAATCGATTATCCTCGTCCGCATGACATCAAGAGCTTGCAGAGGTTCTTAGGAATGGTTGGCTTTTATCGCCAGTTCATTCCGCGATGTGCGACTCTGGCTAAGCCACTTTACGAGCTGCTGCGGAAGAATATGCAGTGGTCTTGGGGTCCTAGGCAGGAGGAGGCATTTTCCTCTTTAACACAAGCAATAGCGGATACAGCTAGATTGTGGTTGCCGGACTTCAACAAGCCGTTCGTGATGCAGACGGACGCGAGTGATTACGGGGTTGGAGCAGTGTTACTGCAAGAGCACGAGGGAGACTTATGCCCTGTCGCTTTTGCAAGTCGTACACTCGCACCGGCGGAAGGGAATTATTCCGTTACGGAGAAGGAGTGCTTAGCGGTGATGTTCGGATTGAAAAAGTTTGACATGTATCTGGATGGGACGACTTTCACCATTCAGACGGACCACCAGGCACTCGCATGGCTGCAGCGGTTGAAGAAACCGGCTGGCAGGTTAGCACGCTGGGCGTTAGCGCTCCAGGGTTATTCGTATCAGGTACAGTACCTGAAGGGTAGCACGAACAAGGTGGCTGATGCATTGTCTCGTGCGCCACTGGGTTCCCGCTGTTCTGATGCACAGAAGGAATCCGAGTGGGAGGGCAGAACTATGCCCAGAGATGAGTATGATGCTGGCCCGGTCGTACAGTCCGTACATGAGGGCCGAGCAGACTCTCTTGCGGTAAGCGAGGAGGGTGAAAGAGAGACTAGTAACACAGGTAAGTGTGTAAGTCTCCGGAATGGTTGTAGAAGCCAGACCGAGAGGGGACATCTCGTGGCGGCGATTGGTTCGAATCCCGCGGGTAACTCCTCGGCTTGGGGAACGGTCGTAAGCAGGGAAGAGCTCTTAGAGGCACAGAAATCAGACGGGTTATGTCAACGGGTGTCTGGAAAGCTGGCGGACAATAGTGCAGCTGACACCGGGAACGTTGACAGGGATTTTGATGGCTGCTTGGACTCATACTTGTTGAGTGATGACGGGCTCTTGCTGCGATACGTACCCGGCTTGGACGAGGAGGACGAGAGTGTTTCCCCTTTCAGGGTGGTGGTTCCAAGGAGACTGGGAAAGGTATTTATGCGGTACTTCCATGACTCAGCTCTGGCGGGTCACGGCAGCGGCAGCAAGACTTATCATAAGTTATGTCGTGTTGTGACTTGGCCGGGTATGAGGCAGGATGTTATGCGCTTTACCCGTAGCTGCCTGGTATGCCAGAAGGCAAAGCCTCGAGGTGGTAAGCCTCCTGGCATGTTGCAACCGGTAGTTAGTAGCTACCCTTGGCATATCGTAGCGTGTGACGTGATGGGACCATTTCCGAGAAGTCCACGCGGGAACCAGTACCTGTTGGTGGTCACTGATCATTTCTCTAAGTGGGTGGAGCTATTCCCGCTTAGGAAGCTGGTGTCGGAACGGATATGGGACCGGCTGCTTGAGACATTCTCACGGTACGGGTTTCCGTCCCAGCTGATTACTGATAATGCTTCCTACTTCACAGGAAGGGTGTTCGTCGACTCCTGTGCGGCCCTAGGGATCCGGCACAAGAGAACGACTCCATATCATCCCCAGGCGAATATCACGGAAAGGGTGAACCGCAACCTTAAGAGCATGTTGGTGGCGTTAACCGACAAGCATAAGGATTGGGATGAGCGTCTACCTGAGTTGGGCTTTGCAACCAGGACGACGGTGAATAGGTCGACAGGGTTTTCTCCTGCGTACCTGAACTTCGGGAAAGACATTAGTTTTCCGATGGAGAACGTGCTGAGACAGACCACGCAGATTGCTCGTAGCCTGTCGAAGTACGCGAGCGAGTTGCGTAGTCGGCTCTCGGACGCGGTGACTTGCGCAAGAGAGAGCCTAGACATCGCTCGCACTGATCAAGCGCTTCAGTACGATAAGGGGCATCGTGCCCTGTCGTACGAAGTCGGGGATTTGGTCCTAAGGCGAACGCATCCACTGAGCAATGCTGCGATGGGTTTTGCAGCATCGTTGGCTCAGCGTTGGAAGGGGCCATTTCGGGTAGTATCCCGGGTATCCCGCCTGACATATCGAATCCGCCGTGTGGAAACGGGGGAGGAGGCTGGTCCCGTTCATGTTGGTGATTTAAAGCGCTACCATGAACGCGATCAGGGGGTTGACTCTGAGGGCGGCGATGCTTCCAGAGAGCCGAAACAAAACTCGGGGGGTTCACACCCGAGGCGGCGTGCTAGGACGGTTTGTTCCACCCGCGGCGGAGCACGAGAAGCAGGACAGCGGTCGCATGCATACAATTTGCGCGTTCGTTAACCGTGCCGTGCTTCCGCACAACTGCTTGCAGGTTTCTTGGCAGCAGACCACGACCAAAGGATGGTGCCCCCCGCTCCCGTTCCGGGAGTAGGCGGGGCAGCGCATGGGGCCGACGGGTGCTGGAGCGACCAGTTCAGCCCGCTACTCCTCAGCGCCGGTCGGCAGCAACTTGGACGGCGCAGGTTGGGGATACGACAGCCAGCTTCGTGTCCCACACGCGGTGGCGCCACCAGCCCAGGCCACTAAGGGGTGCAGATCCGGACGGCGTGGCTGCCACCTTCCGGAGGATGACCCTTCAAGACCGCTACCCCAGCGAGCCGGCCGCGGTCTACAGCGACGAGGAGGCTGCGCGTCTGTGCACCACGTGCGGGGGCCTGGTCATCGACCGGCCTACACACGTCAGAGGTCCCCGCCACGCTAGCGCCGTCGCTGCCCTCGCTGGAGCCACGCAGGGTACCCCGGACGCCACGCCGGCAGCACCCGCACCTGAGAGGCCTGTGGCACCTGCTGCGGTCACCGCAGACCTGGCCGTCGCAGCCGCCGTCGAAATCCTCCGGGCCTTCCGCCCGGACCTCATCGCCGGGACGGACCCCAGAGGGACAGCGCCCATCCTAGTGCCACAGCTGGCTGATCCCGCAGTTGTGCCTGTGACTACAGGCCAAGACCGTATGGCGGTCGACTCGTCGCCGAGCCCTGCGTCCCTGGATGAAGATCTCCTCAAGTTCCTGGACCCCAAGACCGGGCCTTAGGTGGGGGGAGGTGTGGGGTCCTCCCTGGCACCCTCGTAGGAGGCTAGCACTCCGGATTGGCCTTGGGCGACCGCAAGTCCCCAAGGTCAAGGGAGGACCCCAGGAGGAGAAGGGACGCGGGGGAAAACAACGGGACAGAGACAATCGGGCTGTGACGGTCGTTGTAGAGAGTTGTGTGCTTTGGCGGCAGAGATTAAACCATGTAAGTCACATCTCTTGTGTCCGAGTCATTCTTGTTTGACAATAGGGAACGGCTTTTGGCTATTAGAGCACCCACGGAAGGGTTGAAGTTGACCGGGAGGCTTTAACCTGTATTTCCCATAGGTTCTAGGTCCACATCTCTGAGACACAACGTTTTCCCTACCCTCTACGAGCACATGTTCGAGTGCTCTCCAGAAGAAAACCACGTCATTCGCCTCATAAAGCTTATACAGTCGACCCGCGTTTATCCGGACTTCGTTTATCCGGATCATGCGCTATCCGGACAAAAAAGCATGGGGACGGATTTCTCCCCATGTATTTCGCCCTCGTTTATCCGGACTTCAACTTCCGGACTCGGACGAGAATTCCAGGGAACAGAAGTGACTAATACCCAACAATCGGCTTCAGTTATCCGGTCATTGTCCAGGAAAGACACTTGGCCCAAACCTAGTCAAGCGAGGTCGAGGACCCTGGTCGTGGCCTCCTTTTTACTGACACAAAGAGGGTGTTGCTAGGAAGAATTTTCTCCCTTTCCGAGTTTGCACGTTACACAAAAGTAATCCACTGAGCAGTCTGGTCATTTCAGACTGAGAAGGTCCGCAACGAGGACCCCTGCGCTGCAATCATCGATGACGACATCGTCAGTGTCGTCGCTTCCGATAGTGTTCAAGAAGAATCTGATGATGAAAGGGGGGATGCACCAGCTGTTACGGTAGGAAATGCGCGGGCGGCACTGAGAACAGCGCTAGTATTTTCCGAGCAGCAAAACAATATTTCGCAAGTTAATGCCATTAGCAAAGGTTTGCAAGAACTGGATGCGTGTATTAGAATGAAACAGACGACAATGGATAGTTTTCTCTGTAATGGTCAATAAAGATGCCCTTTAAGGATCACTCTGGATTTTCGTGTTTCACTTATCCGGTTCCCCCGCTATCCGGACGTTTTCACAGGAAACAAGGCCGTCCGGATAAGCGCGGGTCGACTGCTAACTGCTATGGCAAGATTCGACTTCACCATCTTGCAAAGGAGCACACAGAAAACGTGAATGACAGACCACGAATACGAAAGAAGCTCTCAAGAATCATAGTATTCAACAATCAATGACTAATGGCCGTAGAAGTCGAGTGTTGTAATATTAAGTTATAAATTCTACATGTCATGTTCGCAGTGATGTTACTGTCCAATCTTATCCAATTTTACTGGGTATCACTTTAAACAAGCCGTTTGTGAGG
The DNA here is from genome assembly GCF_037126465.1 of Ornithodoros turicata. Taxonomy (NCBI): domain Eukaryota; kingdom Metazoa; phylum Arthropoda; class Arachnida; order Ixodida; family Argasidae; genus Ornithodoros; species Ornithodoros turicata. The sequence goes on from NC_088208.1 coordinate 3,897,984, forward strand.
TAGGGTGGAAGTAAACTGCGGCGTTAACCTCGCAAGTGCAATCACTCTTGCAGCACTTGTTACGCATGCGCTCTTCGTGCACAGCGCTTCGACAGCGCTTTCTGTAACGAACTGCGCCGACAGCTGAACAACTGCAACACACTCGTAGAACACAATTCGAATGTCAATGGATTATGGAAAAGGCCAAACGAGAACCATATACAGCGCCTAACGAACCACACAATAACAAACGAAAACCACGCACAAACGAAACTACCTTACAATAACAAACAGTGCAAACCCTTTCTAAGCAAAAGGAATTAAATTTATAAGTTGTCATTCACCAAATTCCTCTATTTTTATGCTTCCCGTGCACGTAACTAACGACACCATATTCGGAGTACAGGAAGCGGAGAAGAAAAAGAACGTAATTACCATGAAAACTACAGACACGCCGCTGAAGCACGGTAGGAATACACCAGCACACTGATTCCTAAGAAAGATGCGTGCTAAATGAGGAGCGTTTAAAGAGTAACAAATGCTCCAAATCGAATCGCTTCCCATTGTTTCCTATGGGAGCAGCCGGCGCCATTGGGCCCTCCAACATGGCGGCCGGTTGCCGCACCTCTCTCCCACGAGCCCATCTCCTATGCGCGATAGGGACTGTGCGACAAACTGGTGGCGCCGCGATCTTTCTCTCGCGCAAACGCCGCTGGATACTGTATCACCGTCAAATGCACCGACCAAACGGCAACCTATTTCGAGATAATGATTGAGGTGTTTCATCGCCAGTGCCCAGAGCCGATATTGCTCCCGGTATGACGAGTCTCACAGTGAGAACAGAAGTTCTACGTTGTCCAAACGGTTTAGTATTTACTCACCGACCATTTCACAGCTGTCGTCCCGCAAGCTTACGGCGGTAGCCGAGGTAAAAACTCATATACTTTCTTCTTTGAGGATCTCTTTAGAGTTATTGTATCTGAAGATACTGGACAAACTGCAGTACAAGTTCAGGCAATAAGTTGTGACCCCACGTGTTTATTTGTATGGATAAAACGGACGCACGATGTAAATTTCAGTGATGAAGCTATGTGTGTGCAAAGACGACGAAAGGAATACAAGACTCAGTCAAAAACATGATATTACAAATGGCTGGAGTCAGAGGAATACACGTATATAGCCTTCGCTAGCAAGCCATTTTATGAGGAGTCAAATAACCATCCTCTCGACGTATCACTTACAGGTGTTTTGACCGGGCGGACGCAAGTGGCTGTTCTCCTTCCGTACTGTTAGATGCATTATAAATACGGTGGTTGCTTCTGTGCAGTTTCCATTCTCTTCGTTCGCGCCCCAGAAAGGTTCCACATTATTTTCACTTCGAAAATTAGCCCTTCTAATTACGGAGGTCGCCACGCAAGCTACGGTTCCACTTGAAAATGCATAAAACGGGCGGCGTGGTATCACGTCGGATACGTCCAAGACCGCCGCTGGCGGCGCTGTCGCGACGGAGCAGCGCGCCCCCTGTAGGTGTCGCACGGTCTCTATACATAGAGATCAGTGGAGCTATCGCTGTCGTCTGCTACGGTCACAGGGGTGACACAAACCCGCCATTGTTGTAACTACCCTCAAGCGGGTGCTTTAGGCAAACCTGCCATCTTGTCCAGGTCGCACGTCATAGAAAACGTCATTTTGAGGTCATGTGACTTCGTTTACATGTCGTTTTGCCGCTTACCGACATATTTTCGCCGTCATAGCACCAAGAGATGAACGTATTTTGCCAGCGTAAACTATGCGGTGCTTCTTCCGCAACATGGTAGCCCGTTTCAGCTTAGTTTAAGTACATCGCATCGGCTCGGTAAGTCTTAACGTGCGGTTGTCATCACATCTTTGGAAGTTGTCAACAATGCGAGGCTTTATGTGTAAAACTGCGCGTTTTATTGCGAGATTATCGGATAAAAATAATTACCGTAATCGAAAAACATTCAAAACGTCGTCGAGAAACAACAACCGCATTGTTTAGAAACGGTTTGGCCACCGCTTCGGCCACGGGCGCCGCCATCTTTAAGGTCACGTGTGCCTTGACGTTTGCTGTGACGTGCGACCAGGACCTGTCCAGGATGCATTGCGTTCGCCCAGCACGCTTACGTCTACGGAGCAATACATTGGATGCCACCCCTGTGGCTACGGTAGTCGTACACACGCTTCTGGGCGTTCAGAATTCAAATTTCCATCGTCCAATCGTGGCGTGCCGATCAGTAGCGCCCCTGGCGGATCGTGTGGACAGCCTCCTCATAGGGTTTGCTGATTGTGACATGGTCGTTATAATCTAGTAGCTCGTGGGCCAGACTAGAGCACTGCACGGGCCCGGGCCCGACCCGGCCCGCGAGCCGGGCTGGGCTTGTTATTGGCTGTGTGCTCCGGGCAGGGCCGAGCCCGGGCCGACAAAATACGCCAGCACCGCGGGCCGGGCCGGGCCCGGGCCGTTAAAATACGCCACCACCGCGGGCCAGGCCGGGCCCGGGCCGACAAATATGTTCCCGAGAGTCAGACCCGGCCGGGCCACGCAGCTAATTCCACACATTGGAGATGCATTAGTTCATATCATCATGCGCTTGCGTCATTCCTGTGCATATTTTGCAAAGACAAGCAAAGGGTACTGCATTATGCATATGATTCGACCCTCTAGAACATTCTCCAAGCCACTTTACATTGCTCCTCACTCCTCACATATTTCACAATCACTTTGGCAAAGCTTGGTCAGAGGGATAGGGACTGGGAGAAGCAGTTTGTCGACAGCATGCTCTATCTCCTCAAAATCTTGACAGTGTAACGATAACGCCCCGTGCGTTCTGGATTTAATTTGGTCTCGTGCGGTTACGGTGTTAAACCGCCATCACTTGTATGTTTGTCTTCTCTCCTTATAAATTTACTTATAAATTTGTTTCATAATCGCCAGAAACGCGTACGTCGCGGCTGGAAATACTAGGCCGGGATCTACTCGCCGGGTCACCGGGCCGGGCCGGGCCGGGCTCTATTTGCTTAGACGCCGGGCCGGGCCGGGCTCTAGTCACTGGGTCACCGGGCCGGGCCGGGCCGCATAAAAATATGAAGGTCCGGGCCCGGGTCGGGCCGTGCCATTTTTCGATGCGCCCGGGCCGGGTCGGGCCCGGAAAAGTCGGCCCATGCAGTGCTCTAGGCCAGACTGCCTTCGGGAGAGGAAAATGAGTTGCGCTGCGCATGCGCTAGAAGTGATGTCACGTGTCTTTCTTTGCCGCCGCCTTGCAGACTGCTCGCTTCGCGTATGCATGCGCTAGCAGACAGCGGTTTGTTTGCTTGAGCATGGCTTGAGGATGAGATTTGTTGTAGTGGTGAAGCAGCTTTGCCAAATATTCCGTTCAAGTGCCTCGCTGAATGTCCCGCTCGTCCGTCGATGTTCAACAGGTGAGGGAACATTTCAGCAACGCCTGCGAGTTTCATGCTCGCGGTTCAAAAGGTGAGGGCGTCTGTACAAAATTGTAAAATGGGCCGCTCTCTACAGATGCAACAAATGCCAGTCCACTTTTCCTCAGCTGCACCTTCTCAGTCCAGGCAGCAGCAGCAGCAGCAGCACCAGGTGAATGTAGTGAATGTAGGTACACAACTTCCAAGTGAATTAAGACGTACGAGTGCAATTCGGAAGCTGGTAAGTACGTCTCATGCTACACACCATTCGCGTTCAACGCTCTTATTTTGCATGTGTTGTAGCAAATGATTCAGTGGCATAAACCGGCAGACTGGTGCGTAATGTACACCCATAGTGCCAAGTTGGACTAATTCTGGTGACGTGTTCGTAAAATATGTGTAATCGGACTGTCTAATTGTCACCTGTTCTATCTTAACACCGAAGTCGGTATATAAGTAAGAAAGATCGTGGTTTCGGCAATTATCAGTAATCTTTCGTTGTGCTTAATGATTCCTATTATTTTGTATTTGTGTTTTTACTCAGAATTATCATACTGTATTCTTAACTGGAGCAACAAAATTACGAAGCACAGGAGGATTGTGTTGAAACTGAGGACATTGCTTATTTTTACTGATTTCAGATTTTCAGGCATGGAGAGAAGAAATGCTCAGAAGGCAGCCAAGAGTCACTAAAGGCACAGGGGTAAAAAGATTGAAAGATGGAGGTTTAAAGTGTTATTATATTTGTAACTGATCGGGTGCTTTTACAGAGAACATCATCAAAGGAAGAAGGTCCATAAAATCATAAGGTTCCGTCAGGCGTGGGGACACCTGCCTTGCTGATATGTCTGCAATGTTCCAAACTGGCAAGGTCTCGTTTGTCTTCCAAGCTTCCTATTATGCACAGCATTTTGGGGCTGTCGCACACCCCACTGACAAAAACAGAGGAAGATGCAATAGAGGCGGCCCGTGCAGACACTCGTAAAACACTATGTTGTACTGGAATGCCCTTTTTTTGCCTTCAAGAAACTATTTGTTTATGTTAGGGAAACTACGTGACGGCATTGCACTCAGCGTACTATGCAGCTCAGTATTCGGGGTGTGCTGGATGGCACGTTTCAAAGGATCCAATTCACCTCACTACAAGGCAGTGCTTGTACACCACCATGAGGGACTATAATATATGTTACGGTGAGAGGAAACACGACGACAGTCAAAGCAGTGTTGCCCTGTTGGTCAGTTCTATCAGAGCCCAAACAAACAGCCCAGTGCTTTCCCTCACACACAAAGGCAAGAAGGATGATCCTACTGTCTTTCAACGAGGAAATACTGACTTGTTGCAAGATGAGGATTTCTTGCTAGTTCTCATGACAGGCATGCAAAAACAGCTGTTAAGGCATTTGGGCACCAACAAAAGTGGGATGAACATAGGAGGAGCAGGAAAGCTAGCTAGTGTTGACTTGATGTTAATGCCGAAGTGTACACTTTCTTTTTACCCTGTCTGTCCTGTTTACCATATCTGTCCAAGTCGGTTTAGCGAACGAAAGCCACATTTTAGCGCCCGTTAGGCTTAGTATGGTGGAGACGACTGAACAGTACGGTGGTTAGTTTATTATTAGGTTGGTCCAAGTTCAGTGTTTGCACCGCTATGTCCAGGTTAGTCTAAGTTCGCTGTTGGCAGTTTCCCGCGCGCAACTGTGCATTGTATAGCCAGATAACATCTATTTACAGTAGTTTGTTTTGAAATGGGGATTTCGATCACTTTATTTCGAGCTCAGCTAACAAATAAAAAGTCAAGTATATGAGCACCATAAACGATAAACGATAAATAAAACCACATCACATAAAACCGCGAAATAAAATTACATATAAGTGCGGTGAAAGAGGCGGTGAGCAATTGTCCGGCTTCAGCGGTTCTGTGGTGAGCAATTGTCCGGTGAGCAAGGAATCGGGCGTGGCCACACCAGCCTCCTAGGTTACCCATGCACGCTAGCATGTAGAATTTTCAAGTTATCATTTTGTCTGTGCCTACTAAGGGGGGGGATATGTTTATTAAAGATAGAGAGAGGGGGAAAGACCAGACAGGCCAAGGCCGACTTGCTATTCCCAACCCAAAAGAGAGAAAAAGAAAAACAGAGAAAGAAAGAGAAAAGAGAAGCAGAAAAGGAAAAGAGAAAGTGGCAGGGGACGATGGGGTGGCTGATGGGGTGGCTCAAGGCTCAAAGGCTGCTGAGCAGCCCAGTGTCCTTCAGGTAACACAGGAGGGCTCGGGTGACTGCCCACTGTCTAGAGTGCCGGACAGGTCCCAGCAGCGTCGCCAGGGAAAGTTCCCTGTGGCCTAGGGAAGTGAGATTTGAGGCGAGGGCGGCTCGGGGGCCGGCGTACCTCTTGCAGTGCAACAATAGATGGCGTATGTCGGCGACTGCAGCACAGCAGGGACACATCGGGGACGTCCGTCTATCTATCTTAGAGAGGAGCAGCGGGGTCAGGGCAACATCGAGGCGTAGGCGATGGAGGATCGACTCCTCCTGTCGCGACAGCCGCTGGGAGAGGGTGAGTTCCATCCTCGGGTCGATGGAGTGGAGGAACGTGTTCGCCGCTACAGCATTTGAGCTAAACGCGAGGGTGTTGCGAGATGTCTGGCGGCGGATCTGTATCAAGCAGGCCGATGGAGTGAGAGGAATGGTGGTGGTCATTGTGGTGGCAGCTGCCCCATGCGCGCCTCTCGCCGCAGCATCAGCGCGGGTATTTCCCGGCAGGCCGATGTGGCTGGGGACCCATTGAAGCCACACGCTGTGGCCGGAGGTGGTGAGACGGCTGTGTGTCGTGAGGGTTAGGGAGCAGATGTCTGTGACGATCTTGGAGCAAGGAGAAGATAATATTTGCAGCGCCGCCTTGCTGTCCGTAAGTACAGTCCAGTTGTTTGGGGGCCTCGTTGATATAAGTCTCGGGGCTTCATTGATGGCGGCGAGCTCTGCTTCGGTGGATGATGTCTCGTGAGGAAGCTTGAGCGCTAGTTCGTAATTTTCTGAAGGCACAACAACGGCTAAAGTTGAGGCGCCCGCGCAGACCGACGCGTCCGTGTAGATCGCTATTCTTCGGGAGTGCACGTTATTAAGGTGTTCCAGCACGAGTTGGAGCAAAGCGACTGGAGGGTGGTCGCCTTTTTTGAAGGCGCCAGGGATGCTGGAGTACACGGGAGGAGTAGCGAGGGTCGACATGGGAGGGGGATGAGACGGCATGATGGAGGACGAGGGAATAGACGTCCTCAGTCGCAGAACGCAGGACCCGAAAGCCGACGATGGGCACTCCATGGTGGACGATGGGCACTCCATATCTGTCAAGTAGTGGTGCGGGTGGCGTGTCAGGTACCTTGTGTAGTACCTTGAGGGTCTCCTTGTCACGCAAGGTGGGCATCGGTGACTCCCTCGCCTCTGTGAGAACGGAGACGGTCTCTGTCGCCTTAGGGACGCCCAGGCAGACGCGAAGGCTGCGGGCCTGGAGGTTGAGGAGCTCCCGTTCACTAGCTCTGCTTAGTCCATGTAAAATGGGGAGGCTGTAGTGCAGCGTTCCAAGTACAAGGGAGCAGTGGACAGACCTAAGGTCAGCACAAGTAGGGCCCCACGACATTCCAGAGACGCGACGAAGAACGCTGACGATGTTGTTTACCTTAGAAGAGAGATATTTGAGCTGCTTCGACCAGGTCAGGCCCCTGTCGATAATGATGCCCAGGTACCTGTAGCTCGATGCAAAATGCACTGGCGATCTTGCGACGTGGAGTGGGAAGCGAAGGAAGGAGCGGGGGGTAAATGCCATGGCGACAGTTTTGGTTGGGGAGACAGACAGCCCACGATCACAAAGGTATGCTACGACCGTGTCAAGGGCTCCTTGGAGACGGCGTGGGATGACATCGCGGCGCAGGCTGGACGTCCAGAGGCAGATGTCGTCCGCGTAGACTGTGATATTGGTGTGGTCGCGTAGGAGGGCTGGTAGGGAAGCCATAATGATGTTGAAAAGAAGAGGGCTAAGCACACTGCCTTGTGGGACCCCCGCGGCAGACGGAGAAGGATCGGGTGTCACCATCAGAAGTGCGAACAAAGAGGGACCGTGACGAGAGGAAGTCCTGGATCCAGAGGAGCATGCTACCGCCCACGCCAGCCTGCTGCAGCGTCGCCACGACAGCACTGTGCAGTACGCTGTCGTAAGCCTTCGTGACATCCAGGAATACCGCTGCGGTAAGCCGGCCGTCGGATTGAGCTTGTTGCGTACGAGAAACGAGGTCGACGACGTTATCTATGGCAGACCTTCCATGCCTGAACCCAGCCAGTGTTTCCGCGAAGTACCCCGTGCTTTCTAGGTACCAGTTCAGGCGTGAGTAGACCATTCGGTCAAGGGTTTTCCCGACGCAACTGGTGAGGGCAATTGGTCTGAACGAGTCTATGTTGTGCGGTGACTTTCCGGGTTTGAGAATGGGGATCACCATTGCCTGCTTCCACTCCATTGGAAGGGAGCCTGAGAGCCAGGATGCGTTGAAGATTGCGAGTAGTGACCTTGTAGTAGTGAGTAGAGCCTTGTAAGAAACTCGGTCCGCACCGGGAGACGTATGCATGGGCGAGTTCGCTAGTGCCAGTTCTAGCTCCGCAAGAGAGAAAGGCATATCCAGGGCAGGCTCTGCAGAGGCCTCCAGAACCGCGGGGATGTCGTTGGACGCAGCCAGTGCTCCGACAGGTGCAGCTGTCAGTGCCTACTAAGTTAGTGAAGTGAAGTACGAATCACCACTCCATCCGACACTGGACCACGTGCGATCAACGCAGAAATCATCGAAGGAATCGTCAGGACTGCCACAGGCTTCCTCATACAGATAAGACTTTATCACCAGTTGCAAGAACTTTGTTAGTTGAATCGAAATTGTTACGCGATTGCTGTAATTAGATTGTCGAATCGATATTGTAGTTTCCCCGCGAGATCATCTGTGTGCCATTCCGTGCAGCGAATCCCGTTCAACCGTTCAATTAACTGTTCAACAGTAAAATTAAATGTTGTTGTTAATTTTACTAGCATCCCTCCTTTGTATCATTGTGTGAACAATGGGGACAAGTGTCGATTGACATAGGACAGCCCGACCACTCTCTTTTACATTTATTTGTCCGGAACGGTGTTGTTGAGTATCCGCTGTGCGGCCGGAAAACGTTCGCCAGTGTATCCGTCTGTAAGGGTTGTAATTGCAAACGGCTTGTTATTTTTATTTTCACTTTGCCTTCTCGCTGTCGAGCAGTGGTACATTGTCCTTGAGGTGCGTCACACATTCCTCCGACAGAAAGAGAAACCGGCCGCGAGAGACGCACTTTGCCTTCGTGCTTTGTAGTCATGCAGCTTTGAATAATCCCTTGAGCCCAGAGCACTAGGGAAACTGCGACAGGTTCAAGATGGCGGACGAGATTTTGGGATTTAGACTAAGCTAACACGTGAATATTCACGTGAGCAACCTCTTTAACTTCACCAATTAGGTACTTAGTTTCTGTTTCTGTGGTGTGCCTTGATTGGACCCTGACCGGAGTGGGCAGTGGTCATTTTTGCCCCATAAAAGCGGGCGCATGCGATTTTCGAAGAGCTCGAGCGGGGACCATCGCTACAGGAAGGTCCGGGACCTTGTATCACCGTCCACCCCCGCTGGGTTCATGTCCAGCCAACTGTAAGCCTTGTACATATTGTACCATATTAAACCTTGTTGCTGTTTACGCCATCCATCTCGTCAGACGTCCCTTTTTGGAAACAGTCCCGATCTCAAGGAACACACCCCGTACATCGTGGAGAGGCAGGAAGAATCTTTACTTCCTACCTTTATCCAGAGTTTACCTAGGGAGGGCATTTCACCTGGTGCGATCGCGAGTAGGTCCCAGTGGTACAGCATCCCGGGAACGCACCAGGTTTCCGTGACAGCGATGCTCCACGAACACTTTCAAAAATTCAGCGAAGGTACTACTGGAAGACAATGTCGCAAGATACACACGGATACGTGAAGGGATGCCCGAAGTGCCAGGAGTATAACCACGTGCCCGGTGTACAAACGCGCACATTGCAACCCCGAGCACCACCTATACGACACCATTTGACCACGTCGATATTGATCACGTTGGTCCAATAAACACGGAGGATCCGAACAAGGTCATCACAGACAACGACAATGTGCTTATTTCTGCAGCAGCAACACGATATTTCGCCGACCGATATATTGAGCGGCGGACCACCATACCTTATACGCACCGGAGACTAATGGGCTTGTAGAAAAGCCAAAGGCAAAATCTTGCCAGTACTTCGGAAAAGCCTATCTCAAACGCTCAACATTCCAGGTGAACGTCACCGACCATGCAGGACTAAGAACACCGCCATTCCAGCTTCTCTTTAATTACTCACCCCGACGGCACATCGACAACGCACTTCATGTCAGTCCCGACAATCCAGCCATCGACATTGAAGATGCGCGTAATGACGCACACGTCAGCCTTACGAAGTATTTACAAGCTATTCTGACCTCATCAGAATGATTAAGAAAACTGACTCGTCAGATAGATAAACCTCGTGGAGAGGTGAAAAAACGTTCCTGTATTTCACCTTGAGTTACATGTTCAGACAGAAGAGAGCGAGAGCTCAACAGTTGGTCTACATAAGACACAAGGGAGAGAAGAAAGTCACGTGGTACAGAGATCCAAAGCGTTGTACACAAACGGAAAGAAAAGAAAACGGAGCGAACCATAAACACACCGAAGCCACCCACATCGTCCAGCCAGACCGCTGTAACGCAACCGAGTTAAACCCGACACTTGTTGTGGTTATGGCCTGTGGAGTCAGACAGGGGTTCTTCGAATTGTATCAACACCGGGGATCCCGCTTCGAGATGTGTGGCATGTTATGGTTCCCTCCAATCTGCCCCTCCGTGTATACTTCGACTGATATCATTTGGTTTGAGTACAAGAAATTCACACGCTAAAAATACAGAGCAAAGAAACGAAACCCGTGCCTTGTAAGTGGCAGCACACAAGCCATGAAAAAGAGTTTCGACTCTCGACACCGGACGCCAACATACAAGATAGGAGACAAGATCCTCTTCTCCAACGGAATGAGAAACGGCAAGCTTGGAGTCTCTATGAGGGACCCTACACAATAACGAACGACGAGGACAATGCTTACACGATTGAACGCTCGTTGCCGAATGGGCAAACTGAAAAGAAAATCGCCACTGCCATGCCGCGAACCTCATCACATGGAGCATGACTACGACCTCAGCGAGATATTTGACGAGTTTCCCTCGGACAGCCAACCTGACGAGAATCCATCAGCCCTGACCTCTGATATAGCAGAACCCGCTTCCTCGGAAGTACCGCTCACAGCTCCCGTTGGAAGCCACAAACGCAGGAGATGCCCACCTCGGTGGCTATTGGATTACGTCACCGGCGAAGATTGCGAGGACGCAATGTTTTACACCGGGGCGCCAGGCCGTGTTAGCGTGTTAGCACAGCGGTCAAAGTACGCGGTTAGCGCAAGTTAGTAGCGCAAAGTACGGTTTCAATCCTCCACCTGCACTTTTAATTTTCTTTCATGGTGTGCAAGGATATCATGTCCATAGCATCTGTATAGTGACCCTTGTATGGCATGCACCAATTGTAGTGCTTTGAAATGAATGTAGGCGTTGTTTTTTGATTTTGTGAACATCATTACTCACGTCGTCACACTCAATGTAGACGTATCTGATTTACGATCACTGACTACACAATGCTTCAGGCTCTCCGAGGTAGAGTGCCTGAAGTACATGCGAGACAAAAAACCAACTACACTGTCCTCGTCCTCTCTTTGGATGAGCATAGGGTAGTTGGTTATCAGCCCCACTTATACATGAGACACTCAGGAGAAAGCCATACCCAATGTAAAAAAAAGAAGAAAAAAAATACAGCAGCACAATATTTGCACGCTGGTGGAAAATAAAAAGGCTGTTCTTTCACACGAATGATGCACGGACGGTCTTTCTCACGTTGTTGAAATACCAGTGGGAACTTTTTGAGTATGTAACAATAAGCACGCATCGAGGCCTTTATCAGTATTCGAGGTTACCATTTGGGGTGTCCTCTGCCCCTGCATTGTTTCAACGCGAGATGGAGAATCTGCTTAGAGATCTTGAAGATGTAGTTGTTTATTTCGACGATATCTTGGTTACTGGTTTGTGTGATGACGACCGAGCGCAACGAGGCAGCTGGTTAGAAGAGCAAGAAGAATCGGTTTTCCACGCGAACCGGACTCCGTCGACGAATTAGTGCTTGGAGATGACCTCAGTCGCTCGCTGCAAGGAAGTACTTCAGCGCTACGACACCATCTGCGACGACGGTTCGAGGGTCATCGTGTTCTCCACAGACGGACAACAGAGAAAACTCCATCAGGGAAATACTACAACTCCTCTTCCCCACAACAACACACGACGAAGAGGTGCCACCCATAGGAATGAGCGACACGGAGGAGGCAGACGTCCCAATATCCAAACAGGAAATCTACAGAGCACTATCAGAAATCAACGCCGTCTGCACAATATGCAGACAGTGCTTCATTGTGCTGTGCTGTTCACTACAGTCAAGAACTGCGCTAACCAGCTTAAGTTTCCACTTCCCCCGCTCCGGCTTCAGCAAGTAAACATGGCTGTTGCAACACTATCACGAATTATTATGCCTTTTTTCTCTCTACATTTCAGAATGGAATATTCGAACTCCTGGTCACAAATTTTCGCCCGGAGCCACAACACCTGGCGAACGGCACGAAGATAGTCGTCATCGTAGACCAATACTCCACCACGGATGTTTGCCTGATGGACACTGGTCGCATCGCGGTCACCACGGAATACGAGGCCGAACATTTCGACGTAAACGCCTACCAAAACAATGCCCCTTTTGCGGCATTGTTTTGGTAGGCGTCACCATTCTGCAAGTCGGCTTCACCTAGCGCACGGGTGCATTAGGTGAAGCCCACTTTACAAAACTACCAGTATGGCTAGACTGCACGAACATTTCCGCCAGAAATGGCGAAATGTAACATTTTGATGTCAGGTGAAGCCCACTTCACGGAGCAGCTAAAGTTGCTCCGTGTCATTTTCTCCCCTTGGTATTCTTTGTAAAAAAAAATGTGCATTTGTTGGCACACTTCCTTTTCTTCTTTATTTTTTATTTTGCTCTTTCCTTTGGAACTTTACTTGTGCATTTTTGTCTTACATTTTTTGTACTACGCAAGTGAGCGAGAAAAAAAACGAACATTACGGGACAGTGACCGCAACGTTGCTTCTTTTCGCCTCACCGTCTGTATCATGGGCGTCTGTGTGACATTTTTTCAGCGTAGGGCAAAGTAATTCATTCACGGGGACGGAGGTTAGAAGGTACAACAGATAAACACAGGACATGTATGCACAAGACAAGCATGAGGACAATCGAATGCTCTGATAATGTTCATACCATTTTGACGATATCTAAGTATAGCGCTCTTGATTTCTTTGCACCTGGCCCACTAATTCGGCAGAGCGTCGCACCGGGCACGAAAGTAGCGACAGACGAATGGCAGGACCACAGGGCATAAGCTATCGGCGCGGGGTCAACGGCACACACATGAATCTGCAGCACGCAACAGTTAACCGCAACGTGAAGTTTGTGTGTCCGGTGACGCGCACTAACACCCAGCATATAACTAACTTAACCCAACCTAACCCAACCTAACCTAACCCAACCCAACCCAACCCAACCTAAGCTATCGGCGCGGGGTCAACCGGACACACATGAATCTGCAGCACGCAACGGTTAACCGCAACATGAAGTTTGTGTGTCCCGTGACGGGCATTAACATCCAGCACATAACTAACCCAACCCAACCTAACCCAACCCAACCTAACCTAACCTAACCTTACCTAACCTAACCCAACCTAACCTAACATAACCTAACCCAACCTAACCTTACCTAAGCTAACCCAACCCAAAACCAACCTAACCTAACCCAACCCAACCCAACCCTACCTAACCTAACCTAACCCAACCCAACCCAGCCCAGCCCAGCCCAGCCCAGCCCAACCCAACCCAACCCAACCCAACCCAACCTCACCTAACCTAACCCAACCCAACCCAACCCAACCCAGCCCAACCCAACCCAACCTAACCTAACCTAACCTAACCTAACCCAACCTAACCTTACCTAAGCTAACCCAACCCAAAACCAACCTAACCTAACCTAACCCAACCCAACCCAACCCAACCCTACCTAACCTAACCTGACCTAACCCAACCCTACCTAACCTAACCTCACCTAACCCAACCCAACCCGACCCGACCCGACCCGACCCAACCTAACCTAACCTAACCTAACCTAACCCAACCTAACCTAACCCAACCCAACCCAACCCAACCCAACCTAACCTAACCTAACCTAACCTAACCTAACCTAACCTTACCTAACCTAACCCAACCCAAAACCAACCTAACCTAACCTAACCCAACCCAACCCAACCCAACCCTACCTAACCTAACCTAACCTGACCTAACCCAACCCAACCCGACCCGACCCGACCCGACCCGACCCGACCCGACCCGACCCAACCCAACCCAACCCAACCCAACCCAACCCAACCCAACCCAACCTAACCTAACCTAACCTAACCTAACCTAACCTAACCTAACCTAACCTAACCTAACCTAACCTAACCTAACCCAACCCAACCCAACCCAACCCACCCCACCCCACCCCACCCCACCCCACCCTACCCTACCCTACCCTACCCTACCCTACCCTACCCTACAGGACAGCACTACCGTGTATGGAGTTCTAGATTGAGCAGCGCGACAGAGCACCAGAAACTGAAATACTTGATGCTTTCAATAAATGCGGTAAGATAAATTTATAGATGTAAGTGAGAGGTAGCGTGTTTCTTCATTTTTCTATTTTTGTTCTTGTCGAAAGTACAATTATTTTCCGTGATTTGTCAAAAGTACAATGATTTGCAAATTATCATTACAACTGCACTTTACAGGCTTTGTCGATTGTTCTAGCAATGACTCAGGCAAAACAGTCAGGTATGCCTCACGAGTCATCAAACGTACCATCCAAGACCTCTATACAGGGTGTTTCACCTAAGGTGATAAAATATTCTAAATGGCTACGTACTCGCCGGAGGATAGTCGGACTTTCGGCAATTACCTTCTGGAAACTTTTGCGACGATTGAGGAAGGCTTTGGACAATTTTTAATTGCAGGAAATTTATTTTTTCAATTCAACTTTAAAAACTGCTAAGCGAACCTCACTTTTTTTTCACAGAAATATGAAGTCCTCCTTGGTTTCCTGGGTCTCTCGTGGGCTTCCCCTAACACGACCACACAGTTCAGCTCTCGGGTGTTGAGCATTCATGGTAAGACACAGTGTAAACACGCTGTCTTCCCTTCATTTCAAGTCTTTTCGTCTGTCTGACCCTTTCATGCTGTCACCACTCATCATAAATTACGTCAGCGCAGATGATGTTGCGTCACAGGTACCTTTTGTTCAGCTGTGTAGGTTTTACAGACCTTAAAGCCAATTCGTTTTCTACACTCGTTTTCATTGATTCACTCATTCAGTACAATATTTTATAGCTGTGTATTTCCATTCATCCAGCATCCAGTCTTGTTCTGTACTTGAGAATTTCTCTCACTCGACTTTGTCCTGCCACAAAAATAATGTAAGTTAGCCTCATTCATACACAACTTCTCGGCTATCGTTGCTGCAGTTACCCTTCTTTCACTTTCACTGGCTGCAGGAGGTCAATCCTGGCAGGGGCCACTCTTTCACACACACACACACGCAAAAAAAGGCAAAAGTGAATTACGTGCTGGCTTGTGTGCATCTCAGTGTTGACGGTGGCCCTTCTTTCTCAAGGAATCCAGGAGCATTAGCCTCTGTGGCTGCTGGCCACCATGGACGCTACTCTGTCGTGTGGTAATGGTGGCTTCACTGGAGCTTAGCTGTCATTCACAATCTGCTGATTCTGGGAAACTGTACACGATGGCTTGTTCGGGGGCTTTACGCCACACTAGGGGCCACTGTTTCTGTCTTGCAGGCTTGCACCATTCATTCCAACTAAAAGGTAGCTTACAGGGTCTCTTCACGTCTGGCATGACCTGTTCAGTCGTTTGTCTCTGGAGTATAGCACTGCTTTGTGCGTGTTTCGATGAAGGTTGCAAGGGTGACGACGGAAGGTAAAAAATGGTTGCTGCAACCTCAGCATAAACACGAAAAACGTACATAGAAAATTATGCACACTTAGTAGGGTGCCCATGCCAATGTACTTGAACTTTGATTGCAAACATTTGGTTTCCATTTCTGCTCTGGGACAGCACATTCCCAGCCTTTTCATTTTGGTGAAAATCTTCCACAGTAATGGCGTGCCCCACTGTACCAAGGAAAATTCAGGATGTGCAATCTTGTAACTGCATGGGCTTGAAGGCTGTCATAACTTCTGTGTCTTGTTCCGTTTCAATATAGCGTCTTGCGGCCATTTCTATGCAGGGCTTGAGAAATCTCTTTTACGTGCCTCACATAGAGCACGTGCCTCACATTTGTAGAGTTCCACTGTCTTCACGATGTAGGACAATATGAGAAATTTTGAGCTTCATCATTTTCTGTCACTCAGAGTAATTTTTGTCGTGCAAGTACTGTTAATTTTTTTTAAAGCTTTGTCATAGCAACAACATCACAGCTTTGCCCAACAAGAACACAGGTGTAACATGCAACATCTAATGTCACGAAAATGCTGACTACCATTGCGGCAGCATACCGCATTTCAGGCATACGGTACACAGTATCCTGACAACAAAGAAAAACATTTACAGTCCTCAATTTTTGTGCATAATTTTTTTTTTCTTTTTCTCAATGCCCGAGCTATTCCCCCAAGGTGTACTGAAACCACTCCATTTGGCAGGACTACAGCAATGGCCAAGTATTTGCATCTCGCATCTTTTATGGAACATTAGCCCTGAACTGTTTGTACTCGAGAGGTTTCACCACACTGTACTTTTTTTTTCACCCTTATATTATGTTAGAGAAATACAATAAAACATATACCGTAATTTCATGTCTATAAGCTGAACTGCATTTAACCCACAGGACCTGTTTTCAGGGACATTTTGAAATTTTTCCTGCAGATAAGCCGCATTCGCAGATAAGCCGCAGGCAATACGACATGGCTGATTTGTACAACAAAGGAGACCATAGAGAAGGCCGTAAACCATGTTATCCGTACTCTGGGTTCGGTATGGTGTACAACAAAGGAGGTCAGTTCTAGAGTTCTACCAAGATCGGACTGTGGCCTTGTTGCATGTTTTTCATGGATCGATGTGTTAGTGGCCTTCCAGAAGACATGAATCACTCTCACCACTTTCGTTAAAGCTGCTTGGGGGAAGGTACCAGGGGGGTCAGTCTACTCGAATGTGGACGCTCCCGTTTCGCATTGTTCGTGCATTGACAGGGCGGGGCTGTGCCAGAGACGTCCCGTGCGGTGTGAGCCCCTTTCGTTAACAACACGATATGGGGAAAATACCAGGGGAAAATAGTTATGAGATAAGCCACACCGGTCGACAAGACGCAGAGCGCCTGTGCGAAAAAAGAATCACGCCAAGCTGCTACTGATACGCATGAAATTACTGCACACAATAAATACACTACAAATACAACTAGTAGATACACAAGGACTAGTAGAGCACCCGCCGTTCTTGTACTTTTTAAGTTCTTTTCTCTGCTAAGTGCAAAATTTTATACAGATATTTACAGAAGTGTACCCAACATTGGGGTGAGCCATTTCTTTCATCCATATATGACCTTCTGGCAGCAAGGGACACTTGGCAACTTCACAAAAAGGACATCAGTAAACTTTCATTGGAACTTATTTGCAACTATGACAAATATCTGAAGCTTGCATGCTAATGTGTCAGGTCACCTTATGAAATGACATGAACCTGTGGAATTACAAAGTTAAGAACAGGCTTATACGGAACAACATAGACTACAACAATGACAACACAACAACAACATCTAACACATTCCAAAATCTAATTCTACAGGCTTGCTTTTCAGTGTTAGCCTAATTTTTTTTGCACCATATGTTTGGTAGACATGGTGAGTTGGAAATATTCTCCCACTGACAGTTCTCTAACTTCTTGCAGGTCCTCTTTGCCGCCCATGGGCAGTCATTATCTCTGTGCAGCCCACCTTTACAATTGACCAGTGCTGGGTGTTTCTTCGACTCTTCCAGCTCCTAACAGTAAGCATTCACTCTTCGCAGTGACTCTCCGGCTTAGTGGAAGCTATCCTTGGACGGGTGATACCATGCACCCTCCACCAGGCACACAACGTCAATTTCCATAGCTGAAGGTTGCCTACACACATGCCTTGCTGATGCAACTTGCAGCTGTTTGATCTCGTTGCGTGCACAGTCTGAGTGAACCATCTTATTAAGGACCAGTATCACAATGTTGCTGTAGCTCGTGACCTGCTTATTGCATGCTACCAGTTGCATAAGCTCACAAAAGAAAACGTTTTGAGTGACCTCAATGTGAATGTGGTGCAGTGAACGTGAACAGTGCACACCGACAACCATATTAAATATCATTATCAATCTGCAGTTAGTCAGAAGTCACCAGTCACAAAGAAAGTGCTCAAATAGGATAACCTGTTCTGCAACTTACTGGCCTATGGATTACATTTTTTTTTCATGTTTTTTTTTACACCCCTAGGCTGTTCCCGTTGGTCCTGAAAGTAAGAGTAATATGTTGCAAATCTTTGACGGCATTTTCTTCCGTACATTGACAATTGCCTTAAAGTGGGTAACCTATCCATTTTGCACTACAATTAGGGTTGTCAATCCTGGGCTATTTTTACAATCCCGGGATTTCGGGATTGTGTTGGGTTCAGGTGGTGTTTCCAAATATATTCCTGCGTGGATCAAAATTATCTTACGCGCATCCAACACGTGCCCGCAGGTTAAAATCTGCACCTGACACGCAACCCACGTCCCCTTACAAATTGAGACCAGCATCCTCCCGCATATTTTTTCCAAAAGCTCACCTGACCTGCAACACGATGAACGCTGACAAACTCACGAACTCCCTGGTCTGTGCCTTGTAACTAGATGTGTCTGTGTGCATGGTTTCTTGTATGACATCAGCGCTGGGGGCAAAAAAAGTGCAAATGGATGTTGGTTTGTGACTTGAGGCATGATGATACGAAACACGACATAGACAAAGGACACACAGTCGCTGTTGCTTCCTAACGTTGTGAGCATTTGTTACGCCCTTGTCAACGACATTTCACGTCATATTTCGAGTGACTGCAGTACATACACATGAGAAGTTGAGCGAATTGGTGTACTTTCTAATAGTGTGTTGGTAAAATATGTCTACCGCACCCGACCTTCTACCCGCACGACTCCGAAAACCTGGACCGGTCACCTGCGATAACGTGTGGGTCACCCGCGAGCCATGCAGGACCCCACTTCCAAATCCATTTAACTCATGTGCCTATATCAGCGTGTTGTGCACAGTTCATGTGTGCTTTCTCAGTTTTACCTTTTCCTAAAGGAAAATTTGCATTCAAAAATTTGCAATGTAAATAAATTGGTAAAATAGTGATGGCAAAATTCTTACATTTTGTATATTTATTTATTTATTTATTTTTCTCCTATGATAATGCGACTGCTTTTTTATTCATCACCATTTCACCGTTGTCATTGAAAAAAGGTGAGGCCCGCTACACTTAAAGTAACAGGAAATATTAACTTTATTTAATTAAATTATTAACTTTAACTAAATATTTCCTCAAATGGTGGAATGGTCCACTTGAATGAAGAGCAGCAGCAACAACAACAACAACAAAAAAGAACGAATAGAAAGGAACGAAGCACTAAACAGTTTACAATGCTGTCGCTGCGTGCTTATCACATTGTACAATAATTAAAACCCAACGTGAGAAAGCACGGAGCGTTTACGGTAGTGTCCCCCAGTTCGGAGCAAACTTTGTGCAAATACTGGCTGCTGAACTGAAGGTCCGTCCAGCATCTGCACTAGAAGAAACGACAGTCAGCAAATGTCTGTACGCACGTGTAAGCAGCGGTCCTCTGCCACCTCCAGTCAAGTGCCATTTCCTTACGAAGGAGTCTGTGCCTGACGTCCCACAGGTGTTTGATTTTCCTGTCATATTTGATCTCGCGAAATCCTGGGATTTTCCAGAAGGAATCCCAGGACTTTGGAACATCAAAAATTGGCCGGAATTCGGGATATCCTGATTGACGACCCTAACTACAATTTGCAACATGGCAGCGGCTTCCCCCAGCAGTTCAGGGAGGTGTGACTGGAGCAGTCCACATGCATGTATTTGGTACGCATGCGCTTGACACACCTTTTGCACTGGCATGTCATGTGAGGCAACTACATCAGTATACTGCTTTTATATAGGGCTTTGTAACTTCCAGACAGGAAAGACCCTACCCTTTTGATGTTGCCCTATTTGTTCTTGATTAATATCCACAACCTTTTTACGTCTCCTTTCCCCATTCTGGAACTTGCTATGTTAATTCAAACGGACGCCACAATTTGACCCAACATATTTGCTTAGCCCCACACCACTCCTTTTTATAACCTCATAAGTCTAGCTTTGCACCATAATTTTTGTTGTGCGTGAGTTTCTCAATGTTCTCAGTCATTTTTCAAATTCTTTCACCTTGCGAGTTGTAAAGGAACGAGAAACATGACCGAACTGTCTTCTAACTTCTTTCCATCTCCTTGACGCACAAACAAGCCCGCATTGCTTTCCTTGTAACCTTTACCATGTGCACAGAATGACACTTACTATAGTGCTACTAGTAATCATGATAAATAGATTAATATATAAAGACAGTCATGTCTCAATTATCCGGACACCTCGGGAGTCCTCCCTTTTCGTCCGGATAACAAATTTCCGGATAGTCAAACCAAGCAAACTTCCCGGGAAAACCGAAAATTTGGGAGACCTCTTCATAGCTCCAGAAAATTAAACCAAGAAAAGGTAGTTACTTCCAAAATTGCTACGAAGTGAGCTGCTTAAAAGTAGTAGGCATGCATGTGACAGAATTGTGGTCACAGCCACGGCACCTGCTGCGTCACCCTGCTGTTCAAAGAAGGGTAATGTCCTGCACACACGTTTTTGTCTTTTTGCAAATTTCTTTGGCATAGGCCAATAGACAGGTGGTTCTTTTGGACGTCCTGGACTTTGACGTTCACATGTGAACTTGTTGCGCCCGGTGCATATAGGGCACCTCTTTCACTTATCGCCTGCCATCTCTATTGCGTGTGTGGGGGGGGGGGAGGTCTGAAGGGAGTGACTCCTGAAGAAAGGAGAGTCAAACAGTACAGAATGCTCCGGTAGGATGTGACCCTTTTCCAGAACAATGCGGACACAGCAATACATGCCAGGGACCGAGGACATTAACTTTTCCAGATAAGTGAATCAGAATGACCTAGGCCCTGGAAGTTTAGTCCCCGTACTTGCTGTCCAGATACGGATAATGAATGCCAGATAAGCGAGACAAAATCCAATGGTAGCAGGTTCATTTCCTGTAATGTAGTCCGGATAACGAGTTTTTCGGATATCTGAACTCCGGATAAGCGAGACGTGACTGTAAATAGATAAATTAGTTTGTGCAGTTGCACGTTCTGCACTCTTGTTTCTTGCTAAAACCCGCAGCTGTTGCTGTGCTTGGTCTTGTGTCTGGGTAACACTCAACACGATCCCACAATGGTTGGCAAGAACAGGAAATTACGAAATGTTGGGAATCCTAGAATTTTACACAATTAGGGAGCAAGTAAGAGACCCCATGAGTCACTTTTGCTCCCTATCACATGCTAACATACTTATCAGGCGGACAGATTACTTTTTTGCATGTGCTCTACCTCTACATGCGTAAGCAGGAATGCGGCAGTCTTGCTTATGGTGCCATGCAGAGCATGTTAAAAGCATTTTGTATTCTGCAGCATAGACTTCTCATTGCTTGATCTGCTTGCAGTCAAGAAGGAACAAAAAGTGCAATTTGGTTTATGTTGATTGCCTTGAGTATTCTACGTGGTGCTGCCATAACAAGTTTTCCACTTACAGGTTTTCTGTTCAACCAGATGACCCTGTACCGTCGAGAAGCCCATCTTCATCCCATCCGGGCATCTGTGACGGCTCTCGATGGCATCTTTGCACGCATCCCAGAGCACTCACTTGCTGAGCTTGTGGCGTCCATAACAACTTGCTTTGCTGCCATATTCTTGCCAGTAGTTTTCGAAAAAGGACAGTGGACAGTGGTGGAAAAAATCGCCTGTCTCTGCTTTTTGCAGGTGTTTCAAAATTGCTGCTCTCAAATATGGTGCGCACATAGGATAGTGCTTGGTGCATTCTACCTTGCTCGACAAAGTAATGGATAATATGGCGAATTTTGACACAGTTTGACAAACAATCCACTGCACACACTGTCATTCTCCAGGAATTCCTGGAGATTCACCATGGTTTTGGGGACCACCATGCTATCTACCCTGATGGGACCAAAGGATGCAATGGTGTGGCGGCTGTTGCCCTTGAAGGCGATTCTATTATAATGGCACACTTGAACACGAATGCCCCAGTTTTCACCACAGAGCTTTACGCGATTCTCCTGGCTCTGCAGCACATTCAACAAAATGACCTTCAAAACTCCGTTATTTACTCTGATTCGCTAAGCTCTGTGCGTGTGCTGCTTTCATGCTCTGACACCAAGAATCACCTCGTCAAGCAAGGACGGGCGCTTGCGACTCAACTTTGTTCCCGAGGCTTTTCAATCTGTCTCTGCTGAGTCCCCAACCACACTGGGATCCCAGGGAATGAACAAGCCGACCGTAAGGCTGGGCGAGCGTTGGCACAAGAGGAGTCGCCTCTAGGACTACACTACCAAGACATCCTGCCAGTGTTAAAGTTCAGCATTGCTCCGCTTTTAGCCTTTATCACCCAGTTCCTCATGTAAATCTCTCATCCTGGATCATCTCATCGCTCATACTTGTAGATAGCTTTTAACTGCCACACGCACTTGTTATCGTCATCCTCCTTTCTCTCTTATCCTGGACCATCTCATCGCTCATAACTGTAGATAGCTTTTAATAACTACACTCACTTGTTATCGTCCTCTCTCTCTCTCTCTCTCTCCTACATCATCTCTCTCCCATCATCATCCCCCACACACTCCCCATAGTTCTGGCACTCTTTGGCCTTTGCCGCCTTTGTGCCATTAAACACATAACCTCTCTCTCAAATTTTTTGTGCCCACATGATTTGTTATAATCACCTATGCATTATCTTGAATCCCACGAGTTCTCGTTCACGGAGAACAGTTGAATGGATTGTGGATGATCGCATTAAGACATCCCTTGCTGCTGTGCGCCATGCACTTAACACCATGTTCATCGTTCTTCAGTGACTCCAGCTTAGTCATCTGTTTGCCATCTGTGTTAAACAGTCCCGGCCAAGGTAGTGTCTCCGAGGTCTATCACATATCCACCTTTTCATTTCAAGTACATGTTGCTGGGTGAGTGTCCTACAAGCTGAGAAGTGTTCTACCTCAGCACTCCAAAACACCACAGCTGCTCATGTCGTGCTGGAGGTTAATGAACCATTTTGAGTTTCATACCGAGGCTAACGTGCCATTTTCTGTTTCTTCTGTATTTCACACAGAGAAAAACGATCACTGTGGTCCTTCACATCCTTTCTGGATTCTTTGAGTGGGTCGAAGCACATTATTTCTTACTTCTTTAGATCTACAGCAATGAGGGTCCAGCGTCTTGTTATGGGAGCTAACTGCATTCTTTCCACCTCTGGCTCTCTATTCTCTATATTGCCTTTCCATGGCTGTCTGTCCTCAGTTTCTACACCAAGGATGTTGCCATATTCAGCATCTGTACTACCGCATGGCGTGTGCTTGGCTCTTCATCAGTTAGATCTTCTGTTATATCTATTAGATCTATCTTTGTCACATCACCTCTCATCATCTCCCTGCCTCCATCACTATAGCATACATCGGAATTGCCCTTCTGAACGGCGAAAGGATCACACAAGCTGGCTTTTAGCGACACTTGTGTCACTGCTGTCCGAACTGGGGACTACTACCTCACTATGATTAGGCTCAGATTTTCCTTTATTTTTTTTTTTCTGGGGGAGGGGGGGGAGTACTGTACTCGGCTCATTTCGTCATCACTTGTGCAGTGTTCTGTCATGCCATTAGTGATGTATTGACGTTCTGGACTTCTAGAATGTTCCCTGATCTTTACTGTATTGTATTGTGCTATTGTAGTATTTCTGGAACACTGCACAGCAGGATTGCCATATTTCATTTGTTGTCTATCAGCGTCATCCACGCCTGTGTCAGTGGTTACATGGAAGCAGGGATGGCGAGATAGGAGAGTCATCTTTGAAGGAAGGGAGCCCGCATCCTGGGCCTCTTCAGGGGCCCATGGTACCCAGGGCCCAACTCTTGCTGCGCCCAACCATGTGCACCCAGCGCACGGACTTCCGTGTGCAAGTGATGCTGCATGTGATTAATGTGCAGTTACTTTCAAGGAAGAGTTCAACAAGAAAGTTTTTTTCAAGCCTGCTTCAGAAAATACTTCGTGTTTCATTCTGCTCCTGTAGTCTGGCAACATCAGTGTCGCCAGATATGCAACGATTCACTCAGCACTGGAGTCTTCTGTCACGTTTTAACACGGTTACATATTTTCCTCATACGCAATCACAGTGGTACTGCATGCAGGTATCACTTCGCATCTGCTTGCTGTGACCTTCTCTGTTCTCACAGCCGAAGCACACTTTATTTGCGTTTCTCTTCAGCTTTTCTGCTTCACTCTTCAGCTGCGTTTCAAGCACCCACTGACAATGCTCTCAAAGATGTGGTGACACATTTTTCTTATGTCACATGCAACTTGTCTTTGTCCTTACTAGCCTGAAGCCACCTGCTAGTGCAAACCTGCACACAATGATTCCACCACTCTCTGCTTCACTATTCAACCACTGTTGCACTATTTGAGGACTCCACTGACCTCCCAGGGAGAGGTGCTTGAGAAAATCAGTTAAGAGATCGTAAAGCAGGACTGAGTCCGTGTCACTGAGGGCAACAAACATTGCCCGTTGCTTGTTGCGTGTTGCTGCGGTGTAGAAGACGATATTTCTCATCAGCTCCTCCACTGTCAGCGTCACCACCATCATCGGGCCGTGCTCTGGCAACATCTCTCAGAGCTTGGGTGCACGGACGGACGGACAGCCGTTTCTCTCGCAACACTCCTTGGCCCTGTGCAGCGAGCTAACCAGTGGAGAGTCACAAAAGCGGTGCTCCGCTTTCTGCGTAACACGGGTCTCCTGGGCTCCCTGTGAGCCCTGTGCTTCTCTCTCGGCCCAGTGGGCAGTCACCACAGCGCTCCTCCTACGAACCTTGTCAACGCCTTGTGATTGTGTGACTGTGTGTGTGGCTTTTCAGTTTTAGTTTTGTATTGTAGTTCAGTTTTTCTTTTCCTTTTCTTTTCTTCTTTTTCTTTCTTCTTTTCCTTTTCTTCTCTTCCTTTTCTTCCTTCTTTTCATTTTCTTCGCTTCTTTCTCTTTCTTCTTTTCCTTTTCTTTTCATTTCTTCTCCTTTCCTTTTCCTTTGCTTTGTTCTTCTCCTTTTCTTCCCATTTCTTCTCTTATTTTTCTTTCCTTCCCCTTTTCTTTTCTTATTTTTCTTTCCTTCCCCTTTTCTTTTCTTATTTTTCTTTCCTTCCCCTTTTCTTTTCTTATTTTTCTTTCCTTCCCTTTCCCTTTTTGTTTGGAATAGCAAGCCGACCCTCGTCTGGCTGACCTTTCCTTTCATTTTCTTAATAAACATATCCCCCCCCCCCCCCCCGTTGCTTGTCTCGTTTGTAATATGGGATGAAAAGCGTGTTCCTGTCGTCCACGGACTTGGTGACGAGCAGTTCTTCTGCGAGTAAATGTGCCACATTATCACCTCTGAACAGAGGCATCAAGTAGGCGTAAGTACTTGCAACCTTGTCAAACCTTACGCTGAGCTACATTAAAAATGCCTCAGTTATTGTGTCGAAGAGGTGGCCCTTCAGAAATAATTGGTCAGACGCACATAGCTTGGCTTCTTTAGACCTGTCGATTGTAGTGTCGAGGGACCTGAGATCAACGAGCCTTATAAATATGTTTGAGGGCTTTCCAAATGCAAGTACAACATCACTACCTCCCCTTGCATATGTAAGGCAGATAGGTAAGGGAAGGGCAGGCTCGCAGCTTTTGGGCTTCGCCACCCTGGATTTCCTGTTTCTCTGATTGTCAGGCATCCCCATTGCTAGCGTGTGGGTGGGGACGGATGTTTTGTCTCTTCTGTCAGGAAGTGAACCTCTTTTTCGCTTGACGAGGGCATGCCAATTTCCATTGCTTTTTGCAGTTCTTTTTGCTCTTCCATTGCTTGATCTATGCTGTGCTTTCCTCTTCCTTTGCTTTGATGGGCTTTTCTGTAACTGAATTGCTTTTCCATTTCTTTTTTTGCAGCACGGAGCAAGCGGCACTTCATTTCGGGTACACCTTGTGGGGTGCCCTCCGTTATCAGAATCTGACACACTGCTAGTAGTGTATCTATGGCCAAGGCAATATTGTGCCCTAATGTCTCAGGTACAACTTCGATGTCCAGGTAGCACACTAGTTTCTTGAGTTTGTCCATTGATGAAGTCATTTTTCCTGAAGCATTCACAGAGCGGAATAGCTTCCCATTCAGTTGCCGAACCTCAACTGTCCCCTCTATTTTTCACAATTTCATATGAGTTGTCGCTATTTCCTTTTTCTGCATAATCACCTAGGCCACTTAGTCCACAAGCTCTGTCTTTACGTCTGTCTGTGCTCCCACTCAGCTTTTTTGTACTTTATCTTCCTGCAGATGGCTTGCTCCTGCCATATGTAACTTGTTCCAAGGGGATTTTTGAAATCAATAAACTGAATTGAATTTAATTTTGTGCAACTTAGACTGGACATTTTCACAAATGACATTGTTTACGTCTGGGACGTCTGGTGCTGCTGGGTTCCACATATCTGGACCCCCATTGTGCGAACATTTCAACTTGACATGGTAAGTGCCGAATGAAGGAGCTTGCCGAAAGAAGACAGTGTACCCTCACAACATTTCTTCCTGTACGACTGGCGGTCTGTCTTCTTCATCGCTTTATTCCAAGAAACAATTTTATTTTTGGTAAGGTGCCCACAACAGCCCTCGTGTCTTTGTGGTGGTGCACTGACATATGTGAAGAGCAGGACAAGGCAGCCAGGGGAGAAACCATGTACAAACTAGGCGAATTACGTATTAGGTAAGGCTGAACAAATAGTACTGCGGTGTGAGCTGTACGGGGCATATAGTACATCAGAGTCAGATTCAGATAGATTATTCAACGATAAGAGTAAACAGTACGATAGGCTTAGTTTATATTTATTTATTTAATAATACTACTAGCACCCTGGGGTGCTGTCGTAGGAGTGGAACAAACGGAGCGTACAAGAGAAACTCTCACAACAAAGCATACAGAATTACAACGTATGGATTAATAAGCCAAAGTGTATTACACTGGGACTCATGCAATATAGCCAAAATAATTCTTACTGGGAACATGAAAAAACACACAAACAAAAATGACAGGATATAAGTTACATATATTATTGGACTACTACGTTTATTTTACCTAAGAAGTCGGACAAGGTGCCACATTCAGTTATATTCTTTGGGAGAGAATTCCAGTAGGAAATTGTTAGTGGGAAAAAATAGTTTTTGTGGGCATTGGTTCTGCCGGATAGTTCACGTATATAATTTCTGTGCCATCGGAAGGAATTTTGGTTTTCAATAAAAGTGAAGTACCCCTGCTTTGATATTGAGCTTTTTATTTATAATGAGCCACAGCGTTTTTAAGCATTGTCTTTTAACTCTAATCACTATAAGGGTGAGATTTGCATCCCTCAGAAGTTGGGTAGTTGACTCATGCCTACCATACTTGTTATAAATAAATCTAATTGCCCGTCTTTCTACCATCGCAATATCCTTTTTCTTCAACACTTCTTTGAGGTACCATGCAACCGAGCAACGTTCCAAGATTGGCCTTATCACAGTAATGTAAGCTGTTAATTTAACGTTACTGGACATCTCCAGTGGGTGTGGGTGGATGTGTCTGGCCTTCCTTTCCTTAGGTGATCTGGGGTAGCCGGCCCTTGTGATGAGGGCTACAATCCCCATTTTTTTGTTTCAATCATCATCATCATCATCAAGTGCATAGGATCATATTCAGCTTTCCTAGTGCCTTCCCTTGATGTAAGTAATATGTTGATGCCACGAAAGTTTACTGTTCATAATTACCCCCAAGTATTTATGATGACCGACACGTTTTAATGGGACAGCACCTAAAATGTATTCGAAGTTTGTTACGTCTTTCTTCAAAGTTAAGAACATCACAACTGACTTTTTTGGGTTAATGCACATTTGCCACTGTTGACACCAATTCAATATTTAATTCAAGGCTGTATTCAGAAGACTCTGATCATCCATAGTTGATATCGACTTACAGTATACAGTCGTCGGCGAAGAGCTTAATCTTGCATGGTATAGATTCAACCAAATCGTTTATGTAGAGAATAAAGAATAGCGGTTCCAGAACCGTGCCCTGAGGAACGCCCGATGAGACAGCCCTTGTGGAAGCGTTATTGAAATATACGTATTGTTGCCTGCAACTAAGATATTCCGTAACCCACGAAGTTAACTTTGGATCTTTCAACACATTTTCGACCTTCATTATATTAGTTTGGGGTGCGCCATACACCTTGTCGAACACCTTGGCAAAATCAATAAATATCACGTCACATTGCTTTCTGCTGTTGAGGCATGACG
Organism: Ornithodoros turicata; assembly: GCF_037126465.1. Taxonomy (NCBI): domain Eukaryota; kingdom Metazoa; phylum Arthropoda; class Arachnida; order Ixodida; family Argasidae; genus Ornithodoros; species Ornithodoros turicata. The sequence continues at coordinate 3,926,371 of NC_088208.1, forward strand.
TCCAATCATGTATAGCCTCGATTAATTGGAGTGACATTGATGAACCTCTTCTGAACCCGAACTGATCATTGCTTAATATTTTATTGGATTCAAGAAATTCCATCATTTGTGCGTAGCAAATGTTCCACAATTTTCTAGCATACGGACATTAAGGATATTGGTCAATAATTGCAATACAGTCAAACTCCTTTACAACGAAACTCAGGGGACAGCAAAAAAAATTCGCAGTAAAGGTATTTTCGTTAAAAAGGATGTCCGTTATTGGACTTGTAGGCTCCAGCGGGACCGCAAAAAAAATTTGCTGTAGTGGTATTTTCGTTAAAAAGGTGTTCGCTATAAAGGAGTTTGACTGTACTCTGATTTATCTCCAGACTTGTAGACTGGTATGACTTTTGCCAGTTTCCCGTCTCGTATGACTTCTGGAATAATATAACCAATAGCTGTGCTACATGTACTGCGTAGCGCCTTAAAAAAGCATTGCTAATGTTGTCGGGCCCTGGTGACTTTTTGGCGTCTAGTTGCAGCAGTAAATTCAGAACGCCCGCCTCAGATATTTTGAAGTCAGGAAGAGAGGATATGCCTCAGTAATTGCAGTAAGGCGGATGTCGAGTGTCATCAGCAGAGAATACAGATGCAAAATATTCATTAAATAGTTTGCAGTTAATTCTTGTGATGATGTGGAATCTTTCTTATTTGGTGCAATGTATGGTAACATCTCATTACGGCCGAAGTCTCATTACGGCCCAAGTCTCATTATACGGCCGAAAGTCTCATTACGGCCGAAAATCCTTTAATCCCCAAGTGTCTCGTTACGGCCAAAGTCTCAATACGGCCGAAGGTAGTCTCATTACGGCCGAAGATGTCTCATAACGGCCAAAAAGAAAAAAGAAGCATCCACTGGAGAACAATGACAATTACGTCATAATGATGCAGCTGCATAGCCAAGAAAATATTTCAGGAGGTGCTTTATGAGGCTTGACATGGGGTGGAGGAGTCCCCCTCGTCAGTGCTTTACCCAGACCCCCCTACACCCCCCTAACTTTTTTGCCTCTGCACCCCCTACAGGGGGTGCCCTTGTGATTTCAGCTTCAGATACGTCTGTAATGATATGTTAAGCCTTCCCCTCCCCCCACAATGATGACCTCCTCCCACAATTTTTTCCAACACCCCTCTCGTGCTTGGGATTCTGGATAAACCACTGCCCCTCGTTCATTTTCGTGGGGCACTACATTAGGGCTTATGCCACTGCACTGATGTCACAATGTTATAAGTGTGTGTCACTCTGGGCATTCGGAACTCCTCTAAACTACAATATGTAAATTCAGAATAAAAAGCGATAAAAACCGGGCTGTTTGGTGGTACATCTAAAAGCGATAAAACCCCGGTGTAGGGGGTCGTCTGTGTTGTCTCTTTGTGTCCCCTGCACCGGGGTTTTATCGCTTTTAATTCAGAATACCCGAAGGGTAAGCATCAGATGTTACCTGCAGGCTTCATGCTGAAACGCGTGTACGCAAAACACTTCCGCCGTGGTGGGCGACGTCGTTAGTGTAATCATACACGCAAGACAATTGCGGGCACATGGAGTAGTGGCAGCAACCTGCAAACGATACATTTTCTTGTTATACATATGAGTAATCAAAAATATACATTCCTACATGTTTCGTTTTGTCGTTTGCAGGAAGCGCTAATAAGGGAACAGCACTTGGTTGGTCACATGCAAGCCACAATGCGAAAGGTGCCGATATTTCGATTACGCGATCAAAAATTAAAAGTCTACAACCATGCACACTTCCCCATGCAACTACTTCCCCAGCATCGTGAGACATGACACCATGTATTCACGTATAGTGTAATGTGAAATGATATGCAGGAATGAAAAAGATGCCAACATATCCAGTGTCCCATAAGTTTGATTCGATTTTCTGGCAGCTACCATGAAGAGCAAATGCACGATTCACAAGTTTCGTTTCGCCATTTTCATTGCTGTTAATTTCGCAACCGTCAAGCAATCCCACGTGACCTCCTTTGGATCAGTGAAAAGTGAAAATTACTCGCGTCATGAAGATATATGTTCATCTCAGCGCAAATCACGTTTTGCATGCTATAGGAGGGAGGGGGGATCAATACTCTTCCTTTCGTGTTTTGATATCTTGTTGTTTTGCTACTCTCACTTTGGAGTTCGGATGGTGTCTAGCAACGTTGGGTACCTCGTTTCTTGTGTGAGCGAGTGGTTAGTGGGATGTAGTTCCGTATCGGGACCACTGGCTTTTTTTAAAGAAAAACGAATAAAAACAAAAATCTAACGCTTTTACGTGAAAGAGGAAGTAATTAGTAACGAAATTCAACAGGAATGTCCCTCGTATATTGCGTAAAATGTATAAAAATTAAATTTTATCGCCGGTTTCTTGATGGCGATCCGCCATCTTGGCTGAGGACCTTACTGACCTAACCCGAGGCACAGTCTCGACGCCCGCACCGCCTAGTGCGTGCCTGGGGGGGGGGGGGGGGGGGCGCCCCCCCCAGACCCCCCCCCCCCCCAATCTGTAGAACCTAACTTAACCCAACCTCACTAAAGTGAGGTGATTTAGCCCATTTCGACGACCCTACCTTTCGCAAGACGGCAAGTTTCGAATCCGTTAGGCTTAGCATTCCCGTGTTTCTCCTGCGCTAAAAGTGAATCAGATGGGGTTGTTTAAATGCATATAAAAAAACTTCTAGTCCACAGAATTTTATAATTCTTACATATTTAGATTCAGTATATGATATTCTTCCACTTCTATGCAATATTTACTTTCCTAACCGTTTCAGTAATTTTTAAAAACGAGTGGTCCTGATACGGAACTACACCCCTCTATTTTCCGTCGTTGTCTTTCGAGCAGCGCCTGTTGTTCCGGTAAAAATCGAGTTGAATGAATCGCCACAGCCAACGTATATCGCGCAGTGTTGACCAAGTCCAGCAAGAATTCTGGTGAGTAATGCTTTCGTAGATTGTCTGGATTAGTAGTGTGCTGTCCACACATAGTTGGATTCTCATACGAGTAATTTAAATGAATCAAAACAGACGAAGTGCTTGTAATAGATGTAACTCGGTATCTGTTCGTAGGTTTGCGTTGTTTCTAGTTGGTTGCGCGCTTAGGAACAACAAATTTATTCGAAGGCGATAAGATACCGACAGTGCATCACCGTACAGCAGCATTTACTCGTATCATTGTGAGCCATATTTAATTTGTTAAAATTTGTCGTCGTATTTCTTCAAAAATAAAAGCGCAAGTCGGCGTACTTGAATTGATCTCCTTGAACTGCTTACGTCGAACGTCTGCAAATGTTGTACTTATGTGCCTTCGCGCACCATACTAGGCACAAAAGCATATCTGATCAGAATAAATACTTCAAGAGGAAGTCATTCAAATACATTGTTATTTATAGCTGGTTTTCCATTCCAGGCATGGTATGTGGCTGCACGGAGAATTCCGAAAAAGAAAAACAACATGGCTAATAGGATGTTGCTGCCCAGGGAGTCCTAGCCGAAGAGGTGAGCTGTTAAGATCCATCATAAGGTTCTGTTGTGAAGTGAGAAATTTTGTAGTAGTGCACTATCTTTATAAAAAAGGAACCAGAAATGGAAAGTTATGCATGCATCATTTCATGAATTGTAATGTATCACTATTTGATATTCACATGTTTCCATTAAGGGAATGAACAACTGAACCTATATGCATATCATGGTCATGCTCTGTGTTTACCTGGAAGTCACATTTTTAAGGCTTGTCATTCTTTTGTCTGGATGAAGGTTTATGTTAACCGTGTATGAAATAACACACGTATCAACACATGTGCAGCTTGCGCACGTTAAAACCAGCCATGTAGAGACAAATGCTTGTTTTTTTTTTAAATATTCTAGCCTATTCATGGTTGCTCTTCGCTTCTTGCAGGTTTATTCATTCCAGAAGCAAGAATTGTACAATTGTAAGGCGAATGGAAATAAACTGACATCGACTGAGATAGGTGTTCCGTCTTGGCCAGTGACTGTAGGATGGCTCCAAAAGCGTCACAACAAAGCCAATATTCATCTAGCTCTCTACAAGTAGCTAACTCCACATAGTAGCCTGCTTCACAGCAACATCAACACTACCTTGTGGGAGTACACATTACACAATATGTTGCATTGTGCTGTGGTATGATAACATACCGTTTGTCTCGCAATATGTGTATATAAATATGATAAGGGCCCTAAGGGCACAGTGCATGCCTTATACCCTGCTGAATATATATCCATACCTGGCTGCGACATTGCATATCAATGCAGGTTACAAATACACATTTTCACATTTGGCCGTTATGAGACATCTTCGGCCGTAATGAGACTGCCTTCGGCCGTGTTGAGACTTTGGCCGTAATGAGACACTTGGGGATTAAAGGATTATCGGCCGTATTGAGACTTTGGGCCGTATTGAGACATCGGCCGTAATGAGATACAATCCAATGTATCACCAGAATTTCTGTGGCGCATTGCGCATTAACTCGACTAATGTATGCTCGAAAATTTTTTTTCTGGCCAGCCCCAAGTCAGCCCTTTATCTCTTTACGAATCTTCGATACTAGATCCCTCATATTTCCCTTTTCTCTTAGTCGGTTAACTTTCCGTTCTTTTTTTTCTTTTTTTTTTTTTTTTTTTTTTGTGAAGAACATCTCATGTTATCCATGGCTTCTGGCGATGTGTCCTTTTCCGCTTCAGTTTGATAAACTTACTAATACAGAAATTAATGCATTCTTGAAAGAATTCCACATCTCATCAAGTGACCTCGACCTTTCGAAGCCAGTAATATTGTTAAAGATCATTAAGATGATCTAGTATTGCGCTGTACCATCTGCATTATCATAGTCAGCAACATATATCTGTACTGCCTATCACATGCAACTTTGTGGTTAACAGTCATTCTAACAACAGTAATCATGTGATATGATATACCGTCCACCACGTCCAATGAACATTCTGTGTCTACGTTTGGTCATCATTGGTTTGGTCATATTATTGGTCATTGTGGAAGACAGGATGATACCAAAGGGCAGCGATTTATCCGTACCCGCGCTACACCTCCCTAAAAAACCTAAAATTTGGTGAGATTATGCAATATTTTTTTCAGGAAACATAAAAGTACACTGTGGTATCCTGTATCTTTCGACCTTGCGCAGTAGCGACGGGATTCTGGGTACCACTACCTAAGTGGGCGAGAGGGAGCGTGTAAATTCATAAGGCACAATTGTCAGGACCGTGGAAAATATGGCGACAACTTCGGCTCAAGACCTTTGCAGTGTAGGATCACACGTTCGGTTGTCTCTCCCCTGCGCCAGTCATAGATTGTATTGACACTTTCTTTATATTTCTCATATTGTGATTTAATTGGCATATTACACCTGCTCGTGCCTCAAACAACAGAGGCTTCCGTGCGAGTAATGGAATATGTCCTTCTTTCGCGATGTGAACGGGTAGAAATCCAGCGAACTGGTAGAGTACGAAGGGATAGTTGCCTCAGGACAGGAGCCGCCGATATTTCGAACAGGGACTGTTCGCTGTTCGAAATATCGTCGGTTCCTGCCCTGAGGCAACTCCATTTCGTGATGTGAGTTTTTCTCTCCCTCAACATTTCCCCCTGCGTTCTCATTCGCCCTTGGGACAGCCAGCACCAAGCTGACACCAAGACAACTCATATCAGATAACTCATAAACTCACCTCACACCAGGACAGCTCATACCACAATAAACATTTTTCTTTATTTCTTTTTCTTTCCTTTTTTTTTTTTTTTTTTTGTTTCAGGGAAATTGCTTTGGGGAGTACCTTCTCAAACTCAAAATTCAATTATGGGTATAATTGTTTTGACGCTGGAACATATAAAGGAAAAAACACAACACAAGCCTAAGGTGACTGGTCCCCCAGGCACCTTGAGGCTTGTTGTTGTGTTTGTCCAGTGGCCTAGCCAGAAGGGGGTTGGGGGTTCAAACCCCTCCCGAAACCGTACCTTTGGTAGTGCATTTCGGAGAGGGAAACGAGAGTGAATAAATCCTCCTCCCTATATGTAATGTTCTCACCGAACCTCTCCCGAAATATATTTCTGGCTACGCTATTGTGTTTGTCCCATTAAAGTATTTGTTCTGAGGCTGGACCATTCTAATGGTCCAACCTCAGAACAAATACTTTCCATCATGTTCACCTGCCGTGGCTGGTGCGAACCGTACGCATATGTAGACGAAGTGAAAGTGTCCTTCGGACGAATGGGCGGAGCGAACGGGATATCATTGGCTGTTGCAAGAGGACCAATGAGCTAGAGCTGTGCAAAAGAGCGGCGCTCGAACTAAGCCCGAACCCCACTCACCAGAAAAGAAATATCCGTTAGGCAAAGCATTAAAAGAATTTGTTCAGCAGAAAATAAGTTTATTAAACATGGCCAGCAAATGTCCTGATTTTCTACAGAGAAATTATCCCTCGGAACTCATTCATAACTCTTTCATCATGTTCTCTTCTAGACCAAAGCTGGATAAAGAACTGTAATTTTTGCAACGACATATATATCGCAAAGCACTTTGCAACACCACAGCCAACATATTAATATCCTTGCAATGGAGCGCGCTGTGAAACATGTGCGTTCACAATGACATGTAAGCGCGCGGGTTTTAGAACAAATAATTTCTTGTTGTATGGGCGGGAATAATATAGTCACGCGGAACCATTTTTTTTCCTACACCTGTCGCGCACAGCACCACATCTAATTTCGTACTGAAAATTCGCCAGTCCGTCCATGATAATTCACCCAGTGTCTCTTACCTGATCACCTGTAAGAAATGCAATTTGCAATACATTGGCGAAACTTCGCGCTACTGAGAGAGAGATTATATGGCTATAAATTCGACATCCGCGACAACGTCCAATCCCGGCCGAATTGCTATTCATTTCGACCTTTCCGAAGCATGATTTGTAAGTTATCATCTTAGAATAGTGTGTTCGAAAATGACAGGAAGCGCAAAAATAGGGAATCATTTCTCAAATCCCTCCAGCACCAAGCCCTCAACATCAGTCCTGGTTCCTATTACACCAATTACCTTAAAGGAGGTCTGAAAGCCATCTCTAAAATTTACCGTTCCGAACGCGTTGTGGAAGCAGGTCCCTTGTGGTGCCTGCCCTGATGCAAAAGGGATTAGGCGAACCTGAACCTTACTTGATGATTAACACGAAAATTTTCTCTGTGCACGATGTTTTTCGTAGAAAAAAAGACACTTGAACATCGTCACGCGTGTTCCCACTCGACTCGCTCCTCCGCGTGTCAAACCAGGAGGAGAATTAAAAAAAAAAAAAAAAACGTAATTGGTGACGTAATAAAAGTTGAAAGCGGCGACCGCGCTTCTATGCGGGTCAGTGGCAGTGCTGACTGGTTTTCTTTTCTTTCTTTCCGTTTTCTTTCCCCTTCCTTTCTCCCTGTCAATGGATGAATAAGGGAGGACCTCGATATTCCTGATCGTGAAACCCCCGTTCTCGAAATTCATGTTCTGGAAACAAGGAAAAGGGGAAATGCTGCTTCGTAAGATGTTATGCCGCGATTAAGAACATAACATCACTATTTAACCAATCAAATTCAGGAATTTTCTATATGTGTCCAAATCGTCTTAACGAACGAAAGACACATTTAGAAGCCATTTGGCTTAGCAGGGCGGCATGTTGGTTGGTTAGTTGTGTGCTCTGGGGTTAGTCACAGTTTGCCGTTGGCAGTTTTCCACGCGCAACATGTTAAAGCTAAAGTTTAAAGCTAAAATTTGCGCTAGTCACGTGTTGCTTGCACGCTGATATTGTCGGTCAGTATATGGTGACAAAACAAACTGAAGCAGCGCTTAGTGCTGCACTGTGTTTATACGTATTGCCACCAACAACACAACAAGAAACAGTCACCACGATAACGAACAGCATACAAAACACAAACAGGGACAGAACAGCGTTCAACTGGCACATGAAGTTTATTTTCATAATCCACCGGAAGGTCGCAATAGGGAAAGCAAGGTCAAGCGGGGAGAGGTTGACCGATTTTTGGTTGACTTCGTTCGGGGAGTTCAATGAGGAGGCCTCTAGCCTCTACAATCTCACGGCCTAACCTTGAACAGTGTCTGTAGATAGGGTCTGTAGCAGTACTTCCAAGGTTGCCACCTTTCGTAGTGAAAAATACCGGCTGAGGGAGAGGAGGTGGAATAGAGGGAAATGAGGAAATGTACGCGGGAAAGGGAAAGTAAGTGAGGGGTGGACAGTATACAGAGAGAGAGAGAGAAAGAACGAGCGTACTGGCTCAAGACAACAATGATAATAATAATGAATAACTAAGAAAACGACTGGTGACTACGGAGTTGGGTCTGTGCTCCAGATTTATTCAAGCTGCAGCGGAATGTTGAAAGGAAAACCCCGCAAAAGCCCCTATGAAAGGTGTTGTGTCACAAATACCGGCAAAAGGCTGCTGGTATCACCTTCCTACCGGCAACCGGCAGAGAGAGCAAATAACCGGCCGTGCCGGTATAGACCCTTTTCACTGACCTCATTCCGTCCGCCATACTTTTGTTTTCGCACGCGCTCGCACCACAGTTAAAGCTGGTAGCGTGCACGCGCCATGCACAAAAGTATGGCTGCCACAAGCAGGGGGAAAGGCTATGACGTCTGCGACAGTGACGTCAGATGAAAAGAGTCTATAGGCCTGTTGCGCTGGGCCAGGTGGCGCAGCAAACCTTGTGTGTCAGCGCCGCTAGTGGCGACCTTTTCAACACACGGCCGCTCCCTAGCAGACGGCACTCAGTCTACGTTAGCTAACTTGGTGTGGAGTTATCGTTTATCATCTGTTTTCCGGAGAGAAAAAAGTCAAAAGGATCGACAAATTATTTCTAAAAAAGTCGCTGAAACATGTGTACAATGCGCGGCACGATGTACATATGCAGAACGCGTGTATGACGAGAATGACGCTGTTTGTTAGGGTGTTTAGCGTGCTTCTCTGGTGCACTGGGGGTGCCAAAGTATATATTTCATTCTGAGAAAAATCAGGCTTAACAAGAACGTGGCAAAGTTAAGGGTGCTCATCGAATTCAACGGGAACTTAAAAAAACGCTCGCAGTTATAATTGAAGATAGTTGAACAATATTAACGGGACATCTAAAAGAAACACAAACTGTTTTGTGGTTCAACACCCAAATAGTTGCTCTTTCCTGGGACCTCCGAGCGAACTTCTCGACTATTTAGATTTGGAATCAGCTATCATATGCCCGCCTCGTTCAAACAGACGTCTAACTTTTTCGTAATGCGTACGGAAACAAAGGTTGTGCACATATACACGAGGCTATATAATGTATATGTATATGTTTGTAAGAGCTCCAAAGAGCTCCGGCTATATTTTTTTCTTGTATATGTATATATGGAGTTTCTGGTGGCGACGATTCAGTGAAAGAATTGATAAAAACAAGTGAGCTGGTGAGTGTAATTCATGACAGTAAGACCCGGAGACTAGGGACGACGAAAACAGACACATACAGATGTCTCCAAACTCTGTCTGTGTGTGTCTGTTTTCGTCGTCCCTAGACTCGAGATCTTACTGTCACACAGCGACAATTATCCGAAGCATCGGCTGCACAGTCGACTTTTAATATAAAAAGCCGAAAACTGCTAAGCAAATACAAGAAAACGAAAAGTATGTCTGGTCAAAGTTTTTGTGTTCTATTTAATTGGAACGGATGCCGATATTTGTCTACTGCAATAATTATACCTGTATATTACTTAGCCGCAATGTAAGTCTATGACTGAAAACGGTAAACGGCGGCAGCAGTCAGGAATAATTATTTCAGGGCTTCATATTTTAAGAATTAGCTAGTTCTGGAGTACAAAAGATAATACAGCCGCCTGCATATCGCCGGCAGCCGGAATAGCGCTGCCAGTCGGGGACATTTCTTTCGGGGACATCTTTTCCGGGGACTTTTCTTGGACGGGCAAGTTTTTGCCGTAGCCATCTTCTTGCTGCTATGCGTACGACACAACAGCAGTTTGCGATTCTTAGTAGAGTTCTGTTCCATTCGAGTAGAGTTCGATTTCGGAAAAAACAAACAAAAAAGAACGGCGCACTCTTTGACGCGTCCTACCCGTTGCTATCAGTTATGCATACGGGGCGAGAGCGGCCGCGTGTCGTAGCATTCCGACGGTAGGGGTCAGAGTGGCGCCCCAGTCGCCCTCCTCAAACTTTAGCGCAACAGTCCTATAATACCGGCCTGGTGGCAACCCAATCTGTAGACCAATCTTCGTTTACTGTATCTGATAAACAAAAGGAAAAGCAAAAGAAACCTCTTCCACCGTTGCAGCGGGGTTCTGAGTGAAAAATAGCAGACGACGTTCTTCGAAACCAATCAGGGGCTCCACTTTTCTGACGTCAAAATGACGCAAGCGGCTCGACGGCTCGTTCCGGGTATTGCCATCGTTGCGCACGGTCGCGATTTTCAAAATCGAATTCTGCGATATTTATGCACCTGTTGATAGTATTACTTCGCATGGTGCATTTTAATAAGCTTACTAACCGCTTGGTTCAAAAAAATGCTAGTGATTAAAGTGCTTTTCTAGCTCCTTTAATGTATCCTTGTACGCAACATTTAATTATCACTTATTTTTTTTGTTTTTCCGGTTATATACAGGGTAAAAAAATGTAACTGTGGCGACGTGCTCGCCGGAAAATTGTGGTACTTCCGGCAATTACCTTCTGGAAACTTTTGCTGTCATTTAGCAAGGCTTTGGACAATTTGTAAACAATGAATTTTTTTTATTAAACTTTGAAAATTGCCAGAAATATGAAGTCAATCACGGATAACCACAGGCCCACCAACAAAAACTATTCACAGTATAGCATCAGAAATAGTCGAAAAAAATTAGTAAGAATTATGATTTAGCCCCGCCTGCTTGATTGTCAAAAAGAAAAGCGCACGGGAGGTGCGGAGAGAGAAGGAAGTGTTGCCACCACCTTCCCCTACTTTGACCTTGATGCTGGTGACAACCTCTTATCACAAAGAAGGCAAAACAAAAGGTGAGACACTTCCTCCTCTAGACGCACATTTCGCGCACGCTTCTTTGCGAAAATCAAGCAGTCGGGGCTAAATCGTCATTTTTAGTGCGGTACTGTTGCGATACAAGTTTTCGTCTGTGGTCTGCGGTTGCCTGTGGAGGACTTCATATTTCTGTAAAAAAAAGTGAGGTTCGCTTGGATATTTTTAAAGTTAAAAAGTTTCCAGAAGGTACTGCCGGAAGCCCCACAATCCACCTGCGAGTACGTCGCCAGTTCGAATTTTTTATCACTTCAGTTAGATCCCCGCGTTCAGTTAAATTAAATAAGTGGCGAACGGATGCACTAATCGCAGAACTTTCTGTGTCCGTACAGTGCCACCTTACAAGCGCTGCACACCGTGTGAATGAGCGGGAGGCGCTCATTATTTAAATAAAAATTCAAATGAGTTTCGTGAAAAGCATATAACTTCTAAAGCAGGGTGCCGTCGGCATTAAAATGGGTACTACCTCTTTTGAGACCTTCAGTGTACACCTTCTACAGAAAAATCTGCCACCGAAGTAGGTCATTTGTTGCAATCATTAATTGGTTTCGGTTTACATATTTTTGTCGCGGCTGGTCGTGGTGAAGCTTAAAAAAGTTTCGCAAGGTGATATGCATCACTATCGCTTAAATTCATTTAAATTCACGGGTTTTCATAGAAATCACAGTCGCAAAAAAATAAAAAATAAAATAAAACTGCAAACATATGTTACACCTGACTATAAATTGCACAGTCGCCCGCGGGAAACTGCCAACACCGAACTTGGACTAACCTAATCATACTAATCAACGTGCTGTTTCGCCGTGTCCGCCATGATAAGCCAAACTGCCGTTAAAATGTGGCTTCCGTTCGCTAAAACGACTTGGACAGACACCGGACACCCGTGAATTTGAGTGGAATTATGCCGTGCTTAAACACGGCACATCGTCTTACGAAGCAATCGAGCATTTTCCAATTGTGTCGAGAACGTGAATTTGGAGGCCGGGGATTTCGCAACCGGGAATATCGACGCGTATTTAGAGTACATTGTATTTAAGGCCCTGTATTTTAAATACTATTTGTGGTATCTTGGTATCTTAATACTTTTTCGGGGGAGTATTTGTACTCTATTTCAAATACATTTTGTGGTACCTTCTACTCGATACTCTAACTACTTTTTGGATCGCCTCTCAGTTTTCCATTTTCTCTCTTTTTCTTTTCATTGGCATGCTCGCTCTGCGGGAATTTCCATTCCGACCCCATACGTTGACCTGAATGTTTTCTTTTTTTCTGATTCGAAGAGCAAGGGTGCCCTTAGCTGCAGCAGAGTTCTGCTAAATATTCCCTCTGACTCTGCTAGCCTTCTAGGACACCCCTGCTTGACAAGCTTCTACTTTTTCAATTTGTAAGGTATATATAATGTAATGTTTGTATGTAGTAGGTTGTATGTATGACAGATCGGTCAGTGACCACCGCAACCCATTGTTGGGGCTTTTGTATTTATGGACATAAAAAAGTCATTCTGCGTTGTCAGTTCGCAGAATGAAGCCAACAAAAGAGGCGCGTTCACTCCCATAGCCAAACCTTCGGACGATTTTCGAATATGTTTCGGAAACCGATAATAATATTTCAGTCAAATGCAAGCTTTGCTTACAACAAGAACATGCTTTCGACCAGGAAGACATCAAACTCACGTGTTTCAAACTCAAACGTGTCTTATACTTACGTTCACATACTGTTCTACGACGCCTACCGAAATATCTTAAGTGTATCTTAAATACTTTCGGAAGTATTTGCTACTTTAACTTAATTACTTTCATTTTCAAGTATTTATACTGTATCTTAATTACAATTTTTTGGCAGTACTTACTACAGTCAAACTCCTTTATAGCGAACACCTTTTTAACGAAAATACCACTACAGCAAATTTTTTTTGCGGTACCGCTGGAGCCTATAGGTCCAATAATGGACATCCTTTTTAACGAAAATACCTTTACTGCGAATTTTTTTTGCTGTCCCCTGAGCTTCGTTGTAAAGGAGTTTGACTGTATCTTGTTTTAAATACTTTTTGAGGTATCTTGTACATGTCTGCCTGCCAATGACAAGTGCAAAAGTGCACGTATAAAAATAATAAGGACCTGTGGTCGTTGGCTTTGTGTTTTTGTTTAGTGGTAGTACATTAGTATGGCGTGACGGAAAGGTTTTTTGTACTTCATATCTCAGGGAGCGGTATGCTACTTCTGTACCGATAAGGAACACTGGAAAGTTTTGCCTTCTGATTTCTTCTCTTCCTTTTGTCTTTCAACGATCATTTTTTTCTAACCAAGCCGTTTACATGACTGCTAGAACGTACCATGCGAAACATTGTGTTGTTGCTAGAACAGTTCTTATGTTGTCCTGTGTCAAGTGTGTTCAATTGTGCGTGTTGTGTTTTTTATTTTTTCACTCCTGTAACGGCAGGTCAACAGTATCACTGAATAAATAAATAAATGAAAGGTTGTTGCTTTTTGGGCTCTCACAAATGGGGTACCTACACAGGCAAGCTTTTTATCACCAGCAGAGAGAATCTCTCTGTCCCTCCAGGCTGTTTGGTATTTACCTTGGTATTTACAGACGAGAGGAGTGGTGATCCTAGTGATACTGGGCTGCGGGTGGAAATCACTGGCTGGAGCAACAAACAAACAAAACTTCTGCGTGACTAATACTGTCTGATCTTTGCAGTCCCTATCATGTCTCGTAAGAGCAAAATATCTCATACGTTTTAATCACTTGTTTATTTACAGCCATTTACAAATGCACCATCTCCCATCCTCCATCCGCCTTTCTTCTGAGTGGTGGTTGGGTGTAAGGGACAAATTAAAAAAGTTGGATTGTACATGGGCACAGCAGTCGTTTGAGATATTGTGGATAAAAGATTGCTGTGGCCATAGATACCCTGCTAGCAGAGTGCAAGGCGTTGGTAATGGGAAGGGCTCCAAATGATATACACAATGTGAAGAGAGTCGTTCGCTTCCGGCTGCAAAAAAAGATGGAAAAGCAGGTGGTATTCAAAAGTAATCATAAACATAAGCGGAGCTAAGCTAAGCCAAAAGCTGAAGCACTGGAGCCAAAAGAGTCCGAGACTCAAGGGGAAATGAGTGTAAGGTCTCCAAAAGATAGACAGATATTGATAGTTTATTTGTCTGCCTGTACATTATGTGTTGTTACCTATGGGACTGCTAGGACAAGCCTGTTACGCACTCCCATAGGTAACAACACATCATGTATAGGTAGACGAATATAATCTTGTGAGGCAACATTTGGCATCTTGAGTAAATTGGATATAAAACAAGAGAAAGATCAAGACTACTATTATCGACCGATACATGCTGTAATATTACAAAATTTAGCTTATCTTTGGTACGCAAAACACAGTTATAGAACAACATGGGTGAAATCCAAACCAAGCAAAAAATGCAAAAAGTAATCGGTGAACTCAAAGACAAACATACAACAGGGTTGTACATGCACACAAGGAAATACACTGTAACTTTCCTCTTGAACAGAAAATAGTTATTGATCTGGTGTATATGAAATGGCAATCTATTCCATAAGTCTGGGCCAGTGTAATACAGTGAGTGTGTTCCATATTTTGCGTGTGGTGGGGATAGACGGAAGTAGCGAAATCCCGTCGTAGCAGATATGGGAAAACAATATTAGTGACCGTTACAATATGTGGCATGTCAGCAGTGCAGATTAAACTATATGTCATTAAATTAACTTTGTATTTTGTAACTAATAGGAACAAGAAAGGAAAAATGATGGAATTAGCTGCTGGAATTCTAAGTATTGTTCGTAGTGCTAGCTTTGGAATCAGTAACAAAGACCGTACACTTCAGCTGCACAATTAAGGCGCGAGTGAACTAAGGTGTAATAGACTTTCAACATCATTGGAACAGGAAGGAACCTGATTTTTGACAAGGCATATAATGATGCAGTCATTTTACTTTTCAAGTGCTGAACATGACTATGCCAACTGAAGCGCTCATCGAGGATCACACCCAGAAGCTTAATATCTGACGCTCTAGGAAGTATGAGCAATCAGAATGCAACGGCAAATGAATCTATCGTTAGTTTCTTCTGTGGTGGATGAAAAACAATGTACATGAGAGAACTGATGTTCTGAGGATGGAACAATGTAATTTGTCTTCGCAAAGTTAGGAACTAATGTATTAAGAGAAAGCCAATTCTTAAAGTTTTCAAGTAAAAGATTTGCTTTTAAGAATAGGTCCTCAGGGGTTGCACCTTCCAAAAATATGTTCGTATTATAGGCATATAAAATATAATTATTAATGTAGGAATTTTTGTACATTGTTGATAAAAACAAGAAAAAGAAACCATCCTAATGCGCTTGGGGTGAGATTTAATCTGCTGTCATTAATCTGTGCGAATTGCTGTCAGTTGTTTATTTAAACGACTGCTGGTAACAGCTGGTAAGTAGCTGGAGGGGTGTGACTCTAATACCATACTTGTCTAGTTTTAGTAGAAGTAAGTCATGTCTAAGAAGATCAGATGCCTCGGTCAGATCTGCAAATATTCCCATACTTAACTACCTCGAGTCTATATTAGTTTTAATTTTTTCCACTATGTTACTAAGCACCAATTCTGGGAGTCAGTGAATAAATTGTTCATGGTTTCGATAATTTTACTCGGTGAAGTAGGAATGGCTCTGGGGCAGTAATCACCAAGAAGTTATTTATTTTGTTCTTTGTAATTTAGATTAGTGGTAATATGTTCAATTTCCTAATAATTGGTAGGGGCAAGAAAACATGTGTTTGGCTGTGATTCTATGTCTGGGCGTATCTCAGTAGGGGTTAGGAATTCCACACTGTTCTCTATGTTTGCAAAGTAGTCATTAAATATATTACCAATTAATTTTTGTTCTTCATAATCTACTATGGATGTTGCTTGAGTAAGTTCCCCTGATCCATGCCCCTGCTCATAACCTTCTGCATGTAATACTGTTCCTTGGCAGATTTCAATGAACAACATGAAGTATTTCTGTATGTTCTAGGACGGCAATGTAATTCCTTACTGTTGGCCGGTCTTTTTGCATACAAATTATTTTTGTGCTTAATAAAGACTTCAAGAGACCTGACGTTATCCACAGAACTGTGTCAGCCCATTGTTATCCTCTTAGCAGCACTTGAAATTTTAGTGCTCAGTTTGGACATAAAGCACTGAACTCTCTGTTGTATATCCTTGCAGCTCGTGAACTGACATTCATGCACAGAAAAGTGTGATTCGGGAACAGTAAGGTCAACATACTCTTTGGTAGGAAATCTAGAGTTTGGTTCTACCCCAGTGTGCACCATAAAAGTCAGATAGTAATCTGTAATGTCACAAGGTATCGCACCTGAGATCATATCTTTCCTGTTTGGGTTACTAACTATGTGGTCCAAAAAAGTAACAGAACACATTTAAGCCATGGTGTGTGGGGATGTCTATGATCTATGGTGATGTGGGGATGTTGATCAAACCCATAGATATTGTGGGTATCGCAATAGTATGTACTACCAAGGTTGTCACTAAGTGTATTGATATTTAAATCACCTACTCTATTATATTATATGTAGTCATTGAAAGATAGTGCGGCTCCTCTAGGAAGAGCATGTGCCATTCTTTATATGTGAAAACCTCAGCCCAGCCAACATAGTCATCTTAAGGGAGGCCGGAATATATGCAAAGCAACACAATTTTGCATTTGTATGAGTTTGCTACGCCCAATTTTTCTGAGACAGGTGCAGCAACGAGATAAGGTGCATCGTATCATGCACAGACATGACCTCTCACTGCTGTAGGTCGGCCCACTCTGATGTTCTGTTCTCTATGTTTCTCTATGTTCTCTACGTGCCACACGTTTTAACATGTGGCTCCTCTAGGAAGAGGGGCTGCACCAGTGTTTACGCTACCCATTACCAGTGTTCGAAAAATTGCTAAAAGTTTGTTAAAATGTTTATTCGCACTTCGGATACTCAGAAGAATTCATGATGAGTGTGTATCACAGATCACAGAACCTATGTCATCTAAAGAAAAACTAGTCATGAAAAAAGAACAGAACATCAGAGTGGGCCGACCTACAGCAGTGAGAGGTCACGTCTGTGCATGATACGATGCACCTTATCTCGTTGCTGCACCTGTCTCAGAAAAATTGGGCGTAGCAAACTCATACAAATGCAAAATTGTGTTGCTTTGCATATATTCCGGCCTCCCTTAGGATGACTTTGTTGGCTGGGCTGAGGTTTTCACATATAAAGAATGGCACGCGCCATTATGGGCCTAGAACACTTGTAAGGTTCAGTACCTCGGTACACTGTGGTAAGCTTTTACAAAAAACACCTCTCCTTCGTAACAGGGAAGATGGACATCTGATGCTGCAAAAGGAGGAGGATGCAAAAAAGCAACAAGGGAAAGTGGTAAAAATGCTGCATGAAAGATGGAAGTCACTGAAAACGTTAGCAGGCTGTAGGGCTCGAACCCACATCTTCTGGATTGGTAATCGGTAATCCAGAAGATGTGGGTTCGAGTCCTACAGCTGGCTAACCTTTTCAGTGACTTCCATCTTTCATGGTTAATTTCTTAGGCAACTTGAGGCCTTGTATGTGATTGTCCCTTCTATGTTGTTCCAGCCTCAGAACATCAATGAAAAAATGGCTAGGAAGCAAGCGAGCTGGTGAAGATGATGCATAATGTAAAAAACCCCGAGACTAGGGAACACGAAGGCTTCGTGTTCCCTAGTCTCGGGGTTTTTTACATTATGCATCATCTTCACCAGCTTTGAGACTTCGTGTTGTGTCTGTCCCTTCGTGTTCCCTAGTCTCGGGGTTTTTTACATTATGCATCAGAACATCAGTTCTCTCTAGTGAAGTGGTGCTTGTGTATCGCCTGGAAACACATTTACATATCAGGCTTTTGGAATTAATTATTTCTGGATACTCATATTGACCGTCTGAGGAAGCTATGCAGCAGATTGATGACAGGCTCTTGCAAAAGGGTCAAGGCAAAAGCATTATGCCTACTTGGCATGACTCCTCAGTGACGATGATCAGGCACACTTGATATACTGATGCAGATACATCCGGTAGGTGGTCTCCTAACTGCTAACATTAGGAAAAGCAAGCATGTTACCATGAATGTGAAACACAGCGATAATCCTGCTGAGTGTCCTGAGTATAGCAGTGGTCTCAAAGAACAAACAAAAGAAAGCTGGAACTTAACTGATACAGGATTGGCAATGGGAGAAAGAAGGCAAGACACATATCAACATATCCTTTAGTATCAACATGTGGACTACACAACAAATCCAAAGGATATGCTATTCTACATTTTCCAAAAATGACACTAACATTTGAGTCGAAGTCCCTAAATACAGAAATTTCTGAAAAATAAAAAGGGAGAGCCCCGAAACGAATTTTGGAACTGTTTTGTAAGGTCTGGTTGTATGATACTGTGATTGAATGTTTTCGGCTTAGGCTCAGTGAAATATATGACCACGGAGCAATGAGCTACACGTGTCCTACTGTGTCACAGAGAGGATATGATGACACACCTAAATGGGTGACATATGCCAGCCTGCTAAAAAAAAAGTCTGTAGTTTTTTGTGCGACACAGTATGAATAATTCACATTAGACTCTCATGCACTCCTTGCCTGGCATGCAAATCACAGACAAGCACAGTAGATGGAGAAAAGTATACTGTGTGTGACAGAGTATCAGCAGCTGTGGCATAGAAAATGCATTACTATGATCGAGGACCCTGCCTGCGGTTGTCCTCCACGGAAAACCGTAACTGTAATTTCAAAGACTGCGTAGGGCTTCATGAAAATGTTGGTGGTGCGCTACTCACATTCAGTATTCAAGGAGGCCAAATATGCAAAAACCTTCATCATATACATCTATACAATGAATGTTAGAAGGAATTTCTGAGCCTAAGAAATTTTCATTCGTTGTGTGCACGATCAGTGTATGAACTTTTACCTGTTAAGTGAGAGAAAGCCTTTGGTAGCAGATTGCTTCTGCAGAGGTGAAGACTTCATTAAATCAAAGATCAGCACACTTGGTCCCCATCATAGAGACCAACCACGAGGACAGTGAAGGCTTGCAGTAACAAAGAAAACAGGTTTCGAGCATCGGAAGGACTGCTTTTCAGAGAAGACCTGCAAGTAATAGAAATATTTTTACGTGAGTTTCACATACATAAAATGGCCATGCATGTCGGTCATTATTGGGCACATGCAGTGTTCACTGGAACCATCGTCTATTTTGCCCTTGACCCGACTACTTTTAATTAGATCATCAGTCTGAAATCCTTACTTGACGAAAAACAAAATGCCTTTGAACAGCGCGGCACATTATGAGCAGATTCATTTCATGTGTGATTGCATATGAAAGTAAGAAGCAAAAAAGAAAGGTTACTGTCTAGTTATTGTTAAATACCACGGACTGTGCTGTAATGTGCTGAGCAAAAGTAAGAGCAAACAATCAGAGCTTTTGTTGTCAAAAATATCTCCGATGTCAAGCGTCCCCAGTATTCTTGATGAAGGTAGACTTTTCCTCATCTTGTACATGAGCAACAGGTACAGTTGATCTGTTCAGTTGTAACTAGCAATCATCATTTGAACTGTTCTCTGCTTCAGCAATGCCAGCAGAACAACGGAAGTGTTACCTGCGATGACTTTATGCTGCATCACCTGAACAGTGTGTATGGTACGTGTTTACCTGCTGTCTCTGTCTCAAAATTTGGAATATATTGCTCACAGAAATAAGAGGTGCCAATTGTCTGTGTAAGAAGTTACGTGAATATAAATAATTAGAACTTCTACATATTTGTATATATTTGGGCCTTTGGGTAGCTCTGTTTGTACCCTAATAATTCGATGTTCTATTATCATTTCTGTTTCTTTTTCCCTTGCCGCAAGTGTCTCCACTAGCATTTGCTATTGACCCCTCGGCACAGGTACGTATATATGTTAAATAAATAAATAAGTAAAAATGAATGGAGAGTACCCTGGCAAAAGGATCAAATAGTTACACATGTGTGGTGAGTGATCGCTTTAAGTTAAACTTCTTGGCAAGTATTGCAAGCAGCAATAAGTGTTCTTTTCTGTCTTTTCTTCAGAAAAAAAGAGGCTAGAAGCGTTCGAGGAAGAGGATATTATTAATGGAGAAAAAATAGATTGGAGGCTGTTTCAAGCACCACTCAGAACATGGTCTGAATCACTTATCAATTTTTCTCTGGACAGCGTGCAGAGAGAGAGAGAAAAGAGGGATTCCATATACAAAGCATTTTAAGCATTGCACATGGGTATCCGCTCCATGTCAGTTCACTTTACGAGACACGAAAAACCAAAATTGCCAAAAATGTACTTTACCTGACTCTCAGTTTTTCTGAAATGTTAGTGTAGAAAATTTCGAGAGGATCAATTAATGGCTAAGATATGATGCACACGTACAGGGTGGATCAGGGGGGCAACATCCATTAATTGGGTGGATTGTACCTTGGTAAGAGTGCAATGCTGTGCGTACTGGGGTAGCGTACATATGGTGAATGAAAGATTTGTACATGGGCTCTGATTTTTCCATAATGCCCTTGTAATTAGTAACTACGATCAAGTGTGTCATGTACAGAATTGTTTGGAATCATCAAAGTCTTAGTCAAAGCAATTATGCAAGTTTTCAGGAACCATGTTATTTAAGATAAAAAAATTTGGCGAAGGGGACAGAACAGGCCTCCGAAACGGGTATAGGTGAGCAAGCCTTGTGTTGTCAGATGGGTAAATATGAGTGACTGAAGCCAAATTTCGATCAGCATATAATAATAATAATTTATTTCACCAATGACACTTGGTGAGGGGATACAGACAAAAAGCTGCAAGAACTGCAGCCTGACGAGGTCTGAGCCCCCTTTAATATCAGGTGACAAAAGGCAAATATGATGCCACATGTAATTTGCCTCTAAAGCAAGTCAAGGAAGAGAAAAGATTTGGAAAGGGGGACGGAACTGGTCTCAGAGACAAGTAGAAGGCTCGCCTTATCTTGACAGAGGAGTAAGTATTAGCACCATTGGTGCCAAATTTGTGCTAAGCATATCAGGAGGCAAAGGGAAATCAGATGCCATAACTTATGTTGCTCAAAAAGGAGGTTATTGGGGAGAAAAGGTCTCAGAGAGGAATAAGGGCTTGCCTAATGTTGCGATTTCACCTGTGGATGATGAAGTTGAAATAACAAGACGGGATATTTTAGCAAATGTCAGTGTGGTGACAACTAAGGATACCTTGAAAGATGTATGGCGTGAAATGCACATAGAAAGAGGAAGCCAAATTACGCGGCCTTCGCTTTTAAGCTCTGCGATATCAACCAGAAGAAAACAAGCAGGTGTAGCTTAGTTTTTCCATGCTCACATTGAGTGAAGAAAGCATTTCGTCTGAATGTAAGATGTGTCTTGAGTATGCTTGGAACACAGGCAGGGAGCCACTGCAAATAAATCGCTTGTAAAATGAAGCATACTTGTTTTTAGTGTTGAAAAAGCCATTCTTACACAGAGTACATGTGCTCATGCACATGCATTTATTCTGGGAAAATCTTAAGTAATGCCAAAGGATAGAAGATGCGTACCTGTTAAAAAGCTCAATGAGGGTTCCTGACTCCATCCAGATGACAGTTGTGTTTACAATATGGGATGCCATGAAAGGTCAGTTGTAAGTCCCGCAAAAGAACATAAGATAAATACCTAACATAAATATATAGTGTGAGCCCCCCGACGAAGTAAGTAGTGCTCGGAACGGTGCGAGTTTCTCCCCAGATGTTCATCTGGGCCCGATAAACAGAATAAATGCAATTAATCAACCTTATTCGAGAAATAAATATGCATTTAGTATAAATGTAAGGTGTGTCATGCATATGTTTAGAATACAAGCAATGAGCGATCCCAAATAAATCGTTTTTTAAATATAGCAGCTTTGTTTTGGGGTTGTTGTAAAAGAAGTACATGTTCTTATAATTGCTTTTATTCGGAGTAAAAGTTTAAGTCAGCCAAAGAATGGAACATGCGCACCGGCTAAAAAGCAGGGAGTGTTCCTGAAACTATGCAGATGATAGTTGTGTTTACGCTATGGGATGCCATGAAAGGACACCCACACGCATGACTTGTAGGTGCAAAGAACATAAGATAAATACCACACATAAATACGGTGAACCCCCCAACAAAATAACTATACTGCTCGGAATGGTACGAATCCCTCCCCAGATGTTCATCTGGGCACGATGAACAGAAAATGCAATTGATCGACCTTATTCGAGAAATAAATATGTGAAAGATTGGAGCACAGACGAGCAAACTGGTCGACGAGCCACGGCTACTTCGATCGATCACTGTGAAATAACTACTGCTCGGAATGGTACCAATCCCTCCCCAGATCTTCATTTGGACCCGATGAACAGAATAAATGCAATTAATCGACCTTATTCGAGAAATAAATATGTGAAAGATTGGAGCACAGACGAGCAAACTGGTCGACGAGCCACGGCTACTTCGATCGATCACTGTGAAATAACTACTGCTCGGAATGGTACCAATCCCTCCCCAGATCTTCATTTGGACCCGATGAACAGAATAAATGCAATTAATCGACCTTATTCGAGAAATAAATATGTGAAAGATTGGAGCACAGACGAGCAAACTGGTCGACGAGCCACGGCTACTTCGATCGATCACTGTGAAATAACTACTGCTCGGAATGGTACCAATCCCTCCCCAGATCTTCATTTGGACCCGATGAACAGAATAAATGCAATTAATCGACCTTATTCGAGAAATAAATATGTGAAAGATTGGAGCACAGACGAGCAAACTGGTCGACGAGCCACGGCTACTTCGATCGATCACTGTGAAATAACTACTGCTCGGAATGGTACCAATCCCTCCCCAGATCTTCATTTGGACCCGATGAACAGAATAAATGCAATTAATCGACCTTATTCGAGAAATAAATATGTGAAAGATTGGAGCACAGACGAGCAAACTGGTCGACGAGCCACGGCTACTTCGATCGATCACTGTGAAATAACTACTGCTCGGAATGGTACCAATCCCTCCCCAGATCTTCATTTGGACCCGATGAACAGAATAAATGCAATTAATCGACCTTATTCGAGAAATAAATATGTGAAAGATTGGAGCACAGACGAGCAAACTGGTCGACGAGCCACGGCTACTTCGATCGATCACTGTGAAATAACTACTGCTCGGAATGGTACCAATCCCTCCCCAGATCTTCATTTGGACCCGATGAACAGAATAAATGCAATTATTCGACCTTATTCGAGAAATAAATATGTGAAAGATTGGAGCACAGACGAGCAAACTGGTCGACGAGCCACGGCTACTTCGATCGATCACTGTGAAATAACTACTGCTCGGAATGGTACCAATCCCTCCCCAGATCTTCATTTGGACCCGATGAACAGAATAAATGCAATTAATCGACCTTATTCGAGAAATAAATATGTGAAAGATTGGAGCACAGACGAGCAAACTGGTCGACGAGCCACGGCTACTTCGATCGATCACTGTGAAATAACTACTGCTCGGAATGGTACCAATCCCTCCCCAGATCTTCATTTGGACCCGATGAACAGAATAAATGCAATTAATCGACCTTATTCGAGAAATAAATATGTGAAAGATTGGAGCACAGACGAGCAAACTGGTCGACGAGCCACGGCTACTTCGATCGATCACTGTGAAATAACTACTGCTCGGAATGGTACCAATCCCTCCCCAGATCTTCATTTGGACCCGATGAACAGAATAAATGCAATTAATCGACCTTATTCGAGAAATAAATATGTGAAAGATTGGAGCACAGACGAGCAAACTGGTCGACGAGCCACGGCTACTTCGATCGATCACTGTGAAATAACTACTGCTCGGAATGGTACCAATCCCTCCCCAGATCTTCATTTGGACCCGATGAACAGAATAAATGCAATTATTCGACCTTATTCGAGAAATAAATATGTGAAAGATTGGAGCACAGACGAGCAAACTGGTCGACGAGCCACGGCTACTTCGATCGATCACTGTGAAATAACTACTGCTCGGAATGGTACCAATCCCTCCCCAGATCTTCATTTGGACCCGATGAACAGAATAAATGCAATTAATCGACCTTATTCGAGAAATAAATATGTGAAAGATTGGAGCACAGACGAGCAAACTGGTCGACGAGCCACGGCTACTTCGATCGATCACTGTGAAATAACTACTGCTCGGAATGGTACCAATCCCTCCCCAGATCTTCATTTGGACCCGATGAACAGAATAAATGCAATTAATCGACCTTATTCGAGAAATAAATATGTGAAAGATTGGAGCACAGACGAGCAAACTGGTCGACGAGCCACGGCTACTTCGATCGATCACTGTGAAATAACTACTGCTCGGAATGGTACCAATCCCTCCCCAGATCTTCATTTGGACCCGATGAACAGAATAAATGCAATTAATCGACCTTATTCGAGAAATAAATATGTGAAAGATTGGAGCACAGACGAGCAAACTGGTCGACGAGCCACGGCTACTTCGATCGATCACTGTGAAATAACTACTGCTCGGAATGGTACCAATCCCTCCCCAGATCTTCATTTGGACCCGATGAACAGAATAAATGCAATTAATCGACCTTATTCGAGAAATAAATATGTGAAAGATTGGAGCACAGACGAGCAAACTGGTCGACGAGCCACGGCTACTTCGATCGATCACTGTGAAATAACTACTGCTCGGAATGGTACCAATCCCTCCCCAGATCTTCATTTGGACCCGATGAACAGAATAAATGCAATTAATCGACCTTATTCGAGAAATAAATATGTGAAAGATTGGAGCACAGACGAGCAAACTGGTCGACGAGCCACGGCTACTTCGATCGATCACTGTGAAATAACTACTGCTCGAAATGGTACCAATCCCTCTCCAGATGTTCATTTGGACCCGATGAACAGAATAAATGCAATTATTCGACCTTATTCGAGAAATAAATATGTGAAAGATTGGAGCACAGACGAGCAGACTGGTCGACGAGCCACGGCTACTTCGATCGATCACTGTGAAATAACTACTGCTCGAAATGGTACCAATCCCTCTCCAGATGTTCATTTGGACCCGATGAACAGAATAAATGCAATTATTCGACCTTATTCGAGAAATAAATATGTGAAAGATTGGAGCACAGACGAGCAGACTGGTCGACGAGCCACGGCTACTTCGATCGATCACTGTGAAATAACTACTGCTCGGAATGGTACCAATCCCTCCCCAGATCTTCATTTGGACCCGATGAACAGAATAAATGCAATTAATCGACCTTATTCGAGAAATAAATATGTGAAAGATTGGAGCACAGACGAGCAGACTGGTCGACGAGCCACGGCTACTTCGATCGATCACTGTGAAATAACTACTGCTCGAAATGGTACCAATCCCTCTCCAGATGTTCATTTGGACCCGATGAACAGAATAAATGCAATTATTCGACCTTATTCGAGAAATAAATATGTGAAAGATTGGAGCACAGACGAGCAGACTGGTCGACGAGCCACGGCTACTTCGATCGATCACTGCGAAATAACTACTGCTCGGAATGGTACGAATCCCTCCCCAGATGTTCATTTGGACCCGATGAACAGAATAAATGCAATTAATCGACCTTATTCGAGAAATAAATATGTGAAAGATTGGAGCACAGACGAGCAGACTGGTCTACAACCCACGGCTACTTCGATCGGTCACTGCGAAATAACTACTGCTCTGAATAGGCAGAAATCCTGCCCCAGAAGCCTAGGAAGCTTACTTGACGAGATGAACGAGGTAAGAACAAGTGACACACTTACCCTGTTTAATATTAAAACTGGGCTCACTTGACTAAACAACAAGCGAGGCTTCTCGAACGGCATGGGGACAAAATAGCCAATGATCCAACGATCCAACGCAGTCGGCACATAGCCTCGTTCCCAGGGTCAAACTAGAGCTTCTCCTATCTTGAATATGTGACTCACTCCCTATCTTGAATATGTGTGATTTCCCCCGTAGACAACGAGTTACATGTGAAAATGCGGGTCATGTTTTTCTGCACACACCCTGTACATGTACGTATATTTACCTTGTGCCTTATCTTGAAAATGCGTTGCACCCTTGCACGGCAGCCTTCTTTTGTGCAACAGCAGCGCAACAATCATTTCCCCAACAGTGACGAGGATTCAGTGTCTTGTGAGTATTTTTGCATCTACGTAGTCTAAATGTACTAAATGTTCACTTGAAACAGTCAGCACTTCCAACACGCCATGAAATATTATTTACGCTGTTGCCTGTGTACTGCTGCCTGAGGCGTGTTACCCCGTTACGGCTTCTCGAATTCAGCATTATGTATTCGATGCACGGCGATTTTCACATTTATCTTTCTTCACAAAATAGTATAGATTGTCATGGCTATGTTTAACTTTTGTACGTGTAACTTGTTTACTCTCATATTAGCCTCTGTGAAGTAGAATAGGGTCCTGAGGCTACCAGGGGTAAACATCGCTATCATAACTTCGCTCTCATTTATTATTGTTGTTGTACATGTACTTACGTGCTTCCAAATTTCGAGATATACAGGGTTAGTCTCACAAACGTTACACATTTTGATCGCATCGTAAAAATAGAATACTGGGTTTATCCAACACCAAACTTTGCAGACTCGTAGCCATTTGTTTGAAGTTTTGTTGGAATTTTTTGTGGGCATTATGGTCCTGTAGAAGAAAAATTAAAAATCGAGCAAAATTTCACTCTATGCATTTTCTATGGCCTATCTCACGATTCAAAAGCCGACATTTTCTGCTGTGTGCGCTTCATTTTTATTTCACCACACACAGGTGGCAGCAGCATAGGGAACAAAACTGGAACATGAGGATTGGTGCATAACGTCAGAATTGGCCCGTCAGATCGTTGTAGGCAGCGCTACCTGTGTGAAGTGATGTGAACGTGGAGCAGACACAAGAAAAAATGGCGGTGTTTGTGTGGGATAGGCCATTGAAAATGCATAGGGCGAGATTTTGCTTTATTTTTAATTTTCTTTCTACATGACTATAGCGCTTACAAAAAATTCGAATGAAACTTCAGATAAATGGCTATCAGTCTGCAAAGTTTGGGATGGGCCAAACCTAGTCTTCTATTTTTATGGTGAGATTGAAATGTGTAACGTTTGCTAGAATAACCCTGTAGATATTAACAAGAACAGATACAGAGAAACTCTTCATTAAATGGAATACAATAATATGTATATTCCTCTCAGTCTATTTCCTTGCTCTTTTATTTTACTTTTTCAGCGATTTGAGCATACATTTGAATCACACGTCACAGACACAACTGTTTGCTCACACCTGTCGCACTTATTCTAAATTGTATTATACTGCAGTTGTCCGGGTGTTAATGTGACGTGAGAGAAGACAAAAGTTCAGGGAGTTCAGAACAGTCCAAAAAGTACACATATTCAAGATAGGGCAAGCCGCAATCTTGACCCTGGGAACGAGGCCAACCGGAAGTCGCATGTACGCTAGTAATGAATTGCGCTGTAATTTGCAAATTCCTTAGTGAGGTTAGGTTAGGTCAGTACATATTACACACGCGGGGGGGTCCGGGGGTATCCCCCCCCCCCCCCCCCCCCGCAGTTGTTCGAGACTGTGCTCACTTCCGATGATGATGATGACGGCTGCCCCTTTGTAGCGGGTGGACAGCACAGCATAAGCTGCACGTCCTAGCCTTAAAATCGTCAAATGTCCGAGTTCCAATCCTTTCAAAAGTTGCCCTGGCCACTTTCTTGCCACCAGTTTTCTAGACGCCTTTTTGTTATTTCAGTGTTCCTTTCGTGTCCAATTTCAAATCCCAGTGCTTGGGTCAGGGTTTCTGAGACGGATTGTGGCGCAATCTTCCGGCACTTCAGAACAACATGTTCCATAGTCTCCGTCTCTTCACCACAGATGGCGCACTCTGTCGTGCCTGGCTGGTGCGTCGTCCGATTGTTGATTCTTGCCAAAGCCTCCTCTATACTCTCTGTGCCTGTCAGATATCCTGTTTCGCCCGGTCGTTCGCTCCTCCTCGCCCCGACACTTGTTACGCCGCCGCCTGCCGCGAGAGGTCGACAGCCACGTAGGGATGTACTGAACCAAAGACCATAGACTGAACTGAGCGTTTGCTTTAGATGGTTGTCTCTTTGTGTGCGTTTTCAGGTCTTTCTGTTGTTTTCTTCTGGAGACGTTTCCGTTTAATGAAACTGCGACAGACTGTGTTTCGTGCAGCGGGATTTTCAAACTTCAATGGCATACTGCTGCGTGCCGCGATGCCGGTCAGATGGAAAATGCAAGGTGCCTGGCGTATCATTCCACGAGGTGCCGGCGGATGCGGCTGTGCGAGAAAAGTGGCTAGCTGCCATAAAAAGAGACGAGTTGATGCCAAACACCACGTCTAATTACTCAAGGGTGTGCAGTAAACATTTCAAGCAGGATGACTTCATAGAGGGTAAGCGACGGCGCCTCAGAAAGGGTGTCGTACCTTCAGTGTTTCCCGAGTACCCATCCTACATGCAGCCCCAGCCCGTGAAGGAGAGGGCTACAGCAAGCATAAGAAAGAGATCAGCTGCGCAGAACCCCAGTGGCGAAGATGAGCCACCAAAGAAACAAAAGAGGTGCTTCGAACCAACTGTGGAGATTGAGGAGCCACCACCAAAGGCTGTTGACTGTTGCACCGCTCAGGAGTCATCATCAGAAGAGTCGACATGCCATCCGGAAGCAAGTGTTCCTGATGTTGAAACAAGTGTGTATGCTAAAGATGTTAATGTAACAGTAGCAGACCAAGGAACACAAGCAGATATAGGGATCTCAAGCCTGCTAGCAAGAGAGAGGGCAAAATGGAAACGAAAAGAACGAGAACTCAAGAGACAGCTAGAAAGCCTTCGCAGGACAGTAGATCACTACAAAACCGAACTTCAGAAAATGAAAGATGACTCTCATTTTGGTAATCTATCATACATCAGAGAGCAAGCAAATGAAAAGAACCTCTCTGCTGTATTCCTATGGAATCAGATAATTAATTTCAAACGGAAGAAAGCACTAGAATTTCATTGGTGGCATCAGTGGAGAAACTGGGTTCAGCAACCTCGTGCAAGCCCGGTTAAAAATAGAGCTTGAAAAACTTGACACGCCCCAGTCCAGGGTCTGTTCTCTTATTGTTGACGAGATGCGTGTTAAACAGAAACAGCAGTATAACAAACAGCAAGATTGTTTTGTTGGCCATGTGGACATGGGAGTAGCTAATGAACTGCAAAGCAAGTGGGTCCTGGCAAACTCCTTACTGTGCTTCGTGATAAATGGACTCTCCACATCCTACCGAATTCCAGTGTCATACTTCTTTACCAAGGGGCTAAATGGCGAACAGCTGTCAAAGTTAATTCACTATGTGATGAACAAAGTTGAGGAGGCTGGGTTCAGGGTGCTACGCCTTGTGACTGATAACCACAAGTCCGCAGTATCCATCGGCTTGCATTTCCCACATGAACACCTGCACGACGAAAAACAGTGCTTGTTTCGGCTTACACAAGTGCTTCTCCTTGATACATGTAAATTTAAGTCAATGTCAAAGTCAAGTCAATGTCAATGCCAATGTCAATGTCAATGGGTTTCTGACCTATAGGGTTCAGCATCCATGTGACCCGGAAAGGCTTCTTTTCATAAGCTTTGACTACTGTCACATACTGAAGAACATCCGTTCTCAGTTCCTTGCACGCAACTTTGGCAAGGATGGAGAGGTGTCATCCTCGCACTTGAAAAAGCTCTACGAAATACAGAGAGACTGGATTGTGAAGCCTGTCAGGAGTTTGACGAGGAAACACGTATATCCGAGCAATATAGAGAAGATGAACGTGAAACGAGCTGTAGAGGTACTGTCTCCAGACGTAACCTCAGCATTGGAGTTCCTCTGGCAACAAGCAGGACACAATTGCCACTTTTCCTTTGCCAAGGCAGGCCCATCAATCGTGTTCATGAAGAATGTGTACCGCTGGTTCATACTCCATGACACAAGCATCAACACATCGAGCAATGCAACCCCGACGTGAGGCACTACGATGACCCGAACGACCCTCGCTTGGAATGGCTTGAAGTGACATTCCCCATGTATATGGAGGAGCTCAAGAATCAAGCAGCCTCTGCACATGGTTTTCTCACTGCTGAGACATATGAAGCACTACTTCTGTCGACCTACTCAACTGTGGCCTGCGTGAGACATTTACTGGTCAAGGAGAAATTCTGTTTTGTTCTAACAAGGAAATTCAGCAGTGATCCAATCGAGGCACTGTTTGGGACATTGAGGCGGTCAATGGGCTGCAATGACCAGCTAGATGTGCGCTCTGCCATAGCAGGACTGGGGAAGCTATTGAAGATCGGTGTTGCAGCTGCACCAGAAAGCAGCAATGTGATGCACACACCAGAGTCCCAGTGCAGCAGTGTAATTCCGCTCCAAAAGCCACAAGCGCCCAAAACACTTCCAGGGCTTCCAGTAGCAGCAGTGCTTCAGCGTCTGAACGTCCCCAGGATACCTGCGATGTATCCAACACTACAGGTGTCAGCTACAGTGTACATTGGAGGTTACATAGCACGTGTAGTAGGTGAACTCATTGAGTGCGAGATATGCTGCTCTCGCACAACGAAGCCCATCACAGGTCAGCCACTCCAGCAGTTCACGCAGCATCAGGATAGAGGAGGTCTGCTGTATCCCTCTGATGGACTTCTTTATGTTTTGGAGACTCTGAAACTTTTTGTGGAAGCATCACTTAAGGACGATGCCCAAATTGAGAAGCCACTCAGGAGCCTAGTGCATGTGGCAGCACCAGCTGTGTCAAGATCAGGCTTGCTCACCTGTCCTGACGGTGACAACCAGCATCACAACGTTTTGGCAGAACTTGTGTGCACAAAGTTCATAAGACCCCTTCTAGTGAACTATGCTTCCACAACAACTGATAAGAACGACATCTACAAGGCATTTGCACGCAAGCCCCTGTCAAGAAAATTTGTAAAATTATAAAAAGAGCTTTGATTTGTATTTCATTCTACTAAATATGTTTGTATAAATCCTTCTGCTTTTGTTGCACTGCACATTTTTGTGGTCTCAATTATTAACTCGCAACCGCAATGCAAAGACGTCAGCATATAGATACACAAAATTCAGTAGGCACTTGCCCCCCCCCCCCCCCCATATTAACCAGTAGCATTACTTTTTGTGACAACTTTTTGTTCAGAAGCACGGAGAGTAGCTCGTGCAAACGCGTGGTCAGTAATTATACGGTCTTCTGGCAAGTTAGGTCTATTGCCAACAACGCAAAAGCGGCTACGTCTGACGCCCCGCCGCCCGCCTGCCTACTGAGTACGGATGCGTCGCCCCTACGTAAGTAGCGCCCTCGTCAAAGTCAGCGGCGGCAGCCCGCAACTTTGCCGACGGCGCCTCCCTATTGTTCTCGCCGCGATCTGACAGGCACAGAGAGTATAGAGGAGGCTTTGTTGTTGCCCACCATTGCCCACCATGTCTTTGTGCGAAGTACTCCCGCGCGTGCTGCGAAGAGGAGGCTGCTGCCCATTGCGTTATCATAGAATCGTTCCATTCTGATGACGTCTTTCCCTTCCGCATACATTTTGAGAGCAGGTTTAGCGCCAAGGCTTCCAACCCATTTGCTGGTTTCCCATCACATTACCGCATCCTTGATCTCCCGTAACTGGTACGGGGCTTCGTTTAGGGTCCTCTCCGTTAGACCTATTTCCTTCAACGACCTTTTGAATTTCTTTCTCCACTGCGAATTGAAATCTTTGAAGACCATTGCTCTGTACAGTCTCTTAACTATCCACGAATCGGGGAGTGTTTGAATTCGGTCCTCGTATGTGGTCTTTGCTTTAATATCACGGGCCGCGAAGCTCGGCCATCCAACATCACCCTGTATCGCAGCGCTCGGGACTGTTCGATGTGCCCTCAGTGCGGCTCTGCCTGCTTCCTTCTGTTTCCTTTCTAGAAAGTTCATAGTAGCGGCTGTAAAGCACAATACCGCGTTTGCGTAGGTCAGGCCAGGGACAGCTACTGCTTTCCACAGCTCCCGTAACACTACAAATCTGTTGAAGGACCACAACGCTTTGGACCGGAGTACCCCTACCGCTTTGGTCGCCTTTGTACGAAGTTGTTTTTCGTGATCTTGTAGGTAGTCCTGTGCTGTCGAGATGGTCACCCCCATTTATTTAGTCTGGCACACACGTGGTACTGTCTGTCCTTGTATCTTAAAATCAGTATCTCCGTTTTCCATGGGTTCTTCATTATTCCATATCATCAAGGCGCTTTTTTGTGCGCTGAACCTCATTCGCATATCTATGCCCCACTCCGAGCAGATGTTCGTCAACTTCTGCAGCTCCTCCTGGTCATTTGCTAGTAGGACCACATCATCGGCATAGATCACCCCTGGAATCCGCTGCTGGACTTGTAGGCCCATGTCCATGTAGGAGGCATCAAACCCCAATTGCGATTCCTCTAGTCTTTTCTCCATATGCAATATATAACACATGAACAGGAGAGGGGACAGCGGGCACCCTTGTCGTAGACCTTTGCTGACTGGTATTTCCCCTGTCGTAGTTCCATGCCATTGACCAATAAAGGGCAACCTCCATGGAGCGAATTTTTGCAACGAAGTTCGCGCGGCAGACTGCCACGCGCGTTTCGCCGCCAGTTGTTCGCCGGCACCAGCTCCATGGAGCGAAAAACCAGCGGACGGAGTCGGGAAGTCACGCTGTGATGTCACTGTTGCCAGTGTATAAGGTGAAAGCTTAGTGAAATCAGTTGCTCGAAACATTCGCTCCATGGAGGTTGCCCTTAAAGGGCAACCTCCATGGAGCGAATGTACAGCGAAAGAGCTGCGGACTTCGCTCAGCGTCGGACGCCCTGCGCGAGGCGTCAAAAATGTGAGCGTCCGCCGCCGATCTGCCCATGCCAGATATTTTCGCCCAGCGTCCGCGATTCCGGAAGCGTCAACTGCAGATGAACCAATCAAAGTGCTCTTCCGCTACGAATCTACGCCAGATCGCCTGCACGTGGTCGTCTGCTCTCGTGAATCATCGTCATCGTCCTCTTCTTGCAACTGGATGCTGTCGTCTGCTCGCTCTTTCGCCAACTGCATCGTTAGAACGTGAGGCATTCTCTGCCAAGAAACATGTTTTCCTTTCGCAGTAGTGAATATGCCTTTCAGTACGTTACTGGTCGCATCTTTTCGGACAGTTGTTGGATTTAGTTGCAAAATTTGTGACATTAAATGCACTTTTTCGAGCAACTGATTTCACTAAGCTTTCACCTTATACCCTGGCAACAGTGACATCACAGCATGACTTCCCGACGCCGTCCGCTGGTTTTTCGCTCCATGGAGCTGGCGCCGGCGAACAACTGGCGGCGGAACGCGCGTGGCAGTCTGCCGCGCGAACTTCGTTGCAAAAATTCGCTCCATGGAGGTTGCCCTTCTCTGTTGTTAGAATAGATGTTCCTGAGAAGCTGTATGATGTCCTTGTCAACTTTCATATCCTCCAGTTGGTTCCAGAGTAAGGTGTGTGAGACACTGTCATAGGCTTTCTCGATGTCTAAGAATCCAGCATAGAGAGCCCTGTTTTCCTTTCTTGTCATCTCTATGCACTGCGTCAGGACGAATAAGTTATCCTCTATGTGTCTGTCCCTTCTGAAACCGAGTTGGAGTTCACCTAGCAGGCACTGTTCTTCCACCAGTGTTTCCATCCTGCCTTTCATTATCCTCATGAACAGTCTATAGATGACTGAAGTCACTGTTATCGGCCTGTAGAATGTCAGGTTATTCTTATCTCCTTTCCCTTTGTACACGAAAGAGACTCTACTCATCTTCCAACTGTCTGGTACACTTTTTGTTTTCCATATCCTATTGAAGTGGTGGGTCAGTTCCTCCAGTCTTCTACTTGTGAGGTTTTTTATTGCGCTTGCTGGGATGCCATCCGTGCCTGCTGCCGTGTTTGATGGTGTGCCCTTGATTGCTCTTCGTACTTCCTCTACTGAGATTGGTTGACTCACTGTTGATTGACTCATTTATTATGTTCATGCTTTCCATGGTGTCTGGTGCCTTGGCATTAGCGTCGGTGTACAGCGACGTCAAGTGCTGTGAGATTAGGCCGCGTATCTCCTTCACAGTAAACTGTCTTCCGTCTTCCGGGTGATAGATTGTCTGCTTGCACTGAATTTGCTTTCCACTGTTCTTAACATACTCCCAGAATTTCCTCGAGCCATCTCGACCGCTGGAGCGAATATCTTTGAGAAGCTTTTCATTAACTGCTGTCAATTTTCTCTGGATGATAGCACTAGCTTCTTGTTTGAGGTTTCTGGAATGGTTCCATGCTTGTACTATTTTCTCCTCAGCTTCTTTTTGTCCAATACAATATTGGTGTGCCCGGCATGCCTCCTTCCTGGCTTTCAGGGCCTCTTTCACTTCTCCATCCCACCAGGCCTTATGGTGGGGTTTTGGAGGATCCTTAGTTTTTTTCTTATTTTCAATAGCCGTCGTCATTGCATCCATCCAATCTGTATATTCAAGCAAAGGTGCCTGGTCTTGGTCCCATCTTTGCATCAGTTCCTTCATGTCTTCTTCTGATAGGTTTGGACTTCTCTGTGTATTCTTTGGGCTTGTTTTGCATGTCCCTCCTAGCGAGGCTACAAGTGCACTGTGGTCACTGCCAAGGCTTATGTCTCCACTGGTGTCAATCTGCAGACTATGGAGGATCTCTAGACAACTTGCCGATACCAGGCAGTAATCGATATTGGATACTTTTCCACCCTGGGACCATGTGAACGTTTCTTCCGTTGTGTCCAACAGGTTCGCAATAGTCAGGGTATGTTGCTCTGCCAGCTCCAACAGCCTTCGTCCATTACTGTCAAGTCTGCCATCCAATTCCTCAATATGGGCATTGAAGTCTCCAAGGATCAGAATATCATGCGTACTTTTTAGTATTTCTATGTCTTCACCCAGGCATCTTGCCATTTGTGTGTTCTGATCCTCATGTCTGCCTGTCCACCAATATACAGCACCAACTGCCAATTTTCGGTTATTCAGCGTCGTCTCCATCCACAAGTGCTCCTTGCATTCATTTTTAATCCGTTGCCACATCCTTTCTGCTGATCCGAGGAATCCTAATCCTCCACCTCTTCGTTCGCCCTCTGCTCTATTTAAGCCTTCCCATACATATCCTTCTACAGGGTTATTCTAGCAAACGTTACACATTTCGACCGCACTGTAAAAATAGAAGACTAGATTTGGCCCATCCCAAACTTTGCAGACTGATAGCCATTTATCTGAAGTTTCATTCGAATTTTTTGTAAGCACTACGGTCATGTAGAAAGAGAATTAAAAATAAAGCAAAATCTCGCCCCATTTTTTCAATGGCCTATCCCACACAAACACCGCCATTTTTTCTTGTGTCTGCTTCACGTTTATTTATTTATTTATTTATTCATGATACCCCAAAGGCCCTTGCAGGCATTACATGGGGGGTGGGGAAAGAAAACAGTCAGCAACTATCGACTAAGCAAAGTCAAATAATAACAACATATATACAAACAAACAACTTCGTGAAGGCACACAACTATCAATATAAGGAGAAAAAAGTTTAGTGGAGGCACACACAAGCAGAAGATAAAAAGCAGGTAACACACCAACCAGTGGTTCGCACTCGTGAGTATGGAAGCTAATTAGTAAGGGACCTGTGAAATAACGAGTGATCGGTGATATCAGCTATCTGAGAAGGGAGACTGTTCCAGTCAATAGCAGATTTGCAAAAGAAGGACTTCGAGTAGATATTTGTGCGGCACTCGAATCTGTTGACCTTGAAACGGTGATCAAAGCGGGGGAAGATAACTGAGGAACGGGAGAACGGGGGGATATCAGATGGGAAATTATGGATGAATCGGTGAAAGAGCAATAACCTGGAAACAAGCCGACGTTTATCCAGGCTGGTAAGGTTGAGTTGTTGTTTGATGGATGATACAGAAGAATTCCGCGAGAAATCGGCAACAATGAATCTAGCAGCTCGGTTTTGAACCGCTTCAAGTGATAGCGATAAGTAAAGTTGGGATGGATCCCATATGGCAGATGCGTATTCCAACTTGGACCGGACTAAAGACGTATAGGCGAGTTTCTTGAGATGACGAGGAGCCGATTTTAAGTTTCTTCTAAGAAAGCCCAATGATCGGCTAGCGTTCCTGATGATCAGTTCAATGTGGCGATTCCATGATAGGTCGTGCGACAGAAGGACACCAAGATATTGTAGGTTTCGACTTTAGCCAGTGGGTTAGTACCCAGTATGTAGGAAGACGTGAAGGCATGGGAGGAACTACGGCGGAGGAAGGAGATGAACTTACATTTTTCTAGGTTAAGTGGCATCCTCCATGTCGTGCACCAGGTGTGGATTAAGGAAAGATCGTGCTGTAAGGCTATCTGATCGGAGGTTGAAGAGATTTTACGGTATACGACGCAGTCGTCTGCAAATAGCCGTACTAATGAAGAGAGCTGGTCCGGGAGATCATTAATATATATTAAAAAAAGAAGTGGCCCAAGTACAGAACCCTGAGGTACACCCGATGTAACCGGAAAGGGGTCAGAACTGGTACCATTACAAGATACGAACGACGTCCGGTTCGAGAGGAACTCATGAATCCAATTAAATAACCTGGGATCAATGTTAGTAGCGTACAACTTCTGAAGGAGATAGTTATGGGGTACTTTGTCGAAAGCTTTCTGGAAATCGAGAAAAACTGCGTCAGTTTGTAAGGAAGTGTCAGCATTAAGGAAAAGGTCATGGGTGAAGCATGCTAATTGTGTCTCGCAAGAGCGCTGCCTGCGAAAGCCGTGTTGAAGAGGGTAAAAGAAGGAGTTATGCTCAAGTGTTTTTGCGACATGGGAAGAAACTATACGTTCTAGAATCTTGCAGCAAACGCTCGTCAGTGTAATTGGTCTGTAATTAATGGCCTGTGTACTGCTACCCGATTTGTAGACTGGGATGATTTTGCCCACTTTCCAGTCATTTGGTAAACTTGATTCTTGGATTGACTGAGTAAAAATGTAAGCTAAAATGACACTCTATATGTGCTTCGTCATAATTAAGATTTTAGCACTAATCTCATCAGGACCAGAGCTAGCAGAGGGCTTCAATGACTCAATTATTTTGCAGATTCCATTAGCCACAATTTCGGGAAAAGCCACAGTGGTGATTTCTCTTCGCGCTACGTGTGCTTCACAATTTAGGTCACAACTGTGTAAACAGCTGAGAAGGATGAAGCGAAAGCTGTGGAAGTTTCGGCGATTGAGACAGCATTCCCTGCAGGGTCCGTCGAATGGATATTTTCATCCTTTTTAGGGGACAATACTTTCCAGAATTTTCTAGGGTTGTTGGTAAGGAGGGAAGGGAGATTGTGATTAAAATATTTCTTTTTAGCATCTTTTAGTGCGGACTTGTATCTGGCAGCGCAAGAGCGATAGGCCGACCATGAGTGAGCACTGTTGCTCGTCTTTGCTCTTTTAAATAAGCGCTTCTTTTTATTCAGGAGGGCTTTTAAATCCTTATTATACCAAGGTGTATACTGGGAGTGCCTTATTGTTACCTTGGGAACGTGTTGGTCAACCAGAGTTAGGAGCGTATCCCTGAAGAGGCGCCAATTATCCTCCACCGAGCGCCCGCTGAATCCCGACACAAACTGATCGTGGAACAGTTGCAGACCGTCACATATCGCGATGATATTAGCATGTTTATAATCTCTGATTACCTTTACGCAATGGGAGCTGTGTGAAGACGAGGCGGTGGGAATAAAAAAGTGTACGGCCTTGTGGTCACTTAATCCGTCGAAAACAGACAAGGAGGTGATATCCTCGGGAAATTCCGCCAGGACTAAATCAAGAATGGATGATACTGAGGCAGTAATTCTAGTTGGGCTAGACACAGCCTGCGTCAGATTGAACGTCAAGCACAGGTCAATGAATTCCCGAGATTCAGCTGGGCGATTACCATCTGTGCACACCATATTCATCCAATCGACGCCGGGGTAGTTAAAATCACCAAGTAAAATGATATGACTGTTGGGAAACTTCTTTTTAACGTAGGTTAGTATGTCATGTAGTGATTCAACAAAGGTGTTTTCACTATCGGGTGACCTATAGCAAACACCGATGATAAGATTAGGGAATGTATGAGATAGGGATACCCACACAGTTTCAATGGGAGTGTCAAGATGCATAAGAACAGGGATAAACTGAGTCTTCACCGCTATCAGTACACCACCACCTTTTTTTACTTTCCTATCACGCCTGAACACTTGATAACCGGAAAAACATGGCAAAAATTCACTATCGTAAACATCACACAAGAGCCACGTCTCAGTCAGAGCCACAACATCTGATGAAGTGTCGTACAATACACTGCTCAATTCATCCAGTTTGGGCAAAACACTTCGGGTATTCATGCATAAAACCGATATCAGTGAGGGTTTGATGCTGAAGGGGGCGGGAGGGTGACATCTCATTTTTGGTTGCTACTTAGCTACCTCTTCTACAGCAGAATTTATATGGTTGAAGCGGTAACACTTGGAATCCATGAACAGCTTAGTTTGAACAGTGAAGACTTACTTTTAGCAAACTCAACAAGGCGACGACGAGCAAGTCGTGTGGCTGCGGAGAAGTCGTTGGCAATGCTCAAGCCGGATCCTCTGAGGGCATTACTTGAGGAAAGAACTTGTTCTTTGCGCTTGAAGCAGGAAAATTTGGCAACTATTGGTCTCGTCTTAGTACAATTAAAGGAACCAATACGGTGGACCCGTTCGAAGTCTGAAGAGGCGCATGGGATGCCTAATTTTGTAGAACAAAGTTCAACAACTTTAGCTTCGCTCTGTGACCATGACTCGTCGGCAGCGTCGGCGATCCCATAGAAAATCAAATTTGACCTTCGTGAACGATCCTCTAGCTCGTTTAACCTAGTTTCGAATGCAGAAATACGAGCAGAAGCGTTCGTGCTGGATAGCCTTAAATCAGGCAGCTCCGATTGCACGTTTCCCAAAAGGTCGGTCTGGGTATTTTTAACATCACAGAGATCATTTTCCACGGAATTCAGTTTAGCAGACAAGGCTGACAGAGCGTCCTCGGTGACCTGCTGCCAGGTCTGCAGCGTTTTAACATCAGACATTAATGTTAGGACGTTGGTGTCAAGTCGGGACAAGATCTCAAGAGCAGCAGACAGTCGCTCCTCCTGGGCTCTGGTCATGGGACCGGGGTTCTCCTCGACATCACCTGATAACACAAGACGACGTAGAATAAATATAATGCACTCAAGAGAGCTACACAAATACTCAATGCGTGGGGAAGGCGGCAGCAGCAGTAAACAGACATCGTCACTTCTATATGATACATCAAGATTGTCACTAACCTGTAACGCAATGAAGAAACGATAAGACATTGTATCTGTAATGCTGCCGCCGTTCCCACTGAGGTGAAAATCGTGGAGACCGGGTTTTAAAGATTCATGAATCTTTAAAACCCGGTCTCCACGATTTTCACCTCATGAATGTTGTGATGACGTCATTGCTGTCCGGAAGTAGGGGGCCTCCGATAGTATGTCGTCGGTGAAGATTTCCAAGCCGTGACGTGAGGCGCCGTAACCGTCTCCCACAGAGACGGGGCCCTCTTCACGGGTTTGTTGGTTAACAGGCATCCGAAACAGACAATGCGAAGACACGTACACAGTGCCAATCGTTGGAGTTATCAGCAGCTGTAACGCAATGAAGAAACGATAAGACATTGTATCTGTAATGCTGCCGCCGTTCCTACTCTTCGTTCACATCACTTCACACAGGTAGCGCTGCCTACAACAATGTGACATGCCGATTCTGACGTTAGGCACCAATCCTCTTGTTCTGTATGCTGGTGCCACCTGTGTGTGGTGAAATGAAAGTGAAGCGCACACAGCAGAAAATGGAGGCTTTTGAGTGAGATAGGCCATAGAAAATGCACAGAGTGAGATTTTCCTTGTTTTTTAATGTTTCTTCTACGGGACCATAATGCTCACAAAAAATTCCAACAAAACTTCAGACCAATGGCTACCAGTCTGCAAAGTTTGGTGCTGGACAAACCCCGTCTTCTATTTTTAAGATGCGATCAAAATGTGTAACGTTTGCTAGACTAACCCTGTAGAGTCGGGGGGAGTTCTTCACCTCTTAGGTGAGTCTCTGCGAGCATGAGCATTGTCATACTTTCCGATTCCAATATATCTTTCAACTCCATCCACTTTTTTTCGGATTGTCCACCTTGCATGTTGAGGAAGCCTGCTTTGAGGTGGTTACGTTGCTTGTTTTTCCTCCTTCCTTTTGTACGCCGTCGAGTCCTCTGCTGAATGCGTCGTCTTTCTAGTTTATTGCTTAGTACTTTCTCCAGCATCTCTGGGGGAAATCGTGTATCCCTCTGTGGTCTCTCCTCTGTATTTCGTACAATGCTTGGCTAATTATCTCGATCAGGTCCCTTTGATTTGTTGGTGGGGCACGTGTGTTCCGGGTAGTTAGTCGGAGTGGTTGTAGGTTGAGCCTCAAGCCCAAAAAAACCCCCGCTTTGCGAGCCATCCATGTGCCCAGGATCTCGCTGCCTTCTTGGGTCAGATGGATGCCTCGGAATCCTCTGTTCTGACAGTCCCGCATATGCCAGCCTGGATTGATGATGCTCGTTCTGTCCCCCAGTGAGTCACACAAGTCCCTCAAGTTCTCATTCAGCTGAGTGATGAGTGCTCCTGTCTGACACCATGGGGACCATGCATATCTCAAAGATAGCTTGTGGGTGTTGTTTCATCCACTGGTCGAGGGAAGCCTTTAACTGTTCTGGAACTGCATGGCCTGACTGGTCTCTGAGGACGTCTATCAAGCCTCCATGGAAGATGACCAGGGCCCCGCTGTTGCTGTTTTCCAGTCTCATTCCTATTTCTTGGAGGAGTTGGGATGTGTCTCCTCAGGGGATTGCAATAACTTCTACCCTTCCATCGTATTCGACTCTGAAGTAGTGGGGTTTTCGCCCTTGCGATGTTAGTCTCTGGCTACTATAACCAGTCTTTCTTCGTAGTGGGGGTGTCCGATTTTCTGTCTTGTCGACGGGATCTTCTCATCCCTTGTGCTTCTATTATGACTATGTTGTGGTTCTTGTCCCTGCTGAGGTTATGTATTGTTGTTCTGTTTCTGAGCTCTCTTTGACTGGACACACATCCAATTGGGGTCCAGGTCTTCCTGGTGCCGGTGTAAATCGTCTACACCTGGGTTGGGCAATCTTGGGAAGTGTTCAGTGACATCATTTACTGCTGCTGCATATCTACCAATACATGGGGAGTGCTTGTTATTGGCCCTGACGTTGTTCGTGCACATAGATGTCCGATCTTTCTCTTGGTGCTTGTTTTTCTTCATTGGATGGGTCGATCTCAGTGCCTCGCTTGCCGTAGCCCTTGAGTCACAATAGCATGGGCAGGATCGCAGAGCTCGGATTTCATTCTCAAGCGTTTTCCTCTTCTGCTCCGCTTCTGTTAAGGCTAGGGACCATTTCTCCTCCGCCCGCCGGAACTGGTCAGTCGTAACTTCTTGTTGTGCAATAAGTGTTTTCAAGACATCTTCTATCCGTTCTCTCCTCTGTTTTTTCTCTTGTAGTTTCTCTGACCATTCAGCCGACATCATCTCCATACGCGCACATAAGACACATTTGTAGCTAATCCCCGCTTGCTCACCCATGGGGCCGTACTGGGTCTCACTTAGGTATGCCCAAACGTCGCAGCTCCCGCACTGTACCATTGTCATCTCCACATTCATTATCCCAGTTTTCTCAGGCACCGGGTCAGCACTTTAGGTTTCTGACTCTTCGTGATTGTGAAGTCTTGTTCACTGCGAAGCTCAGAATCAGCCACTTTTTAGCGCGTGGGCACATTCACATCGGCACAGTCGAACGGGTAACGAAGCAAAAATATTGGTTGTAAGCCTCGTTTAAGCCCCGTCTAAGCCTCGTTCCCAGGGTGAGGCACTTGTGTTGCCGTTCGGCAAACACTGATCCCCATCTTGCGCGCGAAGACTACTGAACGAGTTACTCTTCTTCTTGCAATCTGGAATGATGTGCTTGGTTTAATAAATGAACAAAGGCTTTCCTTGCCGTAGGAATTATTTTGAGTGACAGATACCCAGCGCAGTCACCGGTTGGCTTTCCTATTTTGCCCGGGGAAGCGGTTGAACTTCGGACACTTCCCCGTTCCGCTCGAGAGAAAGAACCACCTGAATGCACTCAGTGTAGCGAACCTCTGTCGGTTTTACACAAACTCATCTCATGTCCATCCAGCAAGGCTGTGCAGTGGTGCGCTAAAACACATTTACCTTATAAAACTACGAGCACATGTCTAGCGCGCGGGCACATGCGACCTTCTCACGTGACATCAGGTTCAGGTTCGCCTAATCCCTTTTGTATCAGGGCAGGCACCGCAAGGGTACCACAGGCAATAGCTTGGCGGTAGCGCCGTAGCGCCCTGCACTAGTCGGAGAGTTGTAGGAGTTTCACCAACGCGTTGGTTTCACTTTTTAGCGCCTGCGCCGGTTGGCCTGCTGGCTGATGGTGGCTTTGGCGCTGGCTCAGGTTTTGGATCATCGTCGTCTACGTTGTTGGCCCTCTGGTGGCTCGAAGCGGCTCGAAGTTGGTTGTTGTGCGTCGTCCGCATCCTCTTTTCGCTTCTAGCGTCTTCACTGTCTGTGTTATCTTGCCAGATTCTTGTTGCCTTTTCCCACGCGAGAAGATGCCGTTTAGTGGTCGCGATTTGTGGTTCGTCCTCCTCACTCGCCCCTGTTTGGAAGCCTGAAAGGACCTCAGTCGGAGAGTGGTTTGGGTTCCTTGTCTTTTCCAGAGCTGGACAGGATTGCACGATATGTTCCAGGTCCTCCTCTTCACCTGTGTCGCAGAGTGTGCATACTGGATTGTCCGAGCTGAAGAGTTCGCTGATCCCCTTTCTTGTTGGGAGGGAGCCTGTCCGTGCTTGAAATAAGTCCACTGACTCTATCCCCCCGGTAGAAACTTTTCGGCGCGGGGGATGTTTTGTTTTCGCCGTATCGTGCCATGCTTTTTCTCCTTGCAACGGAAGAGGTCCAGCGCCGAATTTCCGTTTGGTGTAGCTCCTTTCTGGTTATCCTGGTCCATTCTTTTTGATTGGTTGCGGTGTGTCGTTTCGTTCCTGTGCTGTAAATTTGGTCGATTTGGTTAATCCTCTTTATCCAATTTGTTTTTACTCCGGTGAACCGGAGGTACCGGAATACGCAAGTGATGTACGCTTGTTCTGGTCCGTGGATTGCTCGTCCCAGGAAGTTGGTCTTCGATCTGGCTTCTCTGAAAGAGTAAGTCGACCCGCCCAGTTCCCCTTCTATGGCGGGGTTCGGTGTAGCGAACGATCCCTGTAGGAGCCGCCTTCCGAGCTCTCTTTGTTGTCTCTCCGATTGGTCCATCGTGGATTTACTGTAACACATTGCTTCGTTTGCGTACGTTGCTGCGGGCACGGCTGTCGCTTTCCAGTGTAGTCGCCCAATTTCGTATGGGTTGAACGAATGCCGTGCGAAGTGCCACGAGTGTCCTTTCTTTTTGTTCATCTTCCGGAGGAGGTCTTGTTCGTGCTCCAGTAGATAGTCTTCTTTACTTTCAATTTGTATTCCCAGGTATGTGTAGGAGGTGGTGTATTTCACTTCTTCATTTTGGAGAAAAAGGGCGGCCCCGGCGTGTCGTCTCCTATCTTCATAACCTTTGTTTTTTCACGGCTAAACTTCATGCCTTCTTTCTCAGCTGTTTGAGAGCATACATCCAGAAGGTCTTGGAGGTGAGCTGCGTCGTCCGCGATGAGGACGAGGTCATCCGCAAAAGCAAGGCAGGTTATTGTAGTCTCTTCAAAGTTACCATCAGTCTTCTGCGTTCGGATGTGCACTCCATTTTTGGTGGCATCGAGCTCATTGAGGAGGTTATTTATGTATATGTTAAACAGTGTCGGGGACAAGGGGCAACCTTGTCGTAGTCCTATTTCCTGAATAATTTCTCTGGAGGTGAAGGTGTGTTTGGTGTATCTGCTGTAGATTTTGCTGTACAGTGTTCTAATTATCGTTGATAGTCCTTCTGAGACATGTACGGCTTGCATTTTAGGTTGCAGAAGGTCGTGCGGTATGGCGTCGTATGCCTTCTCAAGATCTAAGAAGGCCAGGTAGAGAAATTTGCGCTGCGCTTGGTAGATTTCGATCAGTTCTGCGAGTATGAAGAGATTATCACTTGTTCTTCTATTAGTTCGGAACCCGTTCTGGGCTTCGGAGAGTTTCGCGTCGCACTCGTACTGTAGTCTCCGGCATAGGATTGCAGCGAAGAGTTTGTAAACGTTGCTTTGGATTGCTATTGGTCTATATGAATTTAAGTCTTCTTTGGGTTTGTTCTTGCCCTTATATATTAGCTTTATATCTGCTTCCCTCCATGTTTATGGTACACTTCCAGTTGCGATGATGCTGTTAAAGCACCCTCTCAGGGCGTCTATTGCTTTGGGTCCAAAGGCCTTTAGAAATTCGTTAGGGATGCCGTCTGGGCCTGTTGCTTTTCCAGGTGGCAGTTTTCTT
Organism: Ornithodoros turicata; assembly: GCF_037126465.1. NCBI lineage: Eukaryota > Metazoa > Arthropoda > Arachnida > Ixodida > Argasidae > Ornithodoros > Ornithodoros turicata. Next base: position 3,971,231 of record NC_088208.1, read on the forward strand.
ATACAAATTTTGATCTCTCCGGTAGTGATCTCAAGAACGGGGATGTCTTGTACTTCAGCTGCACTTGCCGTCGCTGCAGAAGAACTTGTTGTTGGTTAGCATAAAATCTTGTCATATAATCTTTGACTTCTTCCGGATCCTCTAAGACATTGCCCTCCTCGTCGTGTATTCCACTCACGGTGTCTGGTCGGCTATGCATGTCGATGTTCGTTATGTATTTCCACAGTTCTGCTCCTGTCTTTTTACCGCTTTGCTTAATCTTTTCGCACACCTGTTCTTGGAGTGTGCGTATTTTTTTGGCGACCATGGTTTTAATTTTTGCTTTTTGTGCCTTATAGGCGGCTTCAGCGTACTTGCTCACGTCGGCTGTGTGTCTTCGCTTCCTGTTTAGTTCCTTCCTAATTTTTAACGCCTCTTTAACTTCTCTGTCAAACCACGGTTGCTTTTTTGCTTTTGCTTTTTGCTTTTACGCTGCGTACACCCTTTTTGGTGATGTGACATTTGAGTGGCTAATAGTTGAAGCCATCGGACAAAGCTTTCATAGTCTCCTTCTATTATTTCATGGGCGTTTGACTCTAGATGTTCCGTGAAATTTTGCATTCCACTCTCATCTAGGACCTTCCATTTCTGTTTGACTGTAGTGGGGGCATCCGTAGTTGCCGGTAGTTGGGGCGGGTGTCGACTTGAATTGGCTGTCATAGCAAGACGGAGTTGGTTGTGATCACTCCCGCAATAGAATTTGCCTTCTTCATCGATCTCCAGTTTCAGGTTACTTGATGTCTGGCATGTAGGATTTACTAGTACATAATCGATGGATGATTATTGTATGCCCCTTGACCAGGTTGTCCTCCCGCAGCACTTTGCTTCTAGATTGAGAATTGTAAATTGATTCCGTTCGGCAAGTGTTCCCAGCTGGGAGGCAGATTCACGGCCATCGAGTTCAATGCAGTGACAATTAAAATCCCCTATCATGATGATTCTGCTTGTGGGGCTGTTGTGCTCGTATAGCCTTATGTCTTGTTGTATGCAGGTGTAGATTTCTTCATTCCATGTGGTACTACCGCTTCCTGTTGCCATGTATGTCACACCCAGTGTGAACGTCAACCCTTCTTTTGTCTCGAATTTTGTCCACATATGCTCTCGGCATGCTTTAGTTTCCTTAGCTAGGACTCGTTTCTTCTTGTACATGAAGCCTATTCCGCTGCCCTTTTTTTCTCCATAGTTTCTGTTTGTGCCAATCCATTGCCACTCGCTGTTCAGTAGCGGTATCTCCTGGTTTCGCAGGTGCGTTTCAGTGACGGCATAGACATTGATGTTTTGCCTTGAGGCATTTGTCTGGTGTTCCTCCCATTTTACTTTCGAGCCACCTTGTATATTTAAGGTGGCAAGGAGTATTTCTTTTCCACTTTTGGTTTGTTGTCGTCTCCGTCTCCTCTTGTGTTTCTCCCTTCGTACTCTAGTTACTGGGGGATGTTCTTTGTTGTGGTTTTTGTGGTGGTGGTCTTCTATCTCAGCGGGTTCATCTGGGTATATGGGGGGTATCCGGTCGTCTGGTTTCCATTGTTCCATGCGCTTGGTCCTCCCGGTGTTTGCTGAGTGGGGGCGTTGGGGTGTGTCCACGGTCCGCTTGGTGGTGTGTTGATCGGGGGCCATTGTTCTACTTCCGGGATGAGGTGTGGCGCTGTTTCCCAGTGATATGCTCCAGCATAGCTGTTCCGGTGGTGAACTAGATGGTCGTCTGGGTTGTACCCTGTTTCGTCTAATGCTTTCTGAGGACCCAATTCCAAGTCGTACTGATGTTTGCTCCGTTGGAATTCCTGTGTGTGACCTCGGTGTAGGCGTTGCTGGGTGACCTTTGGTTGTGTTGACGGCTCCATGGGTACGGTGGGGTTATTTCCAATGGCTCGTTTTGCCCCAAGTATCATGAGGGGGCGGCTTGTCTCTGCAGGGGCTGTCTTTCCCGGTGAAGCAGGTTGGGTCGCCTGGGTGCGTTCTGGCAGTTTCGGGTTCTGTAGGACCTCTTGTACTTCGCGTGTGTACTTCGGACCTCTTGTACTAGCGTGTGCCTCCGCCAGCTGGCGGAGGCACACGCTTTCCCTTTGCTAAAAAAAGCCTTAGCTCTCTTTGTGATTCTTTCCGCAACGATTTTGCTGGCTAGTGCTGTGTAGTGGACTGAGTGGCATGGGTTAACCACCTGGTACGGGATGCCTCGCAGATCTATAAATTCGAGGCCATTGTTGTCACACACAGCTTGTAAGTTTCCGTTGGTTGTTTGAATTGCCTGTTCCACTTCTGGTCCCAGGTGATTGATCTCTGGGATTGTGCATACTTGGAAGGATATCTCTCGGTATGTGGTGGATAGGTTCTTGATTTCTTTTAGGGTGAAATCTGTCTCTGCCATATTCAGGATGTCATTTAACCCCGCGTGAAGGATCACTGACAAGTTTTGATCACCGTTCCTTGCCGTCACTTCTGCGTGAATCATTTCGGTCACGTCCCGCATACCTTTGCCAGGGAGGGCTACGATCTTCAGCTTTTCCGGCGGGGAGATGTGGTTCATTATGTTACTGTTCAATCGTTTTACGTTCGAGTCTCCAATGACTAGGACACTTCTTTCGGCGTTGTCCGCCTGTCTGGCTGGGGGGCGTTGTATTTTCGTCTCTGTCTGCGTCTTCTTGATGTCAGTTTGTTGTCTTTTGTGTGCTTTGTTCACAGTTCTCATTGTTCGGTATGCGCGGTGGGTCACTTTTGGTGTGCTGGAATTCAATTTTTCTGCACAATTTCTTCTCTTGACTGCCTCTGGTTCTGACTCACTGTCTTTGGTTACTGTCTTCAAGCGAACCCTTTGGTCACTTATAGTTTTTTGATCCTCTTCTCTTTGTTTAGTCAAGTCTAAGAGCTGCCTCTTCAGGTTTTGTCATTCTTCTTTGACGTCTCTCAAGTTTTGTTGGAGTGGCACTGCGGTTTCTTCAAGGTCTTTCCTCCATTCTGTTCGCTGGGTTTCCAGTTGTTTGTACATTTCTTCTTTCAGTTCGGTTAATGTTTCGTCTCTGAGTTGGCATATTTTGCATCGGAAGTCATTTTCGCCGACATATTCGACGTGTTCAAACGGAGTTTCATCAATGAACAGCCATCTGTCGCATTAGTCACATTGGACCTCTGGAATTTCCCTTTCCGGTTTCTTTTTTGGATTCTGCCTTCTTCCTCTTTTCACTCCTTTCTCTTCTTTGGTTGCCATTCCTATGTCTCTCTTCCTCGGGGATTAGTGCGCCAACTCTACCCTTCCGAAACTAGGTCACCACGGTCGGTTAGGCCTCGTGGCCCTTATGACGGCAATTCCTTTAAAAAAGCAGGAAAAACGCACCTGTCACTTGTCTATCCTCAGCCGTTTTGGGCGTCTTCTTCTCTGCATTCCACTGGTCTCTTTACACTTCCCAAAAGTGGTCCGCTCACTTTGAATTTAGCGCGGTTTGCCGGTGAACTGTAAGCGCGTCCGCATCCGAGTTTGATGCGCATCCGAGTAGGACGTTCGCCGGGAGGCGGAGCCAGGCTCCCACAGCTCCCCATAGAGCCCATAGTTTGAGATAATTCAGGCAACACTGGACATGCAACCAGTGAAAATGAACTATGATGCCTACCATTCGGCCAATCAGGAGTCTCCCAGTTTGGCTCGCCTTTCGGCCCGGTACTGGCTACCATCGGCTTTTACTTTAACGGTACTTTTACTTTACTTCAACTCATGTAGCGCCGCCATGTTCCGGAAGTTGGGCGTGATCGATGACATAGGATGAAAGGTGTGGTCATGAGTCATGACCAACCAGCCAGGCTCGCCATTTTGTTTTGTTTGGCGTTGTCAAAAGCACCGTGCACTGCGGTGCATTTTGAGCTTCGTAAGCGTGGCAATGCAATGCATGTCGAAGAGAAAGGTGCTCACTGTCATCGAAAGACAGCAGCTGCTTCATGACGTGGACGCCGGAACACTGAAGCGCAAGGATATTGCGAAGAAGTTTGAAGTTTCAGAAGCGGCAGGGTCCGGCATAGTTACGAAGCGAGCAACTTTCGAAGACGCTGTTGCAGGTGGGTGCAGTGCAAAGAGACAAAGAGTGAGGGCATCCCCTTCAAGTGGTTTGGTCAAGCTCGCGCAATGAACATCCCCATGTGTTACTGCACCACCTTAGTGCAACACTTCAGATAGCACCAGTTCCAAATGTACTTGCTATCATGTGTTTTCAAGTAAATAAAGTGTGTGTATTCCATTACAACCAATATCTGCCGCTTACAGGCATTCTGTGGGTCATACATGCCAGAAAAAAGTGAACTACTGATATAGTGAAGACCTTGATATAGTGAAGATTTTTCATGGTCCAGACGACGTCACTATAAAGGGGTTCTACTGTATATGGAATTATTACGAGAACTGCTTGTTCACTTTCTTTGCATGAAGAACAGGTGCGTGGTACGTGAGACGTACCATTAGTTTTGTTCACGCCCCCCCCCCCCAAGCACACACGTACACCTTCGCTTGACACACTTTTCATGCGCATTTATTGAGGGAGTACTTTGTGTATTTCACCTGTTTCCTATTTCGATGAACCGCAGGTAGCGCACATCCACTTCTTCCTCTTTGGTGCACTGTTTATCCCACAGCAATGGAAATGGCACCACCGTAGACAAGAGTCACAAATGATGCTGTCATATCCCTCTAGTGTACAGGCTCCATATGTCAAGTTCTTTCTTTCTTTGACAAACTTCTTCGACAGCTTTCCACCCATCACAAGTGAAGAACTCTTTAATTAAAGGCAAATTGACCTGTTCGTCAAGGACACCATCGCTGATTAACTCGGGTCTCATTTCCACTTTATCCTCACCTGTAAAAAAAAAGGAAAAATCAGATTGGTGTGTTGAGTAAAATTACTGCATCCAAGGGGATATTCGACAACGTTACATTGCAAAATAACATTACGCCGCGCATACCTTCCCAAAGAAGTCAGGGACTACCGTGCTAATCCTTCCACATTGAAAGCCTAGAGTTGAGAACAGACACGACAACACAGGATTCAGAAACTCATGTTACCCTGAAAGCCCACGCCAACTGGCTTGTCTAATTCTCCTAGCTACCAAAATGTATCCCTTTCTTTGATACAGATTTTTTTTTTCTCGTGACTTTATGCGACACTATATCCCTTAAAGGCAGTACATAATTCGTGGCTTCAAACAATTTTCAAACCTAGAAACACAGATTTCGGAAAGGTACCTGGCCTTTGCACCAGTGGCGGTCCCATAGGAAGATTGGCCTTCTCCCTAAAACCAGTTTTTCAGAACCTCTGTCCTCAAATTTTGAAATTCCTTCAACATGGTCACACATGGTAGAACATTTCATGTGACACTCTTTTAATGTTGCAAGAAAAACAAAAGTTATTTAACTGGCATCAGCTGGAACCCCAGAAAAGTGTGGCCATAATGTGTTGTACATCACACGCTCTACTGCATAACATAACTGTCCCATAGCATAATGCCCTGTGGGCTAAATCTTTGTCAACCGGCCATGCAGTATTTTGGGCTTCTTTTCCGACCCAGGGAGTCTCGAGAAGGGCACCAACATTGAAGCTTGTTTTCGCTTTTTGGGAAGGCCAATCACCGTGTTTCCTGCTCCCTTTGGGCGAGCTCGCTGCTTCATGGCAGACGGTACACGAATTTGTGAAAGGCAACAACCAGAAGAGGATGCTTGGGTGGTGCAGTCACCTTGGTCAGCTTCACTGCGCTGTCCTCCTGCTTGAACAGGCACCTAGTGACTGTGCACTGCGTTTCGGGGATTTCATGGGAATGGAGTAGCCCCTGGTTCTTGTGAAAGAACTCTAATGTCCATCCTTGTGACAAAGGGTGATGTCAAATGGGTCTTTACCTTCCAAGGACCGTCCAGCAAACATATGGTGGCATAGTAACATCATGGACCTTCTTAGAGAACATGTGCAGCTGTTTGATGTGACCAAAATATATCCACTGGAAGAGGATGACACATGATAGGTACCGTCATTCGCAGGAGGCAGCTTGCAGTTCTTTTGCCGTTCCAACTGCTTTGCTACAAAAGAAAATGCATACGACGAGAGATGCTCATAGTACTTCTGCTGTGCCTTGCTCTGAAACAGCACAACTGGCCTTTTGTGTACTGCCTGTGCGGCCTTATGATCAGCTTCACCATTCAGTGTTGCGATCACTGCAAAAAGCCCTTCTGCAAAGTGCTCCAGAGTGCTGTGCCACTTTATCACTGATTTGAGCTTTGCATTAATGGATTCTAACCTATTATTTGTAGTGTTCAAAAAGCTGGACTTAAAGAATTTGGGCCCCGGTGACCATTTGTGGGAATTTTCGAGAAAAGCGTCACTGAAGAGGACGAGGGGCAGAGACGGGCACAAGGAAGACGACAAAGTCCTTTGTTGGTTTTTTGGGTTTAATTTGGAACTTGACTTTGATGGTTGAGGCAACCTGAACGGGTGGTGGGAATAAACAGTTTAAATCATCCTGAAGTTACTTTGAAGTACCTGGGAAAGATAATCTACACCAATCATTCCTTATTGGCCGCCTGTTGGCGTCAAAATAGTCCATCACTGGCTCCGGGGCCACGTCTTCCAGTTTCTGCAGCAGGTTGTCTTATTGTGACGGTCCTTTAGCCCATACCACAGCTTGCAGCAATTGCAGACAGGTATCACATTGGCTAGAAGATATTCCCATTTTCTGACAAATTATTTATCTCGAAAATGTCCTGAGTGCATGGAATATGCATATCAACACGTTTGCTTGAGTGAACTATTGCTTCAGTACATCACGCTCCAACAGGTCTTTATCTGCCTTTACACAAGCCGTTTGGGTCCAGGATGGGTTTTTTTCTTTAAACTTCTGTAGGAACCACGTCAGGCTCTCGGCATCTTCTGAGCAGAGTATTCTAGCAGCCACAATCTCGCTCTTGCCGTTTCCATCTTCAATATGAATGAGAAAGACTGGTGCCCGAATCTCCAACAGCTTGTAGGTGGCGTCAATGCCAAGAAACTCGGGGTATGCAGCCATTTGGGGCCTGATTCTTGCACTCGAGATGTACATGCCTTTTAGCATGTCATTTTCTGCAAAGATGTAGCAGTCGCATCCTGCAGAAGAGAGTAATATGCTGTTACAGCAATGACGGAGCAAGTACAAAGCATTTCCTCTCCAATGCTGAAAGTTTTAGTGACACAGATATTGAAACACATTACTATATTTTACTTGAAGCATCTGTGTCGTCTTTTCTATGTCGTTCCGTTCTGGTGAAGCGAACGCTCTCTTTATGTTGTCAATATCTTTCATGGTGACAATTTTCCCTGTCCTTTCTTGAACAGTTTCTTTAATTAGCTTCTTATTTGCCTGTAGGCCCAGCATTTCGTTTACTTCCCTCCGAACAGACTCTGGAAGTCTGCGTTCATGTGGCAAATGTCTATGCAGCTCCTATAGTGAGGAGAGTAAAAAAGTAAGATAGATTTCCTAGATTAAACCAAATTTGTTAAAACAAAAAAAAGTGGGGGGGGGGGGGGGGATAAGTGCTATTGATACCATACCTCAGAGGTGACATGATTGTGCTCGTCTTCAATTCTTTTAACCTCTAAATGGTTGCCGTCATCGGATGCCAGGCATGCTATTTTTGCTTTGCAGCCAGCCTTGTATGTCCTGAGAAAAAACAGCAAATTGTGTATGCCCTTTTCACAGAGTCCATGCACGTTGACATATTCAAACAGGAGAGTGCTACCGTGACTGTCGTGCTCCACTCGATGTTGTCTTGAAGTCCTTCCCACCGTTGACGCAGATGTATGTCACCTCGTAAAACTTGATGCGAGGATTCAAGTATCGGCTCGTCTTTCTTCGCGCAGCTTCTATCGTGCGCGAATCCGGGCAATTCGCGGCAATTTTGAAATATGACGTCACGCTTCAGAGGGGAAATGGCATCTCTTCCGTATGATGGAAACCAGAACCAAAGGGGTAAACTATGTTAATTTCTAGTGTTTGACGAGACGACCGGCAACCACGCACTCACCTATCACGCACGGGTTATCAACTTCAAGCATGAGCATTTTACATGAACAATTTATGAATTTTTGCATGTTCATTTTAAAGATGCCCTTAGACTGACACACACACACACATTCTGACTGTGACACATTCTGTGGCCATCAGCTTCCTCAGAATGCGCACTTTCGAGGTGTGTTGCAAAATATGATGTACTTTTTCTAAACAACCGAAAGGAATATTTTGATGATGCTCGGTAGTTTTTTTCAGTCGAGTAGTGGTTTATACCTGGACCTCGCAAATAACAAATCATATAAAATGTTTCGTCAGGAAAAATTAAAATGTGAAATGCTACTCCTCTGCACTAGGATGCTTTTGCAATCTTCGCTTGAATTGCATGATCCTGTGCAGTGGTTTCAGTATGTTTCAGGTTCAGTATTTTCCCCCCGCAAAATTTCTTTGCAATCGGTTGAGTTGTTCTGGAGAAAAGATACCTTGAATTTGAGACTCACCAGAAATTGCAATTTGAAAAGAAAACACAATTTTATGTACATGTGTTGTTTGTAGGTACTTAGAATGCCGCTGCGCGTGCATTTTCCTACAACAGTGTCTCAGATGATGTCCAGTAGTAGTTCAAAATCAATTAGTCGGTAGGCTACTAGCCTTGTCCACTTTGAATCTTTCACTGAAGGTGTCATCGGTTTTCCTTATTCTAACGCTCTGTTGTGCAGGCTGCTTCTCGCTACTCGTCCTTCTGAGGAACTGATTGCTTCTGAAATATCTTTTTCTCCCTCCACGACTTCGACGATAGAAGCGGCCCATGAACGCAAGCTCACAAACAACAACAACAAAGGGAAGGGTGAGTAAAATCTATGTCTGATAATAATCTGATTGTTGCCCCACATAATTTTACAAAGAATACAAAGTGGAGACAACGATACGAAGCAACACAAGCTGCTTTGTAAGTTGGGCTTCACCTGACATGAAAGTGTTGAATTTCGCTATTTCTAGCAGAAATGTGTGCACATCCATAACTGAAAAACCCGAGACTAGGGGACAGAAAAATGACAAAAACAGACAAGGTAATCCAGGTAATCCAAGGTAATCCAGAAGATGTGGGTTCAAGTCCTACAGCTGGCTAACCTTTTCAGTGACTTTCATCTTTCACAGATAAGGTCTCAAGGTGCACAGGCAGGGGTGCCACTACAATCAATCCATCCATCCATCGGATTCACCCACTGGATTCACCTAATGCCCGACTTGCTACGAAAACAATGCCGCTAAATGCTCCATCTGAAAATTATCAATCCGTGAAACGAAATCATCACCCCATCTGGTTTCGTCATCGGTTCTTCGCCCTTGCTTTGATGTGCGTCCTGGCTTTTGGTAAGGATTAATCAAATGAATGAGACTCGTATGCGTGCGTGCATTTGCGTAAGCCAGTTCACCAGAAAGAGTGAAAATAAGCACGCATATAGGCAGGGTGCGCCGGTTCAGCAGAAAGAGAGAAAAACCACGGGTAAAGCTATGGTGTGACATCATATGGATGCCACCTATAAGCAGTGATTTCCCCAGAAATTCACTGCTGTCGGTGGGGAGGGTATGCTTAGTGAAGGTTCCAGTTACGGAATATTTCTTAGACACGGAAGGAATTGTGGCACAATTGTGACATCACTGCACAGCTTTCTGGTTTTATTTGTACATGTTATTACGTTAGAACACAGTGCAGTAGAATAGAGATTCATTATGAACGGCATTTCAACATTAAGATGCATAATCACGTGACCGACAAAGAAAAAAAGGACTAGCACATTGTCTCACGAAGCTCAATGAATGCCTAGCAGCCAGCGGTGTAAACCTTAGACGAAAAAAGCAGAATCTTGTTGAGTTGGGCGCAAATGGTTCTTAATGATCCACATTGAGTCATTTTTGCTCGAATATGCACGCGATATATGCATTGAACAGTCACTTTCAAATGATATTGGACATATGCATGGTACGATCATCTGCATGACGCTGTGGTCCTACAGCCCAAGTTTGACAGTACAGGCACGGCTGCTCGATCCCCGTAGGAGCGGCCTGTCGTTCTCTCTTGAGAACAATAGGAAGGCTGTGATATGAGTTTCCCATTTCTCCCACGCTCCGCGGGGGTGGCGCCACGGATCGGTGACAGAAGCAGGTGGAGGCGAAGTGTGAAGTGTGTGACGTGCGCTGGGAGTAGGCTTTGTTTCACTTATTTCGCATTGTGTGGCATCATGCCCAAGTAGACAGTATGCCAAAGAACTGCTGCGTGCCCATTTGCACTTCATGTGCACGGAAGGACCCTCATGTTAAGTACCAGGAATTTCCATGCAAGCCAGACGTACGTGAAGCCTGGCTGAAGATGATATCAAGGGAAGGAGCTGTCAGAGGAAGCAAATGGCAGCCATGCGACAGGTCTCTTGTCTGTTCTCTTCATTTTACCGAGGCAGACTACAAGAAAGGAGTGAAGAGGAAGCTTCTGCTTCCAACTGCTGTTCCATCTCTGTTTGAAGGATACCCATCCTACATGCAAGACTGCCATCCGACCACGAAACGGAGACGGCGGAGTAGCACGTCACGTAATGCTCAGAAGCAGGCGACATTAACAGGTATTCCTTGTGCACCCGCCGAAGCTGATGCAGTCATGCCAGAAGATGAAGAGCATATTTGTGAGGACGAGACGCTGCATCCAGAACAACAGCCTGACCATGAGGAGCGTGAAACACATTTTCCCTTGACTTTTGCTGACCAAGAATGCCAGACGACGCTCGACATACGATCCATGAAAGAAGAACACAAGCGAAACATGCATCGTCTCAACATGAAAGTCAGGAGGCTGAATGAATCTCTGGGATCACTTCAGCAACAACTTGATGAAGCATGCACACAGTTGCAAAACTTGCAAAAACAGCAGCCGATGGCGACAAGACGGCCACATTTCAAAGGCACCAAATACTGAATTTCACCAAGCAACGACCAGCGGATGATGAATCCATTCTACGAGAGTGCATAATCTGGAAAGCGTGCTCAAGCATAGGGTATGAGCACGCAAAGTCACGAAAGCTGCTAAAACTTCCAAGCCGCAGTACGCTCCAAAAGTTTTAAATGAAGAAAAATAGCATACGCTCTTTGGCTGCACGTTGAACATATGTTTACATGTCCCAAACGTCGCCACACCAGCATTGGACAGCTGTTTCGGCCTTATTGGGCCTTCATCAGCAATGCGTAGGTGGGCGACGTTTGAGCGAGTGGCGTCGGAAGGTCACGTGGAACGTGATGTCCTCCCGTCAGGGTGAATGACTCTCCTCTGAAAGCCCAGTGCGAAGCCAGTAAAGTTTTAAATGAAGAAAAATAGCATACGCTCTTTGGCTGCACGTTGAACATATGTTTACATGTCCCAAACGTCGCCACACCAGCATTGGACAGCTGTTTCGGCCTTATTGGGCCTTCATCAGCAATGCGTAGGTGGGCGACGTTTGAGCGAGTGGCGTCGGAAGGTCACGTGGAACGTGATGTCCTCCCGTCAGGGTGAATGACTCTCCTCTGAAAGCCCAGTGCGAAGCCAGTAAAGTTTTAAATGAAGAAAAATAGCATACGCTCTTTGGCTGCACGTTGAACATATGTTTACATGTCCCAAACGTCGCCACACCAGCATTGGACAGCTGTTTCGGCCTTATTGGGCCTTCATCAGCAATGCGTAGGTGGGCGACGTTTGAGCGAGTGGCGTCGGAAGGTCACGTGGAACGTCATGTCCTCCCGTCAGGGTGAATGACTCTCCTCTGAAAGCCCAGTGCGAAGCCAGTAAAGTTTTAAATGAAGAAAAATAGCATACGCTCTTTGGCTGCACGTTGAACATATGTTTACATGTCCCAAACATCGCCACACCAGCATTGGACAGCTGTTTCGGCCTTATTGGGCCTTCATCAGTAATGCGTAGGTGGGCGACGTTTGAGCGAGTGGCGTCGGAAGGTCACGTGGAACGTGATGTCCTCCCGTCAGGGTGAATGACTCTCCTCTGAAAGCCCAGTGCGAAGCCAGTAAAGTTTTAAATGAAGAAAAATAGCATACGCTCTTTGGCTGCACGTTGAACATATGTTTACATGTCCCAAACGTCGCCACACCAGCATTGGACAGCTGTTTCGGCCTTATTGGGCCTTCATCAGCAATGCGTAGGTGGGCGACGTTTGAGCGAGTGGCGTCGGAAGGTCACGTGGAACGTCATGTCCTCCCGTCAGGGTGAATGACTCTCCTCTGAAAGCCCAGTGCGAAGCCAGTAAAGTTTTAAATGAAGAAAAATAGCATACGCTCTTTGGCTGCACGTTGAACATATGTTTACATGTCCCAAACGTCGCCACACCAGCATTGGACAGCTGTTTCGGCCTTATTGGGCCTTCATCAGCAATGCGTAGGTGGGCGACGTTTGAGCGAGTGGCGTCGGAAGGTCACGTGGAACGTCATGTCCTCCCGTCAGGGTGAATGACTCTCCTCTGAAAGCCCAGTGCGAAGCCAGTAAAGTTTTAAATGAAGAAAAATAGCATACGCTCTTTGGCTGCACGTTGAACATATGTTTACATGTCCCAAACGTCGCCACACCAGCATTGGACAGCTGTTTCGGCCTTATTGGGCCTTCATCAGCAATGCGTAGGTGGGCGACGTTTGAGCGAGTGGCGTCGGAAGGTCACGTGGAACGTCATGTCCTCCCGTCAGGGTGAATGACTCTCCTCTGAAAGCCCAGTGCGAAGCCAGTAAAGTTTTAAATGAAGAAAAATAGCATACGCTCTTTGGCTGCACGTTGAACATATGTTTACATGTCCCAAACGTCGCCACACCAGCATTGGACAGCTGTTTCGGCCTTATTGGGCCTTCATCAGCAATGCGTAGGTGGGCGACGTTTGAGCGAGTGGCGTCGGAAGGTCACGTGGAACGTGATGTCCTCCCGTCAGGGTGAATGACTCTCCTCTGAAAGCCCAGTGCGAAGCCAGTAAAGTTTTAAATGAAGAAAAATAGCATACGCTCTTTGGCTGCACTTTGAACATATGTTTACATGTCCCAAACGTCGCCACACCAGCATTGGACAGCTGTTTCGGCCTTATTGGGCCTTCATCAGCAATGCGTAGGTGGGCGACGTTTGAGCGAGTGGCGTCGGAAGGTCACGTGGAACGTGATGTCCTCCCGTCAGGGTGAATGACTCTCCTCTGAAAGCCCAGTGCGAAGCCAGTAAAGTTTTAAATGAAGAAAAATAGCATACGCTCTTTGGCTGCACTTTGAACATATGTTTACATGTCCCAAACGTCGCCACACCAGCATTGGACAGCTGTTTCGGCCTTATTGGGTCTTCATCAGCAATGCGTAGGTGGGCGACGTTTGAGCGAGTGGCGTCGGAAGGTCACGTGGAACGTGATGTCCTCCCGTCAGGGTGAATGACTCACCTCTGAAAGCCCAGTGCGAAGCCAGTAAAGTTTTAAATGAAGAAAAATAGCATACGCTCTTTGGCTGCACGTTGAACATATGTTTACATGTCCCAAACGTCGCCACACCAGCATTGGACAGCTGTTTCGGCCTTATTGGGCCTTCATCAGCAATGCGTAGGTGGGCGACGTTTGAGCGAGTGGCGTCGGAAGGTCACGTGGAACATGATGTCCTCCCGTCAGGGTGAATGACTCACCTCTGAAAGCCCAGTGCGAAGCCAGTAAAGTATTGTTGTAAAGTATTTGTTGGCTACTCTACAGGAGATGTTGGTGTTACTGCTCTCATTACAGAGTGACTGTCAACAGAACACCAGATGCTCAAGGTGGGACAAGAGACATTCTGTTCGCTAATAATTGATGAAATGTCAATTCAACAACGGGTGATATACGACAGGCAAGTGGACAAAATATTCGGGCTTGTTGACACAGGATGTGACGAGAGTCCTACAGGAGGCAAACCTCAAGTTGCAAACAGACTTCTCTGTTTTGTGCTTCGGGGCCTTTCAACACCATACATCATTCTGGCAGGGTACTTCTTCACAAGGTGTGTTAAGTGTCTTTCCACTGTACTGTTAAGTGTCTCTCCACAGTCCATGGCGATGGGGACTGACCTTGAGTAACATGTGCCCTGCTTGTCATGGTGATACATAGCCAAGGGACGCTCGTTAAGCGCGTTCCGAGAAACAGAGACGGAACCCCGATTTTAGGGACTTCAAGGGACGAACCGCGGCCTGGAAAGGGAAAATGCGGGAGATGCTCTCTGGACGCCACTGATGTAGGGCTGCTCCGGGGCTTTTGGAAATAAATGTAACTGGTTGTTAGTCGTACTCCATTGTAATGTGTCGATAGTATCTACATAATCGGGACGGAAAACACTCACCGCCCCCGAACAAACTTAACTAGGTGCTTGAAGCATCAAGAGCTCCTCAAGATGACATTAAATGCCATGAAGACTGTAGAGGAAGCAGGATTCCGTGTTGCAAGAATTGTAACGGACAACCGTCAGACAAATACAGCAATGTTTCGCAGTATGTCTGAGGATAACGTTCTACATCATGTTGTCCCACATCCACTTCGGGGAGGAGAGCCACTGTTCCTGTCCTTCGACCCCAACCACCTCATAAAGAACCTAAGAACAAACCTGTTTGAGCGAGAAGTGGTGGTCGGAGAGGAAGAGGTTCGGGGATGCTTTTACCTGAAAGAGCTGTACAACATTCAAAACCACCTACTAATGAAACCAGTGAGGCTGTTGACAAGATCACACGTGGAGCCAAACAACTTGGAAAAGATGAAAGTATCAAGGGCTACCATGATCTTTTCGCCATTTGTGATTGGCACACTCGAGTACCTCTGCTATCATCCCAACTGCCATGAACATGCAACCTTGTTTGAAAACTGTGGTGGAACTGTTTGCTTCATGAAGATGGTACAGAGATGGTATGCGCTGCATGATATCAGTACACCTAAATTCCGAACAGGACAGGAGGAGCCATTTGTAACAGCAGATGATGACCGTCTGATGTGGCTCAAGCTTGACTTTATTACCTACTTGGAGGAATTAAAAGCATCAAGTCAGAGGTACCGTGGAAAGGGAATGACCAGGGAAACATATGAGGCAACTGTCATGACGACACTGTCAACAGCTGCACTTGGAACCTACTTGCTTGACCATCAGAAGTGAGTGAAATTTACCTACCCATAATTCAGTTGTGGACATAGTTCAAAAATAAACCCTGCTAATGTTCCTAATGTTTTTTCCAGATTCCGGTACGTCGTGACGAGGTACTTTAACAGTGACGCGGTCGAGTCTTTATTCAGCTGCGTCAGACAGTTAACGGTGGAAATGACAGAGTTGATGCACGGTCAGCTGTGTTCACAGCTGAAAAACTTCTAAAGGTATGGCTATTCCTATTTTTGCCTGGGTTACAGAGCACTGCTACAAATATGAGGTCAGAAATATAAGTAATATTCCTTTGGCAGGTTGGCATCTTAGAAGCCACAAGCACGGGGACTGCTCCCGTGAGCTACGAGTCTCGAGCTGCTTTAAAGCATGTGGCAACCCCCCCCCCTGACAGACCCTTGACAGACCCTTAAATTCGCCCCTGCCCAGAGTCTTTTGTGGCATCAACGAAACTGCCGTACAGGTGCCCATCCCACATGTCAGACAACATTGTTATTTCACACAGTTCAAGTTTTCGAGTCCAGCGAGTGTCACTTTATTTTTAAGGCATATTTGATAATCATGAGAAGGCTATCCCCTTTGGAGACAGCCATTTTTTAGAGATAGTTTCTTGAAAAAGGTCAGAAAAGGAGAAGCTGCCCCCGATGTCGATTCCCCGCCACTTTCATGCGGTGACTGCAAGAACAAAAAGAAAAAAAATAAGCTGTTATGCTCAATAAGTACATGTCGCACTACACAAACTTGGAAACCACTAGCAGTCATAAAGCAGCAAGCTTTGACTTTGCATAAGTATTAGGTAACTAAACATGCAGTATCATGCAGTGTAATCCTTGAAGCTATTTTAGTAGATAATCCCTTCTTGTGCATTTGCCACTCAAAGTAGCACTAAACATTCCCCAATTATCATGCCCCATGAAAAAACGTGGATGACAATATCTTTCTAGGACAGCACCTATGTCACACATCTCGCACGTGTAACAAAGCTGCATTCCAGCCATGAGAGATGACGAGATTTCTGACTGTAGTCGATGACAGGCCGGTTGAGACAACCTGTGGTGTACGAGGAGAACTTGTTACCGGGACAATGCTGTAACCTTAAGGAGCGATATAGCACTCAAGATATAATGCGCACACTAAATGAAACACTGCAGACTTCTGGTACTTTTTGGACTGGCTATCTTGTGCGCTTCAAGTGGAGAGATTTTTCGAATTGACCCCACTTCCCGATGTTACAATAAATTAACGTATAAGGGTCTCGTATTTTGACTGGTAAATGGAGAGTGACATCAAAATCGTGTGGCTATTGTCAGTAGGGCATCGCAAGGCTGGGCATGACCTACAAAGAGTGCAGCGAATACTGTCTTGGCTTAGATACTTTTTTGGGGCCAATAATTTTTGGAGAACATTCACTGCCAGGAATGTAGGTCAACGCATTAACAAAAAGTACACCTTCTATACCTGTTTAGTGCCGATTTAAATCGCACAGCCTCTCAGCATGCGTGGTTATCAGCAGGTGGTTGGGCAGAACCACTGGATTACCTGGCATGGAGTGAACGAGCTGTACTAAGTGTTACTTAGTCCATACAAGTTTATGCGTATCAGAAAATAGCCTCAAAAGTGTTTTAACCAAACTTGCATTCACTTAGGGTAGGTGAGCACAGTGAATTGAAGTGAATAGAATAGGTGAAGAAAAAAAAGAAACTAGATTGTTACGTAAATGCAACAAATGTTATTCGAATAGTATAAATAAATAGGGCCCTCAGTTTTCGGGTAAAACCCGATAAAGCCCATTTTTACCCCCTGATTTACATCAAAATAGTTCGGGTTTAACCCGACAAAACCCGTATGCCGGGCTTGCGAAAGTGCAAACCAAGGACTTGATTCGCACACGCGCGAACTACGGCAATCGCGCGACCGCTCCCGACGTGCTCCCGACCGCGCCGCGTCTTGCTGGTGAAGTAAACAAAACACGTCGGGTTTGGATTTGTGGACGCTTGCATGCAGGTCCGATTTCTGGCGTGAAAAATGTTCCTTTGGTAGGCGTCACCATTTGAAAATTGGCTTCACCTAACACTTCCGTGTATTGCGGTCAAGCCCACTTCAACGAATGCTTAGTGTTGTACGTTTGTAGATTTAGCGGAACTTTTCGATTCATTTATTTGCGTTACGGGAAAGCCATCTTTAACCTATGACATCATACACTTTGTTTAGTGATATATTAGGTGAGATTAGTGCGGCTGTGGCAGCTTGCCTCGCACTCCCAACTTTGTTATTAGTAGTACCCTTATACGGGCCAGTGTCCGGCTGTATCCCAAATGACCTGATGACGGTTCGTCGTGGCAGGATTCAAGAATCTCGATGCGCATGTCCCCAGGCACAACGACAAGCCACGTAGCGCCTTGTGGTGCGTGGTTTTCTTTGTAGAGAACACCATTACGTAGGGAAAAACTTGGGAGTGATCTTCTGAAGATGGGAGGAACATTGTCGGCGCGGCCCTCCAGATAGTCGACGAGTGTCTTCAATTCGGGGTCGTTACACTGCTTGGTAGACATGGTAGTCGCGCTCATTAGACCGAGGAAGGCGTCGTCGTCCTCGAGGCTGTTGTCCTGTCGCTGGAGTGGTGCTCGGGACAGGCAGTCGGCGTCGTTGTGTTTTCTTCCTGACTTGTAAGTGACGGTTACGTCATACTCCTGTAATCGGAGGCTCCATCTCGCTAGGCGTCCTGAGGGGTCCCTTAAACCAGCCAGCCAGCACAGAGAATGGTGGTCTGTTACCACCTTGAACGGCCGTCCGTACAGGTAGGGGCGCAACTTTGTGATGGCCCATATGAGTGCAAGGCACTCTTTTTCGGTCGTCGAATAGTTCTTCTCTGCCTTGGTTAGCGTTCTGCTTGCGTAAGCGGTGACACGTTCGACGCCGTCGTGAAGTTGAACGAGCACGGCTCCTAGACCATCGTTGCTTGCGTCGGTGTGTATTTCTGTTTCGGCGTTTGGATCGAAGTGGGCAAGCACGGGTGCGGTCTGTAGACGCGTCTTCAATTCATCAAACGCCTGTTGCTGGGCTTCACTCCAGATAAACGTGGATCCGTCCTTCGTGAGGGCATTCAGGGGTGACGCAATTCTTGAAAAGTTCGGAATGAACCGTCGGTAGTAGGCGCAAAGGCCAAGAAAGCTTCAAACGTCTTTCACGTTAGAAGAAACACGGTAATTTGCGATGGCCGCCGTCTGCTCGGGGTCGGGGCGTACGCCGTCGCTGCTCACGAGATGGCCGAGAAATCTGAGTTCCTCTAGCCGAATCGACACTTCTGAGTCTTCAACGTCAGCCCTGCAGTTCTGATAGCCTCGAGGACTTGCTTTAGCCGTTCAACATGTTCTTCGAATGTTCTTGCGAAGACGACAACATCTTCGAGGTGCACCAGGCAGGTTTGCCACTTAAACCCGGCGAGAACTGTATCCATAACACGCTGGAACGTCGCTGGTGCTGTGCAAAGGCCGAAAGGCATAAATTTGAATTCGTAAAGTCCATCCGGAGTGACGAAGGCAGTCTTCTC
Organism: Ornithodoros turicata; assembly: GCF_037126465.1. Lineage (NCBI taxonomy): Eukaryota > Metazoa > Arthropoda > Arachnida > Ixodida > Argasidae > Ornithodoros > Ornithodoros turicata. The sequence goes on from NC_088208.1 coordinate 3,989,979, forward strand.
ACGGTCCCGTTCGTCGACTTCAATTTGCCAGTACCCCGTCTTGAGGTCCATGGAAGAGAAAATTTTTGCGTTTTGAAGGCGATCGAGCGTGTCGTCGATGCGCGGTAACGGGTAGACGTCCTTCTTCATTATCTCATTGAGTTTCCGGTAGTCGACGCAGAACCTGAGTGTTCCGTTCTTCTTCACTAGTACCACCGGCGATGCCCACGGACTGGTCGACGGCTGGATAATGTCATCTCTTAGCATCTCTTCTACTTGCGTTCGGATCGTTTCTCGCTCTTTGCAGGAGACCCGGTACGGCATGCGGTGAATTGGACGGGCCTTTTCGTCGACGATGATGCGGTGCTTCGCAATGGGCGTTTGTATTACTTTCGACGATGCAGCGAAGCTGTCACTGAAATCGTTGAGCATCTGGAGAAGGATTTGCTTTTGAGTTGTATTGAGTTGAGGGTTTACGTCGAAATGTTCGGCCTCGTGTTCTGTGGTGACCGCGATGCGAGCAGTGTCCATCAGGCAAACATCCGTGGTGGAGTATTGGTCTACGATGACGGCTATCTTCGTGCCGTTCGCCAGGTGTTGTGGCTCCGGGCAAAAATTTGTGACCAGGAGTTCGAATATTCCGTTTCTTACGGGCACAGTTCTTCTTGCTATCCCAATTCCTCGTTCGAGGAGAAGTTGCGTGTTGCCTTCAGCCAACAAACAGCCAGTCGGTGCTCTCTCGCACGTAGCGGTCACAAGGACTGACGACAAGGGAGGCAGGTTGACGTGCTGAGTCGTCACGGCGGTTACGTCAGTGTTTGCGCGTTTCTCCAGGGTTATTCGTGCCCACCACTTGTCTTCTGCTGTTTCCGGCGTTTTAAAAGAGATAACTCCATTTGTGAAGTCGATGATTGCTTCGTTTTCGACTAGAAAGTCCATTCCGAGTAGTACATCCCGTGGGCAGTTCGGCAAGACGGCAAAGCTGACGACGTACTGGATGTCACACACTTGTATGACAGCCGTGCATCGGCCAGTCGGTGTTACGACGTGTCCACCAGCAGTGCCGATGTTAGGCTCATCCCACTTCGTTTGCACCTTGCGAAGCTTGATAGCCAACCTACCACTTATAACAGAATCGTCGGCTCCGGTATCGATTAATGCAATCATCTCATGGCCGTCGATGAGTATTTTCAGGTTATTGGTAATTTTTCGAGCGTCGTGTCGGTGCTGCGTTGCTGTTCGTCGAGTTGGAGGAATGGTAACTTGTCGTCGGTCCGCAGCTTCACATCCCGGAGCTGCAGTCTTCAGTTTTCCCGGTTAGGGCTGCGCCACACAGGTCGTCTTGCCTGTGACGGTGAACGTGCTCTTCCTGGCGACCTGCTGCGGTGGGGGACGCTCGGGGACAGGTCGCGTCGCGAGCCAGCAGAAGCATTCTGCTGCCGTAGACAGTCTTCAATTGCGGCGGGGCGACTACCGCGCTGGGGGCGGGGGGCGTCGGGTGAAAAACCGGGAAGGCCAAGTCGTCGGTAGGGACATCGGCGATAGACGTGGTTGGCCTCTCCGCAAAGGTAGCAAGCGGTATGAAGTCGGGAGTCCGCCAAACGTCCGTTTTGCGAAACTGCTGAGAGTGTGGCGGGACGCTCGGAGTAGGTTGGACAGGCCGAGGAGGCGTCCAACGGTTTCTGTAGTACGACGGACGAGTAGGTGGCACCTGTCTCACAGCGGCGGCGTAGGTTGGTCTCGGTACTTCGGCGTCGGGGTTGGCGGTTGACGATGTCTGGATTGCCTGCTGAACCTCGTCCTTGATGATCGCACCGATCGAAGACAAAGGGTCTTGAGCCTTCTCAGGACAGAGGAGAGCTCGTGTTTCTTCGCGTACCACCTCTCGAATCAGCTGTCTGAGCGATCCGACGTCGAGGCAGGCGGTCGTGGAGAAAGCCTCGTAGCCCTGGTGTCGTTTGTTGACGGTAGCGCGAGAGAGCAGGGTCCTCTCAATGCGGACGGCTTCGTCCAGAAAAGTGTCGGTCGTGGCGGGTGGATCCCGGGACAGGGCGAGAAAAATTTCTTCTTTTACGCCCCTCATGAGTCGCTGAACCTTCTTCTCCTCGGATGCTTTGGGGTCAGCTCGCCGGAAGAGCCGCAACACATCTTCGACGAAGCCTGTAACGCTTTCGTTTGGCAGCCTCTGGAGCAGTCTCTGGAGCAGATGTTCAGCGCGTTCAGCTCGTTGTTGAAAAGCGAACGCCTCGCGGAGCTTGCTTTTGAAGACGTCCCAGGACGTGAGCGAAGTCTCCCGGTTCTCGAACCATGTCTTCGCGTTGCCTTCCAGGGAGAAATAGACGTTGACGAGCTTCTGGTCGTCACTCCAGTTGTTGAACTTGGCGACCCGCTCATAGTGGTCGACCCAATCGTCCACGTCGTCGTAATACTCCCCGCTGAATGTCTTCGGCGACCGTGCAGGGGCTATGGGCGTGGCAACAGGTTGCGCCACTTGGGTACTGGTCTCCGCAGTCATCTTCTTGCGTTTAGGGGGTTCTAATGTACCGAATTCTGCAGGCAGACCAAGCTGTCTTCGGCTTTGTCGCAGTTGGTCTTCCAGGCCGTTGGACAAGGAATGCCCCGCACCTCCACCAGAAATGTCACGAAGCGAAATGGGTCGGCGAGTCGTCGAATAAACAGCGAACGGTTTATTAGACTACTTGATAGCAAAACACAAGAGTGATAGCTCTCTGAACACAACTGAGTCCAAAGAATGAATGCTCCAGCTTGGAGCGCACAAGCATTTAAGCGTCGCGCCGAAAAGTCTAGAAACAGCACGTGCGTTTGCCAGAGAGCAGGCGATGTGTCTGGAAGCTGCTTCTTCAGCATGCGCCGGGATGAGATGTACCGTTTCGTGCCTGCCCTGGAAGTTTTGCGATGATGATTCGTGGCAATATAACAAACAGCGAGATGCATTCATTGGGGACGTCAACATGGGCAAGGAGTTGGGCCACCTCACGCCAGCCGAACATGTTACCACTCTAGCCAATTCATTGCTTTGTTTCCTGCTCTGCGGCCTGGCTGAGCGTTTCAAGATACCGGTTGCATACTTCTTTACCAAAGCCTGCACAGCACCGGATCTTGCGCAAGACATCGTGTACGTCATAAAAAGTACAGAACAGCTGGGGTTCAAAATTGTCAGGTTGGTTACGGACAACCACAAGACCAACATTGCCGCCATGGACATATTGTGCCATGGACAAGCCACGACGTTTGCCCCGCACCCTGTAGACCCATCGAGGCGTCTTTTTTTGGCATTTGACCAATGCCACATTATCAAAAATGTCAGGTCCCAGTTTCTTGCGAAGGAAATTGGTGGCCAGAAAGAAATCTCATCTTCATGGTTGAAGGACCTCTACAAGATGCAGCGAGGGTCAACCGTAAAGCCAATAAGGTTCCTCACCCGCAAGCACGTTTATCCTTCAAACATCGAGAAGATGAGCGTAGTGCACGCTGTACAGGTTTTTTCACCCCCTGTGACGGCTGCGCTGCAATACATGAAAGACCAAGCTGGTCACACATGTGACGTGCAGTTCGCATCAGTTGGGCCGACAGTGGAGTTCATGACAATGATGCACAAATGGTTCACTGTTATGGACGTGAGTAACACGCGGCAGCATATTCACAAGAACGACCCGGATACAAGACCTTTCTATGACGTGCATGATGACAGGCTGCAGTGGCTGGAGACAGTCTTTCTCCACTATGTCCAAAAACTGAGGAACGAGAGCCATCCCGACAACTTCCTGAGCAAGGAGACATTTCACGCATTGGTGCTGACAACAAGCTCAAACGTGCAATGTATTCGCTTCCTCCTTAGCAAGAAAAATTTCATGTTCGATTTCACACGAAAGTTTCCAAGCAATCCAATCGAGACGCTTTTCGGATTTCTCCGGAGAACTTCAGGATGCAACGACGCCATGGACATGAGGATCGTTCTCAGCGGTATTGAAAAAATGCTGAAGACGGGTATTGTGACATCATCAAACCGCAGCAACCTAAGTTACCCCGGGTCACTCCTCAGTTCACAAGCGATCAGTAATCAGGTCATTGAGAACGGGGGTAGCACAACCGCCGAGTTTTTCCCACCGCTGGCAAAAGAAAGACTCCGTGAACTGTGCACGACACCAAAACCGCGGTTGCCGGACCCAGAGGTAGCCAGCATTGCTCTAATCGGTGGGTACCTAGCTCGCGTGATATCAGAAAAGCTAAGCTGCTCCTCCTGCATCGAGCTGGTTGGAAAACCGAGGGGAAACACACCTGTCGATGAGCTCATCGCCTACCAGGATTGAGGAGGTCTCAAGTATCCTTCGAATGAGCTTGTTTCCGTCCTTATAGGCCTCAGAAGCTACTTAGGTATTGTACTCCTTCACAGGAAGCGTATGGTTAAGCCACTTGAGTCCAGCGCAAGACACGCTGTCGAGGTGCTGATGAATGCCCCCATACTTATGTGCGAAAATGGAGATAGCGAGCACAGAAGGACATTGTTGAGCCTTTTGTGCAGGAAGTTTATAAAACCTCTCCTTAGCAACCATGCATTAACTGTGACTGACAAAAATTCTATCGCGAAAATGCTCGCAAGAAGGCCACTGTCACGCGAAGTACTGAAACTCTAGAGCTTTCTCTCACTCAGTTCTTAGCAGTGTTTGCACAGTAAGTCTTCGAATGTGAACAGTGTTCTTCTTTTTGTTTGCTTCTTCTCCAAGTCTCCGAAAGTGAACAATGTTCTTTTTTATTGTTTTTGTTTTGTACAACTTCAATCTTATTAGACAGTGAACAGTCTGTACAGTGAGGCACGAGGACATTGTGACCGCAGGAAAGTGGACATGAGGGCACTACCTGCAGGTACCGTGACGCAGTTTTTATCTTTAATCGCCTTTCTCGTATTGAAAAATTTGAAAGTGAGATTTTAGCGTAGATCCCGGTGCTCGGGTCAAACCTGCTCTCATGCAAGTCATTCATGTCAGGGCCTAACAAAACACTTACGCACAGTTTGCACATAATTAAACGATAAAGCTGTTCGTTCTTCAATCATTCTGCAGTTTACACAAACGGAAGAGCACTAAAAGGAGCCTGGAGCGAGCGAAACAAGTATAGAGACCGGCGGTCCCGAGTATAGTCATAGGGAGCCTATATAGTCACGGGGCCTACCGCCACCTCTCGTCGCACGAGGGAAACCGAGCCTCCGCCAGGGCTCGTTTCGTTCCATTTAGGGCTGTGCGAATAGTAATTTTTGGGTTCGAATCGAATACGAATCGAATAGTAAAATCTTCGAATAGTAGCGAATCGAATAATGTCGAATACTACACAAAAATGTGTGCTTATTGCTGAATAGTAAGCAAAAGTTTGCATTGAAACCTGGTGCTCAGTTGTAGTTTGTGAAACAGACTGCGAACTATATACACATATTTCATTGATGAATACGTTTGTGCTAGAATTGTCCTGAAAATCGTAATTCCAGAGATAAAGTAGCTGGCTGTGTGATTAAATTCCTCTTTCTATGGCGTCATAGCTGGTCCAGCCAAAGCTCAAAATAATTAAACTAACTTAAACATCCCTGCCAACATTTGCCAAAATATTTCTCAAAAGTGGCAATTTTCAGTGATCCCTCAAATCGCACTTTTAAACCATGCCTGCAACCCCGTGGCACTGGCAGAAGTGTAAACTAGGCTTCGCCTGATGCTCGGAGACATGAGGGGAAGCCAACTTCCAGGATATCGTCAAGTGGTGCTGTATTGTCAGTGGTTCAGTAGCTACTTAGAAGGCAGACTGAATACAGTAAAGGTTGGTGGAGCATTTTTGAATAATTATCCTGCCTGTTCAGGAGTGCCTCAAGGATCTACATTGGGACCGCTACTTTTTAATATTTTTATAAACGACATCGATGATGTCGTGGAAACCGCTGCAATACTTAAGTTCGCCGACGACTTGAAACTGTTTATTGCTGTTTCTGATATTACTGATTGTGTGTCTCTTCAACGTGATGTTAACGCCATTTCACGCTGGTGTTCGGATAACGGGCTTGTACTAAATGCTAGCAAAACAAAAATGATGACACTAACCAACAAGGTGAACCCTATTGTTTTTACGTACACTTTGTTAGGGGACGAATTGTGCAGAGTGCCTGTTGTTAAAGACCTTGGTGTCTGGATTGATTGCCGTCTGTCCTTTAATGAACACGTTGGAAATATTGTTAAAAAAGCCTATCGTATTCTTGGCCTGATCTGTAGAACAACTTCAGATTTAAGTGACCCTGTTTGTCTACAAGTGCTTTTTAGTAGTCTTTTACTGCCTGTCATTGAATTCGGATCTGTTGCTTGGAATTGTATTGGTCGTTCTAATGTGTCTCGTCTGAGGAGGTATTTGATTATCGCCTACCGGAGGTTCCCCTCTTATGTCACAACGTTTCCCTCTGGGTCTTTTTTGAGCGATCGCCGATCGAGCCGTGATATTATTTTTTTATATAAATGTATTCACAACCTTTTGGATGCTCGATCTATACTTGATCTTGTGTGTTTTCATGTACCCGCGCGCACTGTCCGACACATGCACTTGTTTTATGTAGACAACATACGTGCGAGCCAGTCGCCCACCCGCCGCATTCAGTTATACTTCAACTCGATGACTTCTGAAATTGACTTATTTTATCCTTCTTTTAAACATTTCAGACGGGAGGTTCTCAGTAACCTCAACTTGTAATTAGGGTGCACTGCAGTTCTAGGCTTTTGCTGTTTGCAGACACCACAATAAAGTATGTATGTATGTATGTAAGTCTGCACGCGCAAAACTGTAAACTAAGCTTCACCTAACACTCAGAGGCATGAGGTGACGCCACCTTGCAGGATATATTTGAGGCGCAGAATTGTAAAGTAGGCTTCGCCAAACGCTCAGAGGCATGAGTTGAAGCCAGCTTGCGGAATTTCGAATATATTCGATTATTCGATGAAATGTTATTCGGTTCGAATACGAATAGCGCGGTACCGTTATTCGGTACAAATATCGAATATTCGCACACCCCTAGTTCCATTGGTAAGCGCGCGATCTGACAGGCATTCATTTATAGAGGAGGCGTTGACTAACCACATGACAAATCTCCTCGATAAACCGAGAAGCTCAACGACGACCGCCATATTGGAAATGATGTCCATCCCGATTCAACATACTCATTCAATTTTTCAATTTGTACATTCTCGTAGCCGATGAATTTATTGCGATTTAAGCAGCGGCTGTTATTTTCGACAACGATCATTTTAACATGAGAAATTTCTTAGGTGTTAACACAGAACATAAAATGATCAGCACAATGTTGTACGTTTTACGAAGCTGCGTACTACATCCAACAACCACCCTGCGCCTGCACTTGGCCTTCGGGAGAGGAAAATAGTTGCGCTGTTCATGCGCTAGAAGTGATGTCACGTGTCTTTCTTTGCCGCTGCCTTGCCGTCTGCTCGCTTCGCGTATGCATGCGCTAGCAGACAGCGGTTTGTTTGCTTGAGCTGCTTGAGCATGGCTTGAGGATGAGATTTGTGGTAGTGGTGAAGCAGCTTTGCCAAATATTCCGTTCAACAAGAGAGAAACTGATGTTCTGAGGCTCGAACAACATAGAAGGGACAGATACAAACAAGGCCTCAATCTTCCTTCCGTTCAAGTTCCTCGCTGGATGTCCGGCTCGTCCGTCGATGTTCAACAGGTGAGGGGACGTTTCAGCAACCCCTGCGAGTTTCATGGTCGGTTGAAAAGGTAAGGGCGTCTGTACAAAATTGTTCAATGGGCCGCTCTGTTACTACAGATGCAACAAGTGCCAGTCCACTTTTTCTCAGCTGCACCTTCTCAGTCCAGCAGCAGCACCAGGTGAATGTAGGTACACAACTTCCAAGTGAATTAAGATGCACGAGTGCAATTCTGGTAAGTACGTCTCATGCTCTGTTACACTAGTACACACATACCATTCGCGTTCAACGCCCTTATTTTGCATGTGTTGTAGCAAATGATTCAGTGGCATAAACCGGCAGGCTGGTGCGTAATGTACGCCCATAGTGTCGAGTTGGACTAATTCAAGTGGCGTGTTCGTACAGTCTGTGCAATTGGACTGTCTAATTACTACCTGTTCTATCTTAACACCGAAGTCGGTATATGAGTAAGAAATATCGTGGTTTCGACAATTATCAGTAATCTTTCATTGTGCTTAATGATTCCTATTATTTTATACTTGTGTTTTTACCCAGAATTCTAATACTGTATTTTTAACTGGAGCAACAAAATTACGAAACACATGAGGATTGTGTTGAAACTGAGGACATTGCTTATTTTTACTGATTTCAGATTTTCAGGCATGGGGAGAAGAAATGCAGGATGTAGCCAAGAGTCATTTTACTAAAGGCACAGGGGTAAAAAGCTTGAAAGATGGAAGTTTAAAGTGTTATTATATTTGTAACTGATAGGGTGCTTTTACAGAGAAGAACATCAAAGGAAAAAGGTCCATAAAATCATAAGGTTCCGTTGGGCATGGGGTAACCTGCATTGATGATTCGTCTGCAACGTTCCAGACTGGCAAAGTTCCAGGACATAACGGGATGTATGCTCCGGGGCCCCATCTCGCTCATGATCAGAGCCGACAGTTAAGGCATAATGGTTTTAAATTTCCAAAGATTGGCAGTTCAGAATTTGTATGAGTACAACACAACAGCATGTTCAGCCCGAGCCAAAAGTTCACGGCACTGCGCTTTTCTTCATCGGAGCGGTCCCCTGCCAGCTACCAGCAAAAGATCGAATAAGAAACGGGTCTATCTCTCAGTATGTGCGTCCGCTCTTTTTGATGCTAGGGTGTCACTCCAATGGAGAAATGTGACACCATGGTGGTCCGTAAACATTTGTACCAAACTGTACATTGTACAACCTCGACAACTAACAAACACTGCTCGGTAAGGTCAGCGTTCCAATTTGAGATTTTGCTGCCTATTTCTTCCCAAAAGGCTGCTCTTGCAAAAATGCTTAAGAAAGTCATTTGGGTGAACTCCGGTGTACCAAGAAAAGTGCAGAACAAAAAATTTATAGTAGTAGAGTTAGACTATATAGTAATTTATAGTATGCCTTAGTATAGTTAGACTTTGAAGGCAGTAGTCAACATAAATAAGTTTTACCTCTGAGCGATGATGGCCCATTCAAGGCAACAACAAACTCATAGGTTCACCACATCATCTAAACTTCCTCGGCCTGTTACAGCTTGTTTCTGTCCACAACATCTTCAAGGTGCATATTCTGTGCCATGCAACCAGAGGAGTGGTTACATGAACTATCATTCATCGAGCATTTGTGAGGAGATTGTTAGAGGAATCAGTCAGACAGATGTGTTTCAGATGATTTTTTTTTCTTTCAGTTTTTTATTGTTATTTCATGACAGTATACTCTGATACTGATACTGGGCAAGCCCTGTTGAACAGTCCAAGACACAGTCAATGCAAATATCTACACAATTTGAGGGGAACAGAAATACCAAGAACACATGACAAGTATAAGAAACAAATAGCAAAGATATTGCACAGCAGAGAAATTCACATAATGAAAAAGTAATTGCAGGTCACCCTACGTATCAGCAGAAAAGTCCTGTTTGATGGTGTTTTTGAAGGATGCCAGATTATTGTTGGAACGAATGCGTAGAGCAGTGTTTCTCAAACTGTGAGTCATGACCCCCAAATGGGTCATGAGCTGTTGAAAGATTCATTGTTTCATGCCCAACCAGAGGGTAAAGCTCAATTCATGTTCAAAGCATTAATGGACTGTCATGTGTTGTCACATGACAGTGCTGCATTCATGAGTAAATGATGTAGATGTGAAGGTCCTTAAGCATGAATTCAACAGAAATCCTCTGGCTGGGTGTATTTCCTGCTGCTTGGCACACTCTTGGAATCTGGTTGAAAAGCTGCTTCTGAAAACTGCCCTGCTGCTATGGCTTTCTTCACACCATCTGTGCATCAATATTCGAACAGATTGGGACAAAAGTTTATGGAGCACCGGGGTGTTGCATTTCTTTATGGGAGTGACACCCTAGCAGCAAACAGAAGCGGCCACACATGCTGAGAGGTGCACAGAACAGCCAGTCACCTGTTTCTTATTCGATACCTTCCTGCTAGCCAGCGGGGGGCCGCTCCGATGAAGTGCAAGGCAACAGGCTCATTGATATGGTGTCCAGCTGGAATTTGTGGTATTTTGGAACAATGTATTGCTAACGAGACCAGTAAAAATATCCAAAACTGGACCTGGACTGCGTGTTTGGCTCACTGAGGTTACCGAAGAGCGTTTCCTTGAGGTGTGAAACAAAGCTTGATAAAATGAATCAACCAAGTTGTGTGATCTAACTGGCCAATACTGAGTAGATTTACAATATAGATTTGCAATATCTTGAGGACTTTTGCCTCTCTTGAAACAAATGCTAAATAAATGCAATCAAGCATATATTGGAACTCAGTTGCTGAGGCAAGACACATGCACATACAAACATATGTGATTGTGCTAGTTATTTTGACGCATATAGTATGATCTTCTGAATTCCCAGTAGCTGTTCGAACATCAGGTTCCAGAACTGTTGTTCTTATTTGCATTTCTGCAGTGGTTGGCTTTCACATAGCTGCACCCGTTTTAACTCCTTGCATCTTTGTTGAGACAAAGCAGAGTTGTTTGGCAATTTTTGTTCAGTAATGTCACAGCATGTTTAGCATAGCATAGCCAACAGGGGCATAGCCAGGCGGGTTCAAACCCCCAAGATCGTACCTTTGGTAGTGCATCTGGGAGGTCCCCATAGAACCCCCCATAATATTTTCTGGCTACCGCACGGATAGCAAACGCTAGCATGAGACAAGATAGAAGCAAACTTGAATATACAAGGCGTACTGATGTGCATGAAAAATTTAAAAATGACTGAGCATTGTATGTGGATTACATTATCAGAATATTGATGAGAGTCATGTACCCCGGCCACCATACTTTTGATGACAACGAAAGACTGCAATTGAGCTGGTGTGATGGATATATTTGTCCTTTAATCTAATTAAACAATTATGCGTTATATAGTCATGAAGAGTTTGTTCGTGGTTGTTGGAAGGGTGTACATTTCCTTAGATAAATCATTCACAAGAATACACACAGCGGCTTTGAGCTCACCAAGGCTTTATGCGTGCAATGCCAACTGATGTTAGTATTTTCATGGTAAAAAGCATCTGTTGCAGCTGAAGAAAACAATACAATCAGTGAGGGGGCAGTTGTCTCGTTATATTGCAAGAGAGTACTCAGTACTGGAGAGATATAAACACGCAGAATAAAACAAACTGCCTAGTGCAGTGAATGAAAAGTTTATTCCACTTCTTATTGGCAGAATATTAACACAATTTTTTCTACAAGATTTCTCAGGTCAGAGCACTTTATAGGATATACAAATTGCCAATTATGTGTGTTATGTGTATGTATGTCACCACACTTAAATGTATTTACCTGCTGTAATATACCCCAGACCAAGCTCAAAATGGGGCATATTGTCTTCAGTTGAAAAGTCAGTGCAGGAGAGCATGCATTACCGTAAAGTGTTTCACCTGAACGATTACCCAAAATGTATGAAGTGGCAGTACACAACTAACACATTGAACGACCCATCTGTGGTGCTATGTGTAGAATCTATGCACACCTTTCTGTTGATGTTAACATTGCCTTGAGTTTGAGGGAAAACAGAGGACGAGACGAACACATAGACACACGAACCAGCAATGAAGATTTAATACACAAAGTGCAAGAGAGACAGGGTAAAAAGTGTACACTTCGGCATTAACATCAAGTCAACACCAGCTAGCTTTCTTGCTCCTCCTATGTTCATCACACTTTTGTTGGTGCCCAAATGCCTTAACAGCTGTTTTTGCATGCCTGTCATAAGAACTAGCAAGAAATCCTCATCTTGCAACAAGTCAGTATTTCCTCGTTGAAAGACAGTAGGATCATCCTTCTTGCCTTTGTGTGTGAGGGAAAGCACTGGACTGTTTGTTTGGGCTCTGATAGAACTGAACAGGGCAACACTGTTTTGATTGTCGTCGTGTTTCCTCTCACCGTAACATATATTATAGTCCCTCATGGTGGTGTACAAGTACTGCCTTGTAATGAGGTGAATTGGATCCTTTGAAACGTGCCATCCAGCACACCCCGAATACTGAGCTGCATAGTACGCTGAGTGCAATGCCGTCACATAGTTTCCCTAACATAAACAAATAGTTTCTTGAAGGTAAAAAAAGGACATTCCAGTACAACATAGTGTTTTACAAGTGCCTGCATGGGCTGCCTCTATTGCATCTTCCTCTGTTTTTGTCAGTGGGGTGTGGGACAGCCCCAAAATCATGTGCATAATAGGAAGATTGGAAGACAAACGAGACCTTGGCCAGTTTGGAACATTGCAGACATATCAGCAAGGCTGGTGTCCCCACGCCTCACGGAACCTTGTGATTTGACGGACCTTATTTCCTTTGATGTGTCCTCTCTATAAAAGCACCTGATCAGTTACAAATATAATAACACTTTAAACTTCCATCTTTCGATCTTTTTACCACGGTGCCTTTAGTACAATGACTCTTGGCTGCATCCTGCGCATTTCTTCTCTCCATGCCTGAAAATCTGAAATCAGTAAAAATAAGCAATGTCCTCAGTTTCAACACAATCCTCATGTGTTTCGTAATTTGGTTGCTCCAGTTAAGAATACAGTATGATAATTCTGAGTAAAAGCACAAATACAAAAAAATAGGAATCATTAAGCACAACGAAGGATTACTGATAACTGCCGAAACCACGATATTTCTTACTCATATACCGACTTCGGTGTGAAGATAGAACAGGTGATAATTAGATAGTCCGATTACACAGATTTTACGAACACGTCACAAAAATTAGTCCAAGTTGGCACTATGGGTGTACATTACGCACCAGTCTGCCGGTTTATGCCACTGAATCATTTGCTACAACACATGCAAAATAAGAGCGTTGAACGCGAATGGTGTGTAGCATGAGACGTACTTACCAGCTTCAGAATTGCACTCGTGCGTCTTAATTCACTTGGAAGTTATGTACATACACCTGGTACTGCTGCTGCCTGAACTGAAGGGTGCAGCTGAGAAAAAGTGGACTGGCACTTGTTGCATCTGTAGTAACAGAGCGGCCCATTGAACAATTTTGTACAGACGCCCTTACCTTTTCAACCGACCATGAAACTCGCAGGCGTTGCTGAAACGTCCCCTCACCTGTTGAACATCGACGGACGAGCGGGACATCCAGCGAGGAACTTGAACGGAGTACTTGGCAAAGTTGCTTCACCGCTACCACAAACCACAAATCCCATCCTCAGGCAAACAAACCGCTGTCTGCTAGCGCATGCGCACGCGAAGCGAGCAGACTGCACGGCGACGGCAAAGAAAGGCACGTGACATCACTTCTAGCGCATGCGCAGCGCAACTGATTTTCCTCTCTCGAAGGCCAAGTGAATAGTGCGATTTCCATTATGTGATATGGACGGACCCTGATGGTGACAGCGACTTTTATCGAGCGGAATACTGATGTTAGGAGGTAAGTGATTGTCAGTTTCTTTTATCAATGAGTTGGACTAATCACGGATCTTATCCGACCAAGCGTTCCTTCTGGTTATGCTCAGGTGTCCTGCTTCGCCATAACTCGGAAGCCATATTCGTGGACTATGCATGGATTAAGGATGATGTCCGGATGTGTATGTCAGTATAAACCACTGATCTCTATGTATAAAGGCTGGATCGCGCATAGGAGAGGGGCGCGTCGGAGAGAGTTGCTGCACCCGGCGGTTGGAGTTGGAGGGCCTAGAGCAGCCAGCTCTCACCAACTCCCCATAGAGCCCATAGTATAGCTAAATTCACACAACACTGGGCACACGACCAATGAGAGTGCAGCGATTGCTTCCTCAATCTTCCAATCAGAAGTCTTTCCGTCCGGCTCGCAGCCCGACCGGTTCTGGCTGTTGCTGACTTCTGCTTTCCATACTGGCATGTACCGGCTACCCCTCACCTCTGTCTACTAGCTTTCATGCACGTCATAAAGTTATTCCGTGTTTCCCAAACAACTGTGAAAAGTGTCGTAATGAACAAATTTATTTATACTGACACAATCGGCAGGTTGACACATATACATGCACTGAGCGTACTGAGTCCATTGCGTAGCGCTTCCTAGCACACTGGAACAAAGTTCTAACTTTCAAAACACGCATATCGATGAAAAAAATGGCTAGGAGGCAAGCGAGCTGGTGCAGATGATGATTAATGTGAAAACCCCGAGACTAGGGAACACGAAGGGAGTTCGTGTTGTGTCTGTCCCTTCGTGTTCCCTAGTCTCGGGGTTTTTACATTACGCATATCGACACAGCTTATTCCCAGCAACGACCAACTGTCACATACTTGCGCACAATCGCTTGATCATCATGTCCTTGCCTGCTACACGTCAAACATAAAATGGTGCTTCATGAATCGTATTTTCTTGTCACCGCTATGCAGATCAGCATAGCGGTGACAAGAAACTGTCAGACCGGAAATCAGAAAACCCAGGTTCGATTCCTGGCGTCAGCACCTCTTTTCCCTGAGTTGTTTGCTTTCGCTTGAACATATTCATCGAGCCAGAATTCACGACAACACTTCAGTTTGAAATCCGATTGGCTGTTCGTAGAACCGATGCTTGTGGCGAGAAACGGTACAACACGATCAAAGACACCATAATACACGGATAAAACGGCGATCGGCGAACGCACTTGCCTCCCAACGAAAGACACCGCCAACGCGGCGACCACCGTTCAGATTTCAAATGAAACCGCCGAAAGAGAACGCAGTCGAGGAAGCGCGAAGTGCCATTTTCAATTAAAGATGAAAGTCACTGAAAAGGTTAGCCAGCTGTAGGGATCGAACCCACATCTTCTGGATTGCCGGTCCAGGGCTCTACCAATTGAGCTAAGCTAACACGCCTCTCCAGCGACTTTCGGGGTGCGTCATCTGAAGGGACAAACCAGTCACTCTCTCTCACTCATCCTCCTTTCACTCTTACATTTTTGCTCACTCATACACACATTCATACGACGGAAAACGACGCAAGCGGCACCTGTTGAACAAGAGATAAACTGAATAAATAAATTAGGTAGATTAGGTAATAAATTTGGTAGAGCCCTGGACCGGCAATCCAGAAGATGTGGGTTCGATCCCTACAGCTAGCTAACCTTTTCAGTGACTTTCATCTTTCATCGTTGATTTCTTAGGCAATTGAGGCTTTATTTGTGTCTGTCCCTTCCATGTTGTTCCAGCCTCAGAACATCAGTTTATCTGATGTTCTTGTTGACTTTTGATGTTGACTTTTTCCGTCGTATGAATGTGTGTATGAGTGAGCAAAAATGTAAGAGTGAAAGGAGGGTGAGTGAGAGTGAGTGGCTGGTTTGTCGTCCCTTCAGATGACGCACCCTGGAAGTCACTGAGAAGGCGTGTTAGCTTAGCTCAATTGGTAGAGCCCTGGACCGGCAATCCAGAAGATGTGGGTTCGATCCCTACAGCTGGCTAACCTTTTCAGTGACTTTCATCCTTCATCGTTGATTTCTTAGGCAATTTGAGGCTTTGTTTGTATCTGTCCCCTCTATGTTGTTCCAGCCTCAGAACATCAGTTTATCTCTTGGCCATTTTCAAATTCTGGCAACCAATTCGGACACGCTTGGCGTCCGACCAATAGAGAGGCACGGATTGCTCCGTGCGCAGTAACACGCATTTTGATACAGATTTTGCGAGAGGATGGATGGATTGTTGGTGCACCCCTGGTGGGCCTCTTTGAAACGAGGGTCCAGCAAAAAACAGCGAACTGTGCGGACGTGCTAAAAATTTTCTTCGCAGACTTTGTTCCGGTTTAAAGTTACTCCTCTTTCCCGAGGGGGTGTGCAGTATGCCCCGATTTTCCTTTTGTGCTGAAATTTGAAGGTGCTGCCTTTTCCACAGATGGCGTTGTACTTGGTCCTGTTTCAGAACCGGCTGCTATGTTTTCGATGTCAAATTATTTGTTCGTTTTCGGGATTTTTTCCTGGCTCCTCTGCATCTGTCTATTTTTCGTAGTCCATTCTGTTAGTCTCCGCTTCGTCTCCATCAGCGTGAAGTCTTGACCGTCGGCGGTGCAGAAACCGAGTGCCTCTTGTATGGAGCATGTCCTTTTGCCTCCAAGTGCCGTGCAGTCCAAGATTACGTGCTCGATGGTCTCTACCTGGTCGTCATTACATAGGTCACAGTGTGCATCAATGCCCTCGAATTTACTTCTCCACAGCTTCGTTCGTAATACTCCACACCTTGCCTCAAAAAGACGACTGCTCTCCTGCGTGTTATCATAAAGATCGATTTCGTTTGTTATATTATTTTTTTCTGTTCTGTATATCTCCAAAGCCGGTTTTGTTTCCATGCGTCTCCTCCACGCTTCGGTTTCCGCTACCATGACCTGTTCCCGGATTTCTCTGTCTGATAGACCTGTCGAAGTACTGTCCAGGAGCATCACCGGAATTTTGTATTTGTCTTGGAGCCTTCTAGTCCTGAGGTTCCACCGGGTCGTTATACCCATAAATAAAGTCATTTTGTACACTATCCTCGCCCAGCGTTGCTCTTCCATGTGGATCAACCTGTTCTCATACGTGGCTTTGCTAACTGCCTCCCTTGCCTCGAAAGAGGAGAGGCCGAGGTCTCCTAGTACTGCCTCATTTGGTGTTGACCTGTGGCTCCGTAGGGCCATTCTGCCGATCTCTCTCTGCTTTCTTTCTAGAAACTCCCTTGTACCTGAAGATATGCACAGGACTGAGTTAGCATATGTTATTGTGGGTACTACCACGGTTTTCCATACCTCACGGACCACCACTGCATAGCTGAAGCTAGAGCCCTGCACCATCCGCGGATGGAAGCGGATATCCGCAAGATACTTGCGGATTCGGATGAAAATTTATCACTTTCTGCGGTGTGCGGATCGGATGCGGATGGCTCGAGGTCAGATGCGGATCGGATGCGGATGCGAAGGCAGCGGATCGGATGCGGATATACCGCGTCCTGTAATTTTTTCACTAGCAATTTATTTGTATTGCGAGCCGACAGCAAGCGCATGCTCGGGTTCACCTTTGACCATGCACGGCCAAGACGGGAGAGGGGGCATTCTGGCGTCCACGCGAGCACCGACGAGGTAGCGTTCTACGCGTTCAAGAAGTCTCTCCATATCGCGTTTGTTGAAAGGTTTACCTTTGCTTGTCGTCGTGAGTCCTTCCATGACACCATGGATGCATCCGAAATTATACCAACATTCTTCCGGCGGTATTTACGCGTCCTTCGAAACTTGCGGATTTTGCGGATCGGATGCGGATATTGCGTTTTGCTCAGTGGATCGGATGCGGATTTAAGCGGTCGTGTATGCAGCGAATGCGGATAACGTGTGCGCGGATGCGGGTCGGATGCGGATGCCAAAAATCTCATCCGCGCAGGGCTCTAGCTGAAGCTCCACTGGGCCAACTTATTCAAATATCCAGCTGCTTTTTGAGCTTTTCCTCGCAATCTTTGTTCATAGCTCTGGAGGCCATTTTGTGTGAATTCTATTTCAACGCCAAGGTAGGTATATGTTTCCTGGTATGGAATGCATGAGTCTTGGATTGTGAGCTCCAGGTTGTTCTCTTGTTCTGCTAAACACATAACTGCAGATTTCGTGGTGTTGAAATGTAGACCTTGCCCTTCTGCCCATTCTTCACACTGATTAAGCATTTCCTGCAGTTCCTGCTTGCTTTCGGCTATCAGTACTAAGTCATCCGCGTATAGTAAGCCTGGAATTCTAACTACTCTTTGGGTTCCAGCCTCCCAATAGTTCAATTTGACCCCCATGCCTGACCTTGTAAGTTTATCTGCCAGCTCTGCCATGTACAAGTTGAAGAGTACTGGGGACAACGGGCAGCCTTGTCTTAGCCCCTTCTTAATTGCAACTGTTCCTGTCAGTCGTCCCTTCCACTTTGCTGCTGCAGTGGCGCCATCATAAATTGCCTGGATGATGCTTGTGATCTCCGTAATGTTGTGTCTCTTGAGTGCTTGCCAAAGTATGTCGTGTACAACCGAGTCATATGCTTTCTTTATGTCAAGAAAGGCTAGGTGTATGTTTTCCTTGTACTTCTTCTTTATATCCAATGTCTGTGTAAGTATATAGATGTTATCTTCCAGCCTCCGTTCTTTCCTGAAACCATTTTGCATTTCACGTAGAATTGCTTTGTCTTCTATTTCTTCTTCTAGCCTGCCTGCTATTATTCTTGCAAAAAATCTGTAGATGGCAGATGTTACTGCTATTGGGCGATAATTGTTGAAATCGCTCTCTGGGCCTTTACCTTTATAAATCATTGTGATGTAAGCTTGCTTCCATTCTGCTGGTATTTGCCTCATTGTATAGACATCATTATATAGCTTCCTCAGGTGCTCAATCCCCTTCGGGCCTAAATCCTTCAGGATCTTCGGTGGGACCCCATCTGGGCCGCAACTACTGGAGGCGTCCAATCTGCGTAATGCACCTTTCAATTCCTGTTCAGTGATGATATGTACGTTAGGGTTTGCTCCATTGCCACTGGCTCGTCTCTTGCATGCTTTGGGGGGCTGGAGCAGCGTTGCCACACCCGTCGGAGGAAAAGTATGGAGATCACTTGTTAAAAAGTATGGAGATTTTGGAGAAAACATACAATTTGCTTAATTAACATCGTTTTTAGGCTATAATTTAGTGCGTTTCGTCGTCTGACATTTTGTATTTCGTTCTTCGCATCGAAACAACGGAAATATGTGATGGCAAAAGTTATTGCCGAGCTCCGCAGGACATGAATTAACTCTCCCGGGTTCAAATCCTGGTGCGGGCTGTACTATCTGGGAAGAACTGCGCAACAAGCCGTCAGACAAATCACGCTGAATTAGCACACCGCCGCCACCTGATTGTCGGTGCCATGGCCGCTGCCAATGCGCGTGAGATCTACTTGCTTCCAGTGGAGGCATCAACAATAAGAAAAGGTCAAGTATCATCATCAGACAAATCAATACATAAGTGATAAAACCATGATGATGAGTAACTACATCGTGTAATTAAGTGCGAACAGCCTCAGTGCCACGCGAGTGATACAAAATATGAAAGCTTATATTGACAGTCATATACCAACACACCACGAAGCAAACATGAAATTAAAAATTCATTGTTTTTGTTTTTTCACCCCAGAGTGGAACATGGTGAATCGCGCTTCTCATCACAGCTTTTTTAGCGATTGTCCGAAGATATGACAACAGCGTAAACGCAGGGGCCGGTGCATAAAATCCATGAAACTTGCCTTAGCGTGGTAACGATCTTTGTGTATGTTGTATATTCTATTCTCAGATTTGTTTCATCACAGAGTCAAAAATCTGTAGATTTCAGAAATAATCTGTAGATCTGTAGAGTTTGCCGGAAATCTGTAGATCTCCATACAAATCTGTAGATGTGGCAACACTGGCCTAGAGTCACTAAGGGTGTGTTCGTTTATTAAACTCACGCGACCCGGAGTCGTGACGTATGAGAGCCATCGTACGTCATCGACTCTAGCGACCCACCTCGAAAGGAGAGTCGCTGCGAGTCGACTCTTGAGCACCTCTAGTATTGAATCCTCGAATTTTAGAACGGGAGTTAGTGTCAGCTCTCACCAACTCCCCATAGAGCCCATAGTATAGCTAAATTCACACAACACTGGGCACACGACCAATAAGAGTGCAGCGATTGCTCCCTGAATCCTCCAATCAGAAGTCCTTCCGTCTGGCTCGCTGTTGCTGATTTCTGCTTTCCATACTGGCCTGTACCGGCTACCCCTCACCTCTACTAGCTTTCATGCACGTCGTAAAGTTATTCCGTGATTCCCAAACAACTGTGAAAAGTGTCGTAATGAACAGAAATTTAGTTATACTGACACAATCGGCAGCTTGACACATATACATGCACTGAGCCTACCGAGTCCATTGCGTAGCGCTTCCTAACACACTGGAACAAAGTTCAAACTTGCAAAACACGCATATCGACACAGCTTATTCCCAGCAACGAACTGTCACATACTTGCGCACAATTGCTTGATCATCATGTCCTTGCCTGCTACACGTCAAACATAAAATGCTGCTTCATGAATCGTATTTTCTTGTTCCCGCTATGCAGATCTGACGGCGCTCGAACATGTTCATCGAGCCAGAATTCACGACAACACTTAAGTTTGAAATCCGATTGGCTGTTCGTAGACCGATGCTTGTGGCGAGAAACGGTACAACACGATCAAAGACACCATAATACACGGATAAAACGGCGATCGGCGAACGCACTTGCCTCCCAACGAAAGACACCGCCGACGCGGCGCCAGCCCCCCACAGCTCTCGCAAAATCTGTATCAAAATGCGTGTTACTCCGCACGAAGCAATCCGTGCCTCTCCATTGGTCGGACGCCACAAGCGTGTCCGGATTGGTTGCCAGAATTTGAAAGCGGCACTTCGCGCTTCCTCGCCTGCGTGCTGCGTTCTCCTTCGGCGGTTTCATTTGAAATCTGAACGGTGGGCGCCCCGTTGGCAGTGTCTTTCGTTGGGAGGCAAGTGCGTTCGCCGATCGCCGTTTTATCCGTGTATTATGGTGCCTTTGATCGTGTTGTACTGTTTCTCGCCACAAGCATCGGTCTACGAAGAGCCAATCGGATTTCAAACTGAAGTGTTGTCGTGAATTCTGGCTCGATGAATATGTTCGAGCGCCGTCAGATCTGCATAGCGGTGACAAGAAAATCCGATTCATGAAGCAGCATTTTATGTTTGACGTGTAGCAGGCAAGGACATGGTGATCAAGCAAATGTGCGCAAGTATGTGACAGTTGTTCGTTGCTGGGAATAAGCTGTGTCGATATGCGTATTTTGCAAGTTAGAACTTTGTTCCAGTGTGCTAGGAAGCGCTACGCAATGGACTCAGTACGCTCAGTGCATGTATATGTGTCAACCTGCCGATTGTGTCAGTATAAATAAATTTGTTCATTACGACACTTTTCACAGCTGTTTGTGAATCACGGAATAACTTTACGACGTGCATGAAAGCTAGTAGACTTAGAGGTGAGGGGTAGCCGGTACAAGCCAGTATGGAAAGCAACAGCCAGAACCGGTCGGGCTGCGAGCCGGACGGAAAGACTTCTGATTGGAGGATTGAGGAAGCAATCGCTGCACTCTCATTGGTCGTGTGCCCAGTGTTGTGTGAATTTAGCTATACTATGGGCTCTATGGGGAGTTGTGGAGGGCTGGCGGCGCCCACCGTTCAGATTTCAAATGAAACCGCCGAAGGAGAACGCAGCACGCAGGCGAGGAAGCGCGAAGTGCCGTTTTCAAATTCTGGCAACCAATCCGGACACGCTTGTGGCGTCCGAGGTCCGACCAATAGAGAGGCACGGATTGCTCCGTGCGCAGTAACACGCATTTTGATACAGATTTTGCGAGAGCTGTGGGGGGCTGTTAGCTGTTAGTGTCACGTGGGCGACGTCATGAGAGCCGCGCCGCGGCATTTTCAGCATTGTCGCCCACCAAGAGTCTACTCTCTCGAGTTGTTCGAGTCGAATAAACGAACGCAACCTAAATAAGCTACTAAATAAGCTTATTTAGTGACTCTAGGAGGGCCCACTGGCGCCGGCTGCTCCCATTGGAAACAATGGGAAGCGATTTGATTTGGGGTATTTATGCTTCTCATTCCTGATTCTCATTCTGCTTCATTTTGACCAAGCGAACATGTTCGCTTGGTCACAATGAAGCACTCTCACAATTGCGAATTCGGGTGGTCATTTCGTAGCAACTTTTTTTGCCAGATCTCGAGCAGTCATGTTCGCTTGGTCAAAATGAAGCAATCTCGCATGTTCTTGCATCTTGACCCTGGGAACGAGGCCAACCGGAAGTCGCACATACACTAGTAATCTTGTAATGAATTGCGCAGTTATTTCCAAATTTCTTGGGTTAGGTCAGAACATATTACACGCGGAAAATGAAAGAACTGATGAAGAAAAGAAAAAAGAAGAAAGAACTGATGTTCTGAGGCTGGAACAACATAGAAGGGACAAAGACATACAAAGCCTCAATTTGCCAGAAGATGTGGGTTCGAGTCCTACAGCTGTCTAACCTTTTCAGTGACTTTCATAATTGAAAATGCGTTCCACCCATTTAAATAGACCACGACCTACTAGATAACGACCATGTCGTGGGCACCCCTTCCCAGCGCCGCATTTTTGGAAGCTAACGGTGGTACTTCTCATCGTCCCGGTTATTGCTTCCTCAACTTCTACAATACTTTATACTTCAGCTTACCTTAGTATTTCTGTATAAGCGGTGGACGTTCCACAGATGTTTGATTCTGAGGTTGATTATCAGCATTCTACGCGTTTTCATAGGAGCTATCGCTGTCGTCTGCTACGGTTGTCGTGCATACGCTTCTGCGCGTTCAGAATTCAAATTTCCATCGTCCAATCGACAAGCGTTTGCCGGGAGGAATGCACCTCCACCCGATTGGACATTGTGTATGACGTCATGCTCAAACCTCATTGGAGAGAATCGCCGGCAGCGTCGTCTGCTGCATGGTCCGCTGTCTGTTTAGCTCCGTGTCCCGCTTGTTTGTGTAGTTGGTGTGCGAACCACGTTGTTTCAGGATTGTGTCGAAGTTTTCCAGTGTAGGAGCGGAGAAAAGGGTGCTCAAGTCGCAAAAGTCATGCAGGATTGGGAATCACTGCTTCGCTTCGATGTGTGTAACACGAGGGGAAGGAACCGCTGGTGCACGAGTGAAGGTGCGGGAACAGCACACAAGACATAGTGTTGACCCACACTGTTTTCAGATGTCACCCAACGAAAAGCAAGGACTGCAGGTATGGTGTGCTGCAGTGACAGAGTGTATTTCATGTTATAAAACAACACGTACATAGGGTCTGCCTCTGATCATTCAGCCGATGCCACCCTGTCCATCAACAATTAATTCCTGCGAATAGCGATAATTTATTGTGAGACGATGGAGAATAACGTGTGTTTATCCTGTACCCTTTTTGAGTGCACACTGTTTAGTCGCATGTGTATATACACATGTGATGTAAACTTCATATCAAAGAAATAGTAAGGTGTGGGAGGCTGAAGAATACTTATATCATAGTTTTACACTTTTGATTGCAAGCAACCTGCTGGACAAAGGCCCAAATGCCCAAACCTGTGAGTAGCATCCCATTTCACCCCGAATTGTGGGTTCAAAGATAACACTCAATCCTTGCCCCCCAAATGCAGGAAAATTTGAAATTTCCTGAGGAAATTTTTAACACAAAATATTTCCAAGGCATGCAAACAGGGTACAGCAATAAACACACGTCATTGTCTCAGAATAAATAATCGTTATTCGCACAAATTAATTGTTGATGGACGGGGTGGCATCGGGTATAACCTAAATGGTCAGACCATTTTATAATATAAAAAACAGTCTGTCACTGCAGTACACCATACCTGCAATCCTTGCACTTTCGTTGGATGACAGCTGAAAACAGTGTGGGTCAACACAACACTATGTCTTGTGTGCTGTTCCTGCACCTTCACTCGTGCACCAGCGCTTCCTTCCTCTCGTGTTACACCCATCGAAGCGAAGCAGTGACTCCCTATCCTGCATGACTTTTGCGACTCGAGCATCCTTTTCCCCATTCCTACACTCAAAATTTGATGCAATCCTGAAACCATGTGGTTCACACACCAATCACACAAACAAACGGGAGAGCTGCAGACCATGCAGCAGACGCTGCCGGCGATTTTCTCCAATGAGGTTTGAGCATGACGTCATACTCAATGTCCAATCGGGTGGAGGTGCATTCCTCCCGGCAAACGCTTGTGTCCAATCGTGGCGTGCCGATGAGTAGCGCCCCTGGCAGATCGTGCGGACGGGCTCGTCATAGGGGTTGCTCATTGTAACATGGTCGTTATAATCTAGTAGGTCGTGAAATAGACATGCTAATGGCGAATTCGGGTGGTCATTTCGTAGCAACTTTTTTTGCCAGATCTCGAGCAGTCATGTTCGCTTGGTCAAAATGAAGCAATCTCGCATGTTCGCGTGGCGCTTTCCGCACGCTCGGAATTTGCTAGCTAGCACTGTTTTTGCTCGGTCTCAAAACTGTCGAGCAGCAGATTGCTCAACTGTATCCGGTGTCGTCACATCCGCACTGCAACCTGCAACGGTGGCGAGTGACCTCATTGGCCCACATGTTGAAATCACGTGGTTTAGCAGACGACAAAACTTGAAGACTGGCGACCGCGACGCCCCTAGCGTGATCCAAGTGTCTAAAACCGCTAGATTCCTAGCAATCATGTTCGGGTGGCAATGGTCACGTAATCCAGCTCAGTCACCGACCTAGCAATTTCCGAGCGCTACAAAGCCGAGCTACAACCGAGCGCTAGAGTTGAGCAATCTGCTGCTCGACCGTTTTGAGATCGGGCAAAAAAAGTGCTAGCTGGCAAATTCCGAGCGCTCGGAAAGCGCCACGCGAACATGTGAGATTGCTTCATTTTGACCAAGCGAACATGACTGCTCGAGATCTGGCAAAAACAAGTTGCTATGAAATGACCACCTGAATTTGCCATCAGTGATTTTTTCGAGTAATTAATCTGTTTTGGTTTACATATTTCTTGCACGGAGCAGTGCACCAATGCGCTCTTTGGATCAGCTATCCGGCTGTCAAGAGGCTTGTGCAGTGAGACCACGAGAGCAATCGACTGCGACATAGAAATAACAAAAGTTTACACGGTACTCACTGGGAACAGGGCTGTTGATGATTGAAGGGAAGATGGATAACACCCTACCAAGAGCCTCAAACGTCAATAGCTTCTATCAAGGCGTCATGAATGACTGCAAAAAAATTGAAAAAAAAGAGCAAGACATCACAATAGAAAGCATCGACAGAGCCAGAGCCATCAAACTACTTACTGATGATGTGCTCTTTGAAGTCCGACAGCCAATCCCAGGTAAAGTCCCGGACTGGAAAAATATTAACGCAGAGTTCCTGGAAAGTACCAGAAAAACCTTCGCATGGAGGCTCGTTCATGGCATATTGCCTAAACTAAATTACCACAGAAATGCACAGAGACTAACAAATAAATGCGTACTTTGTGGACAGAGAGACACAATCCAGCACCTTTTCTTCAGCTGTGGCTTTCTAAAGCCAATCAAGGAGAAGGTAAAGGCCTTGTTCGCTGCAAAGTCCATAACCCTCCCTTCGTTCGGTACCTGGAAAACGTAACAAAATATAAATGCATCATACGACAGTTTATTCTCGTTGTGGTAGAGGTGTCCTACCAAAATTGGAAGATGCGATGCGACATCGCACACTGGAAGCCTTTCTGAAAAGATGCAGCACCGAAATTGGATGGGTACTACGAAGAGAGGGAAAAAGGAATATCAAACAGTGAATTCAAGGCAAAATGGATGTCTCCCGCTGCAATTTTCGAGCACGAGAATGGAGGCTTCACTGTTTACTTATAACCTTATAAATAATAACTCCCTTTTTAACTCACTTCACCTTATGAATAGCTTACGGACCTTGCCGATTTTTTGTAGTCATCTTGGCGCCTTACAGGATCCGCTGCATGTTACGCCCGTCGTTTTTTAATGGTTATTTTGGCACCTTTTGGGCAACGTGTTTTCTTTATTTACTCTTCTTTTTATTTCTTTTTGTTCCGTAATGCCGGCCGTTTCGTTTTTGCATTTTCATTGCACTTTCATTGGCATTTTGGGTTTTGCCATGCAGACATTTTCTTGGAAGTTGTTCTTCACAGAGCTCCATATATACTGGCTTCACCTTATCACTGCATCTGGCAGTCCTGCTTTTGGCTTGTACATTTCAAGACATCCATCTGCCTTGCACTTCTGATATCTGCACCAGCTGTCCTTGCCTTGTGGGGCACTGTCCATGAAGTAGTTTTTCTCTTCTTGAGACACAGTGGAAAAATGCAGCAATTATGCCTGCCGGATTGTTATCCCATAATAGTTTTGGAGACGATCAATGAACGTGTCCCCACCCCCAGTCCTTTCTTCAATTTGCGGAGTCTGCAGCCAACTCTCTTCTGCGCGCACATGCCCAATGCACTCCAACTTTGTTACCTCCTTCCCTTCGTATACATCTTTCACCCGAAGAAAGCTTTTAGAATTGCCGTCACCATAGTAGTCCATGTAGCGTATACCGTGCCTGCTAGGAGCTCTCTCAAAAATTCGATGTGCTCCTACAGGCTCCATGTTTGGAGCAGGACCTTTATAGTTGTACAAGACTGTATCATATATACATATATTATACAGTCTTGTGTATTATATAGTATACACATTGTATAATGTACAAGACTTTAATTTGTCTGAAACTGGAATGCGCATCAGCCATTTTGGATCCTAGTTCTTCCCAGGGAAGGGTAATGGTAGTCTGAGCTTTATGGAGAGATTGTCTGTTGGTTCACGGTGAAGGTGCTCTATTTGTCTCATTCTGTTTTAAGTATCTGTTTCGAACCCCACTTTACATGAATATGTGCATTCAAATTGTTTGTTTGTGCTCGTTTTCTACATGGCTTACTTTTGCACGATAATTTTTCAGAATGCTCCAAAGTACGGCTCCAACGAAACAGCCTGCCACAGAGCGTGCTGCCTTCAGCAGTGAAAAACCTGAACCGCTTCATCATAGAGAAGCTGGCGGACATTGAGAAAGTGGCAAAGCGGTAATGCGGTACTTTTTCTTAACATGTGACATGACGACATTTGTGTCAGGCTGTGTATTCCTTTTGTATTCTTCTTGGATTTCTTTAACTGTCATGCACTGTAAACAGCTTGAGAGGGTCAGCTCAGCATGCGGATTATCCATGCTTCTCCCAAGTTGGCGGGTATGCCAATCTCCCACTCCCACCTTACATGTCCTATTATTTTTTATGCTACAGAGTTTTAAAAATCTCCCATTTTCGGGTCCCTTGCCGACCGTGGCTCCAAGCAGTGCCGAGCTGCTCCATGGAATAGGCAGGAAGTGATGCTTTGACCGATTGCGTTACGGCTCTACATCATAGCAATCTCCGTCTCTATTCTGAGCACTTTGTCACGTTCCACCATTCGCCGCATCCCTGTGAACAGGCGCTGTCAGGACTATGTCATACCAAGATTGGGCGAGGAGGAGGCGAATCAAGTGATCTCCTCATTTTCAAAGTGCCATTACTCCGTGACGTAAAAGTACAGTGTGAAGGGGTTTTGACGGAGATGTTTGGCACCTATAAATCTACATTCGAACCATTATTTGATTTAACGTCTGGGATTGGATTTACAGCCCCTTTAACTTTTTTGTAGGTGGCATGCTAGAAGTATGTCAACCAGTACTCCAGTTTTTCCATCGGGCAAAGATGTCATGATGGTGCCGAACAGCTGGAAGTATAACGCTACATTCCCAAACAAGCAATTGTGACGAGCGACAGCATGAAAATGTCACACTTCTCGCTCTAGTATTTACAACCTAGTCGGATGCTCGGAACAAGTATGAAAAATCAGCAGTGCGAGCGAGGAAACAAACTCTCGCTGATATCTGCTCGTAGATATTTATCGCTATCGCTTCCAATATTGCAGACTTAAATCACAAATTAACACAAATTGCATGCTGCCGCATCAAAATGTGATGAAACAAACGTAATAGCGATAATTTTGACTGTGCTATATCGGACACAAAAATTAAGGATATTCTGTATGTGTCAGTCTATTTCAAACAAACGTTTGTTTGTAAATAACTTCATCCCAGAATCTGTTAGGGGACTCTATGATGTTAGAAATGACCGGAAATAATAAAACTGAAAAATTTATAAATGTATGGAAACCATATAAGCTATGCCACATTGAAGACACAGCTGTGTGTGGGGGGACAGGTGCCAATGCAAAAGACAAGGGATACTAAAAAATGTCAGTGCAGAACACAGACCATTGCACAACGCTTGGTAGATGCACAGAACAAAAACAAACAAACAAACAAAACAAAACTCCCTTCCTAACCACGTTTGCACCTGCTTGTTATTGTGTACGAAGTTCAAAATACCTAGAAGGGCGTTATGCGATATTTAGAGAAACTACACGCATTTAATACGAGAGAAACTGATGTTCTGAGGCTGGAACAACAAGGAGGGACAGATACAAACAAAGCCTCAAATTGCCTAGCCCTGGTAGAGCCCTGGACCGGAAATCCAGAAGATGTGGGTTCGATCCCTACAGCTGGCTAACCTTTTCAGTGACTTTCATCTTTCTTCGTGCATTGAATAAGACTGCACGATGAATCTGTTTCAATGCTTCTCGTGAGTACGCCATTGGGAACAGAGACGTTGGATGCAAGCATTCCTTCTGTAGTCAGACATCAGCAGCTATTCTTTGCAGCTAATCTTTGAATTTGTTCTATTTTATGCTTTATTTTTGTGAAGTAGAATCTCGATGATACGATCACGGATTATACGAATATCGGGATGATACGAATTCTTTTCCGGTCCCGGCCGGAATGCCTATTCTTCCCATGTATTAGAGTTGATGACACGAACGCGTTATCTTGCTTTTACGGATGATACGAATGAGCCGAGGATGCGACAGAGGTCGTTCCCCTGTGACGCGCGAGCGCGCGAGTCATGCTGCTGTGTCTTTCGAAAAGGGAGGGCGATCCTCACCACGAACTCCCTTACATCATGTAGCGCAATGCGCAGAACACGTGGAGGGAACATATCAGGACAACTTGTGGCAACATTACGCGTCACCATTCCGCAGGTCGGCTTCACCTAACGCCTGCGTGCTTTAGGAGAAGCTCGCTTTAGACCACCGTCGCGACCCCGTGACCCCGTGAGATTCGTATCATCGAGATTCTACTGTATACGGATCCCAAAGGATGCTGCCATACTCTAATATTGGTCGTACCAGAGTTAGTATGTTGCTAGTTTAGTCTCCTTTGTACCTAATTTTCTCGTTATCATCCAAAGTCTTTTTTTGCTTTGTTAGAGATTTCACGTCGGTATCCCATTTGAGATGAAAGTTAATCATGATACCAAAGGGAGGGGGGGGGGGGGGGGGGGGGGTATTTAAAACTGGTAACCCGCTTCAGCGCCTGTCCTTGAATACAGTATTCGTGAACCAATGGAGCCTTCTTATTGGTCATATGCAGGAATACAGATTTTTTGCAGTTAATCGTCATACCCCAGTCTGAATACCATTTTGTGATATCATCTAAACATTTTGAGAGGAGCAGTTGGTCACGATTATTCTTTATGGGACAGTATACTAAACAGTCATCTGCGAATAGCCTAACGGTAACAGGTGGCAAAACACACGAGGCAATGTCATTAAAGGGACCATGAAATGATATTCGAGAATTCCAAGTACTCTGCAGGAAACCGTTCTCATCATGCATCACTATCGTACACACATTGACTTTTAACCATATTCAGTACAACGGGGGCACAGTTATCAGACACAAATAGCCGGGCGTGAGTGCTGGATATATGCCTTGCAAGCGGGCTTACGTCATCGCCATCCAATTCTCTCAGCCAACTGTGAACGACGAGGAGGACACACCCTGCAGGACCATGTGGATGCATGGTTTCAGTTTGGACAACATCGAGGTCGTATACCTGCCGTCCAAATCACTCGAAATATGGCGAAAGGTAAATTGTCAGCAATGCAGGAAGAGATTATGCGACACACACTGTGTTTATGGGTCGTTCAGTACGCAGCAGCTCGTAAAATGTCACCGACGAAGGTATGTTCTGACAAAGAAGTTGAAAGAGGAAAACGTGCTCCGGTGACCGTGCTGACAGTCAACGGCTATATTACATTTCTCGTAGGATTCTGTGTCAATGTGTAACACTCACCGGATGAATTTATTGACCTCCAGGATACATTATCATAGGATAAACGCCTGTGAACTGTCCAAAGGCAGAATAGCTGCGACACTGTCACACACACACATTACATGTCATGCAGCCATCTTTCATAGTCTCTCTCTCTTCCCCCAGTCTCTTCCTCAGATCTTTCTCTCCGCCGCCTCGCTGGCGCCCCATCGTTCTGTGCAGGAAAAGCGCCCTTACAAGCGCCCACCCCTAAGCGGTGACCGCCCAGATAACCTTTCTACTATACTTTTGCTACA
This sequence comes from Ornithodoros turicata, assembly GCF_037126465.1. Taxonomy (NCBI): domain Eukaryota; kingdom Metazoa; phylum Arthropoda; class Arachnida; order Ixodida; family Argasidae; genus Ornithodoros; species Ornithodoros turicata. Next base: position 4,020,210 of record NC_088208.1, read on the forward strand.
TACGGTTAGTTACAATGTTATCTCCAAGTCAAATTAAAACATATTGTATGACGAAGTATGCAAGCTTGTTTGAAAATTTTGCACTTCGCCTGCAAAAGCCCATCCGCGAATCGGCAACATGTTCTCTGTGTGATGTCACTGCCAGTTCGCCTCGGAGACGGGCCGTAGCTGCTGCCGTTCACGGCTGTGGTAAATATAGAATATTTTCGCTATTTGTACAATTTTCAACTTCGTATTTCACATAGTGAATGCTTTAGTACAGGGGAACTAATTAAAAATGATCGTGGGCTTGTCAAATATCCTTTCATGGTCCCTTTAATAAATATCAAAAATAACGGAGGGCCCAAGAGAGATCCCTGGGGAACACCGGAGGTAACATGAACAGTATCTGATTTGATATTCTTGAGCATGCCAATTTCGGGGAGAGATTTGAGCTCCAGAGTCGGAAACCAATCATACTGCAGCCTCAAACCATTTGCACTGCTTTGTAGACTTTACAGAATTGGGCTTTACCTGAAGTTGCCTTGAATTCGCCATGTAAGCGAAGGAAGCACAGAAGAACAAGATAGTGTGTGTTCAAAATATCAGCGACTCTTGTTCTGAGGAGCTTCCTTCAAATATTCAAAACCCAGGTCTTCATTATGATTTGTGACTGGAGGATTGTGCTCTGCAATGGTATTCTTCACCAAAAAGAGTGCTTATATTAATCTTATTATTATTCAATACCTTTCCAGTGCTTCAAAGGACATTGATGCACAGCAGCAGTACAAATGGTATGTTTCCATGATTAATGCTCATAAGTGCAATGTTGATAGTCAGAAGCAATGAGCAGTTGCACGTCTGTTTATACGTGGCTGTTTTTCAGGATCTCGAGCCTTTCTGTGACAAGGAGGGCAGCACTGCACACTGAAGCATGTTTCTTTTACAGCATTGTCTGCAAGATGACAGCTATGTCTGTACTCTATATGTAACATGCAGTATGCAAATCACACAAGATTGTTGCAATATCGTCATATACAATAAATTATACTACAGTGTTCTCATGTACCAGCATTCATGGAACTGCATGCTACACAAGTCATGATTTACAGAAGCAAATTTATCTCATCTGCCCACGTATTCATCCAGCTGGATTGCAATAGGTTGCGGCCAAATGGTGCATATCAGCCACCATTTGAATTAGGTGGTCAGTCCAGTGATGCCACAACTGTGTAATTCCACGTCGCGAGTTATTTCAAATTTGAACTCCAATTGGTCATGCAATGGAACCACCAACTGGTTCCTGAATAGGTCCAATTGATTTTCAGTCTAATGGGTGGCAAAAGTGTGACTTTTCGGCCAATTGGAACACCAACTGGTTTTGGAACGGGTCCAATTGGTTTGGTGTCCAATGGGTGGCGAAAACACAACTGGTCGACAAATTGGATCCATTTTGATATTTTCCAATTGGACCCGTTACTTTTTTTCGACTGTGTACAACAAAAAGTGCCAAACCATTAATTCTGAGAGAAACCGCCTAAGATTGTGCCACAACATCTGTTTCCAAGGCAGTCGTAACTAACAGTGTGCATTAATATTCCCTTGGCAGCATTTCCATACATTTCCATTTGTATTTTCCATAGGCATTTCCTACAGTGATGACGGAATTGATGCACTACAGGACTACATTGAAAGAGAGATGGGTGTTTCTACAGCTGACTTCCACAACTTGCACGCTTGGCGCTTGTTCGTCAACATCATATCTTGTCACCTCGGGGGCTTCCTCATTAGCCGGCTGTTTGGTATACGTCGTGCGGTTATGATTTTTATCAGCTTTGCCATTTTGGGGAAGGTAGGTAAAAAAAATGCTGCACTTCTCAGCTGCATGTTGTAAGCAACACAGGTGCGGATTCAGGCAGGATTGGAACGTCAGTTGGATTGGTTACATTGGATTTCCTTCTCCCCCCCCCACACACACACAGTTTAGGTTCATTTTAGCTGAAGACTGCCATGCTCGAATGTGCTGTACTTGCACATGTTTAAGGATCGTGCCCTGTAGCATGCAGGAGGTATTTCACAGAACCCGAACAGATATACCTGAACCGGTTCCAACTGATAATTTCAGTTCAGTGGAGCTGAACCCGAGCCGAACCAGTATACCTGAACCTGAATGGGACTGAAAAAATACCGGTTCCAATCCCTAGGTACAAGTTGGTTGGATACGCCATCGTTCGTGAAAGATGTTAAATTCTGGGTGCCGTGTGGTGAGCTTTATTCGCACGTTAAGGAACCCTCGGGTGGGCAAACGGAATTCGCAGACCGACCGCTGTGGCGTCGCCAATGATCTCAGTTGTCTCGCGACGTAAACCCCCAGTGATTGATTAATTTATTAATCTTCCTGCGGTACCATTATCTAACATTAGAAAATGAATTTAAATCAGATTTTGCAGCCGGCTGCCCCCCTCCCCCCCTGCTCAATTCGGGCAACAGTGTGCACATAGGTGTCACTGGAATCTGTTATGGAAGGAGGCCGTCTGTCACAAAATGTGTTCTTCTGACTCGCAATCCGCTGTCAAACAGTCGTTAGAAACGTCTCTGTTCATGCTTTCGGCGGTATCTGATTGCAACCTCCCTAGCAACCCTCTCAGCTGGTGATTGGGAATCTTGCTGACAATGCCAATTACGTCACCGGAAGAGGAAGACGCGGAGCAGGGAAGGGTCATTTCAACCGGGAGCTGGGAGATGGTTTTGAATCCGATGTGTTTGGTGTCTTATGAAAACGCAGCTTTCCAGAAACCCTTTAACCCTGAGTAGCCTTATACGTAATCACAATATCAGTCTTTTGCTTAGCAGTTTATGTGGTTGTTTTTCCCGATTGCTCATTTGCCTTCCTCATAATAATATTTTCTTCATGTGAATCTCTTACCGTGTTGCAAATAATTACTTACTCCCTTTTTGTTTTGCAGGGGTTATCTGCCTTGGGTGGATTTGCGTATAGCTTCAGAGTGATGAAACTTGGATATTTTGTCTCTGGGTAAGTTTTTCGTCTCTCTTCCCATTACTGGTGATCGGTGTAATATGAATATTAAGGCAGTTGCAAAGAAGGGAAAACCATCTGCTTGTCCCCATTCAGTGCCCCAAGAACGCAGAGCAGCTTGTGCTGCAATTGTGCACCACGCAATGCCACCTACAGGGTTAGTCTCGCAAACGTTACATATTTTGATCACATCATAAAAATAGAAGACTGGGTTTATCCGACACCAAACTTTGCAGACTGGTAGCCATTTGTCTGAAGTTTTGTTGGAATTTTTTGTGAGCATTATGGTCCTGTAGAAGAAAAATTTAAAATCGAGCAAAATTTCACTCTATGCATTTTCTGTGGCCTATCTCACTCAAAAGCCTCCATTTTCTGCTGTGTGCGCTTCATTTTCATTTCACCACACACAGGTGGCATCAGCATACAGAACAAGACTGGAACAAGAGGATTGGTGCATAACGTCAGAATCTGCATGTCACCTCGTTGTAGGCAGCACTACCTGTGTGATGTGATGTGAATGTGAAGCAGACAAAAGAAAAATTGGCGGTGTTTGTGGGGGATAAGCCATTGAAAACGCATGGGGCGAGATATTGCTTTATTTTTAATTTTCTTTCTACATGACCATAGCGCTTACAAAAAATTAAAATGAAACTTCAGATGTCTGTAGAGTTTCAGATGTTATTTCACGCATATTAGCTGCAGCTTATGTGCGATTTTTTTCTTTCTCACGGGAGCCCTGTGGCCTACGCCACCGGTGCAGCTTTTAAGTTTTTGTTTTTCCCTCGCACTATTACAGAGTGGAATAGCTTACCTGATGATGTGATCTCATCTGATTCAGTGGATCAGTTTGTATATAAACTTGTTTTTTTTTTGTTTTTTTTTTTCAAATGACCGTTGAATGCTTGAATTCTTCTGTTTTTTAAATTGTGCTGCACCTACTTTGGCCTCTGGATGGAGGCCAGTAGTACTTCGAAACAAAGAGACAAACAAACAAAACAACAACAACAATGTGTCATCGTGCAAATGCCACTTTCTGCAGACATCCTCTACAGCTGGGTGTTGTGCTCGTTCTTCTATGTTCCATTGCTGCAGCTACTTCTACAGTGCTGCTTATGTCTAGCAACTGTATTTTACTGTATCTGTATTTTTTGTTTAGGTTTGGAGGAGAGTCGCTCGATGTTGCACTGGGCATATACACTGTCTGCTGGTTCAAGGGCAAGATGCTCAACACGGCCTTTGTTCTGCAACTTTGCTTATCAGCGGTGGTATGTGTACACACCTTTGATTCGCCCCTCTTTATTTTTAGTTTCGTTTAGTAAACGTTGGGACATGCAGTAAATAAGACATTACTAACTCTCTGTGGCAGATCAATAATCTTGCGTCATACATTCCTTCATTTTCATTGGAGGAGTAGAGATTTCAGTCACTTTTATGATGCGCATCTTTCTCCCAAAATGTGACCCTGGTCAGATGGTCCAGTATGACATTCCTTCATTTTCATTGGAGGAGTAGAGATTTCAGTCACTTTTATGATGCGCATCTTTCTCCCAAAATGTGACCCTGGTCAGATGGTCCAGTATGACTTGGGCCTGACTTTTTAGGGTTATACCCAATTACGCCTGATATTTACCCCCCGACTCTAATCAGGAAAAACGTGGCTTAACCCAATATCTCCCCCAAAACTGCTGGACCAGGGGGATCCGAAGTCATCGCAACTAACACCCACCTTGGAAACTGTTGTAAATGCATAAATGCATGCTGTTTTGGAGTTGTGTGATTAACAACAGTAGTTTTGTACATTCTTGTTATTCCCCTCCTTCTTGGGCAGTGCCCGCAGCATCATGAAATAAATAAATAAATAAATAAAATACAAACATACAAACTGCTCATACAAACTGTGAAAACAGAGGCCCCGGTGCCTCTTGGACTCTGTGTCTATTGGAGTGCAGTGCGTATTATGCCGAGTAAATCGAAGGCTTACACCTGATTCAATCCAATTCAACCAGAATTGCGTTGAACCAGGTGCAGTTCAACCCAATTACACCTGAGTTATTGAAACAAAGTATAACCTGATATTTGCCCCCGATTTTGCCCCGAATATAAAACCCGAAAAAATCAGGCCCTTACGGCCCAGGGTTTTCCGTGATTCTGCAAAATTTAACGGAATCCAGAATCCATCGCGGAATCTTTAGTTTGGCACGGAATTTCTCGGAATCCCTCATTTTGCTCGGAATTTCGCGGTGTTTTGAACTGAAATCTGATTGGGTCGAAGGACGCGATTGGCGTGATGTGGACAGTGCAGGAGAAGTATTGCACGCGAAATCACGTCAGATAAGGGCGTGTGCTGTGCGTGCTCCCAACTACTCCAAGGTACACGGACCCTTTCGCATATTTTGTGTCATCGCGTAGTTTGCGCACCTGTGTTTTCATGCTCTGATATCTGGCACATGCGTCTCTGCGATAGTGGTGATTGCTTTCTGCAGCGCTGTCACTGCTAACAAAGTTATTGCGATGCTTTTCTTTGATTTGCGTACACTTTCGAGTGATGGTTCACTGACGCGATGGGCGATACGAGGCAGACGATACGGATGGCGAAAGTTTTGTATGAAGTGTTATTTTTGCGCACGAGCGGAGACTTTTGAAACTTAAAGCCACGTATTTCTTCAACCTACAGACTACTTGCAGTGTATAAGATTCGTGACAAACTTTGCATTAAACTGTTTGTGTTTGGTGTGGCTGTCCTTTTGCATCCATTATGGAACTAGAATATCTGACATGAAAAAACCAAAACCAGACTGTACGACTTTGGGATGAAAACAGGTACCACGGTTCCTCAATACTCTTTCTGGTCAGGAAACTCCCGCGAAAAGTTCGCTTAGGGCGCCTCGACGATACGTGGCGGCGCATCGTCGCTCGGAAGGAGACTTTCGTGTCCGCCGCTGCCTGCGCGTATCGATTGCATGTGTTTCTGCGGGTGTTTGGAAGTGAGAACTTTTTCTTTTTTGGTGATTGCGTTTTGCGAGCGTAAACAGAGGTTCTTTTTTTTTAAATATCCTTGAAATTTACTGCAATCTTTGCACTCTGTTTGTGTGTAAGAATGATCTACACAGATGAAGGCGACTGATACGAGCACGCAGCACTTTGGAATGACTATATTCCTCGGAGCCGTAACTTTACGAGAAGTGAATGAAAGTATTTTTTTCTTTGTCTACAAAACAGCGATGGAATAAATACAAACCATTCGCTAATAGCCTTATTGGAGGTGTACTGCGATGAGCATGATTTGTGGAACATCAAACACTATAAGAACCGTAAAATTTTCAAATGATAGGTCTTTCAACATGATGTCAATACAATAACATTTCTTATGGTACAACTTGCGAGGAAAGATGCAGCAGTAAACGAAGTTAGCTAATACCCGTTTACTCGTTTACGCACCCGTTTACATACCGGCTTATATATTCGTTTTTGCTGAATCGGAGGAGGGGGAGAGGGGGGGATGATGTTTTCACTTTTTACCTTTACATTTTTCTTTTTCCTTTCTGATCTGCAATACGTGAAATTTTTCTGCGGCCTATACACTACAGACTCTAGAGCTCATTCATGGCCGTGTATCGTGCTACAAAATATCGTTTCTTTGGCTTCATCATTACTTTCAAGCGAAAGACTGACTCATTAAATTTTCTGCATTTCTCCTTACTTATCTCTTTCCGGTTATTATATTTATTTGTCACCAGATACCGCAACGTTTTTCTTGTAAATGTAGTTCTTGGCCAGTCCTAAAATTTATTTCTGAGCTATGAGAACAGTGGCCGCTCCCACCTAAAACTTCATTCTGTAGCAGCACACTCCGCTACAATTTTATCATGTTAAATAGTTTGTTCATTGAAACGTCCTGGAACTGATCTGACTGATACGCCGAGGCTATCTCCAATGCGATGAATTTGACACCTGAATCTCGTCAGCCAATTTCTATAGCTGAAAAGTGCTATTAGGGCCACACTTCAGTAAGCGGAAATTCTATCCTGTTAATTTAGTAACCCGGCTTAAATCATGTTGGAATCTCCTTATTACAACTGGTCGGTCAGTCAATCCAAGCCGCAAAAATAGTAGGAATACTTCAGAAATATTATCATGGGACGATCATGTGCATTATGTTTAAAGGGAACGCATGAGAGCCATTGCTATCTTAAGTCGATACATTTTCCCAAAGTGTGGAAAGTCTACAATACGTTAATAGTGTAATATAGATCAGTTATTGTCAACCACATTTTATCTCTGCTCAGATTGCAACAAACTGCATGCTACGAGGAAACCACGCGTTTGGAAAGTTTCGCCCTCACGAAATAACTACCGAAAGCGGCATTACTTTATAACAGATCACTAGTTTGTGTGATTGTGTAACAGAATGAATTAATATGTTTCTCAACCTTCATTGAGAGATATGAGTGAGAGTAAAATCAATACTTTCCGTGTCGGAAAAAGACAACAACGAAAGTTGCAATCTACGCGGAAAATCTGCAAATTTACGCTAACTGAACTAAAATGTGCGGGCTGAACTCATGAACCTATTCGAGAATTATTTTTGCTCTAAACCCGAAATGAACTGTAAAAAGTAGCTGATCAAATATTCCCTAAAAACACGCAGCGCTATGGAAACGTCGTCTGCTCCACGAGGGTGTCTCCTCCCGAACGACGCGATCGCCCCATGCGGGAGCAATTGTCCCTAAGTGACCTTGTCTATTGTATTCGAGCGGAGTTTCCAGACCAGAAAGAGTATTGAGGGACCGTGCCAGTACCGAAATTACCTCTGAAACAGAAACAAAATTCTTAAAAGGAAACGGACACTGCTACCGAAAATCATCCAGAAGCAAGAACAGAAATGGAAACGAAAAGCCAAGTTTTCCAGTTACTGGAAACTGAACCAGAAAAAATATTTTTGGTAACCATTGATCAAAGTAGTAATAAGCAAGCTAGCTGGTGTTAGTCTTCAGTGGAAACGCTCTTGAGGATTTCATAGTAACTGGAATTCAGGGAGAAATTGGGTTTAACCCGAAAAAGTCACTCCCTATGCATAGGTGATGAAAGCAACATCCCGAGTCTGAGGAGCGGTGACAAAAACTAGAGTGAAAGGACAGAAAACACAAGTATAGTCGGGAACCTGGGATCCCGATACCATGATACTAGGATCCCGATCCCAGGACACTCCGTCCATGTTGCGTCACCTCCATGCGAAACCGGTTTCCTAGGTTGAGAGCTGGCTCGACTGCGCGCTGTTCTCCACCGGAGAAGGGGGAGATAGGTGTCTCATTGCTAGACGATGCAGGTGCACCTGACTCAAGATGGCAGGCTCCCTCACCAGTGTGGCTCAGTGTCTCTAGTCTGCTCCCTGTTTAGTGACTAGTTGACACCAGTTTGCAGCAGTCATCAATACGTAAAGGAAAGCATATCAAAGAGGGTTAAAAATTGGGCGGGGTTGGTTACCGAAAATGTTATTGCCTCCAGTTCCGTTTCTGGTAACTGAAAAACTTCGCTTTTCGTTTCCATTTCTGTTTCCGTTTCTGGACGATTTTCGGTAGCAGTTTCTGTTTCCTTTTAAGAATTTTGTTTCCGTTTCCGAGGTAATTTCAGTACTGGTTCTGGCACCAAAATAGTGTTGGTGTTTTGTTTTCATATTAGAGGAGGGGTTCTCAATATCTGGTTTCTGTGCAACCCATTGTTTCAACCAAGGAAGGGTGTCGGTAATGGTAACGGAAACAGAAACGGTATATTACCAAAATTGGAGGTGGTAATGATAACTGAAACAAACTCATACCACTGTCCTCCATTACCAGAAACAGAAACTGAAACGAAAATTATAGTCCGGTATTGAATTTGGGTAATGGCTGTTACTGTTGTGCAATGACATTTTGGTGACTTCATTTTATTTTTGTATTTTGATGATTCCATTCCTTGTAACGCTCTAGATGCTATACGACAGCATGGAAACAAGGCGCAATATTGGATATCAAGGGTGCATCACCCGCTTACCTACTCCTGACATTACATCCTAGCTACATGACATAAAGACATGAGATTTCCACAACATGGACTCCACGCACTCTACTCCACCATAGCACAGGGATGACAGCATATGATTTTTTTATTTTAATTTTTTACTTTCTTCATTTCACAGTGGCTATGGCAGTACTGTTTACTACTGAGAGCGCCCGCCTATGAATGCGACATTGGATTAAAGTTATGCCCGTCTTGGGTTGCTGGGCTCACAGTGACTGAAGACATGTTCCAACACTTCTTTAAAAATCTTGCAAGATGTCCGCATCCCAAAGACGTAAAATACTTGTGTAGTGTGTACGTGTGACACCGAAGTAGCACTTGGGCAAAACAGGGTGCTGATAGAGCCGGACTGGCTGTCCTCCCGCAGCTCTGTATCAGCCATTCCATTACCGGAAACAGTAACGGAAACGTACCGGAAATGAAATTAAAAGGTATCAGAAACGGATAACGGAACCGAAAACATATCAGTAACGAAAGTGGAAACGGCAACGAAAATACGTCCTTCCCTGGTTTCAACAACGTCTCCCCTTTCTGGGTGGCAGGGCATCTGGTCAACAGGACCCCACAGCAACTACTCCGCATTCGTCGCTTAGACAATAATTGTGATCTTTGTTTCTCATCTCATAGGGTGACTGGGTCAGCTCCATGACCATGCCTAACATCTACAATGCACAGCCTGAAAGTGGTCATGCGCGTCTTGGCGTGACTCTCCTAGTTCGTGAGTTCATATTGTATTGTACTCATCAGTGTTCTTTTGTATACAGGAAATGTTTGAAAAGGCGTAAACAAGTGGCTCATAGTGTTGCAAAAATTTGGTAACAAATACAGTCGAACCTCGTTGCAACGAAACGCGATACAACGAAATTTGCGCTAGAACGAAAAAAATTTCGTTCCCCTTCAGACTTTCATAGAAACCAATGTATTTGAAACCTCCTTGCAACGAAACGATTTCTAACCGGCGTTTCGGTACAACGAAAAAAATTCCTGGAAAAGTGGCATTCCGAGCCAAGGTACCCACTTTTAGGGGAGACGGAGCAAATGAAAAACCAGTTCGTCGCCAGTGCGACAAAGGGAACGACATGCGTCGATGTAGGTCACAGATGAGTCTGTTTTCTCTGAACAGCATTTCTCCTATGGGGCCCCTCAAAGGGAGAAAAATGGGTTACTAGCTGCCAAAGGCAAAGGGGTTTTCCCACTCGCGAACCAATCAGAGTGTGTGCCTGTATCGCCATCTCCAGCCTAACGGAAAGTGCAGCGATGAACACTCTGACGCTGTGCACCACATTCATTAGAGCTGTTCTCGTCGGTCACTTGTTTCCACCCCTGCCGTCATAGACAGAGGACAACAACAAAAAAAAAAGGTGATCTCACTCAACGACAAGGTGAACATGATCGAAGCAGTATCGTTGGGAAGGAGGAAGCTTGACGTGGCAAGGGATTTCGGCATTTCACCGAGCACACTCTCTACGATCCTAAAGAACAAGAAGAACATCTTGAAGGCCAAGAACTCCGGACCCAGTTCTCAGTGAAAAAGGCTGAAGTGTTCGCCTTATGAAGAAGTAGAGAAGGCTCTCTACATGTGGTTCCTGGACATACGAGCAAGAAACATCCCGGTGAGTGGCACTACGTTGCAACAGAAAGCGAAAGAATTTGCTTCCATCGTCGGATGCGACGATTTTAAAGGCAGTTCCGGATGGCTGCAAAGGTTCAAGAATCGTCATGACGTCGTTGGAAAAACTCTCAGCGGAGAGAGTAGGTCGGTAGACCAAGGCGATGCCAGTGAGTGGATATCGACCCATGCCGCTGACCTCTTGGCAAGGTTTGATGTAAAAGACATCTACAATGCAGATGAAACCGGTTTGTTCCATCAGATGCTCCCTAACAAAACTCTGGATGTCAAATGAGATCGCTGCCATGGTGGCAAACAGAGCAAACAGCAGCTCACCGTCCTGCTGTGTGCAAACATGTGTGGGACGGACAAGCGCAAGCGGGTACCGTTGGTCATCGGCAAAAGCGCAAAACCACGATGCTTCAAAGGACACTCGATTCTTCCCATGAAGTATGCTTCGAACACCAAAGCGTGGATGACGAGGGCCATTTTCAGCGACTGGCTGGAAGAGTTCAACGAGGAAATGCGCAGGAAAGGACAGAAGATCTGCCTCCTCCTTGACAATTGCACAGCACATCACGTTGTCGGATTCAACCTGACACATATCGAGCTCAGGTTTTTCTCTGCTGCAGCCCCTTGACCAGGGTGTGATATGCAGTGTGAAGTGTGCGAACCGGGAGCGGCTCATACAAAGGCTGCTGCTGAACCTGCGTCTCCAGGTCGAGACAAAAGTGGACATCTACGTAGCCATGGAGATGCTGTCTGCAGCTTGGACAGCAACTCAACCAAGCACCGTTGCCAACTGCTTTCGTCAGGTAGGGTTCAAGCAATGCGAAAGCAGCCAGGCCGCTCAAGAGTGTGACACGCTGAGCAGTGTTGCTGATGCATGGCAGGCCCTGCGCGAGAGGGGTGTTGTGCGGGATGATATTGAACTCGAAGACTTCATGGATCAGGATGACGTCGCCGCCGAAGAATTAGCGGAACGTGACATCGTCGACAGCGTTCGTGGGGAAGATGCAGTCGAGTGTTGTGATGACGACGATCACGACATGGAGCTTTCTGTACCAACACAGCGTCAAGTGCTCGACGCCATTGATGTTCTCAGGTGGTTCGCAGGCGCCCGAGACAACTTGGAAAAGGCCATGGAGGCTGTGTTAGTATACGAAAGGCATGTGATGCCCTGTCTAGTACGCGCAACCCAAAGCAAAATAATTTGTGTCCAAATAAACTGTTCAGAATATTGTGCCTTGTTATTCTGCTGCATATATTTGCACAAACGGAGGCAAGGAATCTGCATGTGCGCCCTAACCAGTAACTTTGCAATGATTCACGCGTGAGATAGCCAGATTACGATAATTTTTTTTGTGTCATTTTCGATGCTACGAAATGTTTGATATAACGAAAAAAATGTTGTTCCCCTTCAGTTTCGTTACATCGAGGTTCGACTGTAGTCGCCTGCATGCCATAGTTTGTACGACTATAAGGGTAGACAGATAAATTAAGCTTTCGTAGTGGGTAGCGTTCAGTTGTTAGGTCTAACTGAATCACACCTGAATAGAAGTTGTTGTACGCTGTAACCCGAGCTTTAAAGTGTATAGGTGACGTATTGAAAATATTTTTAATTCCCGAAAAGTCTCTGAAGACACTGCTATAGTATTCGTAATATAGTATTCGTAATAGTATTCGTACTGCTCTCCCTTGTAGTGCATAAATTCGTGTAATTTGTTGAACTAGCTAATCCCTATACTAACAAACAGTAATAAAGTGTAGGATAAATTAGCGCGTAATGAAGTGTCCTTCTTAGCCACAGGGGCAATAGATGTTTAATTCGATAGAGGGCCCCAATTTTCCTTGCAATTTCTGCAGGTATATTGTTAATGTGTTTGTTCCATAGCAAATTTTCCTGAAACCATACCCCTAAGAACTTTATTTGTGTATCAGCGTAAATGCGTAAATCTATAGCAGTGTTCTCGTCGGCTTATTTTTCGCCGCAGATGTTATATATTTAGTTTTCTTAACATTTAACTTTAACCTGTGTATATCTAACCACATAGATAATTCACTAAGATAATTATTAACCATAGTATTTAGGTCATCTAAGGATTTATGCCCAAAAAATATGTTTGTCATCCGCGTACATGACAGTGTCACTAGGGTGCAGAATTTCGATGATATCGTTGATGTAAAGAAGGTACAAAAGGGGGCCGAGGATCGAGCCTCTAGGAACGCCGTATCTTATCACCAGTTATACAGAATTACAGCCATATACAGATACATACTGATATCTCGAGGCAAGGTAACTATGAAAAAGATTACAAGTCACCCCACGAATACCGTACGTGTCCAGTTTTCGCAAAAGAATGTCGTGCTGAATGTAATCAAAGGCCTTTTTGAAGTCTAGAAATAAGCCAATTGTATACAATAGGTTCCCGATACATTATGAAGAATTTTATCCTTCATTCCAAGTAAAGCTGCTTCCGTTGATTTCGCTTTCTGAAATCCGAATTGAGGTTCCATGATCACGTTATGATGCTTCCAGAAAGATAGCAGTCTCTTATTGATGATCTTCTCGGCTATGTTAGATAATATGGGGAGAATAGAGATCGGTCGATTATTTGTCATGTTTGTCTCCTCCTTTGCTTAGTATAATTACTTTTTGCTGTTCATCAGGAAAGATACCGGTCGATAGTACAGAGTTAATAAGATAACACAGAGGGTTGCTTAGCGCAGGTGTTACATGTTTAATTAATTGAACCTTAAAACCATCGGTGTCTGAGGATCTCGAAATTTTTCAATGCTGAAATCATCTGTTCGACCTCAGTAGGGGTTGTTGGAAATCAAAAAAGTGATCCGCTTTGTGATAAATTTAAATGTTGGGTCATTCCATGCCAAATGATCCAAGGGTCCTGCTCGACCCCCTGCACTTCTGGACCAAAAAATTATTGTGGATACCCTATGGCATTAGTAGATATTTCCCAATGTCTTACTGGCAAATATTGAGTCCCTGTCGTTTTACACGGGGTCAAAGTTTTCGGTAAGCACCAAAACCATACTATGCTTGAAATAATCGGGCGGGTGCATCGCTTGCGTTACACGCATAATTATGGTGCTGAAACAGACGACTAGGTTCGGAAAATGCGCTAAAGGAGGAATTTTTGGGAAATTTCAACTGCTAGTGCCCTAAAACGGCCCCGGCTATCGGCGCTTTTTCTTGCGAATTTGCGTTTTTTTAATATACTTTCCATAACAGCTGGAATTCTTGAAAACCTTGTGGCCGTTCACGAGGACCCATTCTACAAGCCTGCTGGTTTTCAAAGCTGTCAGTGCAGTAGTTTTTGCCATAGTACACCTTAAACCTGACGATTTTCGCAAAGTTTGACGTGTTTACGGCCAGTTTTGAAAAGGAAGCGGTCGCCATAGAACAGTAACTTGGTATACATTAGGTAAAGGAAACCCTCGACCAAAACATATAAAAAAACTGAAGAGGTACTTTTTGATAAGCGCGAGAAAATATTTTTTTCGCTGAACATACTACGCGGAGGCGCACGCACTCACCAGTGGAGGGAGAGCGTTGGTGAGCATCGCGGTCCAGGCGCGCTACCACGCGACAGCTCAGATACGCCGCTGCTTGTCGTACGATGCCAAAAACGATAATTTGGACTTGTGTGCAATGGTCTAGTGCATGCACAGGCTACTGCCAATGTTGCAACAGGTAAGGAAACTGCCTCCTCCAGTACAGCAACGCGAGTGGATACTTTGCATTACAAACCCAACCGAAGCATATAGCCGCGTGACAGCATTTTTGCTTACACCTTTTTCATCATTTTCATACGAGTTGTACAAAAGCAAAACGTCTGCAACGGAAATAAATGGCCCTTGCTCAGTACACTAGCACGGTGTAGGCGCTCAAGATTATGTACAGTACTTTATGCGGTAGATGGCGGATCCGCGTTTCCGGCATGTTTTTTGAACACCCGGTATACCCGATGCTGTTGGAAATGGATGTTGTCTTCACGGTGATTTCAGTGCGGCTAACGGGTTCGAAGCGGTGATACCTCCCTCTTTCAGGCACGGCCCTTGCACTGTCGTAGCGATTCTTCAATGCCCCTTGCTGCCGCACTACCTGTTCCTCCAGCACTCAGATCGATGTAATGGCGTCGAGATTTGCATCTGCCCAGCCTAGGCCCAGGCCCAGCTGTACAGATCCATGGGTCTCAGTATGTGACCTTCTAAGGGGCTCTAAATGCTGGCTTTAGCAGCAAGCCTCTTCAGAGAGCCTACCAGAGCCTACCAGCTCCGGTGGCGCAGCGGTAACGCGTGCGCTTGGAGACTGGGAGGTCCGCGGTTCGAATCCGCGGGCCGGCTGTGCCATCTGGGGTTTTTCCTGGGTTTCCCTCAGATGTGTAATAGGCGTATGCTGGCACAGTTCCCCTGAAGTCGGCCCATGGACGCAGCTATCCTCCCCCCGAGCGGATTCCGCTCGGTCTTCCACTTCACCCTTTCCTCTCCTCCTCTCCACCACCTTTCCCTTCCCGAGAAACATGCAGGCAGACCTCTCGGGTTCCTCCCAACGACACTCCTCCCCTCCTCCTCCTCCTCTTCAGAGTCCCAGCTCCATCGCACGGCCCTTTCCCATGTGAGGTCGAATAGAAGTGCCATGACGCACTTATGCTGAAATACGAGTACTGGTGACAGAGGTTGACGAAACTTTTTTCTCTCTTTTTTTTTTTTTGTATTTCGAACGTGCGCCGTCCGTGACGTAGCGAAGTTTATTTACATGGGGATAGTCTGCTCTTATTGTGCGTGTGAGGTATAGAGCACGGCATTATCGTGCCGTAAGCAATCTAATATCACAACGAATGTACGGTGACGCAAGTTCATGTCACCAGGGAAGCGGTTGTAAAATACCATCGAATGAATGATGGCCTGTCCTTGATCCCAATAGAAAGATAGGGGAGTATCCTGTACGACAAAGTTGTAATTTTCGGCAAAATCTATTAGGATGACACCTTCTTCAGTAGGGAGCGAATTTTTTAGATTCCGAAGGAACTCTGATTGTTGCTTTGCCTCGCAGTGGTGGTATTTCAGTGCTACCAATTTATGCGTCAAGTGATCGACCAAGCCGTTCCGGAGGGTCTTCTCTGTCCGCCACAGAACAAGGAAACATAGGACACGTATGATCACATGTCGTTGGGATTTGCATTACAGAGGGATTTGTTTATCCCCTAGAGCTGCTAACTACAAATCTTACCATATCTTGAAAGATGAAAGAACATAAGTTCTTTCATGTTTACCATATCTTTGCGTTTTACAAGCGCAATAAACTGGCGGCATATGCAAAGCTGACCAACGTGTAGAGCCTGTGGCGTGCGGCCCCCTGCACCGCAGGCTAGTGTCTCCAAAAGCAGGCAACTGTCAATGGGGGACCAGGAAAACAACCCTTTTCCACTGATAAATTGTCAACTTTGTACACTTCGTATATGATGCACGCGACTATGGGACGTCATATTGGGTTCCTTGCGCATACTGGGGTACTGAGCAGGGCCATTTACTTGGGTTGCAGACGTTTTCCTTTTGTACAACTCGTTAGAAAATGATAAGACATAGGTGTAAGCAAAAATGCTTTCACGCGGCTATACGCTTCGGTCGGGTTTGTAATGCAGTATCCATCTCGCATTGCTATACTGGTGGAAGCAGGTTTGCTTACTTGTTGCGACATTGGCAGTAGCTTGTGCATGCATTAGCCCGGTGCCCACAAGTCCAAATTATCGTTTTTGGCATTGTGCGACAAGCTGCGGCGTATCTGAGCTGTCGCGTTGTAGCGCGCCTGGCCCGCGATGCTCACTAACGCTCTCACTCCACCGGTGAGTATGTTCAGCGAAAAAAATATTTTCTCGCGCTTATCAAAAAGTACCTCTTCAGTTTTTTTATATGTTTTGGCCGAGGGTTTCCTTTACCTAATGTATACTAAATGACTGTTCTATGACGACCGCTTCCTTTTCAAAATTGGTCATAAACACGTTAAACTTTGCGAAAATCGCCAGGTTTAAAGTGTAGTATGGCAAAAACTACTGCATTGACGGCTTTGAAAACCAGCAGGCTTGTAGAATGGGTCCTCGTGAACGGCCACTAGGTTTTCAAGAATTCCAGCTGTTATGGAAAGTATATTTAAAAAAAACGCAAAGTCGCAAGAAAAAGCGCCGATAGCCAGGGCGTTTTAAGGCACTAAAAGTTGAAATTTCCCAAAAATTCCTCTTTCAGTATATTTTCCAAACCCAGTCGTCTGTTTCGGCACCATAATTATGCGTGTAACACGAGCGATGCACCCGCCCAATCATTTCAAGCATACTAAGGTTTTGGTGCTTACCGAAAACTTTTACCCCGTGTATAATTCCAGGGGCTCAATATTTCCCAGTAAAACTTTGGGAAATATCCATTAATACCATAGTGTATCCGCGATAATTTTTTTGGTCCAGAAGTGCGGGGGGTCGAGCAGGACCTTTGGATCATTTGGCGTGGAATGACCCTGTTGTTCAAACAACTTCACTGTTGGCAGTTGGGGTGGTGTGTCAAACACATCAACCTCTATTAGGTGATTATTAGTCATATTGTGGTATTGCCGGAGCGAAAGAAGCATGAGACGCATGCAAGCAGTGCCAACCGAAAGAATGCTTGTTCTCAAGGTTACAGGTTTTTTTACATCTACACATTTCAACCCCAAGGTTAGCAGTATACACCCAAGTATTAGGCCAAACATAACATCCCCCCTCTCTTATAAAAAAAGTCTAAAAACACAAAATCTGTCACTGTGTCACATAGTCCTTCATCCAAGTAGGCGGGCGCTGATTACGCGTTCCTGAGGCTCTCCCAGCAGAAGTGCTACCTGCACCAGGGTCCATGTCTTCCACTTTGCCCTCGCTCTCGGGAGGCAACAACTCTGCTGTTGTCTCCGCTGTTGGGGCTGTTGCCGAAGGCACGGTTGGACTGCTTGGCATACGTTCCTCCCTTTCCGACGGAAGTGCGGCACTGCTGGACTGTTCTTGTGATTATAGATAACGTGATAGTCGGACATGTAGGTCACACAAGTGCCAAAGATGGGGTCCCGTACGGTCTTGTTCCACTGGTTGCGGTATGTGTGAAGCAGCAGCCAACTTTGATGCATTCCAGGTACGCCCATCTTCGAGGACAAACGTTCCAACCCCTTTCTTCTTGACAATTTTTAGAGGACTTGCGTATGACAAGGCACTTTTCCTCGCAGAATCCATTTCCTCACTCACACCTTCTTTAAGTATCGGTTTCTCCACACTCCTGTGTGCGCCCGTGTACCTCTTAGAATAACTCTGTTTTCCTTCTACGTGCTTTCGTAGAGCTTCCTTTGTTGACGCTGACTTTGAATGAAATTTCCCGGATGGTAGGCCTACAATGTCAACTTTCGTCCTTGGCTGCCGCCCATGTAGCAACACGGCAGGGGAAGTCCCAGTTGTAGCATGTGTGGTACATCTGTATGAGGCAAGGTAGTTGAGAACGGCGCTTTTCAACAGCCTTCTCTCCAGAAGGGCAATGTGAACAATATCCTTTCGTACCCTATGAAACCTCTCAGTGAGGCCGTTTGCCTGCGGGTAGTAGAGCGAGGATGTATTGTGCCTGATAAGAAGTTTTCGAACTCTCTGGACTTGAATTGGGGCGGGTTGTCAGTCAGCACGGTCGCAGGGTAGCCTTCCCTGCTGAATACAGCCAGAAGAAAGTCCATAACTGTACGAGAGGTGACGGAATCCTTAAAGCCCACTTCTGACCACTTCAAATGGTAGTAGACGAGGGCTATTGCGAACTTGCAGCTTGGAGGAGCGTTGTGAAATGTACCCACGATGTCCATGGCTACTTGCTCCCATGACTCCTCTTCAAGATTGGGAGCTTGCGTAGCTGAAGCAGGTAGTCTTGAAAGTGCATCTGCTACCACATTATCAGATCCACGCTGGTACTGAACTTCGAAGTTGTAGTATTGCAGTCTCGCTGTCCACTTCTAAATGCGGGCTGGCCGCTGGCTGGATCCTTCAGATGATAGCAAGGTTACCAGAGCCTGGTGGTCAGTTTGTAGTAAAAATCGTCTTCCCCAGAGGTACACTTGCCATTGTTCAAATTGTGCCAAATAGGCACGCCAGTGCCTCTTTTTTCTCCGACGGAGTATTTACGTTCAGCGGAAGAAAGCGTCTGAGATGCAAAGGCAACAGTCTGTAACCCTTCTTCACTTTGTTGCTGTAACACGGCTCCCAGGCCACAGTCGGAGGCATCAGTGGTCACGACAACCGGCAAGTTTGGTTTGAACATCTTATGGCTCTGCATGTCGCCACTGGTCCTTAATTTCCTGGAAGCTTTTCCGTGCACTTTCGTTCCAGGTGAACTGGATTGCCTTAACGTAACAACTTTCGAAGAGGCTCGACTTTATCCGCAGAATGAGAAATAAATCTCTCATAATAGCCGCATAACCCCAAAAAGGAACAGAGTGCTGCTGAGTCCTTCGGCACCAGTGCAAACTTGATTGCATCCACGTTCGATGATAAGTGCCTTACACCTTCTGCAGAAATAGCAGTGATGGAACTGCTGCGCCATTTGCGCCAAAGTGCGCCATTTGGGATTGCCTGCGCAACCCCGCGCCGAAAAAGCAATTTTCCCAAATTCTGCGCCACAGCTGCGCCGAACAAAGATGCCCTGGTTCGAACGCATGAACACGAAACAAAAACCGCAAGCGATGCTCCCGTGCCCTCTCTATTCTCGTCATGCATCTGAACAACGAAGCTGAGTCACGCCAAGTCGACGCCAAGTCACAGGCCCCAAGAAAAAACGCAACAATAAGTGAGAAGTATACTCGCTCCGAATACTGTGTCGTCGATCCTTGTACAAAGGAATGTGCAGGACTACCGATATTCCCCCAGTATCTCACTATACAGGGTGTTCAAAATTAAGCTTTCACTATCACTTTATAAATAGGCGAACAAAAGAAAACTGGTGCTACTTTTTCTGTTCCTTGAGTAAGAAACAAGTGCTACATAATTAGCAGCACCTGTTTCTTACACAAGCAGCGTAAAGTTATCATCCGGTTTCCTGTCATTTCTGTGTTTGCGCAGCGCTCGTGAAACTTCGCTGTTTGTTCGTTCCTCTTTTTCCCGTTCTCCGCAGTGTGTCGCCACCCCTAACGTGGAATCGTGCAATATGTTTTCTATGTTAACTTAATACAAGAATCGTACGTTGTTGTACTTCAAAGAGAAGTTGTCAACAATAAAGCGCACTGTTAGTGCATCAAGTGTGTGCGTACTGGATGAAAGGTGGTGGTGGTGCAAATTTACCGAGCATTGGACACGTCACGTGCCTGCGATAGAATATTGGCTCGTTTGCATGGCAGTTGTTTTTAAACAACTGCGTTTTAACTAATTGTGGATAGTCATAACTGACGACGCTGATTCCGGAGTTGCCGGCGCCTGTACTATGGATCACTCCAGGCTTTCCGCTACTGCGTAACATCGCGCGTGCTCGCAGGGTGTAGGCGCGTAAGGACAGCGCGAGCAATTGAGCATTCAGGACTTGAACCGTACATGCCGGTAGTTGTTCCCAGATGTCCTGAACCCCAATATTCACTAGAAAGTGGAGAGTATGTATTGCAAACACGATGTATTGCGCGGGACGCAGTGGAATACATACGGCGGAGGTGCGCCATTCTGTGAAATTCTGCGCCAAATGCGTTTTTTTGTGCGCCAGAGCCAGCGCCCGCGTGCTTGGAGGCAATTCCATCACTGATCCCAAGAATGACAGTTCCTTCACTTCAAAGATTCACTTCTTATTCAGCTTCAAGCCCGCTGATGAGATCCTTTCAAGGACACGACGCAAGTTCTCGGTGTGCTCCGCTCTTGATTTGCCAAAGACAATAATATCATCAATGTAGCACAACACTCCCTTGCATTCCTGCGGGATAGATGTCATCATTCTCTGAAATGTTGCAGGTGCAGACCCGAGGCCAAAACACACTCGCTTAAAGCGAAAAAGTCCGCCATGCGTTATAAAAGTAGTGATCTTACGATTGTCAGGCATTAGCTCTAGCTGATGATATGTGGAAGCCACGTCTAACTTGGAGAACCACGTTGCTCCGGACAATTGGTGCAAAAGTTCATCCGTGTGTGGTAACGGGAATGCGTCTACAGCGATCGCTTTGTTGGGTTCACGGAGGTCGACACAGAGTCGTAATGAATTGTACCGTTTCCGCACTACTACGATTCACGAAACCCATTCAGAAGCACTTACATGTTCGATGATATCTTCTTTTTCCAGACGTCTCAGCTCTTGCGAGACTTCACTTCTGAGTGCAAGCAGTAGCCGGTGAAGTTTCGCAGCGACTGGCTTAATGGAATTTTTTAGCTTCACCCGATGTTTGTAACCCTTCACATGTCCAAGAGTTCCAGTGAAGACACCCGCGAACTGTTCCTGTAGTTCAGGAGGATGGGAAGTCGCTGAGAAGGTCTTGTGGCAGGTCATTGTTGCTCCCTTAATATGAAGCCCCAGGTTACGAATAGCGTCCAGTTCCAAGAGCGCAATTCCTCTTTGCACAACGTAAAATAAAACTGAGGTGCTGTGGGCATGATATTCCACCGGTGCGAGAAAACATCCTTTCACTCCTATTTGTTGTCTGGAGTAATCCAGGAGATTCACGCTAGCAGGCGATAACGGGAGCTTTTGAGATAAGGCCTCCTTGTAAACATTTTGCGATACAGTAGAGCCCGTACCTACCAAAAGGTTCATCGTAGTTCCCAAAATGATGACGTTGACGTAGATTCCGCTATTTGATAGATGGTCCTCATTCACCTTGAGTATCTCATAATCCTTTGCTGCCGTATCTTCACTCTGGCAATAGTGCACGTTCTTGTCATTTGCGGTTTTACACAATTGGCACATAACCTGGAAGGGCCTAAGCGTGACATTTCCTGAAACACTGCTGTCTTGCAGGGCATTTTTCGTTGTTTGCCAAATGCGATGTTGATCCACAACGGTAACATATTGCTCTCTGCTTGTTCTTACCGTCACGCTGCTTGTAGTCGCGGTGCTTCCTCTGTGTGTTCACTCTTTGTACTTCCTTGCTGTCGAATATTTCCAGCTCTCGCTTTGTCATCTCTTCATGAATACCAATTTCGATAGCACGGCCCAGAGTAAAAGACGTTCCTTCGTACAGAAGTCGTTCTCGAAGTTGTCGTGATGTAGTGCCTTCAACTACCTGGTCACAAATTGCATCATCAGTTGCCATGCCGTAGCTACACGATGAAGCTGGCTCCCGGAGGGTTGTAACGAAATCCTGCCATGGCCCACCAGGTAGCTGCCGATGACTGCGAAATCGGTGCCGCTCGACGAGCTCATTCGTTGTTGCAATAAAATGTTAGTCCAGGGCACGTAATGCAACGAGTCGTCGAGAGTTGAGTCAGCTTTCTTTGCGTCTTCTGACCCTGAAGCTGTGGGTAGCGGTGATGGGCTCATGTCTGGCGGGAGGCCATAGAAAATGCGCTCTCCTTCGACCCCAAGAGAATTTAGCAGGATTGCATTACGGCGCTTCGCAGGAAGAGCGTCTCTTCCCACTGCTTCCAAGTAGTTCAAGAAGGCTTATTTCCACTGCGGCCATGGCACTGCATAGAGCCCTGCACGGGCCGACTTTTTCGGGCCCGACCCGGGCCGGTGACCCAATGACTAGAGCCCGGCCCGGTGACCCGGCGAGTAGATCCCGGCAGTATATCCCGGAGTATTTCCAGCCGCAACGTACGCATTTCTGGCGATTATCACACAAATTTATCAGTAAATTTATAAGGAGAGAAGACAAACATTCAAGTGATGGCAGTTTAACACCATAACCGCACCAGACCAAATTAAATCCAGAACGTACGCGGGCATGGGCGTTATCGTTACACTGTCAAGATTTTGCGGAGGTAGAGGATGCTGTCGACAGACTCCTTCTCCCAGTCCATATCCCTCTCACCAAGCTTTGCCAAGTGATTGTGAAATATGAGGAGTGTATCCAGGAGTATCCCTTGCTTGTCTTTGCAAAATATGCACAGGAATGACGCAAGCGCATGATGATATGAAGTAATGCATCTCCATTCTGTAGAATTAGCTGCGTGGCCCGGCCGGGCCTGACTCTCGAAAACATATTTGTCCGCCCGGCCCGGCCCGCGGTGCTAGCGTATTTTGTCGGCTCGGCCCGGCCTGGAGCACAAGCCAATAACAAGCCCGGGCCGGGTCGGGGGCCCCGGGCCCGTGCAGGGCTCTAGCCACTGCAGGTGTGCCCGGTGCAGGCAAAAATGGCAGAGGGGGCGGAATTCTAGCAGAACAAGTCATGCTTAGCAGAAAGCAGGTGTGATAACACCCGGCGAAGCAAGCATGCAAGCAAGCATGTTAGCGAAAGAAGCATGAGACGCACGCAAGCAGTGCCAACCGAAAGAATGCTTGTTCTCAAGGTTGCAGGTTTTTTTACATCTACACATTTCAACCCCAAGGTTAGCAACATACACCCAAGTATTAGGCCAAACATAACACATATCAGCAAGCGTTTGTCCAGAATAAGTATTGCCGTTTATCGTAAGTTCTCTAGGTTTTTCGGAAGGAGTATGTGCAAGAGCTAATTGCTTTACTGTACTTCACACTTGTGATGGGTTTCCCTGTCCCTGGTTAAGCATATGAGCATAACATTAAGATTTCGCATCTTTTAGCTTCTTGGTTAATTCGTTACGATATTGTTTATATTGCTGAAGATCATCAACGTTGCGTGTCGTAAGAAATTTACAGAACAGCTCATTTTTCTTTCTAACATCCTTATATAGAGGTTGGGTCACCCAGGTCTTACGTGTTTTCTTACTTCGTTGTCGTGGAGCTAGCAACGGAAAAGACTTAGGTAAAGATCCTGAACAGAGGCTGTTCAGAGAAGAGTGAAAATATTATAAATACTGTTTGAAACAGCCGTACGTTCCAACGTGAAACTTTTGCTTCCATCTATGGACTGAATAGTTTTCTTCATCATGCAATTGCCAATTTTGTGACCATTGTGGCCATTGCAAACCTGCAGTAACACTCTGAAATGTTCTTGGAAATCGGATCTTGGATATCAGTAAATAGCGCACTTCCTTTGTGCTGACAATAGCAGGCCTTTACGTACCCTGGTCATTACCTCATTAAACCATGCCTTCCGATTACAGCTGCAGCTGCCACGTGCATATTCTTCGTGGGGTGCATTTGGGTCCTTGAATTTCTGGACAAGCGAGCTGGACGCATCTGCAAAGCAGCAGAAACGGAAGAAGTGGTGCACCTGCCGGGCATCAAGAAGTTTCCAGTCTCCTTCTGGGCTCTCTGCTTCATTTGTGTCTCGTACTACATTACTATACTTCCCTCCAACGACGTTGGAACGTAAGTACTTCCGTTGCCTGTCTTACCAAATGCCGGCTGTCGTTATCATCATCCTAAAAGGACAGACTGGGGCTCTTAAGTCACTTCAACTGCATGTTATACGAGATGCCACAACAAATATAATTTCATTGAACATAAGTAGAGGAGGCAAACAAGCTGGTGTATACGATTGAAAGGAAACACCTCCTTGAGTCTGAAGAGCAGCGAAGGGGAGGACTAGACACGACTAACACACGGTTCTTGTCTCCTGTCCATCCTGTCTAGTCCTCCCCTTTGCTGCTCTTCAGACTCAAGGATATGCTTCCGTTCAATTATACAGTCTTGCCCGTTTATAACGATGTTGACGGGAAGACGAAATCTGATCGTTATATCAGAGTATCGTTAAAAACAAGGTTTTGAGAAATTGCCGCTCGTGTTCGCGTAAACGAAATAGATCGCCACAAGTAGAACGCTGCTGAACATGCATGTTTGTTGTGAGTGCAGACGCATTTTATCTAGCTCTAAATTGACGCAGATGTGTGTCGAAAGCTTTTGATAACATAACCGCCGATATCGTGCGAGGCACCACACCTTTTTAGATTGACGACCTCATCCATTGCTCGTCATCCATTGCTCGTCATCCATTGCTCGTCATCCATTGCTCGTCATCCATTGCTCGTCATCCATTGCTCGTCATCCAATGCTCGTCATCCAATGCTCGTCATCCAATGCTCGTCATCCAATGCCCGTCATCCATTGCTCGTCATCCATTGCTCGTCATCCATTGCTCGTCATCCATTGCTCGTCATCCATTGCTCGTCATCCATTGCTCGTCATCCAATGCTCGTCATCCAATGCCCGTCATCCATTGCTCGTCATCCATTGCTCGTCATCCATTGCTCGTCATCCATTGCTCGTCATCCAATGCCCGTCATCCATTGCCCGTCATCCATTGCTCGTCATCCAATGCTCGTCATCCAATGCTCGTCATCCATTGCTCGTCATCCATTGCTCGTCATCCATTGCTCGTCATCCAATGCCCGTCATCCATTGCTCGTCATCCATTGCTCGTCATCCATTGCTCGTCATCCATTGCTCGTCATCCATTGCTCGTCATCCATTGCTCGTCATCCATTGCTCGTCATCCAATGCTCGTCATCCATTGCTCGTCATCCAATGCCCGTCATCCATTGCTCGTCATCCATTGCTCGTCATCCATTGCTCGTCATCCATTGCTCGTCATCCATTGCTCGTCATCCAATGCTCGTCATCCAATGCCCGTCATCCATTGCTCGTCATCCATTGCTCGTCATCCATTGCTCGTCATCCATTGCTCGTCATCCATTGCTCGTCATCCAATGCTCGTCATCCAATGCTCGTCATCCAATGCTCGTCATCCAATGCCCGTCATCCAATGCCGTAGTCATCACCGTTCTCACGATCGGAACTGCGTGGTCCACCGGGATGCACCTCCGCCACTAATCCGTCGACGCGTGTTTGAGTGGCGACACGCAATTGTTTGCCAATACACGTTTTCGAAGAAGCGGTACTTCACAACGCGGTTTTGCACCAGTACGACACCCGTAGCGTGCATGCAACTTCGGGTCGAGCCATGCGTCTTTCCTCGTCAAAAAGTGTCTCGGAACTGCGGATGCCATCGTAGCAAGCACGCAGAAAAACAAGAAAAAAAAGCTTGAAGACGAGAGAGCGGTGTGGAGAGGGAAGAACGTTCTCTAATTCACGCGAGCCCCTTCTGCCCTTTCGAAGTCGCGTGCTTGTTACGCACACATCTAATCCCCGGCAGTTATGCGCGGATAAACGCACTGCATTCTCACTTTAGCGTGGGCGGAGGAGAAGGCTCTTGAAAATGCCAAAGTACTGTAATTTGTTTACAGTGAAATGGTGCCATCTTGCTTTCTAATTTTAACGTGTTTTACCGGCCGTTGGGAGAATTCCGAGCGCAATATGCGAGCAAGCGCTTTCGCGGCGATCGTTATATCGATATTTTGTTTAAATGTAGTTCATTGGGAGAGCTGATGGGAACCATCAATTCGATCGCAATATCTGAGTTATCGTTCTCTCGAAGATCGTAATAAACTGGCTCGACTGTTTTCTATCATACAGCAGAGTGTAGCATTTTTTTAGGTGCAACAAAAATATGAGCTACCACAGCTTAGTGAATGTCATAGGACTTTGTGATCACGTTTAAAGTGATTGGGGAGCCTTTTCATCTTCATCATCATCTTCATCAGATTTCATGTTGGATCGGTCACTTGATTGCTCCGCTGAACAAGCTCTGGAGGCTGCTGACAGTGACATCACTGCAAGTGAAGTGCTGACTACCAAATTAAATTGGCTGCAAATTAATTTTATAGCTTTTATGCAGTGACTGTAAGCACTGTGAGCTGTGACAGCAGTTCCTTCAGCTTTGGTTTATTTGCTGGCTGTCACTTCATGCTGATGACTTGGACAGGGTGAAACAGGATGGAAACAGGAGGCAGAGGAAATTCTTTTTATTATGTGCTAATTTTCCGCTCACTGAGGGTCTCTAGAGCAAAAGGTCTGATGAGGCCCAGGTCCATTGTAGCCTTCTGCCAGCCTTATCTGTCTCATCTGCCTTGGCTGCCGAAAAGTAGGAATAAAGATAAAGCTTCACAACAAAATTCAGCATTCTCGCGGCATATAGACATAACACGATTTAGCCTCCCCATTTAAAAATAAGAGATGAAAAATTGTTTAGCTTCCCAAGCCATTCTTCTGTTGCAACCTTTACTGCACTAAGGCGGGGGAAATGTGACAGTTGATCACAACATAAGTATTGGGAAAAGGGCGGTCAGTAATTGTCCGGCCTCAGCTGTTCTGTGGTGAGCAATTGTCCAGCCTCAGCAGTTTTCTTGGTGAGCGTCCGCCCCACATCCGATGACACAGATATTCAACAAACGTAAAGTCAGAGCGTAAGGGTAGTGAATATTTGCGTTTCATTTTGTTGGTATGAAAACAGAGGGTAATGTGTCACTGTGCTCAGTATTCTATAGTACTTCCTCTTATGAAAGAATGCAGCTACCATTTTTCCAACAGGTCTGCCAGAAATACGTCAAAGGTAGCGGGACCTTGGAGAATCCCCAGTGGTGGATCGCCTCGTGTTATAGTCAAGATTTATTTGCTGTTAATGAATCGCTTCCTAATCTTGCCCTGTTGTCTGTACTCGGTAAAATAAAAGAAAGAGAGAGGAGCAGAAAGAGCAGATGCAATCCGCACAGTGAAAGCGGTGCAGCGGATGTAACCCCATCTAATGCTCCTAAGCACTTTATCGGCTACGGTCCATTTCCTCAGCTGTTTACAACGGCGCCCTCTAATTTTCTGCACACGGGATTCTGCGGGACCAGTTTTTCTGCCCATGCAACCAAAGACCATTCCCCCCCCCAAATTTTCCAGAGGCCAAGTTTTTCAGCAGCATTTTTTCGGGAACACAGTGAGGTCAGAGCCGCCCAAAAAGTGGCCTCTTGAGCCTGCTTTGAATACATGAAATAACTTCTCAGTGACCATTCCCTCCAGTTGGCAGTTGACTAGCGCTCAGATTCATCTCCGGGCACCCCCATTCTCTAATTCCTTCCGTGTCTGTGTCACCCTACGAGAATAGTGATTTGCCTAAAATACCCATAAGCATGGCTCACAAGGCTGTCATGGGGAGACATCCGCATGGCATTGTCACTTGAACATGATGGCAATTGGTGTTCTAAGGCTGGAACACATACAGAAGGACAAATACATACAAAGCCTCAGTGCCTAAGAAATTAATGAAATGAATTAAGTTAACATAAAGAATATAGTATATATATATATATATATATTAATATAAAAATAATATGATTCCATTAATGCAGTATTTAAATACTGTAACTACTTGTGTAAATACTTTGAGTCATCCAGGCACATTATTCTTTTAAATTGTGCAGGGTGCCTTTTTTTTAGGCGATAGAGATTTTTCATAAAGAAACTATTAGGGCGATAGACATGCTGTTTTCACTGCTATCATCTCTGGACCGGTGGACGTTCTTGGCCATATTTTGCTCAACCATCAAATGACTAATAACCTAAAAATCGTTAATTAACTTTTTAATTATAAAAGCTACGAAGTTGTCGCATTGAGAACATCCATTCCTTTCGGTGACCTGATATCATAGCCGTTTTCAGAACAAAAATCCATTTGGTAGATCGTCCGCAAAAAATTCATGAAGGAACATAATTTTTTTCCGTATTTTGTTTATTGTGCACCTTCGGAGACCCGTCTTTCCTTCCCCTTCAGATGACCTTTGGAAGCTGCTGAGGCGGTGTGTTAGCTTAGCTCAATTGGTAAGAGCCCTGTACCGGTAATCCAGAAGATGTGGGTTCGAGTACTACAGCTGGCTAACCTTTTCAGTGACTTTCATCTTTCATCACTGTATTCTTTCTTCAAGAAGGTAACTTCTTAAGAAACAATTCCTGGCCCCACGTACTCCTGGGTTATACAATTTATCTAAATGTATGTTATGATCTGCAGTATCAGAAGCGTTTCAGGAAGAAACCAGTCTGAGCGTACAACTTGGATTCCATTTGTGCTTCATATTTCAAAGCAACACTTTTTGCAGACTTGTCACACATTGTGTTATTCAAAATGTGTTTATGTAGTACTTCTTCTGTGTTGCAGAGCTCTGCGTATGAAGATATATAATTTCTCTGAATCTGAAGCAGACTCAGTTGAGAGGTATGTTTACGTGATCTCAATGTTCTTGAGTTGCCATTGATGTTGCCACATAAGTGATTGTATATTGCTCTGTTTTGCAGTGTGTTATACATATTCTCTGCCATAGCATTGCTTCTTTCTGGTATTCTTTTCGACAAAATCGGCATGAACTTGATGTGGATGTGTATCTCTGTGGTGGTGACAGTCGTCTGCCATGCCCTGCTCGTATTCTCACCTGTGAGCCCTTCGGTGCCAGTGGTGAGCACTCTGTCTACAACACTGTAATAAGTGGTGTGTCGCTCTTTTGTTATAGTAGCAGACCAATTATTCGGACTTGTTTGGTACTTCTGACTCCCACTGGGAACAGTGACCTTCGCCACTAATAGGGTTAATACATTTTGTGACTGTTTTTTGGGACATATCTAAGTCCAAAGGCTCGATTTTCCGGACTGAAACGCTTGCAGGAGAAGCACCAACACCACTACAGTGGAATCTCACTAAACTGAAATAGCTTAAATGGAAGTACTGCTTTAACAACAGCAGCAAGGTTGTTTGGATTCGTGTTTATGCAGTTATAAAATTTTCCCCTGAAACGTAATGAAAATTTTTCAATGTTTCTTTTTCAATTTATTTTCAACGGAATGAAATGTTTCCACTTCCGACGGCTGTCGTCTGCTACATTGGTATCTCCTGTTCTGCTCGCGTTTGACCTGCAAACTTCATGTCAGTATTGTGTTGAGACGTTGTACACCTGTTGGGTATTGACAATATGAATTGTACCCATCTCACCATAGTCTCTTTATGTGTGTATGTGTGTTGCGCTAAAATGGCAAGATTGTAACACTCACTGGATGGGCAGTCACTGGCGTCTAGTAGTGGTGGTGTTCATGCACAGACGACTTCGATAAGCAGTATCATTATTTAAATTCGTATTCGTCCTACTGTTCACAGTTGTTTTTCCATTCCCAAATTCATCACACTGTGAGTACGGCAGTAATACCATGGGGGTAACTCTTGAATCACTCAATGCGATCCATGCATGAAATCGCACATGTCCTCCATGTTAGTTTTGAGGCGAGCGAGCTTTGGGAAACAGAATTCTCATCCCTCAGGGCTAGCACTTACATAGGGAGCCCTCAGGGTTGGTTGGAAATACGAGGGATAGACTGCATTGGTGCTGCTGTGATGAGATAATGTGGGATTTAGCAATTGTCGGGTTCTTTGGACTGTTGAGTTATTCAGACTTTTTTTAGGGCACACTCAAGTCTGGAAAATTGGTCGGCTACTGTATTGCCTTTTGAGTAGGGGTGTGCAAATCGGAATATTTTAAGTCTAATCATATACCGAATCGAATATCGAATACTCGTGCAAAATTGAAAATATGGGACTTTCGCACTAAAAGTTCCCATTTTGTGTCTGATGGCTTTATTCTGTCTCTTCATGGCTCTGTCTGTAGCTTCTCTGGCATTAACTGTCACAAGAGAGATGTGCAATCCTGTTTAAAGCCCCTACTCTTTAATTTTACATCAGGGTGCTTCCTGCTTTTCAAGTAAGCCTACATTTACTGGAGTACCGAAGTGGTTACCTTCATTTCAAGATTTTATGTCAGGCCGTAGCACGTTGTACTCGGATGAGGCTGTAGTTGTTTAAGACAACCACAGGCCATTTGTGAAACAAATGAATTGGCATATCCCGCCTCAGCTTTGCCATAGACACCCTTCAGTTTCTTTGCTCTTCTCCGGGGAAGTTGCACTACTTACTACTGCAGTAGACATTTTTCAAGAATCCTAACTTTTTAAAGGCGAACTCACTAACGTCAAGTCGAAGTTCTCCGTCGGACCGCTAAACTGCATGTGGGAGGGCACCACTAGAGTCACTTATCTTCACGTAGCTTATTTGGTGACTCTAGGCGCCACCCCTTCCACAGACAATGTCTACAAAACTAGGTTTGGATAACGTTATCTTAAGCTAAACACTGTCCCGCCTGTGTTGGTCCTGCAGCAAGGGCAATTTCGTAAAGCAGGCTTCACATCATGCACG
Organism: Ornithodoros turicata; assembly: GCF_037126465.1. Lineage (NCBI taxonomy): Eukaryota > Metazoa > Arthropoda > Arachnida > Ixodida > Argasidae > Ornithodoros > Ornithodoros turicata. The sequence goes on from NC_088208.1 coordinate 4,051,059, forward strand.
GAAGCATCAGGTGAAGCCCACTTTCGGGCTGTGTTATTTGTATTCGTGGAATAGTCGAATATTCGAAAAATCTAATAGTGGACATTCAATTCGCGAATCGAATAGTGCGAGCGTTTGATGTTCGATTCGAATTCGAAAACTCAAATATTTGCACACCCCTACTTTTGAGTCAAGGGCTAGGAAACTGTTATACAAAAGGCTTGTTGGAGAAAGTGTTGTTGGTCCTGATATTCTGCCTCCTCTGGAGGGTGTAATGTGCATCTTTGAAGTGTCATTAAGTCAATTGGTCAACCATTTTTTAAATGTAGAACATAGCGGTCACAAACGACTGTGTACCTGGTAGATAGGAACCAGAGGATAAACGTGTGTAAGCAACATATTCATTGAGTTTGAAGAATATGGATAAGAGGAGAAGACATCTTCCCTCTTCACATTGATTTTCCTTCATTAAACTCATGGAATGCGTTGTTTGCAAACTTGTTACACGGTTGCCCCCTTTTGTCCAGAGGATAATTGTTCAATATAATATATGTGTAGCATAAAAGTAACCGAAGCTTCTAACTCATGCATGCGTTAGATGAAAATAAACGAATAAATGAATGCATCACTAGTTAGGAGAGCAGCAACTAAACTATTTAATTGGCATTAGATGGTTGCCTTGCTAAAGTGGTGCACAGGTTTGTAATTATACTATTAGCTGTCAGTTTCAACATTGTGTTGGGATGGGGTACTTTCATGATTGGTATCCTATGAATCAGTTGTTCCCAGCCGAGGTCCACAGACTTGTCCCACTGATTGCTTGGAGCACGCATTTCTGTGCAACCAGGCACTTCTATTTGTAATATTAGGGTTAGTGAGTTCATCAAAGTGATGCTGACATTGCAGTTGAAAATGTATTGTGAGTTACGGGCCACTGCTTTAAAACAACTGCTTCACGCTGAGTAGGATACCAGTGCAGGGCTGTTGACTTCAATAGCCCTAGATTGTTGTGTATTATAGTTTGCTTTATTTTTATTGTGCACACATTCCTACAGGTGATAATAGAAGTGGCATCTTCGTTTCTATACTGTGGGTTGTTGTCAACTGTTGCAATCTGCATTCCTGAACATCATCTGGGAACTGCCTATGGGTTGTGAGTACTGTTGATTGGTTTGTTTATTTTTGTGTGGGTTGACGTACTAATATGGGTGTGCCCCCAAGATTTCATGGCGCAGTATAAAGAGAAACATTGTAATATTACATTGCTTGAACAGTATCATGACATCACATATGTGACTCGACTCATCAATCCATCATAGACCCACTTTAAACCTTTGATTTCCCTGTATCTTTTCTTTGTTTCTTTGTATAATTTGTTCAATCTGTTGAATGAATAATCTATAACTGATAGAAAAATACAAGCAGACTAGAAGCATAATGACTGATTGAGCTGTGAGGGACTGAATCTCCCGTGAGTGATACAACGAAGGTTGCTAATGTTGATGGCAATGAAAAGTTGTTTAGATGTCTGCTGAAGCCTTGCGGGCTGAGAAGGAGACAAACATCAAATTGGCAAAGCAGTATACAGTAAGCCCTCGTTGGAACGGAAATCACTTTTTACGAATTGTCACTTTCTTCGAAGTTTCAGTCCGATCGAAACATGTGAATTTTGAATTGCATTCTTCAAAGTTCACCACGAGCTGACTCCACGTGGTACGAAAACCTAACCTACAGGAGGCGCTGAGGCAGCGACCCAGACAGAGCCGTTTATAGGGAGAGTTTGGCCATTAGGAGGAGCCTAACTTGAAGTGCGTCATGCGACGTCACGGCTAAGCAACCTCCCTCTCCGTGCTGTATTATTGTCCCGTTGTCAGCCGGTCGCCGACGCCATATTGATGCTGATCGTTGTTTAAACTGGAAGGCGAGAAGACACGTGCGTACATTGTCCTTCGAAAGCCCTTCGCCCTTGAACTCTTTCAGTTTGGCAACAAAGCCTATGCTAAAATTTCAGTTTCACCTCAAGGTTTTTGAGGCGATCAGGATCAGCGTGCGCTTATACTCAGTGACCACACTGCAAAGCCTACGTGGCGAGTATAGCGCAAAAAAAAAAAAAAATTATTTCTTCAGTTTATAAAAAAAAACTTCCTGATTTTTTCTCCACGCATAAATGAGGAGTTCTTCTACAGTTCTATGTGAAGCGCATATTTCTAGCTTGTTATCGCCATTGAAAATTTTAACCCTGAAATGTGGACTTTTTAAGGATTTCCGTGAATTTGCAAATTTTTTACAACACCTAGATTCTTAAGAAAGGGTTCATACTTTTGTATTATACACTACTCCCGAGGGGCTTCACACCTGCAAAATTTCATTTTGGTAGGTGCTGTAGGTATTTTTATAAAAAAATGTCACAGCTGGGCAAATTTTGAAGTGTTTCCCAGAATCTCGCCCATCCCAAATTTTGCTGTAAACTATTCAAATTTGGTCAGTTGGTGATATTGTCCTCCTAGAAAAATACACGTTTAAATTTTGGGTTCCTTCGGTGCCGTAGAACGCTCACAACACGCTTCCAGAGGGGCCACGGTTTTTGCTCGAAGCGCGAACTTCAGAGCCTTCTAGCGCCGGAACTCGTTGCTATTTGAGGCTAATATTTTGGATTTGGGATACGTCTACCACCACAATGAACTCTGATTATTTTTGTAAAAATCGGCGGGGGTCGAGCAGCATCGCTGGATCACTCGGCGTGGAATGACCCAACTTGTATAGTACGCTGTTCATCAACAACAGGAAATAGACAAACTCTCCAGTCTGAATTCTTTCCATAAAAATAAGAAACAGTCAAGAGCAAAACCATGTTACTTCGAAACGTGTAATGTAAGAGAGTAACAGTGGGTTCAGAGCAATATATATATATATAAAAGAAAACACTCATCGACCAGTTATGCTTTCTGTGGACGTCTGAGGCACCAATTTCAAAAAGAAACAAACAAACGAGGTTGGTGGATTCGAATGATTTGATTCGCCATTTTGGTCACTGGGATTCAGACCCCGCAAATCTCGAATCAGTGCCTAGGATTTGCGAATTCGGTTGGTCCTGTCCCTAGCTATTTTATTGCAACACACTGCGTGTGAGTGTTCAGTTTGTTATTCTACATAAAAATCTTCCTTTTATATATCACTGCTTTGATGAACTTCTTACAGAGTCGGGAATGATCTGGATGGATGAGCAGTTTACACAACATACTTCAGCAACATAGCATATATAGCCCTTTAAAGGAGCATTAAAGTGGTATCCAACATGGCCAAAAACTGCTGTCGCCTTGTGAAGCAGTATGTTGAATGCATTCCCACAAAATATTTTTCTCCAAAGTTGTTTCCCCGCGGTGTAATTAATTTGCAAAATCGACCACTCACTCTTTCAAATCACTCACTCTAGTGTGACGTTTGGGGAAGAGAGCCCCCTCATCCATTGACAGGAAAAACTGTCTGCTACGAACATTGCCAGCTGTTTCCTGTTGACTTCTGTTCTTTATATGAGTTATATGACGTTTCCTAAAAAAACAAAAGACAAACTACGTACAGTCGAACCTCGATATAACGAAACCCACGGGGCCTGCAATTTCTTTCGTTGTATCGAACATTTCGTTGTACCGAATTGAAGGTCACGGATCGCGACCTTTGCGAGGGCGCGCGCTGTACATAAGCGTCGATAACTCCCGCTACGACGCGGAAACGTTTTTCGTGAAAAATTACAACAACTACAAATACAGCGCCAAAGTGCACCTACGGTATTTTATTCTTGCGTGAAATAGCCGGTTATACGCGTCTGCGTCGTGCCTAGAAGACGCGGTGTCACGCATTGTTCGTACGCCGCCGAAGCCTCCGCAGCTTTCTCCATATCGTGTTGCGATCTCCCGCAAACTTTCTACGTCTATGACAGTGCGTTTTCCGTAAGGCTCTCCGTTGCTACGGCATGTTTGTCCCCGTCAAGAAAATCATCTAGGCTGATTTCGTCACTTACGCCGCCACGCGAACGAAGCGTTTCCCACGCGTGCGATGGCGCCTTGCGTCTCGTGCTCTTTTTACTTGGCTGCAACCGGACAGTTCAAAACAAGCGCGAAAAGGAGAAGGAGAAGCCTCGGAAGAAAATCCCTAACCTTCCAATGACTCAGACTTCCTTTTGTAGGCACCAGATTCCTCCCGACCCTAATCGCGCGTGCCATCTTTCGCCGCGGGAGCAGGACGCCGCTTGCGCCCTTTGTTTTCATGACCCTAAAGTCGGCTTTGGGGTCATAAACCTTATCTTGTTCTTTCGCTGTATCGAGGCGGCGGCTGAAAAGTGTTTCGTTGTAGCGGGAGTTAAAATACATTGATCTCTATGGCCCTCTGCCGGGGAATCCAAATTATTTCGCTCTATCGCGAATTTCGTTATACCGCGTTTCGTTGTAACGAGGTTTGACTGTATATATACAGCCTGGCAGTATAAGGTTGCAATCACGAGAGTAATATATCTATGACCTCTGTGCAATCTAAGGGCCAGTTCTCACTTCGCAACGCCCGACGCGGCGTCGTGAGCGGGCGTCGGAAGTGGAGGCGCATTTCCGCCGCCCCGTCAACGCGCCCGCGATGTTCATGTTCCCACCACAGTGGCATTCCGTCACCCAAAGCAGAAGAAAAATCAGGAGGCGTGGCCCTTCTGTGTAACCTAATTGGTCGCCAGCTGTCGTTCTCGGCAGCTCTCGCCGACGTCGTGAAAGAAGTTCGGCATAGCAATTTTTTTGGCTCGACGTCTCTCCTCTCCCGACTCCGGAAATGCGCGTCTGTTTCCGCCGCCCGCTCACGCCGCCGCGTCGGGCGTCGCCAAGTGAGAACTGGCCCTAAGAACTCACATGTAGCAGAAAGCAAGCGATGACGGCGGTATTGTGGCGCCACCTGTTAGCCACTGAACCAACTGTGCGGTGGAAACAGAGGCTGCACACTGGCGGGAAGCGCTGGGGCATAGCTGTACAATGCACAATTAATTTTGGGCTGCACCACTTGTTCTTCTCGTGGTGTCAGTGCTCCCCAAAAATTTAGGTCCTGTCGTCGACAGCTTTGAAATCCTCTGTTTCGGACATCACGCAGCCGGAGAACGTCTGGCGTCTCCGAAGCGGTAGCAGACGCTCCTGCCTACGCGTTGTTGCTCAGATCGATCGTGTGATCCCAGGTCCAATGAGGAATGTCCCTACCACTCACGTCATATAGTGACACGTGTGGCGGTGCGTATCACGTGTCTAAACGTGAAGGAGGGTGTTTCGCGCGCCGGGGATTCGGTGGGCTACTGCAGGTGCCCTAATTTTGCTATGGTTGCACTAATTGTGGGAAAACTGCTTTCGGCCACCCAACATTCCATACCGACCAAAAACAGAAACAGATGGCGTGCCTCTAGACTGCTCCTTTAATTCGCTTTTATGCCATTCAGATGTCTACGAATTTATGAAATAATAATTATTCTAATTTGCTCTTTGTTATAACGAATTTGTAAGCAAACACAATTGTTGTTTGATGTACTGCACGAGCAGCGATAGTGATCCCTAGTAATGTATTCCTGAATAGGATGCTCTCAGCACAGAATCTTGGCACGGCTGTGGTGTCTCTAGTGGCTGAAAAATTAGCTGACAATCATGGCTATCTATTGGGGGTCTTCTCCATCTCTCTGGCTGGTAGGTTGCTTTAACATGTTTATGATGGTGATGATTATTTTATTATTGGTTTATGATTATGACTTTATGATGGAATAGCTTTAAGCGGAACATGAAGGGACTGGGAAAATATGTTCCGTTTATCAGGACCTCTGTTTGTTGCCTTCAATTCCAAGTTGCAGAACGAATTATTCCAAGTTTGCACGAATGATTGGTACATTGATTAAGATATTCCGGCCGTGGGCACACCTTATCCACACTACCAAGCATTTTTTTCAAGTTCCTCGTCATCATCCGCGAGTCGACATCTTTTTCTTTGGGGTCCAGGTTGTGAAGCACCAAAGGCATGGGAATTAACATTGGGAGGCTTGTTCAAGCCTCAGAATGTCAACTTCCATCGCGTTCTACAGATACCGCTTGTGTCACCCGGTCGTCTGAATGAGTGTGCGAGTGAGGAAATGTGTAAGAGTGAAAGTGGAGTGAGTGAGTGAGTGAGTGTATGTGTTTGAAAATCTCTGGAGAGGTGTTTTAGCTTAGCTCAATTGGTAAGAGCCCTGGATAGGTAATCCAGAAGATGTGGGTTCGAGTCCTACAGCTGGCTAACCTTTTCAGTGACTTCCCTCTGTGATACGTTGACATTGACATCTGCTTGCATGCAAACGAGAATCATGGCTGTACCAGAAGTGGAATAGCTGAGGTTGTGATGCGTGTAGCGATGGCACTCTGAACTGTTCAGTCAGTTCAATCTACACGGTGGAGCCAGAATTTTCACATTGCATAAATACAAATCCCGACAACCTTGTGGTTGTTGTTCCGTCAAGGCAGTAATTCCGTTCAAGCGATTTTTATTTAGTGAGGTTCCACTGTGACTGTTTTGTGTGAGGCTAAGCTGTGTTCACTAAAGTTATACCTGCGACATATTCTTTTATACACCCTCAAATAGCTTATTCCATCCAAGGGCTCAATTTTCCGGACAATGTAGCCCAAATGATCCATTGTGCTAGCAGGGAAGGTTGCACATTATGAATATTTTGGAAGTGCAATTAATTTTTATTTTGAGAAAAGGGAAGTGCATTAGGCACTCTAAGGTGGACTCTGTGGACACACCAGTGCTGCATCCCACCTGAGTGTGACAAGGAAATTGTTGCACATTGTACATGACACAGGTCAGATAATCGTAAGAATGCTGTTAAATTCAAGAAACTATGCAGCTACATTCAAATCTTTGTACAGTAGAACCTCTTTATAGTGAAGTTGACCAAGTCACTAAAAAGCTTCTCTGCATCAGTAATTCATGACTGGGATTCAAGTCAGACACCTCCCTGCTTGGGATATCACCCAATGTCGGACAAGATTTCATTGCACTGGTAGGCTCCTATTGTAATTACTTGGGGACGAAATTCTTTATGTCGAACACCTCCCTTATCCCGCTAAGCCGGACAAAACCCTGGCCAAATAACTTCAATCTCTGCACATCTTTACAACCTTGCTTCGCCCCCCCTCCCCCCGTGCTGGTCTCAGCATGTTGTTTTTTGTTCTTTGAGTCCAGAAACATGTGTTGTCAGTCTACATGGTGTTACCCGCGCCGGCACTCCATGCTTGGCACATACACAATGCAGACGCAACATTGTACTGCCTGCATGTAAAGCTCTTAGGGACAGTCAACCATGCTAAATTTTCACGGATTGAGTCCCGTTATGCGAAGTTATTACACGAAATGTGTGATTCCCGTAGTGAAAACAACCAAGATGGCGGTTTGTCATAGGGCAGTTAAGATGCTGCTCCCCAGACTGTGACGAGTCACCTTGATAGAGGCATGTCCTTTGTACTGCAAGCCAAACAAACTTTTAACGTGATATCCGGTTCCAAATATTTCATCTGGAAGGATTCACTAACAGGTAGAAACGCAATGTTCACGGCACGTTAGGTTTTGAAATTTTCTGTAAATCTGTATTGTTGGCGACGGCGGCTTTTACATTATTTCGTTGTGTTTCAGTAAGCAGATGACTTTGTTTTGGTTGTCGTCTGCTAATTATGCCGGCCATTCGGTTACGGCAAAGTTGAAGGCAAGAAGGTTAACTTGCACATAAGGCTTTCTAAACACGGAAGCGAAATTGGAACAAGCAGGTTAGGAGCTACCGCAGTTCCACATTTCTGGCCACGTGATGTTGCGCGGCTCATCGCTGTCTGGGGAGCAGCGTTGGCAGCATCCGACGTGCTCTTCGTTCTTCACAACACCGCCAGGTTGTTTTGACTACGGGAACCTATTCGCTGGACAGGACTGAAAGATTGACAGCTGAAAACACACAGGAGTCTCCAACGCACGGACGATAGAATAGGTGATAACGACAACAAAGAATTTGCTGCATGCCCAGTAAGTGACAGCTACACTGTTCAGGGCAGGCGTCAAACCCTGCTATTGTACAGAACGAAAGCAACCAGTACTGCACCGAGCCACATTCATCACAGGGAAACATTGGCAAGCAGAGTCCATATCTCCGCCAATGACACTGCGACTAGCAAAGGAAGGACTAGAGAAAAATGAGAATATCTGAGATATCTGGGAAAATCATGACGCTTCCTGTGCTTCATCAGAGAAGCGGACGTTAGCTCGGACCTCGACTTTCTTAGACTGTTGTGGCATGTGCACTGGGGAACGTCCTACGACCCCTTGCGAGAATGTTACTGCCTGGCAGTTATGGGCAGTAATACTCATATATTGTATTATAATACTAATACGTAATACTTCCTAGAAATCGGTACTAAAATACAGATACAAATACATTTCAAACATGAGTGTTATAATACATTGATACTTAACTTGGGGAGAAAGAAAGGGAAAGAACAGGAGAATTACTTAGATATATGCCCATTACTTATCGAGACAATCATTCTCCAATGACTTTTTATTCACGCTTACATGTTTGCACATGGCCTGATCCTTCCGAATAAGATCAGATAGCGCTGATCAGTTCAATCGCAGTGAACAACTTGCTGTCACTGTGGAAGAGTCCTGATTTCATCCACTCTGGACGATAAAATGTGGGCCGTTCAAAAACCTGTGACTGTGCATAGCGCAACCGCGTACAGGGGTGACTGGCTGCACTGGACGCACTCTTTCATAAGACAAAGGACTTGCACTGGTATGACTCATCCTTATGGATTCTGGAGTGGAAGGAATGTGAGGAGACCTCCAGGTAACATCTGGCCCCAAAGTCACTCGCTTTAGGATAATTGGGACAAGTGTGCACGAAAAGGTGCACACTTGTTAATGCCACGCTACGTCCCACCGTGCTTCGTTGGATTTAGCTCCCACGCCACTGTCAGCCGCAATGTATTTCCATTCAAGTCAGAGAGAATCTGCAGAGAGAGGATGGAAAGGAAGTGTTCAGGATGCATTGCCTGTGTGTGTTTTCGCAGCAGTATCTCAGATATTGGAATGATGCGTACGTTTACTTGAAAACGTACCACTTAGTGTCTCAGCGAATGTTAGTGAATGGCACCTGGACATGTAGGCAAGCATGCTTGTCTTTGTGCTGTGGCAGAAGCCATGGAGCATGTCAAGCCCAAGAGGACACCACATTGCAGTGGCCCTTGAAATTACGATGGCATTCGAAAAAGAGAGCTCCATCGAAAATTTACTCTCAGTGAGAGTCCTTTAAAGCTACAGCATTCAGATGTGTTTACCAGAACCCGCAGAGACGCAGCCATTCCTTGAAATTATCTTTCGCGGTACTTGAAACGTGTTGGTATGTTTAGTGATGTAATGCGAGGAACCCTGGTAGTATTCATGTGACTAAATCACACGACCTACTAGATTATAACGACCATGTCACAATCAGCAACCCCTATGAGGAGCCCGTCCGCACGATCAGCCAGGGGCGCTACTCATCGGCACGCCACGATTGGACGATGGAAATTTGAATTCTGAATGCGCAGAAGCGTATGTACGACTACCGTAGCAGACGGCAGCGATAGCTCCTATGAAAACGCGTAGAATGATTATGATAGTCAACCTCAGAATGAAACATCTGTGGAATGTCCACCACTTGTACAGAAATACTAAGGTAAGCTGAAGTATAAAGTATTGTAGAAGTTGAGGAAGCAATAACTGGGACGATGAGTAGCGCCATCGCTACCTTCCAAAAATGCGGCGCTGGGAAGGGGTGCCCACGACATGGTTGTTATATAATCTAGTAGGTTGTGCTAAATCATTGCCATATTGTATTAATCTAATAAAATTGTAGTTGCGTGGCAGTAACATGATACTACAAGATTGAGCTTCTAATCCTTGCACTTGTCAATCTAGCTTGCGTCCTGGCAATAATTGGTCTCATGTGGTACGACAGACGGCATGGTAAGTTTCTGCTCTCTACAGGTCTGTGTTGAAGGATGTCAACTAGTGTTAATTATAACTCACTACCACTAACCCAATTCCCCTTAAAATTTCAGACGGGGATTTGAACAGGCGTCATTGGAGGAGAGTCTACATAGTTTTTGATACGATGCATGACTCAGCAGACACGGTCATGTCGGAGCCTGTGATTCTAGTCTCTTTGTCACGCACGACCAGTGACACAGACGTGAGAGACCAAACCGAAGCATTGTTGCCAGACTGGTCTGCCACTAAAACAAGTTCAGAAGATAGCCCAAGCGTGGCCATTAGCGAGAGGCATCTTGGTTAGCCCATTCACAAAGCAGGGAGAATACAGTGAACCTTCGTTATTATGACCATGGTTGTTCCCGAAAAGTTTGGTCGTAATGCGGAATTGTCTTATTAACGGGGGGATTTGCAGAGGTTTCACTGCATTATTCCCCAGGAGTATGGTCGTAAAGCACCTATGTCAGATTACGGGGGGTCTTATTAACGAGGGTTCGCTGTTTGCAGCATTGACCAGCCACAATTCATATCTATAACTACAGGATGAATATAACAAAGGTTTCACATTTTGTTCTCACCGTAAAAATAGAAAATGGTGTTTTTGGCGCTTCAAACGTTTGAGACCGAACGTTTCAGAAAATTTTACCCGTATTTTTTTCATTGTAGAAAACGAGTTAGAAGCAATCCAAATTCTCAGCCCATGCATTTGCTATGGCCTATACCGCCTGCAAACTGCCGTGTTTTCCTCTGTCTCCTTCACATTCACATCACCACGTATAGTTGGTGCTGCATCGAAACCCTGCACCTGATCCACCTCGTTGTTCGTTGTTTCATAGGTTTTGCCTTTGCTTCGTGTCCAGGTAGCGCCACCTATACGTGGTGATGTGAAGTGATGGTGGAATAGGCAACCCTAAACCTAAACCTAAACCTAAGATGAAGCAGATGGAGGAAAAAAATGTCTGTTTGCGAGCAGTATAGGCCATAGGAAATGCATGGGCTGAGAATTTGCTTTGCTCCTAACTTTTTTTTTTCTACCGGCCCACGAAAGTTGAAAAAAAAAAAAAAAGTGAATAAATCTCTGGGGGGGAGGGGGTGAATGGCTATCTGTCCGCAAAGTTTGCCAGACACCGGAGACGTTATCTTGTATTTGTTCGGCTCGATGAAAATGTGTGATCTTTGCTAAATTCACCCTGCATGCTCAAATGTGCCACAGCTATGATCACATTCTTCGTAAACTTAACCTGTCCACGTTATCTCACCGTCGAGCATGACGTGATCGTCATTTCCCCTACAAGCTTTTACATGGTGTCATTGACTGCTCTGACTCGTTAACTTTGGTGCCCATTCATCTTCCCTGACACAGACATCCTGTCTCCTATGTTAACGTTCAAAATAGCTGTGCTCCGGTACCTCTTTTATTGTGCTATGTGGACGCATTTAGGCATAACCATGATGTTCACTCTTTTTTTTTGTTTTACTTATTCCTATTTTGCACCTCCCCCTCTTAACATTAATGCGCAGTCACGCAACACTTTTGACTTCTTTGACATTCCTGCACTTTCCATATGTGTGCATTAATGTTCTTGATGTTTTGTTTTGCTATTTCTGTGTTGGTTTGTGCATAGCTTCCACGTTAGAACTGCCATTTACCTTGTTGGTGCACCATCCGTTAAACCTCACGGTTGTTGGTGGGCACTGTCCAAAATGAGATGATATTATTGTAGGGTTCCGGGTTTTTGGATTTATCAGAAAAAAAAATTCCAAAAATGTACTCCGGTAAAATTGTAAGCAATTCGGATTGGACCCTGATAACCAGGTTATTGTTCTTGGCCTCCTTTTGCGCCCTGGGTTTCTTCTCACCACGGATACCGGCCTCACCGCAACATAATAGTGGTCTTCGTGACCTAGCATTTTCTTCGGCATTCATCTCGACCGCTCGAGGATTCACCTGCCAGATTTTTCCCCCAGTCTGTTTCTCGATTTTCCTTGTCCTACACGTGACGTGAGCATTAAAATGAGCATCGAACCAAGGTCATACGGAGTGGTCTTTCTGAAAGAGCAGCTAGTTGCAGTGCAGACGACAAGCGAAAGCTGCCCTGCGACTACGTCAGGGTGTATCCCTATTTCGAGGAGCTCACATGGTTCCGCGATCGCGACACGGGGGTTGTTGTACGTAAGTACTGCCACGTAACAGTGAATATTGCACGCAGAAAGGGTGCACGTAGAATTGCGTCGCACAAAATGTATTGTTTTAAGCTTGTGCTTCTTTATAATGTTGAAATGGTACATGTGGAACTGCGCTTTTGCTGCACAAAACGTGTGCGTCGTCAAGCTTTCTCCCAAAAACATCCTCTGGCAGCGGTAAGAAATAAACTCTGAAAACCCGTAACCCTACCCAGGCAGCACATGGTGGGATAGTAGATGTTTAAATGTGCCTAGGACAAAGCTTTGTGGCCAAGGCTACATATGGATGTCTCATATACAGTACTTCGACCTCTACAGAAAGCAGTACACAACACAACAGCTCAAAGATTTTGCTAATTGTAGACCATATTGAAAAAGACCTGTACATATGCTCACACGGACAATGTTTTGAACTTCCATGCCTTGACCAAAAAGTGCCCACACGGCTTTACAGATGTACTTCAGATCATATACTCTCTTTTCATGTACAGTATTTGCATTGTGTGTGTGTGTGTGTTGTGTGTGATTTCTTGTCTTCAAGACAACGTGGTTTTGGAAGAGGCTTATCTATTTTTGCAGCTGGTAGAATTGACTCCAACTTTATCATGTGCTATTAATCAGAATGATCAAGTTGACTTTATTTTCGAAGATCTGTTGAAAGCATTTGATGGAGTATCTCATAAAAGGTTGCTAAATGTAGAAATGTAGAAAACGTACAGATCTTGATATGGCTTGAAGCATATTTGACTGACCAATGTCTTTGTCTGCTACTGCCCCTCAACACCAAGCAGAAACAACAAACTGCCCCTGACTTCCTCCTGCCTTACAGATGTACTTCAGGCCATATATTCTCTTTTCATGTACAGTATTTGCATTGTGTGTGTGTGTGTTGTGTGTGATTTCTTGTCTTCAAGACAACATGGTTTTGGAAGAGGCTTATCTATTTTTGCAGCTGGTAGAATGGACTCGTACTTTATCACGTGCTATTAATCAAAATGGGCAAACGGACTTTATTTTTGTAGATCTGTTGAAAGCATTTGATGGAGTATCTCATAAATGGTAGCTGAATGTTCAAATGTAGAAAACTCACAGATTTTGATATGGCTTTACTGACTGTACGCATATTTGACTGACCGTACGCTGTACGTGCAGCTATATCGGAAGGATTGTGCCAAACTTTCCCCGGTTCCTCTGGAGTTCCTTGAGGCTCTTTCTTAGGCCTATTGTTGCTTCTTTTTGTATGTTAATGACATAGGAGGCCTCTGTGATGGGGTACCATATTATAGGCTTTATGCTGACAACACTGTTACATATGCTGAAGTTAGCTCAGTCGATGATCAAATCAAACTAAATAAGTGCCTTACATGAGTAGCGAACTGGTGTGAACAATGTCAGATGTCGTTCAATGTTGTTAAAGGCATAGCCATGAGTGTTAGCTACAAGGAAAAAAAAAAAACATAATTGTTTGATAACTAAATGAGTGAAGTTCTGCTAGTCCATATTGAAGTATCTTGGAGTGTATATTGATTTAAATTTGTCGTACGTGTAGGAGGTTGCAGGAGGTTGTTGAAAAAAAAAATACAGTGAAAAAGCTGTGGTATCTTATGGTCCTTAATACTATATGCTACATCGGGCACTAAAATACTTTCATACATAACTCTAACCTTCCCTGTCATCGGCTATGCAAGCCTTGCCATGTCAAAGTTGGAAGCCTTGCAAACTAAAGCTCTTCGTCTTATTTATAATGAGTATTATAAATAATGCGAACAAATAACTGTCTGTTTCTTCTGTATACGCTACTTGGCAGGTTCCTCTACTGTGGGTAAAACATATTTGACATGACTCAGTTGGAACTTGTACATTCCATTGACAAAGGCTTATTTCCCGTTGACAAATCGAAGTATTTTATACCTTACTCCAATCTTGCACTGCGATCTTCCCATGACAGACTTTTCACTGAATTCAGATTTTTCGCAGATTGTTTCAAGTGTCGCGTATTGTTGTGTGGCGTATGATTGAGCCAGGGGATAAGTTGGGACTTATCCCTTCTTGCAGAACAAAAGAGTGGAGTTGCAGTGAGTGGAAACCAATTGCGTTTGAGTGCCATTAGTTCAGGAAATATTGACTATTTTATATGAGCTTTGGAGTTTTATCTTCAGTACCATAGTAGACTAGTCATTTTTTTTTTTCAACTGCCTTCAGTTCTTAGCCGATAGTATTGTCTAAATAATTATTTAAAATATTTGTTGTGTATTGTAGTTCACATTGCATTGATCGGAAAGTCGCCTTCCCCACAGCCCGAGAGCCCATTCGCACAGACTAAAGACGAGACGTGGGGAGGTCAGCTTTTCTAGACGTACATACACCGGAAAATATATTGCCAATTTAAGCGGACTCTGTGGCCCGCTAAAGCAACAGCTTTTGTATACTTCTAAATAAACCTTTTGTTTCGCGGTGCTCCTTGCCTCTGCCTACGTTCTTGTCCCAAAGGTGCTGGGATCGACCAGGATCGAGTAGATGTGTCGGCAATCATATCTATCCGGATGCAGCGCAGCACACCGCTACTTCCACTTCCCGGGTACCGAGCCACTACATCCAACGAGTCGTTACGTCGACGTTGGATGTGACGGCACAGTATGGTTGTGATGGCGCATTGGATGTAAGCGCTCCCCTATTGTGGGGACCCCAAGGCGGAGGGTTAAAGGGACTATGAAATTTCCCGAACCCCCATACTTTTTTTCGCTGGAAACTGTTCTTCCCGCCGAGAAACTGATATGCCACAGCGCGCGCTCGAAATGTCTCTTCCGCGTTCCTCCTCTCCCGCGCACATTCTCCCGTCGATGGTGTAACTGTACGGACCGCACTTATGTGCCCCGTTACGTCACCGGTGTTGCGCAATGACAAGTAATGCTGCGAGCCCGCTGTGGCTGTCGAGTGTCGCCTTGCAGTCACACATAGAAGGTCACAAGCAGTGTTGCCAATTTAGCGGATTTCCCACCAGCTCTGGCGGATTCGACTTGCATCTAGTGGGGAAAAGATGTTTTAGCGGCTAGCGGAATTTCTGACGGGGTCCTGGCTGAACTTAAGGGATTCTAGCGGATTCAGACTTTCGCCGCATTTTGGCTGAAAAGCCCGAAAAATCAATTTATTCCCTACAGTATGCTAACTTCCGAACCGAAACCAGTCACCTGAAATTTGGTATCTGCACGGCTGTTTGCGCGCAAGAAGCTCACTTTCGATTCGCTCTCTTTCCTTTGTGCTAGAACTTTTTTGATCTGTTTTGGAGAACACACCCCTAGTACCTCGGTCAGACAACAACATTTAATGTCTTATATGTTAGGGCCGTAATCTCGCGCCGGACAGAAGCGACTTTGCTCTGTCCTTAGGGCGCAAAATTAAGGCCCTAACTACTAAGGCCTTAAATGCTGCTCTCACCCAGCACAGCGTTGTTGACTAGGGGAAATGATGACACATAACCCGAGATTTTGCACCAGAACACGAATTAAAGTTTGTCTGGACATCTTGCTCCCTGTTGTAGTAGCCCACAAAGTATGCCGATTGCTGTTCGCAATGCAAGGTGGAGTTGAGGCGAGGTGCCTTCGTTTCTCTTCTTCACTAGCGTCTATGGCAGTGTGCACTCTTCTAGTTTGTTGAAATGCCAAAAGTGAGTTACAAACAAAAATTTTGCAAGGAATGGCTTCGGGACCCTGTGCTAAGGATACGGTTCAGAACGGCGGCAGATTGGACGAAACCCTAAGTGCTGGTACTAGTTCTTCGGTGTAGTGCTGGTGTGAGTCTGTGCTGGGTACGAAGTACTCATATCTGAAGGCACATGGAGACAGTGCAAAGCACAGAGAGGCGCATTGGGACATTTCACGTCCGGTCAACAGAAAGTTCGCATCGCTCCGGAGAAAGTCGATCCAGCGCATGAGGCTGAAGGCGGGACAGAGCTTTTTATTGCTGAACACAGTTCAGTGCTGACCGCCGATCATGTCAGGGAACTTTCTTCCAGGAAAGAAGTCTTTCCCGGACAGTGCAAAAATTCCAGACAAAGGAATAAAACATGTATCGCTTCAAATGTTCAGCTATCTTGAAGAACGTGCTTTATAGGCACTTCAAGGATGATCTTCATCGCACCTTCAGCCAGCTGAACTTGATAAAGGACAAGTTGCGCAATAAAATGAAGCCGGACATGGTCGGGCCGGGTAATGGTCAAGACACGTGCTTGAGACGGCACGCGAAGAGCTGCTTCGAGTGCGACCTCCCCGGTACGACGAAGAAGAAATGAATGGGAATGCGAAGCACGCTCCTGAACACCATAAACAGAGGTGAAATATACATAAATCTCAACGTGTTCATGCACTTTTCAGCGTTAAGCGGATTTTAGCGGCTTCTTCGCAAAATTTAGCGGATTCTGCGGAATCGGTTGGCTACTTTGGCGGATCATTCGTCTAGAACACGGAGGAGAAGTAAGGAGAACGAACTCTGCCGAGCCGCCGTTGAGAAAGCGTGGTCCCGATTCCTCGAGTCTAATTGTGGCCGCGGCGCGGCGCTCGCGCTCCGTCAGGTACTTGCTCCTCTGAAATGAGGTTGCTGTAATGCACTCTTTCAGATGTACTTGTGTGTCCAGTGGAAGCAGAAAAAAATATTTTGATAAGTAAAAACGCTTATCGTGTATCAAGGAACGATCTCTCCGTGAATTTTTCGCCTACAGTTTTTGTTAGTGCAAAGCGAGAAGCTTTTATTTTGGAATGCGGGGAAACCGCCGTAAAGAGGGCTCCGCGTTGGCTGGACGGCTTGAATGTCTCCACAAGCGT
This sequence comes from Ornithodoros turicata, assembly GCF_037126465.1. Lineage (NCBI taxonomy): Eukaryota > Metazoa > Arthropoda > Arachnida > Ixodida > Argasidae > Ornithodoros > Ornithodoros turicata. The sequence goes on from NC_088208.1 coordinate 4,068,098, forward strand.
GGTGCTCTCGCAGTCAAGAAGCTATTATCTTTTTTCTTTTTTTTATTTGCGATAAAACACCACACCCGAAGAAGCACAAAGGTTGTTATCCGACATCGTGCAGGATGGTACGCGTATTTACATCACCACCAACGCACGACCACGAGATGTACATTGATAATGGTTTGCATTGATCAGTATTAGTTCCCGGGAACACCTCGCAGTGTAGGGTAATGATGTCATTGGGCTGGTTAATCCGCATTTGCATTCTAGCTGTTGCACGAGAGCTTTGTCGCGTATGCACAGCGCTTTGGGAAACAGGAGCCTTTTGTCGTAATTGTGATTCATCCGCTGGGATAGAGAGTTACATGTTTCGCATGCCACCATACACGAATTTAATACCAAGGTACCAGAACGCACTTCTGTAGCAGGTTTTGCACACGCGCGGTACAGGATTCAGTGCACGCGCTTCCTGTTTCTCGAAGACGATTTTCATCTTGGTGTACCCTGGTGTACCATGGCTGTACCTTGGTGTACCTTGGTGTGTAAATCCCATAGCTACTAGAATTAGGGCTTTTTAGCTTTTCTGGCAGGTATATATTGGTGGTGTTGCAGTATTGTTCCTTTTTTTTTTTTTTGTGGTGGTGGTAAAATATCCGGTGCAACGCTTTGAGCAGCATATGCTTGTACAGAAGTAAATTGAAACTGAACACCAAAGAGATTGTGTATAATGTAGAAGTAATGTGTTGTTCAAGATTTCAGTGTTCGTCAACATAAATTAGAGACTAGATACCGACTTTATTTTGTAGTTCCCAAAAGCGAGCGATTGGCATGCATGACAAGATATAAGAAACTAAGAGCCAGAACCTTCGGAACCGCACCGTGTCCCATCATCAGAGCGTCCCGCCCCTCCTTGCCCCCACTCACACACACGTACGGAGATTAAACTTTCTCAGTCCCAGCTTATGCAACGACCCACATAACGCGCGATTCCGGAAAGATCGCATCTGGCGACTTTCGATTACACAGCTTCTAACTTTCTTTCTTCCCTCCTGACTTTCTTTCCTCCATACCACTCAAATGTGGCTTTTCGGAACAACGTTTGCTTCCTTTGGGGTAGGTTAGCGTGTTAGCGCAGCGGTCAAAGTACGCGCGCACCACAGTGAGAAGGGCACGATACCCGAGACGGCCGGGGAGAAGCGACAGAGGATTCCGTCGGAGGCATTCGACACTACACCTTTGGCAATGTCAGATGTTTGTCTTACGTATCAAAGTTTTTTTTCTTCTTATTTCCGATTCTATTTCTATCGGACAGGTAGCTTCCATCAATGAGACAAAAACGAGGTAGCAGAAACCGAAAAAAAAAAGAAAAGAAAAAATAATTGTAGCTGACCAGAAAATACTAACTCGTTACTGGAGACACCGTTGTTTATGCTTATCAAACAAACATTCGTTTTGAACGCTTTTTAGTAGAGTATTCGAGCAGAAACGGCGCATTGCCGTGCAGGCGATTTCGCGGAGCTAGTACCGGAGGGAACGCGAGCGCCGCGCCGCGGCCAACAATTGACTCGATAAATTGGGACGTCGTTTTTCAGCGGAGTTCGGTCTCCTTACTTCTCCTCCGTGGTCTAGAATGTTGGCAACACTGGACAGGACACGAAGAAAAGAAAACGCAGCCGTCGAGCGCGTTTGTTAGTGAAGGTGTTCCTCGATTTGCGTCGTACTCGTGCGGTAGTGCTTGCTGGCGAGGAAGGAGCAACAGGCCTTCGGATGGGACGCGATCGCACCAATCCAGCAAGAAAGTACTTTATGTATGACATCACAACAAACAAGTCCGTCTGTATCATGCGCTTCAAGAAAGGAGAAGCCCTGTTTGAACAGACAGTCACCTACAGGAACCAGGAGCTACCAATTTCACAGCTGCCTATTAATATTAAATGCCATGTATGCATATAAACGGGTTTACATTTTGCAGCATTGATTTTTTTTTTTTTTTTCTGGGAATGAATATGTCCACCAGAAGCGGAACCGGTTAAAACCGGTATGAACCGTTATTTTTTTGCTCCGGAGCAGAACCGATACCGGACCGTTTATGATAGAACCGGAACGAAAACCGGAACGAAAAACGTTTCGGTTCGACACCCTGATTTTAATATTAGAAGTTTTTGACTGCATCACTTAGGATTCTTGTGTTCGGCCGTACAATCAGATTCGCAAAGGAGAGCAGCACCTTCATGAGCAAAGGCTTGCATTAAATTTGATGAAGATGCTTCGTACAACAAAGTAATCAGCCGCGACCATTGTCTGCAATAACAGCGAAAAACTCTCCATCTAAAATCGTTTTTCGCCTGCATGCTAGCTCGAACTCTGCGTGTTCTCGGCATTTCAAGGCCGAAGACTTTAGCATCGGCGCAAAGCGCAAAATTCTCAGACGTGGCACCGTGGCTACGGTACCTACGTTTAGTGATCACGAAGTTTACGCAGCCTTGCAGGAGTGCAAAACGAACACAAGAAAGGCACCAAAAGGTAGCGTCGCAGAAAAGCCACCATCAAGAAAAATTCTCAGAGTGGCTTCTATCCGAACAGCATAATAAAGGTTAGCAGAGCATTGCAATGGCAAACCGCAAAAGAAGAAAAAAAAAGTGTAAAAGTAAAATAAAAAGGGACCAATAAGTAGGAAAACAAAACAAGCAACTGCTGATTTAAAACTGAAGTGCTTGCTTATACAACAAATTCTGTTGGACGTCGTAACAAGTATAGTCATCTCTTTGCCAGGAACAGTTTCTTCTTACGGTCGCATTCACCCATTCTCTGTAACTGCCGTGTATGTTAACACGGAACGCCTCTCACGTGAAACGTAAAGTCTAAACGCGCTTGCGTCTGACAATCATAAACGCACGATAACTGGCCCAACACACAAGGTGCTGCTGCCAAGTTTATGTGTATGGTGTATAGTGCGCGAGTTTCACAGTTTTACATGCCACCTACGCTTCAGAGCACAGCCTATTTCTGAGTATTTAGTTTCAGAACTCTTAGCTCTACATGAACAGAGAACCTGCGACAATACACAAACATGTACGCACGAAGAATTAACCACAAGGACCACTCATATTGCACACAGCTGAACTACAACAGGCGCTCTTCTGGGTCCCGGAAGTGGCGCCCCTGGCGGGCGCTCCGCGCGTAAATACGGCACTTCCGCTCCTCGAGGCGCGGACGGAAGTCCCATAGGCGAACGTGCGAGTGTTATGGTCGTGTATTATAGAGATGGTCGTGGGTTAAATATGCCGCCTTTCCGATTACCAACGCACGGCAAACCACAACACAAATCAGGAACACAGTACTGTTGCGTCATTGGCTACCATAACAGATTCCAAAACGTCAAAAAATAAGGTTTTATCGCTTCCTCGAAAAGCTTTGGGAGACAGAAAGCAGGGTGTCGAACCGAAACGTTTTTCGTTCCGGTTCTATCATAAACGGTCCGGTATCGGTTCTGCTCCGGAGCAAAAAAATAACGGTTCATACCGGTTTTAACCGGTTCCGCTTCTGGTGGACATATTCATTCACAGAAAAAAAAAATCAATGCTGCAAAATGTAAACCCGTTTATATGCATACATGGTATTTAATATTAATAGGCAACTGTGAAATTGGTAGCTCCTGGTTCCTGTAGGTGACTGTCTGTTCAAACAGGGCTTTTCCTTTCTTGAGGCGCATGATACAGACGGACTTGTTTGTTGTGATGTCATACGTAAAGTACCTTCTTGCTGGATTGGTGCGATCGCGTCCCATCCGAATGTCTGTTGCTGCTTCCTCGCCAGCAAGCACTACCGCACGAGTACGACGCAAATCGAGGAACACCTTCACTAACAAACGCGCTCGACGGCTGCGTTTTCTTTCCTTCGTGTCCTGTCCACAAAAGAGGCGCCACTTCGCACGCGCTTGCCTCGTGGATACGTACATGTATTCAACTTCGCTGCTCTCAAACAAGGAACACGTTGCGCAGATTACTGTAGAAGTGGTTTTTTTTTCACTTTTTGGTTTTTTCGCGCGGAATTATTTTTCGCGTTTTTCGCGCACACCTCCAAAATCGCGAATTTAAGTTCCCGCGAATAACTCTGGCCATATGAGGGCGAAAATCGTTCGACGTTCGACGCTATACCGCGACTACCTGACCCTTTCTACTCCATGTAGCATAGGCAGTTCAAGCAAGCGCAGCAGATTGTTTTACCCCATCAGGCAAGATGAAAAGAAATGAAAATTCATCATGCTTTTGTTACTCCTATAAACGCTTTGCACTATACATGCAATATACCACTATACCACGAAGCCAGAACATGCCTTTCCCCGCATTCTCAAAACCAGCTTGAATGATAGTACCACATCTCAACCGAGCTGGTCAGTGCCCCGAGTGATAATTAATGAGAACTGCTAAAATAAACTGACTAACTTGCACACGGCCAGTACTATGGCCTCCTACAGTGTCCCTAAAGGCCATTTGACAGGACCTTTCCTCCTATCTCTGTGAGGAGAAGAAAGGAATAGACCTAGAATGCCGCAATACACGTGAACAACGGATGCCTTAATATGTGCCGAAATATGCCCGAGTATTGACGGCGGCACGATATGCAAGAGCAAAGCACTCCCGGAAACCTGTGTCGCGAATTTAAGTTCTCGCGAATCAATCCTCAAAGCAGCTCTGCTCGAAAACGCGAAAATATTTTCCACGCGGAAAAAAACACTTCTACAGTATCGATAGAGAAGCCGTTTCGCAGCTCCCTTGGGTCGCACATTGGTAGAGAGTCACAACCGGTCAAATGTACATCTAAGTCTATGTGTGCGAATGATAAAACGTTACAAAGGGAGCCTAAGGGTCATAGTATACCGACATACATTGCACCGTAACCGTAACCCTCGTAAATTATCCATGACATGACTTCAGAACACACGACGACAGTTTCATTCGCCTACTCGTAGTCCAAACCGGCGAAGTTTTTGCTTGGCCCTAAAACCGTTAAATAAATTTTTCGGTTTCCTTCCTGAGCAAAAAAAAAAAAAAACCTATACGGTTTCGATTCCGTTCCGGTTCGCACCAAAATAGCGGGGTCTTTTTTTTTTTCGGTTTTCGGTTCCGGTTTTCGATTCGCTCCGACACCCTGACAGAAAGGTGGAAAGCGTTAAAGGGGTTGTGAATCCAAATCCAAATATTACAAAAAATCATGTTTGAAATGTGGATTTATTGGTGCCAAACATCTCCGTCGAAACCCTTTCACGCTGCGCTCCCGCGCCACGGAGTTATGACGCTTTGAATATGAGGAGATCCTTTCACTCTTGGCTCGCCTCCTCCTCGCCCGATCTCGGTATGACGTAGTACCGAGCGCGCCACGGAAGTGCGGAGTTACCCGTTCTCATGACGACGCCTGTAAACAGGGCCGCGGCGAGAGCTGGGACGCGACGCGGCGAAGAGAAATGAGCGGAAGGGCTATGACCTATGACGTAGAGCCATAGAGCAACCGGTCAAGGCGTCACTTCCCGCCAACTTCATGGAGCTTCCCGGCACCGTTTGGCGCCACGGTCGGCGGGAGCCTCCAAAATTGGAGATTTTTAAAACTCTGTGGCATAAAAAATAATAGGAGGTGAGAGGTGGGACTTTGCGTACGGAGTGCGTGGAGTAAGACGTACAGACTCTGCCAGAGACAAAGGTCTATCCGTGTGGTTTCTCAACCCCTAAAAACGCCGCGAAGTTTCCGCTCTGCATTCCACCTGGAGATAATGTAGAGTTATACCCAAAAAACTTGCGGTAGAAATTTTCTTGGATATATCACAAATTCTGCCAAACCGTTATTACTTTCTAACATACCGCATGCAGATTAGAGGGAAATATGAAAGGCTTGCTGTGGGCATCGACTCGCGCCGGTTGTTCTTACTGCTATGTTCGAGGGTCTTCGTGCAGTGTGATGTTTACTTCGAAAAAAGCAATGACCTTACTTACTTATTACTTACTTACTTATATAATCCAAGAGACCCGCTATGAAGCTACCCCCTGATATTTTTGTTGGAATGCTATAATGGAACACCGTACGTGTCCCTCTCATGACCTTTAGGAGATCAAATAGATTCTCAGTTTGCTCTCCCGTTACTACATTGTCGAAAATGCCGTTCAGAGCCTCTTTACAGTCCCACTGTAAGGCCCCCCTCTGTTCAGGCTCCAGGCGGTTTTCTTTTTGCAGCGGGGAGACATTTAGTTGATATACCTGTACAGGTAAACACTACACAAACAAGGAGAAATATATCAGATGCAAGCTGTTTATTACCAAGAGCAATAAAGCATTGTTTTGAGGCACCGTATTAGGTACACGGTACAATACTGGTTGATGAAACATAAAATACTGAAGAATTACCATTAACAGAATAGCCAACGATCAACGATGCAGTAAGGTACAGCCAGTGATTTCCCCAGAAATTCACTGCTGGGGGGGGGGGGGTGCTGAGCTTTCAAGGGGGGGGGGGGTATGCTTCGTGAAGGTTTCACTTACGGAATTTTTCTTAGACACTGAAAGAATCGTGGCACAATGGTGACATCTCTGCACAGCTTTCCCGTTTTATTTGTACATACGTTCGAACACAGTACAATTGAATATAGATTCATTATGAACGGCATTTCAACATTAAGATGCATAATTGCACGACCGACAAATAAAAAAGACTAGCAATTTGTCTCACGAAGCTCAATGAACACCTAGCAACCAAAGGTGAAAACCCTAGACGAAAAAAGCGGCTTGCTTGATTGAGTTGGGCGCAAATGGTCTTGATGAGCCACATTGAGTTTGCGTGCCCGCACGCATTTTTGCTCGTATATGCGCGCAATATATGCATTGAACAGTCACTTTCAAATGATTTTGCACAAATGCATGGTACGATCATCTGCATGACTGTGGTCCTACAGCATAAGTTTGACTGTACAGGATGTAATTCGCTGCGCCGGACTCACTACCAGAACGTGTTGGTGGCCGAGCTGGTTGGGGTCACCTGAGAAATTTCAGGGGGGGGGGGGGTGTTGCAAAAATGCAGGGGGGTGTAGGGAAATCCCTGGGTACAGCAGCAGCATTCAGTAGAGAAAGATCATTGGCAAATGATCAACGATGCAGCAGAGATGACTGTAGCCTCATCAGCTCTAAAAATACAATATGAAAGGTCTGCACCCGAGCTCCTGTCTAAAGAAAGCACACTGTCCACATTATACATACGTACTCGGAAATAAGTCGGCGATACCCTTTGTCATGTCACGCCTGCGGCTTTGAGCTTGGTTTGCCCTTCTTTTGTGGCTGCCCCGTACATGTCGCGTCTTCTTCCTTGTTCAGGTAGCAGCAGACAGCTGCCGCGTGCTTCCATTTTCCCGCAATGGACTATTTCCGACAACGCGTATGCGCATGCCCAGCCGTTGAGTCCGCCATTTTTGAGCGGAAAACATCGCCATGGACCCACCTGCGGGAGACTCATTGTGGGGAGATAATAGGTTTCAAGGTTACGCGGACGTTTCAGGTCCGGTAATGAGTACAATGCGCTTTCACTCTTTCCGCATTCTTCTTCCAATCTTCTCTTGCTACTTTCCCACGCAACGTACGTGCCAGTTCATAAAGCGTCACCATTATTGGGGGGAAAGACACGACGTTCGACATTCCGCCGCCAGGGGCGACGCGAATATGGAAAAGGTCCATTCCCGCTTTACAGGTACACGACGCAACATAAACTGTTCACGGGCACTTGGACACCTGAGATGGAGAAGTACCGAAATCGAGTTAAACCAACTTTCAGTGCGGGTAAAATGTGCATTCAATGTTTTTCTGATCAGATATATCATTTTGATGTACAGTGAACAAATATTACGTACGATCACGCCGACTCACCTCGAACCGGACGTTATAAACCACGCTGTCCTTCACTTATTCCGAAATGCACTTCGCTTTAACGACGGTTTCGTTACCGTCCGATGCTTCGTCGACGCCGAAAACATCGACTAGTAACTGGCCCTTCGAAAGGTGTGATTGTCCGAAAAAAATCATCAATGGCCTCCAGTTTTTCAAACCCACGCAGGATGCGATACATTGCTTGCTTGCGCCAGAGCGGAACCCGCGAAACCGAAACACTCTCGAGTGCGGACCATTGTTTCGATTTGCTTCCACATGCGGCGCTGTCGTCCGCTGATCGCAACGCCGCCTGGCCGAGAGCTACAGGCGAACATGGTCGCGCCCGAAAGCCACCCTGGAACCCTATTCGAACCCTTCTGGGGTTCCACCCCTCTTGAGGGGATTACGGTAGTCTCTGAGAGAAATGCGACCTTCGGTCCTACTTTTCTTTTTCAATTGCCCATTCGTGGAACCCAGTTCTCCCCTTCCGATCTGTTTTGGCTTCTGTCTGTCTACCAGCGTCATGATGACGTTTGTCGGGTAGGGGTTTATAGAGCGTAAAACACGCAGTGAAGAGGTCGGAAGAGGCGTCTGAAACCACTGCAGTTTTATAGAACGAGTCTTCCTCTACAACATATTACAAAAATCTCGAGGGTGTTTTTTCCTAGAAAAACGAGCATTTTTTTTTCTTTTTTTTAGTAGAGGGCACTATACAGTCACAGTGACCAACGTTGCATATATTCGGTGGGGTGCTCTGGATTTGTTTCTTGGGCTCCTGTTTTAATTCTTTTTATTTCCGATTTTTCTAGTTGGTTTTCAATATGACAACCGTCCAGACCAAGATAACATGGCTCCAGTTGAGCGCTGTGGAGTTCCAATGCACCAGTATATAAGAATATTAGGCGCGTAAATACATATTCAGTTGATGAAAGTCCCCTCTAACTGTCACATTCAATGCTGAACAATCCAGAATAAACCACGAAAAGTCTAAGAAATTATAACTTTCCAGGAAAAGACGAACATACAAAAATATCATTTACATGGCAGAGCTACTGGAAGCGACGGAATCTTGTGGTGGTGGTCCTTCGTCCATCAGGTTCCAGAACCACGTTCCAGTGAGGCTCACAGCTAAAGCCCTGCACCATCCGCCTATGGAAGCGTAGATCCACGGATATCCGCTAGAACCTTGTAGGCGGGTTCGGATGAAATATCCACGCTTGTTGTACGTGATTGGATGTGGATAAACCGTGAGATTGCGCCATCAATTTTCTTCGCAGTACGGAACGCTGAGTACAAGGTGAACGCAAGCTGCTCGCGCGTCTGGGAGAGATCTCTGGCGTCGTGAGTTCAGGTGCGCATTCGGCGGCGATATGGGTTCCACTTGCAATAAACTACCGATTCCTGTTGTTGCAAAATGTACTGCTGTGCTTGGTGCCGAGTATTCTTTAGCTCAGAAACTGAACTATCGCTGCGTGCCATGGGAGGCGGGGATTTTGCGGGTAGGATGCGGATGTCAAAAAGCTCATCCGCGCAGGGCTTTAGCTCGTATTAGTTAGACCTGACCATCACCGTCAATCCCCAATCACCGTCGCCGGCACCGTGCACACCGGAAACAATGTGATAACCTTAACCAATACGCGCGTTATCCTACAGAAGAAAAGACTGCGGCAACCTTGTTGAAGTCTGTGCCACAGCATATTGCTTGTACATTGAAACCCAACCAGACCAGAAAAAAAAATTGGAAATACGAAGAATTAAAACAGGAGCTCAAGAAACAAATATAGCACGCCACCGAATACATGCGACGTACTCAGACAGAACACTATCTCCTCCGGACGTCCGAAATAAGTCCCAATGTTCATGTCTTGAAACGGATGTCAAGTGGACATCTCTGGGAGCTACATGGAGGGACGCCTCGGTTTGTACATCCGCATGATGTACAATAACGGCCGTTTGAAGGATTGTCCGAATAAGGTTCGTGACGGGATGTTACATGAAACGTTACCGCAGGAGAGAGAGAAAAATGGCAACATGCGAACCTGCATGAGTTCGTCTTTCCATGAACCAATCGAATGCCTCAAAGCCGTAAGAAACACAGACATTACCTAGTGAGCGGTTCAGCGAAGCAGTTCTTCAGTCCCAGTTTATTGGTATACACAGTAGGATTAAATCTAAGCATCTCACCTTTTAGCTTGACTCGCAGGCAAACAGGACACTCGGATTCGTGGAAGGTCGCGAGACAGGCAAGGGTGTCGCAGGAAACGTGTCGTTGAATTCTAATTAAAAAAAAAAAAAACTACGCCACCTAGAATCATGCGGTCAACGGTATTTATTCTTACTAGTTTTTGCCAGCTCCTGGTGTGCACGTCACGTAACCTAAGTTCAATTATGGAAATTTTTGCGGAGTGAACTCTAAAATTTGTCCAGTGAAGGTCACTTTTTTACCCCACCAACATGAAGGGCGTGCCGAATTTACTCAAATTCATGAAAATTGGTCGATGAAGGATGAAAGTCACTGAAAAGGTTACCCAGCTGTAGGAGCGAGCCCTACAGCCCTACAGCCAGCGAGTTCTACAGCTGGCTAACCTTTTCAGTGACTTTCATCCTTCATCGTTAATTTCTTAGGCAAATTGAGGCCTTGTATGTATTTGTCCCTTCTACCTTGTTCCAGCCTCAGAACATCAGTTCTTTCATGATAATTGACGGTGATAATCAGGATCTATCCTGTGTGGAAAAATAGCCGAACATCATGCTTCTCGGGGCACCTGAGTATGACGCGCGAGGACTTTTTGAGCGCAATCGTTGTCAGTCCGACGAAACGAGGTTGGAAACCCAGCCCACAGAGTGATAGCAGAAAAAGTGACAGTTCGTGAAATTGGAAAAGGGAAGGGATGGTCCCAGCCGAGGCCGGATGCGATTTGCTATCTCTGTGTTATCTCTTTCTACCAGAGATGGGCATGAATTCATTTTTTTGAATATTCAAATATAAATACAAAATACTTTGTTGAAAGGGGTACTCTTTATGAATACTTTTCAATATACGCATTTAAGTACAAAATATAAATACGGCATTTAAATACTGTAACTACTGTCATAAATACTGTGAGGAAGGTGGCATCTGGAATTAGAGGAATAATGACGATCATAAGGACAAATCAGCAAGCAACAATGGCATTTATTGGTTTAGATTATCATGGTGAATTTAATATTAGAAGTATTAGAAGTTTCTCTAAGTCTGCATTTTTAGCCATCCTCTGTTCAGCCGTAGATTCAGCAACGGTGAAAAGCTCGCCATGTAAAATGGTTATCGCATGCGCATGCTGGCGCAAGGACGGTATAACTGCACCCCAAACTCGCCCTTCTTCTCGAAAGGTCAAATGCAGGGCAAGTTTAGGATATGAGTCAGTATATTTTGTATTTAGGAGCATTTATAAAGTATTTAGAAGAATAAATACCCGAAAATTGGTATTTAAATATAATTATAAATGCATTTTTCTAGTCTGTATTTAAATACGAGATATAAACACGTGTATTTATGTTTTAAATGGTATTTTAATTACAATGTCTTTAAATACTGCCCATCGCTGTTTTCATGTCGCTATAGGGCTGGGTTTCCAACCTCCTTTCGACGGATTCACAATGACTCCGCTGAAAAATTCGTCGCGCGCTATCCTCTACAAGCTCCGTAGAGCATGATTTTCGGCTTATTTTTCCGATACGATAACTCCTCAATATTCCTGTCAATTATCATTAATTTGAGTAAATTCGGCACGCTCTTCACATTGGTGGGGAAAAAAGTGGTCTTTACATGGCAAATTTCCGAGTTCAGTTCGCAAAAATTTACGTAAGTAAGCCTAGGTTACATGACATGCACGCCAGGAGGTGGCAAAAACCTAGTAAGAACAAATGTCGTTGACCGCATGATTCTATGAGGCGCAGTTTTTTCATTAAAATTCAATGAGACGTTTTCTGGGACACCCTGTAGTATATAGCATCTGTTTTAGCTTTGAAAGGCCACTGCCTTTCTAAGTATGCCATATATAGTACGTCACTGCCTTTCTAAGTAGCCTTCATGGTTCTAAGGCTAATATATGTAAATGCACGACTTTATTTTTGCTTTTTAAAACGTAGCAAAACATTGCATAGTCCGTAACGGAACAGAAACAAGCAAACAGGTGCAATAGCGAAAGAGAGATGCAGTGGCCCAAGCTGAAACAAAATGGCAGAAAAAAACACCTACAGGTCTAGTAAGAATCTATGCACTTACTCAGCACCCCAATAAGACAGTATCAATAATAACGAGAAAATACAGGGCCTCAGCACGTACGCAATGTCCGTGCCAAGTCCGGGTATCCCCCGTGTATAACTTCCTCTGAGGACAAACGACGGATATTTGTGGGATGTCAAAACCGTGTCCACTGTGAGATGTGTGGGATGTGTAGGACGTCCGTCGGGAGATGTCTGTCTCCCAGGGAGATCCGAATTTCCGGGGAAGGATATCCCCCAGAAGCACCACGTGAAGTTTTGTTCTGTCTGGGGTGTGGCCGTAATACCCTCTACTACGAAAAAAATATTTTCGCTTGTATACGAGAAAACATCCGGGAGATTTTTTAAATATGTTGTAGAGGAAGGCTCGTTCTATAAAACTTCATTGGTTACAGAAGTCTCTTCCGACCTCTTCATTCCGTGTTTTACGCTCGATTGTAACGAATTTTGGAAAAATCCCATATTTTCCCTATTTTATCCTACGACGACTACGAAAGTTACGTGTCTTGCGATTTTTCCTGTTGAAGTATTCCATTAGACCTTAGAAAGAAAAAATATTCATTAAAATTTAATCGTTTGATTTTTCACAAAAAATCGCGAAATTCCAGGAAAATTGCCAAAACTTCCGGCCTGTGTATACCAGCACTGATTACAGCATGAAAACGGTATTTGCGACGCTGAGCATGGTTTCCTCTATGCGTAAAGAAAACCACACACTTCTAGGCGCTTTCTACAAGCCACAGCTGCCGTTCACACCATGCACGGTTTTCGCCAGCGCTGTGAGCTTTGCTCGTGTCCAGCACCCGCCCCATTGATGTCTGGGAAGAAGCGTTTCATGGTATGTCGTTTTGCGCTATTAGGGACTGCTAAAAAATAATAATAATAATAGTTCGGAAAAATTGACGATAGTTTTCTGAGAGCCGAGCAGGTCCGCTGGATCGTTTCGCGTGGAATCGCCCCGCTGGTTTTAGAGGCAGAATCTCTGTGAAACTACAGTGGCTAGAACTTCTAGAACTTCCTTCTAGCCACTGTAGTGAAACGGGGGAAGTCAAGTCCGATATGGAATGTAGCACAATGCAAAAGGCAACACTGAGGCTTCCTTAGTTTAATATCTACAAGCTTTCGCGTGGGGGACCACGCTTCATCAAGTAGTTACCTGATGAAGCGTGGTCCCCCACGCGAAAGCTTGTATATATTAAACTAAGGAAGAAACTGTTGCAAGAAAAGTGTTGCTTTTTGTATTGTGCTGGGTTTTAGAGGCGCGCAGTCGGGGCCGGCGAGGTGGGGGCTGCCGAGCCCCTGTTATGCGAGCGCTCATTGGCCGGTTTGAAATTATAACCTTTTCGTGGCGCGGGAAAGCCGGCACCGCCGTGTCTGCGGGGCCGGAGCAGCTGGCCGTAAAGTTTCGAAATAATTACCCTATTAAAAAAATCACAGAATCCAATATGATCCTTGTATGAGATGGGTCCCACATAGCATGTATGATGTTATATATGTGATGCCTCGGCAGACCCCAATATGTTTCTATGGGGTCTCAACTAACTCTAGTGGGTCACAAAGCCATGAATGTTGGACCTCATTGGGGACCACAATCGGTCTCCAGGGATTCAACAACAGGGTTTCCACGCTTTTCAAACAACCTAGGGAAAAGAGATGCGCTATGCCGTGGAATACGACCCAGCTAGCTGTCACGCCACGCGCCCGACCAGACTGATACGTTTACCGTGCCATCTCCATTCTTCTTGCTAACTGCTGTGTCCCCACATTTCTGGTGCTGTACGTCGTCCATGCATCCAGCCTAGCCTGTTTGCTGGTTTTCGGCTACATATCATATTCGCATGTTCACATTTTCCGCTCGTAAGGAGCGCCTGCCTGCGCCGCAGTATGGTGCTGCGAGCGCCGGAGCCCGGAACTTGCCGGAAGATCGCACGCATATCCTCCGCAGGTAGCCTTGGTGAAGTTTGGCTGCTGTATACACAAATCTCTCGGGGAAGGGATTTGCCGTCCTCTTCCCTTTGACTCCAGTCACAATGATACCTAAACCGTCGCACTAGAGAAAGGTGAGACCATTCGTTTGAATACCTGTTCACACGCACACTATACGTGCAGTTGTCTCTGCACAGTTCTCCGCCATTACGACAATTTGATCGCGTGCAATTGCATGCACCGGGAATTTTATTAAGTCCGTGACGTTGTTCGCGCCGTTATGTAAAGAAAGCGTGCGGGACGTCCCTCAGCGATGTAACATTTCGCACCTACGTAGCGCACAACGGCAGTGGTGGAGTCTCGAATAAACAGACTGGTGGGAGGCGACGGTTTTCTCGGAGGCACGAATGCCGAGTCGCCCACACATTTCGGGAGGGTCAGCTTTGAATGGAAAAGCCAGCTGTATAGACAGCTGCACCATATCAAGACTTGGCAGACGGCTAAGGTGCTGAAAGGAGCGTTTGCGAGCGGCCGACTGCGTGCGGGTGTGTTTGTATTCGGCGATCAATCGCCTGTGACAGCGGCTGCTTTCGCTTGTTACTCAAAACGTAAACCTCTCCCATATCACGGTGCGGAACATTCCCCCTTGTCTCGTGTCTTGTTCTGTGTGCATAAAATGAGCAATGTTAGCGCGTGAAATCACGTTTCACCAAATCTGAGCGAAACGTGTTCGATGATCTGGCAGACGCTGTCTGTTTACTTTTAATAACGAAAGCCCGCAGTACGAAAGCTCTGGTTCTTCCATGTGTCTTGGGCCGCAAACAATGCTCAATGCGGATATCCTGTTTACAATTTGCCATCTTATTTCTCATCGCGTTCGCGTGACTTCAGACGTCAGTGTTGTAGTGTCCTTGGCAGCTCACTCGTGACTCGTTGAACACCTAAGAAAATACTTTTTTCTCTGGCCGAGGACATCCATCTGCAGTTCGCAAACGCTGTCTGTCGGATGACTTCTCAGTGTGGTGTCAGAAAACGTCCACATGAGCTGATTCCCCCTTGGACAACTTAATAGTTCAAAGAAGAAAAAAAAAAGAAAGAATTCAGCACGTAGTCTCTGTGTTGAAAGTGTAGAGGGAGGTATCACGGCGATTGGTTCACAAAGTAATATCGAAATGACTCAAAGTCCTGCTGCGAGCATGCACCCGTAAAATTGCGCCTCTTTCTAAACAGAAGGTATATTTGTCTCCAATTCAACGTATGATGTTGGTTGTAATTTGGATTATTGTGGTTAGATGAATGCCAAAACCTGTATTCCTGTTTTGTGCTGCGAAACAGGAAGCCTTTTTGGTGTAAGCAACTTTTCTATTCTTTGACATGAGCAGAGAACTCGCTTCATGAACAGATGCGTTTCTCTTAATTTCGTCGACAAACCCCCCACGTGCATTCTCTTAGGAATGAGCACCCACCTTTACATTGACAATATTTGGTGAAAATGTCGGACAAGGTCTGGGGAGTTGCGTCTGAAATGTATGGGATATTCGGCATCTTAAAATGGGACACAGGCAATCCGTTCCCATAGCTTGTTTTTCTGTCACTGTCTTTTCTTTTTTTTAAAGTGTGCTATAGAATATTAATCTGTGGCATGTGCTTGGATATCTTTCATATTTTGAATTCTGTCATATAATTTGCAGCATACTGAGTCTTCTATACAATGACACTGAGCAGAAGTGCTCCTCTGTGGGACATGTTTGATTGTGGCGCTGTGAAGAATATATACATACAGTCAACCCTTGATTTATGAACACCCTCGGTTCCCCAAAATATCGTTCATAAATCGAGGGATTCATAAATCGAAAATTCCGTTAAGTGATCACTATCCAGCAAATGGAACAGTATTTCCATGTTGGGATTGTGTTTATAATGCAATATATTGTGTAATTTTGCTTTCAACCATGTATGGTACTGTTAGCGCATTCACACACTGTTTATTATTCAATACTAAATTGTTTAATTTTTCTTTGCACCATGCCTTGCGCTGTCTCAACCCTAGAAAGTAGAGATGTCAGCACATTCGCACTCGACTGGTCTCGGATTTCCTCCGGGATTTTTAACCTCCGTTTATTTATCTCCGGGTGACAGCGGCCACCTTATTGAAGAATTGAGGTCAGGAATACTTGGTCGCCCCTTGTGCGACCCTGGAAAACCCGGTTGTTGTTCGGGTTTCCAGGGGTTAAGAACCGAGGCTGCGATACCTGGAAAACGTTTTGTCCGTTCCGGTGTCATTCATAAGACCACAGAATAATTCCTTTGAAGGTTTCTGTGGACCTCGGAACGATTTGTTCATAAATTGGGAGCAAAAACGCTGGACAACTCCGAGTTGGTTCCCAGAAATTCCATTCATTATTCGAATATCGAGATTCATAAAACGAGGGGAAAATGCATGTAAAAAGTTTGGTTCCTCGTTCTCGTGTTCATAAAATGAGGGAATTCATAAATCGAAGGTTCATAAATCGAGGGTTGACTGTATACATATATATATATTTTTTTCCTGAACGTGCAAGGTCTGAGTGTCTGACAGATCGGAAGTCTAGCCTGTTATGCATATTCATGGGCCATCCCATTCAGAGCTCTGTCAGGGTGTGTGAGCTCAATAAATTGACCCATATGTTGAATCAGCAGTGCCAGCCTCTCTATAGGCCAGGGTTTCCTTATGGCTTTCTCTTTGCCCGTTCTGCATGTGTGCCCATAATGTGGAATGTTTTTTTCTGACCTGTGAGATACCTGTGTGTTGTGACTCTCATGTGCAGAACGTTAAGCGTCTAAAGACCTCGCTGCGTAAACAAGCACGGTGATTGCATCAAGAAAGCAAACAGAGAACGTTCGCTCTTCCCATATACAGGCGCATGCATGCTATGTTGTTCTTTACGTTTATATCCGAGGGGAATCTAACTTGATATATACATTTTTTTTGCATTATGTAAATGCGCAGTTTAAATGCAGAATTAACTTGTTCCCCAGAAACTGTTTCATTTTGTTTAATTTAATTTATTTTGTCTTTATTCGTGCTACAAAACGATGTAACATTGGCAGCAGCGGCCAAAAAGCAGCACAAATGCTGCTTGACAAGAGCCCAACAAGCACCCAATTCAGCTGCAGCTAGCAGTACAATGACCTAGAGACTCGTAGGTTATTATAGACCATGCTATTATTATTAGGTTATTATGTATCAGTGCAGAGGGATATGACTTAAGAACAAGATACCTGTAGAAGTTCTGTACTTTAGTAATCTGAAGATTCCTAAATATGTTAGCAGTATGAGAGTTGAAGGATACACCTGCTGTAAATTGAATGGCTCATTTTTGTTGAAGAAATGAAATGGTGCCCCACGCAAGGTGTCAATAACTGAGACTTGACACTATTAACAAATTGTAGATAGCGATTTTTACACACTTTGGGAAAAGATACCTGTATCTGCTTGGATACCAGTGGTTCTGGAGAGTTCCCCCTTTAAGATAGTGTATATCAGCATCGCGTGATAATATTTCTGAAAATAATACTTCGAGTATTTTCACTGTTTTTACAATTGCAATTGACCGACAACCTAATGAAATGTTAATTGAATTGGCAAATCGTTTGTTTCCTGGTTTATACAAAATTTCCTTCTTCGCATTCATGAACCAAACGCTTCGTTGGACAGCTACTTTTGAGACTAACTGATTATAGTGACAATGTACGTCAACTAGCACTCATAAGAAAAAGTGATTGTTTATTGATACTGTAATTCTGGCTGTCACTTGCAGTGAAGCATGTGTCTAATCGTGTTTGTTTCGCTCACACGTGTTGTGATTACAAATAAGAAAAACAGTGCGGCGTGACAACACACCAGTTGAGCGCTGAGATTGCAGTGCGCGTTGTTTGCTGGTAAAACAACAACAACCTTATTTTGATGATGATGATGATCTGGGTGTTTCGTAGCCGGAGGAGATATTCTGCCCCTGTCACTGTTGTACTTTTTAGCATGTTGTAGACTTTATTTTGTGGCAGGTAAAGAAGAAAAACAAAAAACAAAAAAACCACAGAGTGCACCATGTTGGAAATACTTTGGTCGGGTGTTTCCATTTGACACTTTTGCTCTTAAACCAGTATTTTAAAAGTTAGATAATTAATTTATTGATGATTAATTAATTAATCACTCGTAGTGAGAAAAGTACTTGTGACTACATACGTAACTACTAACAACATTCGCGTAGGGTGCTCCTTCTTCTGTTTCAAATCCCAGCTAAACATTAGCTTGAACACACCATACATAGACACTTTCATGTAAGGCCTAATGCAGTGCCAAAATACTCTCATTGAGTACTTTGCAAATATTTTCTTACATTACTAATTTTATTGGCATCAAGAGGTTACGTTAAAATTAAATGCCAATGATGAAAGGTGAAAGTCACTGAAAAGGTTAGCCAGCTGTAGGGATCGAGCCCACATCTTCTGGATTACCGGTCCAGGGCTCTATGCCTGGCTAAATGCCAATATTCAGAAAAGGCTTCAAGAGCCGAGTTCCCACGTACAAACTTTCCTCAAGCCTTGTGTTTGCACAGGGAGCTAGGATTAACGCTTGTTATCAAGATTTTCAAGTTTAAAATTTGGCTTCAATAAGAAAACCTTTTGCAAAATATACATTCAGAAGCGGTGCAGCATATCCTGCATTGTGTACTGGTGCTAAGGTAGCCTGTCTTGAGTAGGTTTGGTGTACTCAGAATCGAGGCTGTGGAGGCGAAAATATGGATAACATGATAACATGATGATGGATGATAACATTGCAATTGATCGGTACAATTAGTATATAAAATATAGCTGTCAAAAAGAGATATTTGAGGTTGTGGAATAAATTGACGTTACAAAGCATTTTTCTTGCTGCTGTGATAGTTATTACAGTAAAGCGAGAAAGTACAGACGACTACTTATAACTAGAGGCACATTTTCTACCAGCTTTACATACTGCTAACAACATTCGGCTTCAGTACGTCAGCAAACCCGATTGCTTCATCGGTACCCTGCTTCCAGCGTGCGCCATAGAAGCCGCTAATTTGCTCCCTGGCAACGTTCTTATAGCCCTATATGGTCCATAAAAGACCATTACGGAGTTGTGAAGTGCGGGGGATCACGTAATAAAATTACGGCGTCACGCCCTGTACGAAACGCAGAAAAATTGTGGAAGGGCTGTGAAAAGCAAGTCAGGTAGAAGGGCATAATTTATGATACTGCACTTTGCCATGTCGAATGAAACTTATATTCAGACCTTCAGATTTTGTGTCCGTGACTTTGATGAAGTATTCTGAGCATATGTAACTAACTGCAAAGTAGATACAGATATCGTGGGTGTGCTGAACTCACATTAACCAAGTACTTGATGGGTGTATCAGGGTGCATCTCAGACCCTGCAATTTCAGACTTGCAATGTATTGAGGTTGCAACGTGTCGGGGTGCAGCGTGTCTGGGTGCAATGTATCAGGGTGCAACGTATGAGGGCAAAACATATAAAGGTGCTTCCAAGTATGAGTTGAGGGCGCTTTGCAACCCGCAGTCACTCCTGGTGTTAAGTTTTGTGTTAAGTTCAGCTTTCTTAGTAAGGGTATGAAAACATTATGAGGAATTTAAATAACTGAGAAAAAAAAAATCCAGTATGGGCTGACACCAGGACTCAAAGATGATGAGGATCTTGATTTCTGTTCCGGGGCGTCACCGATTACACCACATGGGCATGGCTCTAGCCTGAGCTATAGTGCCTCAAGTGCCTAGGGGTGGACAGGCAAACACACTCATTCTTTCATGTTTTATGAGTCAGTCACTCATTAATTCGAACATGATGCAGGCCAACATCTACGAGACGAGAGGGAGCTTGCCTCGGCTGGTTCTAGTTATACAGGGTGTTGCACCTAACGTGATAAAAAATTCTAACTGGTGACGTACTCGACGGAGGATTGTGGCACTTTCGGCAATTACCTTGTGGAAAATTTTGCCACCATTGAGGAAGGATCTGGACAATTTTTAATTGAGAGAAATTTATTTGTTTTCAATTGAACTTCGAAAATTTCAAAGAGAACCTCGCTTTTCTTTTACAGAAATATGAAGTCTTCCACGGATAAGCGCCGACCTAACACAAACTATGCACAGTATCGCAACAGAAATAGTAAAAGAAAATGGTGTAAAAAATTTGGCTTTAACGCCGCCTGCCTGATTTTCGCAAAGAAGTGGGCACGAAATGTGCGTCTAGAAGAGGAAGTGTCCCTGCCTTCATTTGTTTTTCCTTCTTTGTGATAACACAGTTGCCACCAGCATCAGGGTCAAAGCAGGGTCAAGGTCAAAACGGGGGAAGGAAAGGTGAAACAAGAGGCGGTAACACTTCCTCCTCTTACTGCACCTTCCCTGCGCTCTTCTTTGCGACAATCAAGGAGGCGGGGCTAAAGCGTAATTTTTAAAAATTTTTTTCCGACCATTTCTGTTGCGATACTGTGCATAGCTTTTGTTGGGTCTGGGTTCTCCGTGGATGACTTCACATTTCTGTGAAAAAAAAAAAGTGAGGTTTGGTAGGCAATTTTCAAAGTTCAATTGAAAAAAAAATTTCTCAATTAAAAATTGTCCAAAGCCTTCGTAAATGTCGGCAAAAGTTCCCAGAAGGTAATTGCCGAATGTCCCACAATCCTCCGGCGAGTACATCGCCAGTTAGAATTTTTTATAACTTTAGGTGAAACACCCTGTATACGTACATACGTACGAGGATTGTGAAAGCACGAAAACAAAATTTTGCTCCATGACAATTTATTGCATCTCTTTTTGAGCAGTAACGGTTTTTGGAAGAGCGCTGAACGGAAGGGTGTCGTACACTCTTCCCCGTAGAAGTTTCTTCCTTTAGGACATGGATTTGTTGTTTCATAGCACCAACATATGTTTGGGATCTTTTGGGATGAGTGTCAAACTCGCATCTGGGAAATATCTTTAACATTTTACCTCGTTTCTAGGCTTACAACTTGGCAGCACTGCACCTGTGTAAACTACCATGGAAGGTGCGGATGATTCTAGTAAACGGCCGGGCACTCGGTAAGTCAGATTTCATTTGGCTTATTATAATCTGCATCTTAAGTCTTAATGCTGGTATGCATCTGACAACAAATATGTCTACCTGTGAACCTACACATAGCCTCTTAGAAGCAGCGGATGGTTCGCAAACGTGTGGGGCCCAGCGAGTTTTAGGCAAAGCGATGCCAGGCAACGCGAGCCAATGAAAATATGGACGGTGTAGAGGACGGTGGTCTTCCTCT
Organism: Ornithodoros turicata; assembly: GCF_037126465.1. Classification (NCBI taxonomy): domain Eukaryota; kingdom Metazoa; phylum Arthropoda; class Arachnida; order Ixodida; family Argasidae; genus Ornithodoros; species Ornithodoros turicata. Next base: position 4,089,493 of record NC_088208.1, read on the forward strand.
ACATGAGCCCCGACCGGCGATGATGGTATGCCACGCAGAGGCGGTGACGGTGGCCTGTCTCCATGGCCGCGCCGGTGGAACTGAAGCCGGTGCTCCACGCGCGTGGCCATCGTTGTCGTCGTTGTCGTCGTCCGCTACAGGGGTCCCCCGGCCGTCAGATGCGTTGCGGACGCATCGCAAGAACAGGGAACAGCGGGAACAGGGGCACGGCACACGTTGGCGGCGTTTCAGAGGTGGGGACGGGCCTCTCGGCTCGGTGGGGACTCGCAGCTCGGTGGGGACGGGCCTCTGTTGTACTTAACGTCCCTCTGGTTGACGTAGATTCACGCGCTCGTAAAGTTCTGGCAGCACTTGTGCTGTAGTGGGATGACATTGCCACCGTGATACCCATCCAGGCTGTATACCAGTCTAGCAAACCTTGAAAACTGGAAATTATCAGGGAATTTTGACAAGATTGGAAAAGTCAGGGAATTTGTAAAAAAGCAGCTGAAGTCAGGGAAAACCTCCGACAAGCGCCGTGCCGACGAGTGCTGATCGGTGGTTGAACGGCCACGCAATGTTTTCGCGATTAGCATTTCGTCAATACAACAGGCTCAGATGCGGAAGATGTGGGCAGCCTCAATAATACTCTATAAACAAACTGTTTATTGTGAAAGATCTGTATCAAAATGTAGCAGCACTCATGAAGTTCCCTTTTGTTTTGGTCAGGGAATTCGCTTGAAATAGTTAGTGCAAACCTAGAAAAGTCAGGGAATTTGGAGACTGCAATAGACCTCTAGATGAATGGATACTGTGGCTTTTCCGTTTGGAACGGACGTCACCTAGGCCTAGAATTGACACGTTTCTGTATTTTGTACTGTTTTAAAGGTCACTGCATCCCTGTCATTTAGGGAAACTCAGTGCTTCCCATGAGGTCACATCACCCTGCATCGGCCCTATACCTTTGCGTGCCAATACGACGTGCTCCGCAGTCTCCTCTTGTTCACATATACTGCATGTTTTACCCGTGATATCTATACATTTTGCAACATGAGTTTTCGTTTGTAACATACCTGTCCTTGCCTCAAACAGCAATGCGCTTACTGTAGTGTTATGGAAAATTTCCTGTGACTGTATTTCCTTTTTATGTTCCCATCGTACCCCGAGTCCCGAAGTTAAAGTGTACCCAAGCAGGTTTCACCTGCATTTTACTTGTCCACTGTCTAGTTTCTGATTTCCTCACCCTCATCCTTATGTTTTTCTTGTTACTTTCCTCGTCTCAAGTTAAGTATTTAGCAGAGAGATGCCTAGTTCGTTTCCGCCATTTCATATCGACGCTGTTTAAAGGGGCACTAAAATGCACAAACAAGTTCACTTCAAATTACGTTACACGCTATGTTAATTTCGTACTTGTTATCATAATTCAAAACTTTGATTCCATTACGAAGCTACAATCAAAATTATACCGGGCTCTTTCTTGCTTCGATACTAAGCAGAGAACGACGTTTCAGCTCATGCATCGGTGTTTTTAGTCCATACTGCGTGTGCTGTGCCATGCAGCAGTCCCGGTGAAAAAAAATTGTGCGCGTTGCGAAGCAGACTGGCGTCACTCTCCGAAGGGTGTGAAAATAAACGCTGTCAGTGGAACATTCACGAGAACTGTCGTGGACTACAAGTCAGTGAACCGGTATTAAAAAATACAGCAGTGCGCAATCATGCCGCGCATATACGGAACACTACGATCGGATCCATTCCAAATCCACATGCCCACGATAGGCATGCGCGCGCTTCTCCTGCTGTCTCATTGGATGCCGCCAATCTTCGCTTCCTGGGGATCCAATTCGTTGCCTTCAAAGACAGTTCTGTTTTCATTGTGTTCTTCTTTTAAATGGCATTGTGTGAGCTAATTTTGTTTGAATTCCAATAATTGAAACACAAACTTTCATTTGAGAGCAACTTGTTTTTTGCATTTTAATGCCTGTTTAAGCATGTACGTGACAGTACCTTCTTGGCCCACATCTTTTCATCAAATTTTCTCAGACGCGCCTCGTACCTGATCTTACTTTTAGCCTCTCGTCCCCCACAGAAGGACCATCCCATATCTCCCATGACCCCCCATTCAGTGTATTTCCATGTGCTGCTAGTGCCAGTCTCCCGACTCCCCTCTGGCGTGTCTCCATAAAGGACTGTATCCCCAGATTTGGGCAGGTACCTCTTTCCTCGTGGGGAAGCGCCCTCTATCGCATTGCACAGAGTCTCGGCTTGAGAGTATCTGGTATGAAAATTCCACGGTTCCGCTGTTCGCTTCTTTCTGCTTGATACACGATCGTGGTTTGATTTGAACTTCCCAGTTTCCTGCGGTTAATTCTACCCTTGTTTGTTACCTCCTGCGATGATAGAGGAAGACGGAATTCCATTTCTGTTTCGGCTGAACAAGTGAGAAAGAAATATATCGGCGTGCCCTTCCGTAAGCAGCAAAGCAACATGCCTCCAGGCGGTGCCACCTTCTGTTGGCCAGCAAGGGCTCAAGCTTTTAACAGGAAGGCTCACGTGATGCTCCATCGGACATTAGATGGGTCCCTAATGTGTCTGATCCATGTAATATGTCTCCCATGAATGAAGAAAGGCTCCTACACTGTGATGGCCTGGCTGGATTTGGAAGGAACCGGCGAAAGCATCGGTGCATATTGCACACGCGTAGTGGGGTAACAAATTCATTTGCATCCGTGTACCCTCTGTTCACATTTTGTAAAAAAGAAAAAAAGCTTGAGCCTTCCGAGAGCTTCGAAGCAACCTCCCATGGTGCACATAGTCGTTGACGAGTCTCGTCGTCGTTCAGGGCTCCTGAAAATTCATTCGATACTTACCAAGGAGCATTCCGCATACAGGAGTTTTCATCATCGGTTTTATGGTACAGCTCCCATAGACGTTAATGATAACACTGGGAAAAATTCAGTCTCATTTCCGAGAGCGATAACAGCCACACTGGGGGCACTGGGGTAATGTTAAACGAACAAAATCCTTGCGTTAACCTAACAGAATAATTTTGTTCAACTAAGATTTCCTCGTATCCTCGAGGGTTGCTGTAGCCGCGCTCGGGAACTAGTCCATATTTTTTTCCAGCGGTATTATTCAGCTTTACGTGAGCTGTACAAAAATATTAGCTTTGACCTACCGGATACAAAGCGCTGCCGGCAAACCCGGAAATGATCATTCGGCTCCCACTGGTTTCACTGTTTGTATCCAAGCTTCTCTTCGCGCAGGATAAAGTGTGCGGCTGAAGGAAACCTACGTAACGTCATGGCATCGCTTCTACCATGACGATTTTGTGCAGCCGAAAGCTACACAGTTCATTGGGATCGCGGCTCTTAACACAAGAGACTGTGGGCGAGGAGGCCAAGCTCCTATGCATGCGCGCTGACGAAGGAGAAAAACGTGAATTTGGCAGACACCCTGCCATCATCGTCGTCGTGGATACGATCAGTCTCATTAGCAGGGTGGTTTGGATTTAATCCACGTGGATTTTATCCAGTGGATTTTTTTGGATTTTATCCACAGAATTTTATCCGGATTTTTTTAGAGATTTTCTCCAGATGTGACGTGAAAGACAATCTTAATTCAACGTCACACGGAAAACTCCCGGTTTATTTTCTTGTAGTGTTGGCTGTTTGCAAAAGCCAAGGAACGCGCGAAATTAGCTTTCAACTTTTTTAACTTTGTTGCTTTTCACTTAACTTTTTTTTAATTTATAACTTTTCAGATTTAACTTTTTCCAGTTTTCTTCTACTTTGTCCATTCAGGGTCCATTCGGGGACTTTCTTCCGCTTCCTGGAGGCACTGTAACTGAAGTGCGCCGAAACACGACAGCTAATCCAGGCGTGTAGGCAGGGCCGGTGCTAGGGGTGTGCAGGGCCTGAGACGAAGGCACATCGCGGGGCCTGTTTCACACGATTAAGTGCATACTTGATATTTAAAAAACAGTAATCCCTGGTTGAGGGCTTCGTGCGCGGGGCCTAAGGCAGTCACCTTACTCCCCCCCATTGCCGGCCCTGCGTGTAGGATCCACACCATTCAACCACGCATTCAACCACTTTTTGCAAAACAATAAAGACTGATACAATGTTGCTGGGACAGGCAGTTCCGTAAACAAAAACTATGAGAGGTCACCCGAAATCAAGAACAGCAAAGCACATTTGTTTTTACTCTGTGTCACATTTCTAGCCTTGTATATATTCTCCAAAAATATCCGGGTTTTATCCAAAAAAGCCCACCGGAGAGGATCTTTTTAAAAATATCCGTTTTTTTTTTTTCAACCCTGCTCATTAGTGACCACTACGAACGCCTGCCACTCCGAGAGCAAACCTCCGGTGTCCCTGCTTACGCTAACCACTTCATACCGATTCAAGAAAGCTGAATGTCCCGACAAGAATCTCTTATGTGACTCCCGAGCCCTTGGCATTGTCTCTCGATCCCCGAAAGTGCACTATTAGGAGCTTTATATTTCATCCCCAGACCGGAGGTTGGAAAGAGAGGGCAGCACGCAACCATAAACATTAATTCTACTTAGCCCCCTCGGGGAAAACCCCTAAATTATTGCCTCCCGTTGTTTGCCGCAGACTACATGGAAAGGTAGCCCATGTTGGGAAAATCCTTGCACTTTTATGTGGCTATATCGATGTCTTCTAGGTTGGAACGAGGGTGTCATTTTCGGATTATCCCTTTCGTTCACTGTAACATGATATCTTGTGTTTGGATCCAGAATCAGGTAATTGTTTCCAGGATCCAGGAATTTAGAGAAACGTGGGTTATTACTACTGGCTTTACAACTACTCTGGACTCGTTGAGAAGCAGTTAGCCACTCTGGTTTTAAATGCTTTGAGGGACTGTTTACATAGGTCTTTACAAACAGCGTTCGTAAAATAGTTGCTACAGTTCGATTGATGTCATCTTTTTTCTCAGTTCCCACCTTTCTTGCTTTGCAGTAACTTTGCTTTACTTGCTTCAATTTCTTTTCTTTTTCAACCTTTATTCGAGTTTTTTGGCTGTACTTCAGGGTATGAAGTCCAAGTCCAAGTTATTGCTCCATACTTGTGTAATTGCACATTTCCGATGTAGCGTGGGACATCTGGAATGTGTTGAGACAAATCACGCATGGCACAAGAAACACCGGTGTGTTTTGTGAGGAGCGCTGTGCATATTTACACCTTCTCTCATCCGAGGGTAACAGAAAACATGCTCGTTTGCAGCACTTCATAAAGTGTACTATGTTTTAAGCACAAAAGTCAATGCATTTTCTCGGTATCACATGAGCATACCTACAGTCAGTGCTCATTAGTGGATGCACAATAATTGTCTGTTCGCTGGCATAATTAGTACACCGTATTTGCTCCCATGATGAATGCATTGGCATGATCAATGCAACCTGACTTGGCCACCCAAACATTGTGCTTTTTTCCAGCGTATTTTACTAACCCTGGCTTTAGCACTGCTGCCTGCACTACTTCACCGCTACAGCCAATGCACTGTACAGCAAACGAGGATTTCCCTCTCATAATTAAAGTGCCCGGTCTGCGACGCTACGCTTTAAAGCTTAAGTAGCACATAAATTATGCGAGCAAATGCGATGCTTTGCCCATCCCAGAATATGGCACTGTAGAAAGGGTACATTAATTGTACGAGGGACAAGGAAAGGCTAGCTCTATCGCTATCCCGTCACCAAGCGGTGAATAAACCATGGTTTTCGTGAAGCTCTCGGCAATAATTGCGAGACCAACATCATCCCCTGTATCACACACCCTGCAAACTTTTTGAAAAGCATCACAGCTGGGTATCAATTGGAACTGTTCGTCATTGGAAACTGGATACTTCTCTCACACTCTTTTCAGTGCAGCCTGTCGTTAGCTTGTGCAACATGGAAAAACGTCCTGACTTCAGCCTCTTCTTTTTTTCTTCTTTTTTTTTATTGTTTTCGTTTTCATCTAACAAAACATGGTGGTGGCCACGGAAAAAAAGCTACCACAAAGCGGCTTGAGGGCATCCGGGGGCCGCACTGACACCAGGCAGCACTATAATTAAGGCGCAGAAGTACACAGCAAAGATAAATAATGCGCAAGAATCAAACACACCATAGCCTACGCTACATATTCTCATACCCATAAACTTTCTGTAATAAGTAGAAATATGATGCAGGATAATAGTGAAAAGAAAAATTATAAAACAGAAGTACTCAATAAAGCTAACTGAGTTAATGAAAAAACACACAAAATTTACTACGATTTTTAGGATTTAATTTAATTAATTAATTTGGAATTTAATTATTCCCTTCTTGTCATGTTCAATCCTTTCACATGGCACCTGTCGTTTCCTCCAAGGAGTGCGCTTGCTTGCACGTATCTTCACCCTGCCACAGCCATGGCACATAACGAAGCATCGCTTAGGCTATTTTTATTAATTTTTATGATTATACTTTTTATTATTTTCAACAACTTGGGAGGGTGAAAACTGGCCACTCTATCTCTATCTGCATCCTGTGTAAAAACAGGTCGTACTTAGGCATATTTATCAGGTAGAAGAATGTGGTCTTGGGGAGGAGGGCAAGGTTATGTACTACACCTACATTCGGCTTGTGGTGCTTGGTACGGTTTTGGAGTACTGGGGAAATTGGGTCTGTCCTGACTCGGACCACAATAGGTGGAAACTCGTTTTGCCTTAAGTGCGGTTCCAACACATGGCAGCTGCCTGATACCATTTGTCCCCCTCACTATGCTGCCATTCTTCTTCTTTTTTTTTTCCTTTCCTTGGCAGGTGCTGCACAAATGTTTTGGCATATTTTTATTATGCCAGTGTCTTCATTTTTGTTTATTGCCACTGTTTTTATCCGTTTACAGGGTGTTCAAAAAGAGCTCACCCAATGGCAAGGTATGGACAAGTTTTTTCTCCCTCGACCTTTGGGGGGTAGAATAAGATGGTGGCATTATGTAGCCACCCATACAACCTCATTTGAGCTCTACAAAAAAAGGCATTCACTTTCCCCAAGCAAAGGGCACGTCGAAATGCCTGATAGACACCCATGTCATCCTGATCACAGAACATTTTGAGTTGCGAATTGAGGACAGCTAGGCTTTTGTCATCTTGTGCCATTTCAGTGCAACAGAGGGCAGTGAGAAGAGCAATATTCTGTCGTTGCCTTGGGAACCAGAACCGGTCGAGCCAGAGTCTCGAGAGGAACTAGTTTGTTCAAAAGAGGTGTAAGTTGACGCGCGTGTAAACAAGTCGTTATTATCGTTGCTGAGCTGGGTACGCTACAGTTCACAAGAAATTCTTCAGCATGTGCCGATTCATACATAATTAGACTGTCATGATGGAGCAATGTACAAGTCCCGACAAAAGTTTACGGAGCACGCGAGCTGCATAGTTTTTCTCCAGTACGACAGCCTAGTGGCAGGCGGAACCGGGCAAGTTCACTGCTTCGGAGGGGTGGATGAGTGCACTGCTAGCGACCCTTTGAGGTAGTTTCGGCATCGCTGGTCTTGAATGCACATGCCCCCGGAGTGGGTTGGATTTCACTGCAGTGTTTTCCAACACCACGTGACTGAAACATTGTATATGTAAAGCGCCAATTACCTCTGACATTTAATCTGATCACCACGAAGTCCGGTAACGATTCAGTCGTTTGGCAGATGCTTCTTGTTTCTTTCGCCTCTCAGTGCATCGCTGCTTTCCTATAAAAGCGGTACACCGTGTGTTTCCACTATGACTTATCCTTGTAATCCCAATGATAGCCTTCACAATCTTTCAGTCACGTGGTGTTGGACAACACTGCAGTAAAATCCACCCACTCCGCGGGCACGTGCATTCAAGACCAGCAATACCGAAACTACCGCAGTGTGTCGCTAACAGCGCACTGATCCACCCCTCCGAAGCAGTGAACTTGCCCAAACTCTCCCGCTTCCACCTGCCGCTATGGTGTCGCAGCCACGAAAAAGTACGCAGCTCGCGTGTTCCGTAAACTTTTGTCGGGACCTGTACTCTAATATCTCATCAGCTCCGAGTGAATGTAGGCAGGGTTTCATTCTTTTTCTGTTGGCAACCCCTATAAGGAATGCATCTGCATGTGCATAAATGCCAACCACAGTGCGGACAACCTAAGTATTCGTAAAAGACTTCATATGGCACCACGTCAAGTTTTGGGCGCAAACTGTCAACCTTTGCCCTATTAGGGCGTACCCAGATATATCCGGATTGTCTTCTGGAGTGCACGCTGTGAATCAAGTTTCTTTATGACTTCAAGGATGGCAGTGCACGGAAATCATTGACATGGCATAATTTTTTACAACTACAAATATAGTCGCCATTTGTGAACCTAAAGTAACTTCACATTCTAGATGGTTGTGCCATCATAAGTTTAAATAGGTTTATGCTCCTCCTTGTTTGGAAAGATCATATGTTCTGCCACATACATCTAAATTGAGTATAAATGTGGCTTTCAGCTCTTATATGTAGTTTTTGCAGTCACACACATGTTTTACAGGGAGCATTGCGTTCGTCCTATTTTATTTTTGTGGGCCTCTCAATGTGTGCCATATTTCTTGGTTATATGCGTTTCACCCTGTAGATACGTGGCTTTTTCATTTTCTTTTTAGCGACCATGCCTCTTGCGCTGTCCCATCTTTTAACATCCGTATTGTGTGTTCCTCAAACTCAAGGAAATGTTACCTATTTCTTTTAACGTCCACTGAACAATCCTTATTGGTTCACTGTGCAAGCTCAGGGATTGACTATTTTTTATAATTTCCAAAAGTAGACATAACAACAAAACATTGGCCAACCGAAAGGCAGTGCGTTATTCTAAACTAAAACATTCACAACAGCTATTGCACCGAAACAGCACTTTGGGTAAGTGAATGTATCTCGTTTCATGGAAGCACTGTTATGAAACCACACTAGCCTGTGATGTTTACAAGACGAGGAACAGAAAGGTTATGTTACTCTTGTAAGAGAAATTTTGTTGAGAAAATGCTTGAGATGCATGTAATCATTATTTTGCAAAATACTATATTATTTTGCAATTATTATTATTGTACGTATAATATTGTTTTCAGTTCCTTCTCTCATGATCTCTGCCTGTGGTGCTCTACATGCTCTGTGGAAAAGAATGAACCTCTGATCTTGGACCTCTGTGTATCATTGCAGATCACTATGTATTTGGGTAAACGTGATTTTGTGGACCATATCACGAGCGTGGACCCGATAGGTAAGCTGGACGTATCATGAATGTGAAAGCCTGATGATAGGATTTTCGCAGGAAAGAAGGTTTGAACTGCCATACTGCCAGGAATTAAATGATTGAATGCTGCTATGTATATGAAGCTTAATGTCTTTCTGTGCACTTATGAAGTTGCTTTATAGTGAATTTCATTTCATTAATTTGTACGTTAAGGATGCCCTGTAAAGGAGTGTATTACATAATGGAGTGGACATGCCGTTTCCTACATTACAAATACCCCACAAATACAACAGATACCCCAACGCAGAGTACCAGTACAGTAACTATTTATAAGGCTGCACCCCGACAAAACGTGACTGTAAATCATGAACAATAGGGTGCCATGGTGCATATGGTTGTGCCTGGTGTATTGCTCAGGTGTCTGTCAACCTGGAGAAATGGGAATTATCGGGGAATTTTGATGCGATTGGAAAAGTCAAAGGGATTGGCAGGTAATAGACGAGTTCAGAAAATCCCAGAGTGCTTAGCATCGCTTTGAACTGTGGGAGTTTACTAATACGAAAGAAGCGGGTGGCCTCGGAACTTCCGATTTCTCCCCTACCGGTCCATTGGCCACGACGTGTCAAGGTCAGCGAAAGCGAAATGTGAAGGATTATTCTTCGTTCTCCAGCTCAGCAAGCACCCAGGATGCAATGCGTGCGCAAAGAGCACTGGGGTTTTCTGAACTCATCTATTTGCCAAAAGCAGCTTAAGTCGGGGAAAATCGCAGACACGTGCCATGCTGATCCGCAGCAAATCTCTCGTGCCAATCATTAGTTGAGTGGCCGCGCCGCAACAATGTTGCCGCGAGTAGCAGTTCGGCAAAACGACAAGCTCAGAGGCAGAAAAGTAGGGCAGTCCCACTAATACTCAATCGGTGGTCTGTTTTTTGAGGGATCTGTATCAAAATGTAGCAGCAGGCACCAAGTTTTGGTCAGGGAATTTACTTGAAATAGTCAGTGAAGACCTGGAAAAGTCTGAATTTGAAGTCGAGCAATTTGGTAGACACCCTGTTGCTGCCGCTCGTGCTGACCGCTGCTGGATACGATGCCACAGTGTGTTTCCTGCTTCGATTATCGAGTTTGTAGGTGTCTAACGCTAATGCCATGTGCTACACAAGCAACCCGTAGGGTGCGTGTTATACACCGATACATTTTTCTCGAGGGTGAAAATTAACGGGTGTGTGTTGTACATGAGTAACAAAAAGTTATATAAAGTTATATATATATATATATATATATATATATAATAGTTATATAATTGTTATATAAAGTTATATTTTGTGTCATTATATAAAGTACAAGTTATACAAAACTGAGTTTGATTATAGAAAAAAAAAACGGAAAATATTCAATTCGCCACCTGACGAATTCTGCTACTCCCACAAAGGAAATGGAATGAATGAAAAGAGAAAGAAAACTGAAAAGATGAAAAGGTAAAAATAGAAAGACATCACCCCTCCAAGTCACCGAACTGCCCGTGCACATGACTGTACGTGACAGGCTACATCCCCCTAGGTTACATCGCTTCTCGGCCTTTTGGCTAAGATCAGAGTGTAGTTATACAAAATCTGTCACGATGATCCAGTAGGTTGCCTCTGGTTTCATCACCACCAATTGAAATGACCTTCCATTTACGTTCCAGATGGTGTTGTTCTAGTGGACCCAGACTATGTGAAGGAACGTAAGGTGTTTGGCCACGTCTTGGCAGCATTCCGTTATGGCAGGGAAGACCTGGATGTGTTGGGACTCACTTTCCGCAAGGACCTCTACCTCGCCTCGGAGCAGATCTATCCCCCGCTGTCTTCTTCCGGACTGGAAGGGGGCGGAGGCTCGGAAGGTGCTCAGCAACGTCCCCTCACTCGCTTACAAGAGCGTCTTCTGAAAAAGTTGGGTCCCAACGCATTCCCCTTTTACTTTGAGCTCCCACCGCACTGTCCTGCGTCGGTGACGCTCCAGCCGGCGCCGGGCGACACGGGCAAGCCCTGCGGCGTGGACTATGAGCTCAAGGGCTACGTTGCGGAGAGTGTAGATGAGAAGCCACATAAAAGGTGAGAGACCACTGGAGAGCTGTATTGATATTTGTGGTGGCACTTGCTGCCAGTGGTGAAACATTGGTGTCCGTAGTGTGGTGGAGGTGGCCCACCGTCACCAACTCGCCCAAGTTTCTGTTATAACTGATTCCATTGGTTTCTTGTTACACAAGGCTGTTGAGGTACAAATTGAGTTATCCTGCTGCGCTCTATTGGGTATTCCCTAAAGTTAAACAGTGTGATTGGGACACATTTACTGCATCAGATGAAAACTATACCGCATTCGCTTCTTTAGTACATGCGGTAACCTGGCTTTCTGCCCTGCTTTACAAGGAGATGAGACACACCGCGTCCCTCATGTTATCTAGTATGTCATAATTATCATAAAAATCAACATCTAAATCACCCATGTGCCAAAATGTTGTTATACGGCATGTCATTTGATGACTCTACTCTCACAGGTCTACTCCAATGTTAGCAATACTTGACTATGTTATTCCATTCACACAAAAAGAAAAGTGCAGTGAGTTTCAAAACATTTTATTTTGATTTTAGTGTCTGAATTTCATTTTTGAATGGGTGCACAAATCAACATAAAGATGACGGGGGAATGCTTTGAGATATGATATCAATAAATAATTGTCTCGAATAGCTTTGATGTTTGGAAGGACAGAAACCGGATTTAATTGATACTAGTGACATCACAGCGGCGAAAGCGCTGGCTACAAAATTAAATTATTGCAATTATAAATAATTGCCTGCAAATATAATTGAAATATTTTCTGTGAGGATTAAAAGAAAGCATGTGACGATGTTTCATTTTCTTTGTTTACTTCGTTTCTGTTATCCTGTGTTCATACCGGCTGACACTCGTAGCCGTCAACATCGTTTGTTTTGTTCTGTTGTTTATAAAAGAATAAACAGCTGACTGCAGTGGCGCACGCGGTGACACATCGTTACTTAGCACGCAGTCGGCAAAGCGGACAGACCTGTCTGGTTCTCTTTCTACCAGTTTCTTTGTCTTCTGTTTCTTTGTTTTGGGTCTGGGAAGTTGTTTTAACTGTCTCCCGGTACAAATGCTGTACTAGTGCAGCTAGGGTTGCCACCTTTCGGAGTGAAAAATACCGGCCGAGGGCGAGGAGGCGGAATAGAGGGAAAGGAGGAAAGTCTTGTGGGAATGGGAAAGTGGGTGAGGAACGTTCTAGATGGCTCGACACAACCACCAACAGCTTTGCACAACCACTGCTCTTGTACTCTCCGAACACAAGACGTAATGAATAACAACGATAATAATAATAATAATGAATAACTAAGAAAACGACTGGTGACTGCGGAGCTTTTCGTAAAACGGGGTTTTTCCTTCAACATTGCACTACGGGTTGAATAAGTCTGTGCTCCAGATTTATTCAAGCTGTAGTGGAATGTTGAAGGAAAAACCCCGTAAAAGCCCCTGTGAAAGGTATTGAGCCACAAATACCGGCAAAATGCTGCCGGTATCACCTTCCTACCGGCAACCGGCAGAGGAAGCAAATAACCGGCCTGGTGGCAACCCTAAGTGAAGCTGCAGCGTAAGTGCATATCACATGCACAGTACATGTATTTTCTATTGTTTGCTTTTTTAAGTTTTGCTGGAGTTCAATTATGGGATTTACATGGAGCAATAACCTGTGAATCCATTTTGCATTGGTAGGAACTCTGTACGTCTGGCGATACGCAAAATCATGTACGCACCTAGCCGTCAAGGGGAGCAGCCAAGCGTTGAAGTAAGCAAAGAATTCGTCATGTCTCCCAACAAGCTACACTTGGAGGCCTCCCTCGATAAAGAGGTGGGTGCAGATTCCCAGTTTTCCCAAAGTGTGTCAGGTGCAGTTGTCCTTCACTGGTTTAGAGTCTTTGGGTGTCAAAAAAAACTTTTAGCTTGCTGGTGTACAGAAATCAGGTTTCTGGTGTGGACACAAACCTCGAACAAGCTACAAAACAAACTCAACCGAGGTTAGAAAATTTCTGGAGGGTGGGGAACTTTTTTTTTTCTGCTAGGTCCATTAAAGTTCATGGACAGTCCTGAAGTATGCAGCAAATGTTATGTTCTGTATCATGTTCTCAAATTAATTATTTCGGAAGTGTCATGAACCCATCTAACTAGTACTTTTATTAAAGAGAAAGACTGGAGCTGTTGACTGATTTTGAGATTAGAATTGCATTTTGTTTGCTTGCTTGTTTGTTTGTTTGTTTGAGTATCCTGCTGAAGGGGACCAAACCCTCATTTTACTGTAAGTTACCCATAAATGCAAAATATGTATACATCACTGAGCATTTACGCTAAACATGGTAATGACAGCGATAGCTGTTGAAGGGGATCGCTGCACGTTGGTTCCTGCCATCTCCGTCTATCGACAATGTTTTCCGTCTGTGCTCACGTTGCTCGGAGGGGCTTCAGCCTCTGCGAGGTTTACCCGTGGCACCCGATGCCTCCGTCTGCCCGCTGTCAAGAAGTGTAGCCTTTTATACACTATTCGGTAGTTACGTATACAATCAAGCTCACAGCGCCACCTTCTGTGCTTGAGTGCCGCGCCGAAACTGTGGACGCCAGACACAGAGTTTGCTCCGGAAAGTGTCGCTAACAGCTATCGCTGCGGAATGCAAAACTTTATCCGTCAGCACGTCGCGGCTTTTGAGGTAAACAAGAAAAAGTCGGTTTCGGTTTCATGGTGACGGAAGCATGAAAGGGCCTGACTTTTTCGGGTTTTATTTTTGGCCAAATTCGGGGGGTAAATATCGGGTGATATTTTTCATTTGAAAATTCGAGTGTATTCGGGTTAAATCCCGTTACGGCATATTCTGTCGTCAGGAATTCGGGTGTATTCGGGCGATTTTTTTTGTTTAATAAAAATTTGTCTTAACACGGAACTAATGTTTAGCAATGTTATCAAACTTTATTTTAATGCACGCTTATGAGTGTGCCACGCGACCCGGATGTTTTCGGGTAGATTCGGGTTAAACCCGAATTTTACAGATTTCGTTCGGGGGGTAAATATCGGGCGGATACGGGTTTAACCCTAAAAAGTCAGGCCCGATCTACTCCACCATGGCAGATGCCACACTGGTGTGCGTCTGAGATAACAATGATTGAGGATTGTTTTGAGATACGGTAAAGGCCCCAGGTTTTCCGCAGAATCCTTCGTTTGGCACGGAATTTCACGGAATCCCTTATTTTTAGGGTTGTGCGGATACTTGAGCTCTTGAATTCTAATCGAATATCAATCGCTCTAAGTATTTGATTCGCGAATCCGAATATTTGGGTTTCCGAATATTCAACTATTTATGAATGACACCTCCCGAAAGTGGGCTTCACCTAACGCTTCCCTGCATGCGGTGAAGCCTGCTTTACAAAATTGAAGCCTGCTTTATGAAATTGCCCATGCTGCAGGACCAACACAGACATATTGTAGTTTAGCTTAAAATAACGTTAGCCCAAGTTTATTGTGCATACTTCGCCTGAGGAAGGGGTGGTTCACTCTTGAATAATGCCTACAGCCCAGGAACAAAAAAGGGTGTCCTAATTCCTAAAGATGGCATCCCCAGGGCATGTAATGTAAAATCCTTCCTATAAAGTTCCTATAAACTCTGTAGATGCTGAAGGATCTTTCAGCAGATATAAAATGACTGCAGACCGCATCAGAGCAGAACTCAAGATATCACGTATGTAATGGTGAGCCACAACAGTGCTTTGAACCTGTAATTTTATAAAATATTTTTCGTTCCCACATTATTCACGAAAATGGAGTGTTTTCCGTTCCAAGTAGCCATTGACTCCATGCCGCGGAAAATCGTGGAAATTTTCAAGTCGGTGCCGCGGAATTTGGAATTTGCCGCAGCAGAAAACCAGGGGCCTTAGATATGGTGAACATGACCAGCAAGTTTTGTCTGGTATCAGTGGCTTAGATTGTTCGGCAGAACAGAAACCAGGAGTGACATCGCAGCAGAGGAAGGGCTGGCTGTAAAATTTCATTATAAATAATGGACTGAGATTGTAATTTAAATGTTGTGCACAGTTACTTTGAGCATCGTATGAAAGCATGTGGCAGTGTATTTTTTTTTTCTTTCTTGTTTTCACTTTAAGTGTAAAACAGAGTGACTAAGAAATATTTGATTGCTGTCAGTCAGCAAGTGCTTTTACAACAGTCATTACAGTGTTCGGCTAACACCAACCTGTATGGATGAACCGGCAGTAACCAGCAGTTTAAAATGATACATAGTTGGGTTATCGCTCATCCGACTTTAATCACTTATCAACTGCATTTCTAATCTACATATTGTTAATTCCTCTGGAGTACAGATGTGACATCCAACAGTGAGAAACATTTCCTATGTTGCTTGATTTGGAAGTTATATAGACTCGCAATTATTTTGTGTCTGACATCGTTTGCGTGCCTTTTCTCTGCATAGCTGTACCATCATGGAGAAGACATTGCAGTCAACGTCCATATCGCTAACAACTCTAATCGCACAGTCAAAAGGGTAAAAGTGTCTGGTAAGACATTTCGTTGTTTAATGTTGCAACTTTTCGATGCCTCTTACTGGTTTATGTAGCCTGTCAAATGACACATGCTGCAGAAGTAAAAATAGAGTTTAACAATCTCTGCACGTATTGTTTGGCATTTGGCAGTAAATGCAAGCACCTAAATATCGATATTTTTCTAGGAATATTGGAGTTCCTACGATATTGGTTACCTGTGGAAACTGCAATGTATCAGAGAAGTAAATTTAGCGTATCAAACAAATATGGCAAAAAAATTGCGGTCCACCTCTGTTTAGTGTTCGAACTTCAGCAAGCAGTAACGTTGCTCTTAATATGTTCTTTAGGCAGTCCCTTGAACGCATTCATTGCTGAGCCTTGTAGCAGATACTTTTTAGTGAACCAAGTAAATGACTTTAAGCAGACGTTTCGCCTGTCATACGACAGGCATCATCAGTGCAAGTGTGAGCGGGAGAGCCGACAACCAGTCGCTACTTAAGGAGATGACAGGCGAAACGTCTGCTTAAAGTTGTTTGTTTGTTATGTTAAGTCGGAGTTCTCTCTTTCTTTCGTTATGTCATCTCCCGGCTTTTGGAGTATTTTCCCAAGTAAATGCAGAAATTTGCACAGCTAGTTGTTGGGGAGTTCTTCAGACGGAGTTTTACAAAGGTAATGACAATAACTTGTGATTTCACGTCACGAGTCAACTATGATCACGAGTGACTCCACAGAGGGTTGGTCTGTGGGTCAGTTTTGCCCACCCGAGGGTTCTTTATCGTGTGCCAAAATCTCAGCACATGGCACACCACGTCTAAAAGGGGTTGGGACACTTTCATAGATGTGGTCCATTACATCATGGACGCGTTGTACTGCACACCAGAATACTGAAGAAAAAAAGAATTGTTCTTCTATGTGTCTTACTTAGCGAGATACAAGTCCTAGCTAACAAACTCCCGAGTAAAGCACAGACGTCACAGAGCTCAGAGTTGCGTCCGTTCCTATTGGTAGCCGTAAGCACGTGACCTCTCGTGCGCTGTGATGTCAGAGCCGCATAAGCTTCGGTTTACGCGGTGCCCATTTTCTACCCTTCTATTACTGTTTCAGCTGTAGAACTTTCGGTGCAGGTTCACATAACAGTCTTTTACATTTAGCCAGAGCTCGAGGTAACTCGTTACTGTAACTAAGTTCCTTTTTTTGGTAACTTGTATCTTAACTCGGTACATTTGCGCCGTGGTAACTTTCAGAGGAACTCGTTCCTTTTTCAGGTAACTTTGCCAAAGTAACTTAAGTTAAGTTCCAAGTTACTTTTAACTCGCTTTTCACTCACGTCCACATATTTTCTTGCTTTCTCTCCAGTTCCTTCGTGGCATTTTTTGCCATGAAACGTGATATTCAATCAATGTCAGTACTTTATTCAGGAAGTAAGAACAGCTGCCATTGAAATGAAGCTGAACCATTGTGCGCCCGCAGGGAGTAAGATGGAAAGAGTTCGAATAGACCTCTGCCAGAGAAATGTCATCATGACATTGGTAGACAGACTGAAACCGAAACAAATCGGAAGGAGAGGGCTGGGTTCCACGAACGGGCACTTGTTTGCTGCCCCCCATTGCAAGAAAAGTAGGACCGAGGGTCGCGTCCCTTTAAGGGCCCATATCGTAGGCCCATATCGTAATCCCCTGAAGACCGTGGCTTTTGGGCGCGACCTTGTGCACCTCTAGCTTCGAGCGTAGTTCAATTCTACCAAATTTTGGCGTTGTCGAACACTATGACGTTATTTGTTTACAAACCGGGAGACGTCTATTGTTGGACATGAACAGAAACGATCTAAGCGTGTTGCACTCCTCCGCAGGCAACTCAAGGTCTAACTCAACTGCTCACGCGCGCTGCACCTGCGTAATGCTATTCTGTGTCTGAAGTAACTTGGAAGTAACTCGTTCTTTTTTTAAGTAACTCAGTAACTGCGAGTTACATTTCAGGCTGAAGAACTTCGTTATTAACTTAGTTACATTTTGCACACGGTAACTTAACTTGTAACGAGTTCTTTTTGACGGGTGACTTCTCGATCTATGCATTTAGCTGGGATAATGTAGGGTGACCTGTCTCGACCCCTTTAACGTCCCTCATGGAAGACAGCGTGTCTAAGCAAGTTGTAACCCTGCTACCAAGTTGCTGGAATCCTCTGCCAGGTTCAAACTTGCAACCTTGAGTTCGGTAGGCAGGCGTGCTACCAACTGGTCCACCAAATCGTTGCTTTACAAGCGGTTGAGATTTTATTGCTTCTGCTACTGTGTGATGAGCATTTGTTGTTCCTTGTAAAGTAACATGTCCGAATGTACCGTGCTGCTTGCTCAATGTTTTACTTGTGCTAACATGTACCGTGTTTTTCCGTAGTGCGCCAGTTTGCAGACATTTGCCTGTTCTCGACGGCACAGTACAAGTGCACGGTAGCTGAAATAGATTCTGAGTAAGTATAAAGTTCGAGATTGTTTATTCTGCATTCATTTTAACAGGGGGGTCAGGTTTTGGAATCATGCCATTCTCACAGGATTTGCAGTATGAGCTAAATGTGTACAAGTGAGGTCACTTTCTAGGGGAGTGATTTGCAAGGCTGAAGAAGATGTATGGGACACATAGAAAAATTTATTCTTTAACATGTTGAGCAGTGCAGCAGTGTGTATGACAGCCTGTTCTATGTGGCTTTGTATGTATTTGTCCTTTCTATGTGTTCCAGCCTCAGAACATGAATTTCCCATGTTCACTGTGAATGTTCTTTGAAAATGTGTATCTTTCGTCGCAGAGAGGGCTGTCCTGTGGGCCCTGGTTTTACACTGTCGAAAGTTCACTACTTGCGCCCCCTGCTGGCCAACAACAAGGACAAGCGGGGGCTCGCCCTGGACGGGCAGCTCAAGCACGAGGACACCAACCTTGCTTCGTCAACCATGTGAGGGAGGCTCATTTTTGTTGTACTGCAGCTGAGTTACACTATCTCACTTGAACTGCCCCTTGTAACAATATAAGGTAACAACGACGTGTCGCCTACCCACGCTTGTTGGTCTCTGGGGTTAAAGGGTGCATCCATGTTTCATCACTAGGGCCCAGAAATTTAGGCACTAAAAACGATGGAAATAGGCAGGTATTTAGGCTTCCAAAATAGGCAATAAGATTAGAGCTGGGTGAATAGCAAAATTTCTATTGCAAATTGAATCTGAATACCTCGTTTCGAATACCTCGTTGTGAAATATTTTGTGGTGTTGTGCTCGCTCAATGATGTTCTGTACCAAACTTTTGTGAGCCTTTTCAAGCAACTTAACATATTGTGAGAGAAGGGTCCCTCTGTGTTGTGTATGGCAGACTGCATTAGTGGGATGAACTGCATTGAGAGTTAGTCAACGTCATCCATGTAGCCTGCTTTGTGTGCATCTCCTCATTTCTATGTCTACATTGTGAATTTCCTGTATGTACTTTTTTTTTAGAAACTGCACATGTAACCACCTGTTACTGAACATAACTCTGAAAGTTGGGAGTACATTTGAACCTCTGTATGCAATAAGGGGATACGTCGAATTATCCCTTTTTTAGTATTTTTGTTGCAGTGACATCTACAAAGACCTGTACCTGTCAAAGACAGTTTAGAGCCGTATTGCAATTTATTGACTCGCTATAGGAGGATAAGAAACGGGAAATGCATGCACGTCAGTGGGTGGACAGCCAGATCCGCAGCAAGCTTCACCTAACTCTTGGATGCAATGAGGCAAAGCCCACGCGCAGAATGGTGATAGCGATACCTTGCTTCAGTACTACAGTAGAATCTCGATGATACGATCATGGATGATACGAATTCTTTTCCGGTCCCGGCCGGAATGCCTATTCTTCCCATGTATTAGAGTTCGGATGATACGAACGCGTTATCTTGCCTTTACGGTGATACGAATGAGCCGAGGATGCGACAGAGGTCGTTCCCCCGTGACGCGAGAACGCGCGAGTCATGCTGCTGCGTCTTTCGAAAAGGGAGGGAGATCCTCACCACGAACTCCCTTACATCATGTAGCGCAATGCAAGCCATGACTTTCCTTTTGGTGGTGGTGGTGGAGATAAGATCAAAGGGATTGAAGGGCCCGGAACCTTATCACCTTATCTCTGTTTTGACCTTTGTACCGCCCTCGCAACAATAAACCGCGAAGCTGTGTGACATCGCTCTGGCGGAAAACAGCGACCAGAACCCCAGAACACGTGGGGGGAACATATCGGGACAACTTGTGGCAACATTCCGCAAGTCGGCTTCACCTAACGCCTTCTTGCTTTAGGAGAAGCTCGCTTTAAGGCCTGTTCCAACATACAGCGCTTTGCTCCAAAGCACTGGAAAACAGCGCTGTTTTTCCCTCCTCTCCCGGCTGCGACTCGATGGAAAACAGCGCTTGGCAAAGTTGAGCTTCGGTGAACTTTACCATCGCTGTCTCCCAGCGATAGGCTCCCTGAACCAATGAGAACGCGGTGCCGCGTTCACGTGACGGGGCTGCCTTTTTTTTTTTTTTTTCGATCACGTGAGATCACCAAGTACAGCGCTGGGACAAGCACTGCAAGTGCGAACCCCACAGTGGAAATACAGCGCTGTGGAGCAAAGCGCTGTATGTCAGAACGGGCCTTTAGACCACTGTCGCGCGACTCGCGGGTGAAAAGCACGTGCTACGTCTTTTGAATCATCTCGCGTATTTGGGCAGCATTGGCCAAAAACGGAGACACAAAAGCGTTAAAACCGTCCTCTTCCATTGACAGTAACGGAAAATGAACAGTCACTGTCTATTTTCTTGCCTCAATTTTTATTTTGGTTGCATTCATTCGATACGAATTTCGGATTATACGAATTTTTTCCGCGACCCCGTCAGATTCGTATCATCGAGATTCTACTGTGTTCGAAAAACTTCGAAAATTTCGAGTACTGAAAATAGGTTGCGAATAGCATCAGATATTCGATTCGTATTCGTAATTTCGAACATTCGCGCAGCTTTAAATAAAATGCGAAAGCAGGCACGGTAATCTGGTACGCTCTTTGGCTTTGTTGATATTTGAGGATGCTCCATCCAGGAAAACTTGCTCGTTTAATGGCTACAGCATTGTAAAAGCATTGACATCAGGTACACGAATGCTGATGTAGCCTAGAACCATGCTATATGGGATAATACTTTTAGTTCTCCACCCTCGAAGATCTTGAAAAGCCAAGAAGGGCCAAACCTATTGATCAAATATACATGAACCCCTTAGCAAATCACGGTACTGAAAGAAATCAAACTCAAAAAAAGAACAAAAAGTGCAAACACGCGGAAACAAGACGCAAAGTGCGGTACTCAGCGTGAGCCTGAAGAGGGCACTCGCACGTGCACCTTAAAACAGGTTGTGACGCCATCAAAAATGCTGAGAAAGGCTATGACTCTACATAGTCGACAAAATGGCAGGAGACCCTGAAAATGTAGTATTTAGGCATTTGTAGGCATTTATAGGCAAATGCCTAAAAATATGGGCCGTATTCGTCACACATGATGATCGATGGAAAAAATTAATCACCTTCGGCTTGAAACCGATTCAGGAGGTATTCTCAGATTGTCATGCATCATGATCACATCAGGTATTGGGGAACCCATCTCTCTCAGAATATTTGTGTTACAGTAAGTGCTCGTGAATTGTTGTTTCAAGTTTCATCATGCTACACTTTTCGTGCACACACATGTTGCTTTTCTTGTTTTTCTTTTTGCAAAAGTTTCATTTGGTCAACCTTGAGTGGCCCCTGTACAGTGCAACCCCGTTATTTCGGATTCGAAGCGGACCAAAAATTTGTCCAAATAAAGTGGAGTTTGGACTAAAGGGTAGTCTCTCTGAACAAGGGCTCGATGCACTGGCAATGCATACTAAGTTGCGTCAGAGGTACCTACTGGCTCGTTGGGCTTGTTGCGCAATTGCGGACATGTGATGCCACAAATATGAGAGGCTCGTTCATGCTATTCCTCCAAGATATATTTCTTTTTGGGCAAGTATCAATACATCCCAGGACAGACAATAATCTGTTATACCTGCTTGCATTTGTCTCTTCAGCTGTTACTATATATCGACATTGTTTGCAAAACCCAAAAGAAAACCCAATCATGCAAACCCCGTGAACTCGAATATTGCCAAAAAATATCGGCCGTTATCCATGCCTTTATGACCTTCTCTGTTGTTGCACCTGAAAACATCCAATCAATCAATCCAATCAATCATCCACACCTTTTTTGTTGGCAATGTAGTGAAACAGCAATGCTTACTTGCTGTGCCGACAACAAGTAAGCAGCATTGTTCTGTGCCAGTTGTGCTAGCGCTAGAGATGCGAAGCCCAGGAAAAAACCCTGAAATTTTGGGGAAAAAATCAGTTTTTCTTTTTTTCGGTTTTTGTCCTTGTCTCCGGAAAAATTGCCCAAAATTTCCAGGCGACAAAATTCAAAAATGTCAATTTTCGTGCCTTCGATGCGTTCCAACCCGCCAACAGTGCCTTGGGTGCCTCTAATCCGCTAACAACCACCAACTTAGAGCTCCGTCTGGCTGCTCCAAGCGATATCCGTCGCATTCACATAATGTCGGAGTTCTGGTCGGAGTGGAAGGGTTGTTCCAATTACCTATCGCTGAGTAGACAGCAGTCTCATGGGATGCTCTGCTCTGCATTTATGCCTAGAGGATGAACACTACTAAAGTTGCTAGCTCATTGCATGCTGTGACTGGGCCGGCAATGCTTCGACTCAGCAGTAACCGCGTTTGTTTCCATTTTTTCCAATTTTTCGGAAAACCCCCCCAAAAAAGTTTTTTTTTCCGAGTGATTCAAAATTTCCAGAAATTTTGCATCTCTAGCTAGCGCACGCAATTGTGGTGATTTCAGGGTGTCTACCAACCAGGAAAACCTGGAAAACAGGGAATCGTCAGGGAATTTTGATGTAACTGGAAAAGTCAGGGGGATTGTCAGGAATTTGGCCAAAAAGCAGCTGAAGTCAGGGAAAATCGCAGACAAGTGCCGTGATGATGCGTTGCGAATCGAGAGTGCAACGTTACCGCATGTTGCAGCTCGCCGGTACGACAAGCTCTGAGGCAAGAAAGTAGGATAGCCTCACTAATACTTAATATTAATGGTCTGTTTTATGAGGGATCTGTTTCAAAACGTAGAGGCAGGCACCAAGTTCACCTTTGTTTTTGTCAGGGAATTTACTTGAAATAATCAGGGAAAACCTGGAAAAGTCATGGAATTTGAAGGCTGCAATTCGGTAGGCACCCTGGATTTGTTCCTTGCTTCTCTTTCCTGTGTCACAAGTAACGCTTCAAACACTCAATTCAGTAATTTTGTACGGAATTCTATATTCAAGTTTTGGATGTACGGAAGTATGGGCCATTATGCAAGGCGTTTTCTGATGTGTTTTCTCGAGTGAGTTTGAAGAATATGCGCAAGAATAAAAACAAATTAGGCACTCTATAAAAATTGTAAACACGAGGCAAAAACCGCAAATTGTCAAGTTGCACAAGAATAAAAACAAATTAGGCTGTCTATGAAAACTGTAAACACGAGGCAAAAACGGCAAATTGTCAAGTTGCACGAGAATAAAAACAAATTAGGCACTCTATAAAAACTGTAAACGTGAGGCAAAAACCGTAAATTGTGATTTCATCCTCATCGTTCTGTGACGATTAATGTCTTTACTTTTAATAATAACCCTGCAGAATTTTATACTAGTACGCATTTAAGCTACTTTTTACATGTTTGTGTCTAGACTAGCTCTTTGAATTGCAGGAAACGTGTGAGAGATGTAAGTAAGCCGTGAGAACTAGAATGAAAGTTGAGAGCTGTGATGAACGAGAGTTGTGCTTTCAGCATCACGGACCCAGCGCAGAAGGAGAACCTGGGCATCATTGTTCAGTACAAGGTGAAGGTTAAACTCTGCCTAGGACCACTTGGAGGGTAAGCACACTTTCACTTTCGCATGCTGCAGTTATGGCTGAAAGCTGTCACTCACAACAAAAGTGAGACACAACTTGTCAACTTGAGTTGTTTGTGTTGAGCCTTTTTTTTTTTTCATGTGCCCACAGCCTGGATTTTTCTATGTGTAGTCATTGACAAATTTATTTTTACTATATGCGGAAGGGTGGGCGCAGGTTTCAACTCTAAAAAAATGACAAAGAAGTCGTTTTCCTGAAAGTCATACTTTTCGCTTCTACAGTTCATTTTCTTTGCTATCCCGAAGTTTCATTGCTGAAAACTTTCGCGAAGTGCCCCACAACATTAGATATACGAGCAAAGGTAGCCAAAATCTTACTCCAAATTCACGCAAAATTGTCAGTTTTCAAACGTCTGTATCTACAGAACTGTGCCACTGAGCGCTGCCGTCTTGGTATCGGTGGAGAGCGCATTCCATAGTCTTCAAAGTTCGCGCGTTGGCATTCTCCTCTAATCAGAAGCAACCCCACCGAAAGTGAGAAATGGGAGGCCCTGTGAAGAGAGACGATTGGCTTTCCACGCCATGCGAGTCCTGCGCGCTTCGTAATTGGCCCGCTCCGCTGTTGCCCCTAGCAACCGGCGCTTTTTCCATCGGGTCGTCTGCTCTTCTTCCACAGCAGTGTGCTCGTCTGCATGCTTTTGGAGTATGTATCCAGTGTTCGCGCCTTACGTTTTTGAATTTCTCAAACTATTATGGGCCGACGATCCTTCGAGACGGGCAATGTAGTCCGCTTTGACAGCCGTAAGCAGAGCTGTATGCTGACACTACTGTCTGTGCACCAGCTCGTCTCTACAGAGTTCTGTTGCCCTCCTGGCATCCTACTCTGCAGGGTAACGGACGAACCCCCACGAATGTAGTTCCAAACGTATTTCAGTCTAGACAAGGAATTTCTTTGTCTCTCCCATACACCCTACATATGCCCCCCCCCCCCCCCTTTGCAAAACCCAAAAGAAAACCCAATCATGCAAACCCCGTGAACTCAAATATTGCCAAAAAATATCGTCCGTCATCCATGCCTTTATGACCTTCTCTGTTGTTGCCCCTGAAGCCCCCCCCCCCCCCAACAAAAGAAAGCTCATGTGTGTGCATTTGATTGAACAAACATTTAGTAGGAATGAGCATAACTGAGGACATAACTGAGCAAGGTTCCATTCAGTCCACAGAATTCCTCACTCTGGAATCAAGATAGTCTAAACTCTTGAAGACCTAAAAGATTTATCTTTTGAGAGGGACACCAGAAATTATAGCTCTGGTGCGTTTTCGTGTGGCAGATGCCAACGTAGAACTTCAGATGCTGTTTTCTCAAAAGAGTTTTTTTGGCTTCCTGCTCTGCTTGTGGAGCTGATATCTCAGCAACTACCTGGACTAATTTGATCCCGTTTGTTTTATTATGGTCACTTATGCTGTTTGCACACCGTGACATTCTCGAGTTTGCATGTTGCTCCATTTTGAAAAAGAGAGTTAAAAATTGGGCTGTTTGGTGGATCATGATTTAAAGCGCTAAAACCCTAGTGCTGGGGAGCTAAAAAGACGCACATAGCACTGATTCAGTGCTATGTGTCTGTGTCTGTCTTTTTAGCTCCCCGGCACTAGGGTTTTAGCACTTTTAAACACTCCATTTTGAAATTGGGATATAGTAATTTGATTCTAGGACCGATGTGTTGGTTGCAACCAGATGACAAATAATGGAAAGCTAAAAATTCTAGGGCTAGAAATTTTAAAAAGCACAAATATCATGGCATGCAGCATACATTTGGAGCTACACCCAAAGTTCAGTCAATCCTCTTTCACATTTTATAAACCCTGCAGGCCTTCCACGAGATGTAGAGATAAAAAAAAAAAAAAACTTTGTAAGATATCACTCTGATATTTTAGGGTATTCATTTTGAAGGCATTATCAACATTTATACCAAGTTTCATCAAAATCCACCAATAAGTAAAGAAGTGTGTGTTGAATCTCACATCCCCCCACTTAAGTGGAAAAAGCTCGGCACTCCTTCTGTGAAAGATGAAAGTCACTGAAAAGGTTAGCCAGCTGTAGGAGTCGAACCCACATCTTCTGGATTGCGGGTCCAGGGCTCTACCAATTGAGCTAAGCTAACACACCTTCTCAGTGACTTCCAGGGTGCGTCATCTGAAGGGACAAACCAGCCACGCTCTCTCACTCATCCTCCTTTCACTCTTAAATTTTTGCACACTCATACACACATTCATACGACAGGGATTGACGCAAGTGGCAATTGTTGAACAAGAGAGAACTGATGTTCTGAGGCTGGAACAACATAGAAGGGACAATCACATACAAGGCCTCAAGTTGCCTAAGAAATTAATGATGAAAGATGAAAGTCACTGAAAAGGTTAGCTAGCTGTAGGACTCGAACCCACATCTTCTGGATTACCGGTCCAGGGTTCTACCAATTGAGCTAAGCTAACACGCCTTCTCAGCGACTTCCAGGGTGCATCATCTGAATGGACAAGCCAGCCACTCTCTCACTCATACGACGGGATCGATTCAGGCGGCAACTGTTGAGCATGAAAGAACTGATGTTCTGAGGTTGGAGGCTGTCCCTTCTATGTTGTTCCAGCCTCAGAACATCAGTTCTTTCAAACTCCTTCTGTGCCCGTACTAAAGTGCACAGATGGTGTAGCCGCGGTTTAGCTGGTATGCTGCCACCTAAAAATAGTAAGACATGGAAATGGCAGGCATCTGTTGTGGAGCACTGTCTCCTATGTGCCTGCACTTTTCTGTTGCACGACCAAAATACACGGTGAAAGGAAGTCGGGTAGGTTGATGTCGGGACTCCTCCAAAGAAAAAGACCAATCAATGTTTCATCAATACAGGAAAAGAATGGGGACGTACAGATGCAGTGCGGATGCATGACGAAAAGAAAGTGGAAAGGACTAGGACACGCCTGCAAAAGCCTCATACATTTCATGTTTTTGTCACACTAGCAAACATCCTATTGAACCACAGGACAGTTTGGCCTTAGAACTTGCTTCACTTTTCTAACTGCGTGTCTTCCGATAGCCAGGCACGCCACAGAGCAGTGCATTTCGGGTGGCGTAAAAAAACCCTTTAATTAACTTAATCCCATGGGAATGTATAATGACATTACACAAAAATTACATTCTCTACATTACCGAATGTGTTTGGGGAACTCATTTGCTTTTGCTCAGGCATGAACTGCATGCTCTCAACAGGAAAAGTGCAGTATAAAATAGCAACATCACGCTGTAACGAGGGATGAATTGCAAATTAAAAGTTATCAGCTGATATGTGTCTTACGAGCTCATTTAGTTTTTCCATTAATTTTTACATAGTCATTCGCATAATTTGTGAAGGGCTGCCCTTGTTCCCAGTCAACTTGAAACTTCGGGTTTCGTGTCAGTCATTTGTTGAGCATGCTTTAAACTTGTATATCATCAGAGCAGTTACGGCTGAAAAATTTTGCTTCCACATTGTTTTTACAAAGGTCCTTAAACAATAATTGAATATGAAATGGCACACATAATTAGAAATAATTTTCATCATAGTGCCTTCTTCGTTAGTCAATACCCACGGCTAATATGTCTTCTTGTATTTGCTGTCTTGGACTGTTCAGTGAACCCTTTTCATCGACTTTATGATCACCCAATTAATGAGCTTAACATGTTGTGGTTGCCCAGTTGCGCATTTCAATGGATATAAAGAATGCCCTTACTGTATTGTCAGGCAATGTAGATCACGTTCACTTAATTGTACTCACTTTGTTTATTCTCTGGATACAGAGACCTGGTGGCGGAGCTTCCATTCATTCTCATGCACCCCAAACCTGAAGAATCCAGCCCTGCCGTTTCTGTTCCAAGGCCACTTCCAGGGGGTGACGATGCTGAGCCAGTTGACACAAACCTCATCCAGCTAGATGCGTAAGCGTATTCGTACACTGCCTTGCATAAAGCAAGTTTCCGATACATTTAACGCAAGATACATTCTTAGGATCACAATGCCGGTTTCCAGTGTCTAAGTATGCGTTATGTATAGTGCTGCACGAATAGTGAAATTTTGTTTCGAATCGAAAACGAATTGAATATTTATTTCTTCGAATAATAACGAATCGAATACATTAGAATATTGCCATATGTGCTACTACATAGAAAGCAACGGCTTGAAAAATGTCTTCTGTCAGCATTCACATAATCGATCAGCATAGCCATTGTCATATTTGTGATGTATTCCAATAGCTGCTGCATAACCTTTGGGTGCAGGGAAATCATTCCACATGTAATGGCATTTAGAATTATGGAGAACAAGAATTAACTTGTCTCTGAGACTCAAATGTAATGGTAAACTTGCATAACTTCTGAACAGGACAAGAAAGCCTGTGCAGTTTTTCAATGAACGTGCCTTTCTTATCATATGATATAACAGAAGTGGTGAAAACAACAGAAAACTTACTGTTATTATTGTATTGCTTTTACTTCTTGTATTGTATTATAATTAGCAGAAAATCGATTACAGTCGCCGTCCGATTTTTTGGACTCGGCGGGAATCGCGCAAAAGTACGAATAATCGAACAGTCCGAAAAAACGAATTTCGCTTCAAAAGAAACTTTGCTTAGCACTAGTAGGCTGGAAAAATATGTCGCGCTTCCAGCTCTGCTTGATAACATCAGCTTCTATTTCCCGAAGCGACATTTTGTCACTGTACGCTGACAGAGGCACCGCCGTCATCAAGTTCGCAAGTCGGCTTCACCTAACGCATGCCTGCTTTGGGTGAAGCTCGCTTTACAGCGCTGTCGCGCGATACGCACCAAAAAGGAGGACTCAAAAGCTTTACAACAGACCTCTTCTACTCAGAGAAATGGAAAATGAACAATCATTGCCTATTTTTTTGCCTCAACATTTTAGTTGGTTGATTTCTTTTGATACAAATTTCGGATGATACCAATATGTTCCGTCACCCCAAGAGAGAAACTCGCTGGTTGGGCAAACAGAGTCCGAAATACCGAGTGACAGGGCTGCACGGCGTCCGAAATTTTGGACGTTCTTGTACATCAACCCTATGGGACCCGGGGCCGTTTCGCGAAAAAGTCAGGATAATCGAGCATGTCCGAAAAATCGGGATATGAAAAATCGGTCGGCGACTGTATATCTCATTTATAGCTTTCAGTAACAAGTGGCCGCAAACTTACCTCGTAACTCTCTTGCTTCCATTAATGGCTTTCCGCTGGCGGCTAGAGTTGACCAATCATTGTTACTTTGAACTTGCATTACACTGTACTAGATTTTTGTGCCATGTTACGTTATCATTGGCGGTAATTGCTTTCGGGTTTCCTCTAGCGCTGAACTAAAATGCAAAAGAAATGCTGCCTCAAGCAGTACTTCCAAGGACATGCTTGAAATTACGCACGTCGTCATGACCGATTAGTTGCATTTGAAGCAGAAAAATGTGCTCCACTCTTTAGTGCTTGATATGCCGTTTAATCGTACAATATGAGGGCGTAGCCTTGAGTCGTTTCATAATACACCACGAAATAAGGCACACACAAGGTGTAATCTTCACCTGCATACAGAACTACACTCCAACTCCCCATAAAAGTTTTGGACTTTTATCGGATTGGATTGGATTTGCCTCAGTGTTGCACACATTGAAACCGAAAACTGCCTCTCCATCTGTCCAGGTTTGTATGCCACTCATAGCCACACACATTGCATTGCAGCGCTAACGCAGAATTTAAAAAAGAAAAATCTAAAAGATGCTTTGTGACAGCACACAAACGACACTAAGCGCAAGTGTCACACGCTAGGTCATTCTGTGTGACAGGGTATTACAGTTGAACCTCGATATAACGAATTTGTAAATGCTGGCTCTTTGTTTCGTGAAATAGAGAAATTCGTTAAATGGAACACTCAAAAGTGAAGCAAATATGGCCGCCGCCACTACGTGCACCGCGCGTACTGCAAAGCGCCATTTGTCATGAGACATGTATCAAGCTATGAAGGGCACAAAATACGTATCAAGCTTTATTGATCACATAACGCTAAGTAATACGTAATTTAAGCACAATATCGCTTGGAGTGTTCATAACTTTCGTAACTCCGGATGGCCTCGAATGCTTTCTCCTGCGCGCTTGCGTAACGTTTCTTGGTTGGTTCACTTGCACTCATGATGCGCATGACACACATGATGCAGAGTTCCGGAAAGAACGAGAGTGCATCACCGTTTAACACCGAAAAGAACGAGAAATGGGTACATATCACGTTGACGTTTGTGCCAATGAAACCTTGACCTGCGACGGCGTCATGCCCATTTTACCACCGTAGGCATAAGCAGTGCGAACAAAAACGAGTAAAAAACGGCACACAACCGCAGCCTACTGTCATCGGCGTCAACAAAAGCAAATTAGACTTTGCGAGAGGCCAGCACTGCATGTCTTCGTGGTGCGAAGAGGCCCTCGGGCCGGTTTTCAAATTGGCATCCGCGTACTGAAAATTACCGGCAGCAGTGGCTACACGTCTACATGCTCCTTTTATGGCTATGTGACAGCCGCAGTAACCAATGAAAACTCCCACGAGGACAATGGAGAGGGGAAGGTTTCTCCTCCTCCTCCTCCTCTTCTTCGTGGTGGAGGGGAAAGACATGTGTAGAAGGCTTTTGTCGCCCAGAGATTTAGTTAAAAAGAGGCGACCAGACGAATGTATTTCGTTGAATCGAGCGCAAAAATACGTTGGCGTCTATAGGGACGCGTACAAGCGACGGAAATTCTTCATTAAACGGAGGATTTTGTTGAATCGCCATTTGTTATTGAGAGGTTCAGCTGTATAATTTAATAGCCTAGTGTTTTTTCATGTAATTTTTGTTATGCAATGCAGAGATGGCGTCCTGCTGGATCCAGACGATGACATCATTTTCGAGGACTTTGCTAGGCTTCGTCTGCGAGGGGAAACAGATGCCTAAGTTTCCATCGGCGCAACCAGGATACCCTCTGCTGGACCCCTCAGCTTCTTCCTGTCGTCTGCCATACGAGCTTCGTGTTGAAATGGGCCACACCAACAAATGGGCTGGAAAAGCCATACCGGATGATGTGTCCTTCCTTCAGTGCAAGGTCCCACTTTTCTGAACAGTTGTTACCTGCACAAAGTGACTTGTGACGGTGTTGCTGGACATCTCTCCACCTTTTATCCTGTTTTGCATTTTGTCTCACAGGGTCCCTAGAAGTATACGAAAAACGAAAATGAGCTGCTGTCTCCGAATAGGCATTTCTATACAGTTTTGATGGATGATGGGGGTCCAAAAAAATACCGCGTCTAGTTGCGTTTATGCTAGCCGATGCAAGTTTTTGTTGGATCTGAGACGTGTTGGCTGCTTTCCGACGTTTTATTTGTATAGCTCGAGGTTGCCAGCTCGGTTTGCTCGATGGGTAATTTGTGAAGCCGGTGGCGAAGCGGAGGCATCGGGCGTCTGTGAGCTTATTGGGCGACCCTGAGGCATGCCTCATATTTTGTAGCAGCATGCTTCGGCGAATGCGACAAGAAGCCTGCGTCCCTTTCGATTGTTGCCGCGTCTCGCATTTCAGCATCTGTTGTAACAAGGCTCGTATTCGTAATGAGAATCTGGCTCGCGGCGAATTGTTTTCTGTGAAAACAGCCCTTTAATTTTGAACGTTTTACGGTTACTGCTAGTGAGACGCTAAACCCACTAAGAAGTCTAGTACGTACTATTTATTTAGAAATAATCTTTAGGAATCTTGTGTAACGCGCAAATAAAGTGGTAGACCAAGCACACCCCATGCCTAGTGTGCAGTGTTGGGGAGCTTTACGGACTGACAAATGCTTTTTTTTTTTTTCTCTCTGTTGTCGTCGTGGCAATGCAGCTCATTGGTGTATGTATGCATATTCTCCCTGTTCATGCAAGGACAATGTCCCCGTCCGAAAACATGTGAGTGCCAAAGTAGTGTGCAGAGCTTTGACAGAAAAAGGACAGCGCAGAAAGTACTGGTTATGCCACGCAGCTCAGGATTGTGCAAATGTCATACGCAATGTGATATGTGTAATCAAATAGTTCCCACGGCCAGAACTAGTATATATATTGCTGTTGCTTGCACCCGTAAATCTGTAACTGGGTGATTGGGATCGGAATTCAGTAAGACCTTGCTGTACTGAACCCCAATGCAATGAAGATATCGCGCTAAAGTAGGGTTATACCCCCAAGCCCACTGTTGCTCATAATTAGGGCCTGACTTTTTCGGTTTTTATTTTTGGCCAAATTAGGGGGGTAAATATCGGGTGATATTTTTCATTCGAAAATTCGGGTGTATTCGGGTGTTAAAATTGAATTCGGGTGTATTCGGGTGTTGTGTTCGGGTGTTAAATCTGGTTACGGCATATTCTGTCGTCAGGAATTCGGGTGTATTCGGGTGATTTTTTTTTTTGTTTAATAAAAATTTGTCTTAACATGGAACTAATGTTTAGCAATGTTATCAAACTTTATTTTCATGCGCGCTTATGAGCGTGCCATGCGACCCGGATGTTTTCGGGTAGATTCGGGTTAAACCCGAATTTTACAGATTTCGTTCGGGGGGTAAATATCGGGCGGATACGGGTTTAACGCGAAAAAGTCAGTCCCTACTCATAATCTATGTCGGCGTGCCATCCTGGTCGCCACAGTCCTGCTGCTTGTGCCATCCGCATTTCACGTTCGGGGTCAAAGTTTTCATTTGACATCGTCTGGCAAGAGCCTGGAAACAATACCCACGAAAGTTTTAAAAGGAAGCATTAGCTACGTTTACATGAATGCGACAGAGGTGCATCGAATCAAGTGGAAACCGGAATGAAGTCGATACGCCACCGTTTACATGGACGTGCATCGAGTTAGGCTCGAAACTAGTGCCCCACGGTGTCACACTGAAAATATAGAGCTCTGCACTTCCGGAACTGTTGTTTCCGTCGCCATTTCTGAAAATCTTCATGCACAAAATCTACCCCGCAGCCACCTTAACTCCTTCTTTGTCATGCAGCAAATGCTTACCGAAAATCCTCCTGTTTTTTAATGCACATCTTCTGTTTACGTGCACGCTTTGAATTTGTGTCTACCATCTCGATCCACGTCTGTCTGGCAGATTGACTTCGACGTGCTGTCCTTTCGAATTTATCGTTTAGCTTATCGAGTCGATGCGCTTCGGTCGCATTCGTGTAAACTTGGCCATTGGTTCAGAAGACGTCTGTCTGAATGAAATTCACATTAAACCAAATTCGAAAGACCCACATTGAAAAAAAAAACAAAAAAACATGATAACGAATCTTACACCATCTTGCCTGCCCAGTACCGGCAGTGCGAGTAGCGAGAAGGCGAGGGAGAAAGAGAGCCAGTGCACCTGTTAGAGTGCTGCACAGGCCGCATTTTTAGGCCCAGGCCCGACCCGACCTTCCTTTGATTCACCTGCCCGGGCCTGGTTTAACAGCTGCGTACCTGGCCCTGGCCCGGCCCAAGCGCGAAGGATTACAAGTTTCTCGGCCCAAACTTGGTCCGAGCCCGAGAAGCAGGGAAAGGTAACGGAATCTTTTTCGTTTCCGTTACCACCTCCGTTACTGGCCCTTATTTGTTTGTTTCAGTTTTGGGATACCACGATTGTTGCTTTCATTTCAGTTACGTTTCCGTTTCGGTTTTTGGTACCGCCCCACCTCCAGCTTTTTGTTATCCTTCTTTCTTTTTAAAAAAAAAGGGCATTGAGACCGTGACAAAACTTAATCCCTGTACGTTCTGAAGTCTATTTTGAGGACTCCAGGGATACATGCATACAAGTGACAACATTTATTCAGAATATACATATAGGTACGTGATTTCTGTGAACAGCTAATATGAACATGGTTTCCAGGAACGTTACTCACGCTTGCAACTTCCAGGTCACCATAAGCATATATAAGAACTACGCTTCTTCTGGGTACTGTATACTACTTACTTATATACTCCAGTTTGATAGTTGATTTTAGTTATAGTTCTTCAGTTAATTTTAGTTTGCTTCATTGAAGTTTATTTCATAAATTTATCTACATGATATGGTGAAGAATTGCAATAATTCGGGTCCTGCGGTACCCGAATTATTACCGTAAATTGTTGTCGTTTCCGTTTCTCTTTCAGGTATTCTAACTGCGCGATATCCGTTTCTGTTTCCGTTACCGTTGCCTGCCATATTTCCGTTATAATACTGTTACCGTTTCTGTTACCTTTCCCTGCCGAGAAGTTTGTAGGCTACCAGGCCCAGCCCGGCCCACTGTATCAGGCTGTAAAATTTGGCCGTGGCTAACTAAGGGAGGGGTAATACAGGCTCGGTCCGATCTGGGCCTGGCAATATACGGGTGTGGGCCCGTAATGGTCAAACCCAAACCCAGCCCAGGGCAGCAAAAAGAAAGCTTAACCCGACTCAGCCCCAAGGGTAAGCCCGGGCCTGTGCAGTGCTCTAGCGCCTGTGCTAATCCTTCCTGAATGCGTAATCCCGTTCACGCACAGGGGACAAGTGTTCTCTTCGATCTCTGTCGCCACGACTCGCTTTGTCCGCACCTGGGGGCAGTCATGATCGGTGCCTCATTACGATTGTGTGCGATGTGGATCCTGCATCAGTGCGTTTGGGGTATCAGCTGTGAAGGCTGAAATTTGTAAGAAGGCACAGTGAAGCTCAACGTATCTTTGCATGTTTCTCCAGATTGCTACTTTGGTCGTTCCACATTTTTGTTTCTGAGAGTCACAACTTCCAGCATGGACCACTTATAACGTCCTGTCAGGCTTGAGGGTACAATGTCAGCGGTGTCACGACGTAAACAGAAGGTTGTGGTCAAAGCATGCCGGTTACCTATAGCGTTCAACATCACTTAGAACAAAGCAAGCTGCACGATACTTTATTTAAATTTCACGGTGATGTCTGTCCGCTGGAACAAAATACCCATGCTTACCACTTCCATTTCGGAGTCGCATCTGATCTGCCGATCGTTAATCGGGCTAGTTTCTCCCCCAGGTATACCAGTGCCGTGAAACACGTTTCCAAAGCAACCCCCATCACTGGCAATGTTTCGCAAACTGTTTCAAGGCCACGATAATCTAGGCACACTGAGGCTCTTACGCACATTCTTTCTCAGGGCATGTGTGCATGAGCATGTACGCACACTCTTTCAAAAAAGAGCTGTGGCCCATGTTCAATCGCTCTCATGCATCATCTCTACCATTTTCATATGAAAGTTCCACCATGTTCACAAGGACACATGCATGAAGATGAACGCACTTCATTATGAAATGAAATGCTTAAATGAAATATTAAACCCTTCTGGGGGAAGACAAAATTATGCAAATACTTGCCTAGGCTGCAGCTCAGAAGATGCACAGGATTGCAACCGCAACAACAACAACTTTATTTTGAGATGATGAATGGGGAGTTTCATTGCAAGGGGCAGATTGCAGATGCATGACTGAGCAAGCCAGTATGATGTGTGATGCAGTATTGAGCTACCCTGCTAGTCACAAAAGGAAAAGTATGCTGCACTCAGAATCGCATCGTGTACCATCATGTTATAAGTGGTTTATACTGACTTCTGTGCTCCTAAAGAAGTACATATTTCCGGTATCCTTGACATACAACTGCATGTCATTGGTGCTTTTCTGCTAGGGGAGATTCTCGTTAGAGACTCTCTCCTGACAATATTTTGGACACCACAGTACAACCGACAATCAAAATCGCACAAAATACGGTCGAGTTGGGTTTTCTGTTGACGAGGGAGTACTATTCTGCCAGTGCACTTCTCTGTGCGTGTGCTGGAATTAAGCACTGTTTCTTAGTATTTTTGTTTGTTTGATCCTTTGACATGCCCCTTTCCTGGAAGGCTCCTGTGTTTCCCCACGGGCCTCTCATCCCACAGTTCAGACACCACTGCCGTCCTCAAGACATCCGTGCAAAGGGCATCTCTTATAATAGGGTTGTTGGTCTTTCTCTCCTAGAGCCTTTCCATGCTGGTACATGTGAAAGGGTGGCTGTGTATTGCCCCTTAACATGCAGGAAACTGAGGGAATATTCTGCCTCCTCTCCCATTTTCTCGTGGCTTCTTGAGTGAACGGTTTTAGGGTCAGTGCAGGCTCATTATAGCAAGGTTTTAATGTGGACAGCATATACGTAGGGAGTGACTTTTTCGGGTTAAATGCTTTTCTCAGATTCGGGGTGGTAAAAATCGGGCGCTATTTCTAAATGTAATTCGGGGACAAATCGGGCGATAACTGGGCATTCGGGTGTTTTTGTTTCTCCTCTTGTCTATTAAGTCCTTTCCTAATCTCTTTCTTTTTTTTTCCTTTTTCTTCGGGATCGTGACCTTCCAGCAGTAATTCCCGAAGGCATAGACAAGTGACCCATTCTTACATGTGTTACACGTGGCGACCTTTGTTCATCTTCAGTGGAAACGTCACTCGAGGATTTCATAGTGACTGGAATTCGGGGAGAAATCGGGTCTAACCCGAATTGGTCAGAGGTCAGTTCGGGGGGGAATAATCTGGCGGAATCGGGTTTAACCCAAAAAAGTCACTCCCTACGTATACGGTGTAATAAATGAAAGCGATGGATCACATTGGATTAGTTAGCATTCATATTACTGCGTTCAACCGCGTTTTCTTCCATTGTCTTCTTGCAAGTGTCTTGGTTACAACAAGGTCGTTGCACAAACTAATTCCTGTACAGGGTTTTCTTTTCATAAAAAAACGGGAGCATTTCAACAGTTTGCTTCGGTGGTCATAGCAACCTGAAGATGCATTGCGGTGAGCATTATTGGCACAGCATGCTACATTGTCTGTGAGCAAATTTCAGTCTAGGAAGTATCTTTACACGTTATACTAAGAGCATCATCCAGTGATGAGCGCAGGGAGTCTCGTTTTAAGGACTGGCACTGCACTGCCATATTTACTCGCAAAATTAATGCACCCCCTTAAAGGGATGGTCGCTTTCATACCCATAGATCCTGTAACTATGACATCGTTGTTTTCCTCGCTGACATTGGTACCAAAAATCCCACGTGAATTACTGGTATGGTCTTTGGCGCATTTTGATTAAATACACTGTAAGGCCGACGAGAGATGTTGGGAGCGTGGTGGAGATCCTTCCTGGAGATCCTTCCCTAAAAGTAGAAGACATCTGATTGAAACTGACCAATCGAGGGGAACGTCAGCTCAGCTAAGCAGCTCTAGTGGTGGGCGTCCCAAAAGGGCGATTTAGTCTGTGTGTTGCAATCCAACATGCCCTTCAAGTGCACGTTGTTGCGATGTTTCTTTGTTTTTTTTTCAGTGGAGCTTCCTCAGTTGCGGAGGGAATCGTAATCTACAAAACTCATTTATTTAATATCTAAACGCCTTTCAGGAGAGAAAATTGGCCAATAGACTGTCGAGCAATATTGCATTGATTGTATTGCATGAGCAATACGATCATTGTTGTACTTGTTTCACACACATTTCTGGAGCCGACTGTCCCTCTAACCCATAGACCTGGCAACCGGGGGTGGGGGTGGGGGGTTAATCCTATGAGGAAAACAGACTCTCGTTCCATGCTAGGTAGCTGTTGCCCTGAGGTAGTGTAAAGTTGTGTGAAGTATGAAAAGTTCCATCATTTGGGCACTAAATTTTGGGGTGCGTTAGTTATGAGAGTAAATACAGTGTTTACAAAACCACATTGATATTACTGTTATTGCTCCTACTATTCGGACATCATGTGACATCAAAGTATGCGCACATGCACTCACGTGGGTGTCAATAAAAGAATCGCAAAAGCCGAGGCCGTGAGAAGGAATACGCGAGTGAAATAGATAGTTATTTTACTGTCTCATAATGTCACGGGAATGTTACTATGCTATTTCATGCTCACTGCATATTGTGAACGTCGGTAGTGTAGCCAGAAAAATATTTTGGGGAGGGGGTTCTATGGGAACTTTATGTAGGGAAGAGGATATCACCCCCTGTTTTCCCTTTCCCAAATGCACTATCAAAGGTACAAGTTTGGGGGAGGGGTTGAAACCCCTTACTACTGGCTATGCCACTGTTGAACGTGTATGTCATTGTTTTGTATCAAAAGTAGTGCAGAGGCAACCAGGACTAGATTAAAACGTAATTTTCACATTGTGAACATTACGGACCACTGTTAAAAACAATGTTCAGAAGGACATAACCAGGTTTAGCGACGTAGAACCAGTTTGTAAGATACAGTATTTTTGTACCGAGGTTAGTGTTGGAATTTTAATTGAAATACTAAAATGGCAAATTTCTGCAGGGAAACGTGATCAGAATGTGGCTTAATATTGCTGCGTAATAGTGTAACCAAAACGAGACGCATACGATGGCATGTCTAAGGCTATGATTGAGATCTGAACAAATTGGCTTCAGAAAGAACACAAGGCCAGCGGCACACACGCTCGAGAGAAGCCAGCTTATTCGAGCTGTTGCACACCACTTTTATTAACACTTTGTAGGATTTAAGTTGTGCATGTGCTATTGCACATTACCTCAGGGGTATGATAACATATTCTCTTCCCCAACCCCTTGGAACACGAGTGCAAGAAAGAATGCTACACTGAGAGACACCTTTGCATTCTCAGGTAGATCTGCTGGAGAAAAATGGTTTCAAGTTCATTTCGAGACATCTTGGAGTTTCTCTGCCAAAATGCCCACCCCATCATTCAGCCATTTGTACCGCATCCACTCGATGTTGGAAAGATGTGCTCATTGATATGTGCTTCGCAATCACGCACATCGTAAAATGCTCACACCTTATACTGCATATTTTGAAAGGGTTCCCACAACTGGACGAATACAGGAAAGCAAACACCACAATTTTTTGCAAACCGTGCAGAACTCATTTCCAAGCAAACTCGATGTCTTGTATCTCTGTTACCCAGCTATGTGTTGCTCGGCAAGAATTAGGCGGTAGATTTTGATGCAGGTTTAATAAGCTTTTTTTTATTTCACTCTCTCTGAAGTAACAGAAAAAGCACCTGTCTCACTTTAAGTTCTGTTTTTCTTCTCATGTTATGTAGATAAGACGTTGAAACCACACAAGCAGCACACCTTGGCCCAATATTGGCAATACTGGTCCAGTATTGGACCGACATTGCCAATATTGGTCCACTCTTGGTCCAGTATTGGACCGACATTGCCAGTATTGGTCCAATCTTGGTCCAGTATTGGGCCGACATTGCCAATATTGGGCCAATCTTGGTCCAGTACTGGACCGACATTGCCAATATTGGGCCAATCTTGGTCCAGTATTGGACTGACATTGCCAGTATTGGTCCAATCTTGGTCCAGTATTGGACCGACATTGCCAATATTGGGCCAAGATGTTGTACTGCTTGGGCATGTATCTATGCTTGTAAAAGTGTAATAAAAAAAGTATAAAGTCCTGACAAATCTGCACCCTGTACTGTGCTACAACATAGTTTCTAGCGGGGATTATGTAACCACACATACAGCTTAAATAGTCATTAAAGCAGCCACGTGCAGTGATGTCACAAAGCGAAACATCTTTTGCCGTCCTTGTACGAAGCCGTCGTCTGATGCATTGTCTGTGTTTGGTGATGTCATTTTGTGAGCTGTTGTCTCTCTCTCTCTTGTAATCTGCATTTTTATCGCTCGTCCGTTGTTGGCTGTTGCAGAAATCTGTTCTTATTGTTGAGTTTTGGAGTGCTCATTGGATGTCTGCCTGTTATTAACGCCATGAGGACTTCATTTACGTGACAGCTCTTGACTTTGAACTGTGGTGCACGTCTTGTGCGTGCAATCCTGCTCCAGTGTTTCGATTCCATTTTTAAAGAAAACATTAAAGGATGCAATCCTCTTTCCTCGATTGTCACGGTTTACTCTTATCTCAACTGTAATTATATGGCAAAGTATATCTGGCAACTTCAAAAACATTATTGTGCCAAAAAGGGTTAAAACTTTGACAGGTTTGTAGCTCATACTTAAAAGCGTTAAAACTCTCAGTGCGGGAAGGGACACACACTCATTTTTGCACAGTAAACAACAGCTTGAACATAATAACACAAACAATAATAACAATAACCTTGAACAATAGTTCCACAGAAAGACACCGAGCTCTTTTGTCGTGTCTCTCTCGCTTGTTGTGAAAGTTAAACTTTTCTACCCGTGGCTCCCCACGTTTTCTTTTCACAACATTCTTTAAGTTTCGTTTTTTTTTTTTCATTATTTGTCACATGGTACTCTTACAGGGGGCATTAAGTACATACAAAAGTTTATCTTTGAGGTATGAAAGATTCCGTCCTTCTGTCTCTTTGTGGTATGAAAGATTTGTAATTAAAAAGTGGAGAAAGGTGCCAGTTTGGAGGTTCCTCTCTTTCCTTCCTCAGAACTGTCGAGAAACTTCAAGGAGTATGTCACCTCCAGTGCACCCGTCAGTGTGTCAAAGGACATATATTGCTAGAACGTCCCCTTCCTGCATTTCTTTGTACAATCAACGCTCTACGAGGGAAGCTGCGACTAGTGTTGGGATCCGGGACACCCCTAAATCTCGGGATTTACTAGAAAAAATCCTGGAAATTCAAGATTTTAAGATTTTTTTTTTCATTTGAAGTTCTGGGATTTCGGGACTCGAGTGGAATACCGCAAAGACTACAGCAACGGCTACTGTTCGCTCAATCGCTACGCAGAACTGCGGAATAATTACAAGTTGTTTAATTTCTGGTACAGGTTTTGAAATACGTACCTGCAGTTCTCTGTCCTTAACTGCCTCCGGCGCATGCTAAAGGCTTATGCATAGTTCCTTCCTGGCATGGTGCAGCCAGTGGGCTTCGGCTGTTGACGCCCATGACATGCACCGAAGCTCCATGAAGCCTTTTCGAGGTGTATAGTCAGCATTGAACGACGTATGCTGTGCTGTGCTCACGAACAAAAGCAAAATGGAAAAAGAAGGGCTGGTGATCACAGGGGTCAGTTTAATTTCTACGACAGCACACAAAAGGAGGACGTACAGGGACTTTCCGCAGAAGTTAAGGTGATTCAACCGTTGTGTGGTTTTACTTATTGCGTGCCATAAATGGACCGGATGGCTAAATCCACGAGACTTAGCAATATACTTAAACTTTGGGAGACTGTACGGCGGTCTACACACAACGAAAACTTCATTTTATGATGATGACAGGGGAATTTTCATCACCAGGGGCAGTACTCTACCCCGTTGCTGGTGGGAAGTGAAATAATGGATCACCTCACACTGAGGATCGAAGTCCTATTGTGTCCAAAAAGGTAGAAGAACTTTCGGAGCAAGCGGTAACACAACTGCGATGTAGAGTCCACGTTCAGCCGCAGTCAATGAATTTATGCAGCGTCTTGACGAGAGGTGTTACGTGGAATCCGAAAAGCGAGCGTCGCTTTTGCTCTTTCCTTAGCACTGCAAAAATCCCCATTTTCGAGTGATCTGACAAATCTATCTTTTGTGACTGACGGTATCACTTCGAGATATGTTGCTATATAGGAAAATGTAGCCAAGTGAATGCCCTACCGAATGATGTAAGTTTCATAAACAAAGCTATTCGTGTATTTCCAAAATTAATTTTAATTAACAAAAATAAATAATTGGTGAAACAAGCAGAAATCTCATGAACATAATGCCTGTATTTTGAACAAAAATACCAACTTACAAGTTCCACAACATACAAAATATGGCAAATTTTGTCAGAAATAATATCTGCAAATCTCAACACTCTGGATCAAGAAGTTCATAATTTGTGGAGTTTTAGTTTGCGGAATAATTTGTGGAAAATAATGTCAACACCCATGTTGTTCATGTAACTGAGTGGCAGAGTTCATTGAAGGAGTGAAACAGAGACGAACATCATAATTTCTGCAGAAAATATTAGTTTCGTGCTCAACCACCCTGTTCTTATAGCACATTTTGCGCTTTCAATGCTTTTCAATTCCTTTCGGTCAGTTTGAAGACAGGAAGAACTGCAATGGTGCAAGTTATACATATCTACACATTCAGGACAAAGATATGATTGTCTAACACTTTCAGAGTCATTATTTGCCCATTCCCCTAAACAAAATCAAATCCAAATATGCTTCAAATTCGAGTATTGCACATTTGCGAAAGAGATTCTTGTCATGTATTCCAATAACGCTCAAACTACGCCACTATTATGCGTGAGATTTTCAACACTGTGGTCAGTGGTCAACAAGGAATAAAACAACATTACAGTTTCAATCGACTGAAACGGACACAACCATCCCTTTAAGCAACCCACAAATAATACAGTTTTTGTAATTAACGTGGCCATAACAAGATTAACACGTAGATGATGCTACAAAATGACAGTCAATCGAAATAATCTTCTAGGTCTATATCAGGATCTAGCAAGTGTTCCCCAAAAGCAGACAGGTCCAGCTGTCCGAACATGAGATTTTCAAAAGTCTCCTCGAGGTCAGTCTCTCCGACGAGAACAGCTCCTATTAGCCGTCCATTTTGCATCAAGGCCTTGACGTACTCTCGGCTTGGTGTGACACGTAGCAGTGCCTCGCAACTATTTCCCAGGCCTTGACCATTGAAAAGACCCAGAAGCACCACCTGCAACAAGAAGGTTCCAAATGCAAGGTATAATATATATAGGGCCTGACTTTTTAGGGTTAAACCCGTATCAGCCCGATATTTACCCCCCGAACGAAATCTGTAAAATTCGGGTTTAACCCGAATCTACCCGAAAACATCCGGGTCGCGTGGCACACTCATAAGCGTGCATGAAAATAAAGTTTGATAACATTGCTAAACATTAGTTCCATGTTAAGACAAATTTTTATTAAACAAAAAAAAATCACCCGAATACACCCGAATTCCTGACGACAGAATATGCCGTAACGGGATTTAACCCGAATACACCTGAATTTTCAAATTAAAAATATCACCCGGTATTTACCCCCCGAATTTGGCCAAAAATAAAACCCGAAAAAGTCAGGCCCTAAATATATATAAACTGTACTAGCCAGAATAAATACTGGCTTCACAATAATAAGCTACATCTATGTATTATGCAGCAGAATTGAAGGACATGAACCTGGGCTTATCACATTTAAGGTAAGGTGTGCTTACACCACATCAGCGTTGCATTCACATCAACTATGGTGAAACATGCCTCCAGCACTTTATGAGATTGCTATGTTATCCAACGTGCATTTCCCAGTGATGCTCCAATCTACATGGACATCAGTTCATCAGCTGAGCACGTGCAATGTTCACACTAGAATGACTCCTAACAATGCAAGTTACTATAATTTCGCGCGTATAAGCCATTTTTACGAACGTTTTGAAAATTTTCAAGCAGATAAGCCACGCTCGCAGATAAGGCGCTGGCAATATGACGGGACTGATTTGTGCAACAAAGGAGACCATAGAGAAGACCATATACTCTGTGGTCCATACTCCAGGGTCGGCATGGTGTGCAACAAAGGAGGTCAGTTCTAGTGTTCTTCCAAGACTGGATTGTGCCCTTGTTGCGTGTTTGTCATGGATTGACGGGGCAGTGGCCTTCGAGAAGACATGAACCACTGTCACCCCTTTCGTTAAAGCTGCTTGGGGGGAAGGCACCAGGGAGGTCAGTCTACTTGAATGTGGACGTGCCCCTGTTACAAACAATGCACAAACAATACTGTTCGTGCATTGGCAGGGCGGTGCTGTCACAGAGACACTGTCAGCCCTTCCGTTAAAACCGGCGTATGGGGAAAATGCCAGGAAAAAATAGTCATCATATAAGCCGTACCAGTGGATAAGCCGCAGAGCGCCCACGAGAAAAAAAAGTTGCGCATAAGCCGCGACTAATACGCGTGAAATTACGGTACAATAAAGGCTCCTGCAATTTGTGCGGGTTAAGAATGTGGGACTCGATACACCCAAAGGGATAAGAGATCGTGAACTCCCTCGATCCTTACCTTGAACCCAAAGAAACGAGTGACATGTGCAAAGATATCGAAGCATGAATCCAGCACTGGTTCGGGCTGCTGGCGAAGAGCGGCTGCCATGCAGGTGGCAGCACGGTGGCCCATCTGGCGCGCCTGGGTCCAGAGACGCATTTGGAACCACAAAGATGCTGGAGGCCAAGATGCGGTACACACGTCACCAGCGGCGTAGACGCTTTCAGT
The DNA here is from genome assembly GCF_037126465.1 of Ornithodoros turicata. NCBI lineage: Eukaryota > Metazoa > Arthropoda > Arachnida > Ixodida > Argasidae > Ornithodoros > Ornithodoros turicata. The sequence continues at coordinate 4,133,423 of NC_088208.1, forward strand.
CGAAGACCGCATGCAACTATCTACAGCAATTCCACCGTCCTCCGAGAGATTCAACTAGAAATACAACACTGACAGGTCACTCTTGCCTGCACGGTTCACGTTGTTTGAAATTTGCTTCTACACTAAGACGTCTCACATGTTGCGCATATTTGTTGACTGAACTGCAAACAACACTCCCCAATTCTACGCAATACCTCAGATGTTCCATCTACTCTTGCTGACCTGCCAAGGTGACTGAGGCCTGTTTACTGCCAGGCGCCAGCTGGTCCATGTGGTTTCTTGGTCAACTGTTATCTATACTCACTAACTACTAGATTATAACGAACGACCATGTCATAATTGGCAACCCCAATGAGGACCAAGTCTGCACGATCCGCTGGGGGTGCTACTCATCGGCCCGCAAGATCTACATCGTGATTGGACAAGGGAAATTTGAATTTTGAATGCGCAGAAGCAGACATATGACAACCGTAGCAGACGACAGCAACAGTTCCCAGGAAAACGTGTAGAATGATGATGATAATCAACTTTAGAAAGAAGCACCTCTCGTGGGACATTCACCGCTTCTACAAAAATACTGAGGTAAGCTGAAGTACAAAGTATGGCAGAAATTGAGGAAGCAATAACCGGGCCGATGAGTTGCGCCTCCGCTAGCTTCCAAATGCAGCGCTGGGAAGGGGCTATGACATAGTAGTTATAAATCTAGTCATGCCTATACAATCACTTAAAATAGCCACACGTAAAATTACACCGGTCGTGACCTTTTCTTTTGCTATTTATGCCAACTGCATGGTCTTCCTTGATTCTAAAGGGCACTTTCACATTTCCGTAGACCAAAGGACAAAAAGACGTAGTGAAGGACAAACACCAGAGAGACAGCAACATGACGAGCACTACGTCTTTCCCTCTTCTAAGCTCTTGTCTGAGTGATCGTCCTGTTGCCATCTCTCTTCTGTTTATCTTTCACGCGCTACAGCTTTTCGAAGTCATGTTCCAACTAACCCAACAGTCAACGCTCGTAAACAGGTTTCTCTACTATTTATTTTCTATCCTATCTCGCACAAAAAATTACGGCTGAACAATAAAAGCAACTTTTTCATCCACAGTACAGACTCTGATAGTCTTTGAGTCACAAAAACCTTTGATATTACAGTGCTGGACAAAAGCAACACAAAGCAGCGTAATTTGAGGTCCCTGGGTTACTCCCATCCCATTCAGATAAACGTTAAAGCCTCCACAGACCCTAGCTGGTCCTTCCATCAACATGTGCATATGCTGTTAGGGTGCTACTGAGAAGAGAATGATAGTGCTCCTATGTTCCGCAAAATTTTGTCCAGCACTGTACACACTGTAAAAGTCATTGATTTCGTGTGGAACACATTTTTGCGTTTTCTCTGAGGCCATAGTTGAAGTGGAAACTTAAATTCCTGGAAAACGCAGGCTGGAAAACGCAGGCTGGAAAACGCGGCGACGTCAGTGTATCAGCTTTGTGAGTTCTAAATTCGAGCATGTTTGGCACTCGCGAAAAACATGAAAAATCGCTCCGCTTGAAACACACTTTTACAGTACTACCCGTACTATAATGATCCTATGTAGTTACCATATTTACTTACATACTGGAGGCACCCCACACTTGAGCTTCGAAATTCTGGTACTCTTTTGATTCCCCACACATTAAATGCACCCCGACTTTAGTAGCACACCCCTAGATTGTCTCGCGCAGGGTCAGTATACCGTGCTCGCACGGCCGCTTGTACCACGCAGTCAATATGATGGAGCGCCCAGCGCCACAGTGATGAACGCTGATTGCGATGGACATCAAGGAGTATTTCGTCCACGCTTGATAGAATGGAAGACCGTTTGATGTGGGAGAATTGCGACGTTCGATTCCGAGAAGATCACCGCTAGTATCTCGGAATAAGGTAGGAGCTAAATGTATGGATGAAAGAAGGAAATCAATTCTCATTGAGTTAAATGTACCTTAAGTGTTGTCTCCTCTCTATAGCACCCCCCTCAATGGCGCAAGGTTTTTGGGTAAAAAATGTGCGCGAGTAAATACGATATACTACACGTGTTACACCGTGTACTTGATGGATGTGTCACTTGACCTGTATAAGCTGTATAAGAATGCAACACACTTGCCTGTTCACCTATGATCTTCACTGTGTCTGTGTTGGGTCGGACACCCGTAGCACTGACCACGAGGTCGCATCCAAATGTGTGGCCATTCGTCAGCACAACGTACACTGGCCAGTCGTCTAGGCAATGACACAAAATGATTTGTATTCACCTTGACTAAACAGGAAAATACATAGGAAAAAGGTGTAGGACAAGGCACATGACAAGGGCTATGCAATCACTCAAATTTTTAAAATATGAAAGCGAGTAATCGTGTATGTGATTCAGATTCTGAATCGAATATGGAATTCTATATTCAAACTAGAAACAAAAGAATGTCTCTTTCAAACCGAATGTATTCGAATAGTTCTGAAGCTGCATGTGTAAGCCCAAAAATGCCATAGGAGAGGGTACAAAGCAAAGTTAGTGCTGCTTCCTATGAAGGTCTGTATACATACAGGGTGTCCAAGCAAAGTGTGAACATATTTTTGAAAAATATGTATATCACTTTTTCCGAGATGAAATCAATTGCAATATAGCATACGCTGAAGGGCACTCCTTATGAGGGCACCAGCAAACTCCTAAGACAATGTCTTAATTAACTTTCAATAATTAACTTTTTAATTATAAAGCTACGAAGTTGTCCCAATGAGAACATCTGTTCCTTTCGGTCACCTGATATCGTAGCCGTTTTCAGAACAAAAATCCATTTGGTAGATCGTCCGCAAAAAATTCGTGGAGGAACATTTTGTTTCTTTATTCTGTTCATTGCGCATCCTCAGAGACGCGTATTTCCTTCATCCCCAGTGTGAGAGGGGGAAGGAGCACAGTACCGCCTCATGCGTCGAAGATGAGCTTTAACTTGCGGAAACAAAACAAAAACCAATGTATCTGGTGACTCTATCGGAGCTGCCCTTATCTTGTGTTGCATCTTCTGTTTTCTTTTAATCTTTTTTCAGGACACAAGAGGCGATAGTGTGCTCTTTCCCCCTCTCACATTAGGGATGAAGGAAATACACGTCGCCGAAGTGGCGAAGGCTAAAGCGTAATTTTTACAAATTTTTTTCGACTATTGATGTTGCAATACCATGCATAGTTTTTGTTGGGTTTGCGGTCATCCGTGGAGTACTTTCATATTTCTGTTAAAAAAAAGTGAGGTTCGCTTGGCAATTTTCAAGGTTCAATTGAGAAAAATAAATTTCTCTCAATTGAAAATTGTCCAAAGGCTTCCTAAACAGCAGCAAAAGTTTCCAGAAGGTAATAGCCGAAAGTCCCACAATCCTCCGGTGAGTATGTCGCCAGTTAGAATTTTTTATCGCTTTAGGTGAAACCCCTGTACATTAACTCTATGGTGCCCATGGCCGTTACACAAATGTGTCCGAATAATCGAACACGTCCGAAAAATTGGCCGGTGAGTGTACGTGCGTATCAACCACAAACAAAATGGGAACCACAGTTGCAAAACTAGAGCCTTCTACATATCATTTATCTCGCGCACGTCAGTAGAGTGGAATCATCTTCCTGGCACCATTACTTCAATCCTTGATAATCCTAAATTCAAAGATGCCGTGCAAGAGTATTGTTTCACGGACGTTACTCCTCCACATGCGTTTGCTATGTATTTCTATTAGGGGTGTGCGAATCCGAATATTTCAAGTCGAATCGAATATCGAATCGAATGGGGGAAAAAATTCCGAATACCGAATCGAATATTTGTGCAAAATTTGCAATATGTGACTTTCGCACTAAACGTTTCCATTTTGTAGCCCATGGCTTTAGTGTAATTTTTCTGGCATTAACTGTCACGAGAGAGACATGCAATTCTTCTGTTTAAAGCCCCTACTCTTTAATTTTACATGAGAGTGCTTCTGCTTTTCAGGTGAGCCTACACTTACTGGAGAGGTTACCTTCATTTCAAAATTTTATGTCAGACAGTAGCATGTTATACGGATGAGGCTGTAATTGTTTCAGACAACCACAGGCCATTTGTGAAACAAACGAATTGGCAGCCTGCCTCAGTTTTGCCATGAACACCCTTTAGTTTCTTTGCACTCGTCCTAGGAAGTTCCACTACTGAAATTTTAGATGTAAAGGACATCTTTAAGACACCCTTCTTGTTCGTGGGCTGTAGTCATTATTCGAGAGTCCTAACCTTTTAAAGGCAACCTCACAGACATCAAATCAAAGTCCCTCGTCGGCACTGTTAAACTGCATGTGGGAGGGGCGCCTCCCCTTCCACATAAAATGTCTACAAAACAAACTTTGGATAACGTTATCTTAAACTAAACACCGTCCAGCCTGTGTTGGTTCTGCAGCAAGGACAATTTCGTAAAGGAGGCTTCTCCTCATACACGGAAGCATCAGGTGAAGCCCACTTTCGGGTTGTGTCGTTCATATTCGTGGAATAGTCGAATATTCGAAAAATCGAATACTGGATATTCGACTCGCGAATCGAATAGTTCGAGCGTTTGATATTCGATTCGATTCGAGAATTCGAATATTCGCACACCCCTAATTTCTATGTATTGCCTCGTTGTTGAAATTGCACTGTTCTTTTACTTTATACACCGTGTGTATCGTAGCAAAGTATTGTTGTAAGATCCATTTTTTGTATGGTAGCTCTCAAATCCATTGTTTCCATTTCCACTCCTCTCGGTAATACTCCTAACCCCTGAGGCCACACTAAATAAATAAAAATAAATAAATAGAGAGTTATGGGAGAATGTAAAACTTCCATGATAACATTTCTAAAAACATGATACGCCATGGTCTTGATTCCTCTGGAGTGGCTGATATCATGTTGCTGATATTAACTCAACTGCACTTTGTCTATACCGTGCCTCTAGCTTCTCTTGGAAAGCTTTTTTTTTTAAAGTGTGTGACTGAAAATCGCGTGCGATTTTTAAAAAACTGACTGAACAGCATGCAACAGTAAATATACGGCATGACAGCCCTGATGCTGTGCCATATACGTAGCATTGCATGCTTTTATGCATTACATGTGCATGTATTTACCTTTCTTAGCAAAGCCATCTGGTTCCAGAGTTTCCCGTGGCCTGACACTGGCTCCAGACAAGAGTTCTTTGACCTCACAGTTGTACTCAATGTGAACCTTTTTCTGAAAGGTAGAAGTGAAAAAGAGGAAAATACTGTGAAATCCTTAAAGTAGCACAGAAGTCATTTTTAACACCCAGTTTTCTTCTTATAAAACTGTTAAGTTTGCCAGTAAGATGCACCATGCGAAGTAATTTACACCACCGAGTCATAATTATCGCAGAAATTGAATTTAAAATACGCCGCAAAAAGCGACCGTGCGCAACGGTGGTGAAGAGCAGTACCAGCCTGTGATCTGCCTGGAACCTCGCGCTGACGCTATAAGGACTCGCTCGCTGATTGGCCTAGAAAAATGTTGTCTGCTACTCCGCTGTCGTCTGCTACTCGGCTGTTCGGGGTTCTGATAAAGCCTTTCTCCTTGCTCGGTAAAGCTTCGGGCGCTCCTTGTATCCCCAATTCTCCGGGAAAACTGGCAAAACAGGTTTACGGCGGCAAAGGAACAATGCGCTGACCCCCACTGATCGGCAAACCAGAACGAGTCTCCTTATGGCGTCATCAGTGACGTGCCATCATACCTCCTCATCCTCGTTATAGCTGGAGTGGCGAGTTAAGGGTGAATGCGCGGAGCTATGTTTATGTGAGTTTTTTTCTGGGAAACAAATTGCACACATCAAAACCTTTCGCGCTATTCGGTATAATGACACACACACTTTCATCAGATGTCTTAATCTGAAATTTTTTTGGATGGCCCTCTGTACTCCTTTAATGATCACGAGCCGCTAATTTTTGCGAATTGCAAAAATTTGCACGGTTTGAAGGCACACGAAAATTTCGATAAAGAATTGACAATTCGAAAACTGCTATGTAGGTCAAATTTTCTTTTCACAGCTGTCCATGCAGGCGAGTAGTAAACGTTTTGTAGTAGTAGAAGCCACACACATGAAGTGTGGCTTTTATCAAACTAAGTAGTATGGGTAATATTGGACTCGTCACGAAGTAAACTGGCCAAGTCACGAATTTTAGCATCCAAAATTCGCAAAATTTAGTAGATGCGAATATGTGCCCCATGTCCCATTCGTGAAAAATGCCACAAAGTTAAAGGGTTTTTGAGTACTAGCATATCAAATCTTATTTGAGGCCAATGGAATTGGTGTTCTGAGGCTGGAACACAGGAGAAAAGACAACACAACACACAAGCCTCGAGTACCTAAGAACAAAGAAAGAAGGAAGTCACTGAAAAGATTAGCCAGCTGTATGACTCGAACCCACATCTGTGTATAGATGTGGGTTTGAGTCCTACAGCTGGCTAATCTTTTCAGTGACTTCCTTCTTTCATTATTTGAGGCCATTTACACTAATTCACACATCTTATTCCAGTTCAAGAATCCAAGTACTTAGGTTCTCTATTTCATTAAGATCTTTGATCGAATAATCATATCAGGAGTGGCTATGGGAAGCAGTAGGTTATGTTATTTAAAACACTAAAGGACATGCATCCTGATATGAAAATAGTCGCATATAACAATCTAGTATGGTCTACGAATGCAACAACTCAGGGAAAAGAGGCGCTGACGCCAGGAATCGAACCTCGGTCTTCTGATAACAGTAACCAGGTAGCATATCTGACCGGAAATCAGAAGACCCAGGTTCTATTCCTGGCGTCAGCGCCTCTTTTCCCTGAGTTGTTGCATTCGTTGATTTCCGGGCGTATGAGGCTTACACGTTTGTGTCGTCCCTAAGTGTGGTCTGCCTCGGCCAAATCTCGTTGGTTAGTATGGTCTATTCCCGATTATGACTGAATTATTTGGTACCCAGAAGCTGCTGCAAAAATTCATGAAATAGAAAATATCCAAATAAGAGTGATTCTGCTTTGTTTTTAATAGGTGTTCTTGGCATGATTCCCCATTACACGTGTTACAGACAGCTGGTGTCCCTACAGTAGCACACGGGGTTAGGGTACAACGTTCAAAAACCATTTTTGTTAACTTTGAGTACCAACACATATATCAAGCCGTCAGAGTACACATATAAATAAATCATAAATAAATCACAGACAGGAAAGTTTACACAGTTATGCCCTCCAGATATATTTTGAGCAATATCACTTTCATTAAAATTGTATAAAAATTCATTTTTGCCAACTGTGATTGCGGAATGTAATCACCAACTTCTGCAGGCTATCAAACGGGATAGTATATCTTCTCTCTTTTACTGAGGATTAATACTTGTAAACCTTAATGTTGTATTCCTTGTTCATATTAATAAATGTACTGAGTAATATTTTGTGTTGCCCTCCTACAACGGCATAAAGTATGCTACAGGTATTGTAAATAAAATCAAAATTCGCTTATGGTTAGAGGTATCTCATTCTCTAACAAGTATGTGTGTACTGCCATTCTAACGACTCTGCTATGTTATGCAGTACAGAAGATCACATTTAAGATTCTTTTTGGAATAGTAACCAGAAAGCATATCTTGCCTCACTACTGCCTTTGATAGAGCAGCCGGATGCCCAGTCTGGTCCCAATGCACTGCCTAATACATCTTGGCTACTTTCAGGACATCCTAATGTGTGAGGAAAATGTTTGTGCACTCAACAATACTTCCCTGCATGTCTAGTACAGGTTGGGACAAAAGTTTAAGGAACACGCGAGCGGCCGGCTTTTTTCTTCGGTGCGACACCCTAGCGGCCGGCAGAAGCGGGTGAGTTCACTGCTTCGGAGGGGTGGAAGCGTGCGCTGTTAGAGGCACACAGTGGTAGATCCCTTGTCGCTTGGGTGTGTGAGCTGGAAGCTACCGCTGTGTGCCGCTAACAGCGCACCCTTCCACCCCTCCGAAAGAGTGGACTCTCCCGCTTCCGTCGACCACTAGGGTGTCGCACTGAGGAAAAAATACGCCGCTCGCGTGTCCCGTAAACATTTGTCCCAACCTGTACAACAAACTTATTTAGTACGAAGATGGGTCAAAAATAATTATTGCCAGCAGCATGCAAGTAGGCAACGTGTGAGCAACTAGCACCACAATGTCATGTGGAGCTAGGGTTGCCACCTTTCGGAGTGCAATATACCGGCTGAGGGAGGGGAGGTGGAATAGTGGGAAAGAGAAAATTTCCCGGGAAAGGGAAAGTGGGTGAGGGGTGGAGAGTATACAGAGTGAAAGAAAGAAAGAACGAGCGTACTCGCTCGAGACAACAATGATAACAATAATGAATAACTAAGAAAACGACTGGTGACTACGGAGTTGGGTCTGTGCTCCAGATTTATTCAAGCTGTAGTGGAATGTTGAAAGGAAAACCCTAGGTGCATTCTTTTCGCTTGCACCGCCTGCACCAGATCTGAACTGGGTTATTTGCGTACTGCACTTTCCTGTTGAAAAGAAAGGCATTACTAAGAAAGTTCCTTTCAGCTGGAAAGTGCAGCTCCTGAAAACCTGTCTTGCGTGGAGTCCAAGGTAGTGCAGTCCAGTGCAAGTGAAAAGAATGCGCCCCCTGTAAGAGCCCCTATGAAAGGTGTTGAGCCACAAATACTGGCAAAAGGCTGCCGGTATCACCTTCCTACCGGCAACCGGCAGAGCGAGCAAATAACCGGCCTGGTGGCAACCCTATGTGGAACATAATGTTCTCCCATCGGAGTACTGACTTACAAATTGACTTGCTATTGCAGCCAATGTTACGGCTGTTAATAGGTGAATGAAGCTTAGAAGATTGTGTAGGTATAGTGAGTTTTAGTGAATCCTTCTCGGTCAAACAGTATTGTAGGCGATCAATGAGAAGAGGAGCCGGCTTAGAATGTCATCTGGCTGAGCAACGGCAATGGTTTATGTGGAAACAAATTCATTAAGGCTCCCTGATTTCTTTCCTGTACCGTTCACATTTACCGTATTTACTCGCACATACAACACGTTTTTAAAATCCACAATCAAGCACCCTACATTGAGTATCATACTAGTTACTCGAGGAAAACAGACGCTCCCTTTGCACTACTGTGGCTGGTGCTGTGCAGTAGTGCTGCTAAAATCAGGATGCATGAAACAGAGTACTAACATTTGTACAGCAAAGTAGTGAGTGTGTTAATTATGCGAGTAAATACAGCGGGCCTGCACTCCTGCAGGATGCTTTAGTGTAATTATTTCTCCTCGTATTGGGGAAAAAAGTTCTGCACGAATATGGTCGAGGCAATGGTGCCCCCAAAAAGTTGCTGAACTTACAGCGAAGAATTGTTTATGACTTACTTATTAGTTTATTTAGCTGAATATACTGCAAACGTATTTTTATTCGCGATGTATGATATTTCGCGATTCCAGGTCTGTTTCCTTCCGCGGGATCAATGTCAAGCTGTGTTCGTGAGTACAATTTTTCGCAATTTTTTAGCGGTCGCAAAATTCGTGAAAATTAATACATCGCGAATAAAAATACGTTTGCAGTATTTAGACATATCAAATGGTATGTACATTTAAATACACCAAGAATTAACTAAAAAAACTCAGTTATTACCGATAGGACCACTAAAATAATTACTCTGCAATGAAACAAAAGCAGCACAAAAAATGCAAAAGAGCTGTTCACACCTTGCTATTAGTACCATGCATCGACAACGTATAACCCACAAGAATAAAAAAGTGTGAAAAGTAAAAGTAAAAAGTGTAAGTGTAAAAGTGAAGTAAGTGTAAAAGTGAAGTAAGTGTAAAAGTGTACGTGTGTGTAAAAGTGTGTAAAAGTGTAAAAAGTGTAATAATATAAAAGTGTAACCTGCAACGTGGTACATGGTCCTCTTCCGCATGACGAGGGGCTTCGTGGGAGGTGCCTGGCCATGTTTTTGATGTTCCAGAAAAAAATGTGCAGCACCAGGGTCGAAAAATGTTGCCCCCATGGAGCTGTGGCGGAGTACCCAAACTACCTCGCACTGCTGGAGCTCATACCTGGACATAATGCAGATAACAAATTATAGGTATTCCAACCGCACAGTGCCTCACTTCCCTGCATTGTGCTGAAGAGCCCCAATCAGGGCAAAACTGCAATCCATAGCAGGGGTAGTGACATGCTTGATTAGCAGTAGACAAAAATGTGCAGCCCTCAAGCTTCGCATTTCCCCCACTTTACACATAACATGCTCCTCCTGAGGCAGACGACGCAGGTAGAAATTGAAACACGGTATTGTTGTGGTCAAAGTTTGGTGCACCTCATGGAAGAAATATCACTACTGGCAAATTGTTATTTAGCTAATTATATGAAAATTTAAATGAAAGGATAATTTTGTTAGCGATTTTTGAGATCACCACATATTGTTTTTCTTGGTGTGCATGTTTGCTACACAGACGCCTGAAACTCAGCATGAATCTGCTGCACTGAATGCAACTTCACTCCATCATAAATTATGAGGTAGTGTACATTACAGCTTCACCCGATATCTTAAAGGAGCACTAAAGTGCCAAAATTTCCGTTTGTGGAATGAAAGATCCCATCACCTTGACAGTAACGCAAGAGGAATGGGATTAATCTGGTGTGCTGTTTGTAATTAACGTGTGTAATTAAGTGCCAATTCGGAGGTACCTCTTTCCTTCCTCTGAAGCAGCGAAAAACATCGAAGGTACATGACTCCAAGGCACTCAACTGTCGAAGGAAATATATTGCGGGGATGTCCTCTTCCCACATTTCTTTGTCCAATTAACGCTGCTTGAGGGGAGTTCCAACTTGACTACGACACGTAGGGATACTACACCTTGCCGGGACGCATATTGTGTAGGAGCGGCAGCCAGAGCTACTACAGTGCAATCCCATTAATTCGAACTTGATTTGGACCAAGGATTTGTTCGAATGAAGCAGAGCTTGAACTAAAGGAAGCCGCTCTGACTGAGGACTTGATGCATTGCGAGCGCATACTAGCTGCACGTCCGAGCTGCACCAGAGGTGCATCATGGCTTGCTAGGTCACGTGACGGCAGAAATATAAGAGGCTTATCCTTTCCAGAACACTTATTTACAGGCAAGCGTCAGAACAGCTCGGGGCAAAAAATAATGCAGTTTACCGTGATTTCACGCATATTAGCCGCGGCTTACGCACAATTTTTTGTCCTCTCAGGCACTCTGCGGCTTATCCACTGGTGTGGATTATCTCATGACTATTTTTCCCTGGTATTTTCCCCATATGCCAGTTTTAACGAAAGGGCCGACAGTGTCTCTGGAACAGCAACACCCTGCCAATGCAGGAAAAATGCATAACAGGGGCGCATCCACATTCGAGTAGACTAACCTTCCTGGTGTCATCCCCCAAGCACCTTCAACGAAAGTGGTTACAGTGACTCTTCTGGAAGGCCACTGACCTGTTGATCCATGAAAAACACGCAACAAGGGCACAATCCGATCTTGGTAGAACACTAGAACTAGCCTCCTTTGTTGTACACCATGCCAACCCCAGAGTATGGACCACAGGTTTTATGGCCTCCTTCTTTCTCTCCATTCTCTATGGTCTCCTTTATCGCACAAATCAGTCACGTAATATTGCCCGCAGCTTATCTGCCCGAAAATTTTCAAAACGTTCCTAACAACGGGTCCTGCGGCTTATCTGCGGTGCGGCTTATACGCGGGAAATTATGGTAACCGTTATATAAGGAAATTGAAAATGACCACACTTTAGTTCGCTAAATAGAATAATTCGTTAAATCGAACTTGACGAGGAAAAAATGATACAAGCGCCGACCCGTGCAGCCCGTTCTAGCGTACGCCGTTTTGTCATAAAACTGGCTTAAAAATACAAACAACACTCTTATTCTTGAATGTCGTGCAAGTTTTATGGAGCCCAAACGTCATCACCGTACTTACGGTGCCATTCTGGAGGGTACAAAAAAAAAAAAGTTTCGCCTGAACTTCGCGGATAGCAATGTCACTTTTCTTTTCATTCTCGTACATGGCATCGATCATCGCAAGTTTCTTATCAACTGACAAAACCTTTAGTTTTCGGACCGCACTAGTTGCAAAGAACCACAGGAAACAGATCGAAACATGAAAGTGACCAGGGAGTGACCACAATGCTTCCATAGCAAAAGCGAGGAGGTGAATGCCCGATGGCCCGATCTGCCGATTATGCTATCCGACGTGACAATGTCAATGACCAAGAACAACACACTGTGACGTTGACGTTACTCCTCTCTTCCTCACATGGGTTCTGGCCAACGTGCGACACTCCTCCCTCGCCTCTCGCTCTCTCACTTAGGAACCGGCGCCGCGATTGCATGCGCTGCTGCAATAAGTTTTGTCTGGCTTCTCGTGCTGCAGGCTTCATTAAATAGAACATGCCGAATGAAGACACTTCGTTAAATCAAGCGCAGAAATGCATTGGCCTCTATGAAGAAGTATCCGTGCAACAGAAATCGTACAATAAATAGACGCTTCAAATCGATGTTTGCTACATCGAGGTTCAACTGTATACATGCTTGTATCGTTTCTTTAGCCAATCATCCCAGAAACGCGACAGCAATGGCAGTGTGTGATGGAATACTTTTGTTTGTAAAACGACTATCCTTGCGTTTGCTGACCAAGAGAAAGGGAGGCTCCGCATCCTAGATGCGGGCCAATAGGAGGATGCGGAGGGCAGACACTTCCCAAGCATCTGCTCTCGCCTAAGAGATGGCGCAGCATTACCGTTGTTTGGAGTGTCGCATGGCTTCTGTGCGAAAAATGCTCTGCTCTCAGCCGTTGGTTAGATTGGTGCGCCATGGCAGAAGCCTTGTGACACGCGAAACAACGGCAACGCTGCGCCATCTCTTAGGCGAGAGCAGAGGCTTGGGAAGTGTCTGCCCTCCGCATCCTCCTATTGGCCAGCATCCAGGAGGCAGAGCCTCCCTCGCTCTTGGTCAGCAAACGCAAGGATAGTCTGTAAGACTTACACAAGTTCAATGGCAATACCACCATTGCCAACCACGACGATACGCCTCGACTTCCGTAGTCTCTCTTGAAGCACCTGTATGGAACGAATTATCTATAACTGGTCCATTCAAAATTTTCTAGTCGTCACACATGAATGTACACATTGGGAGAATTCAAGAGAGTAGTCGATTACTAGCACCGTAAAAGTGGTTAAATTTGCGGGCTCAATAATTTGCGAATTTGTGAGTAGCCTGGACGAGGCAATTATTCGGGGAACCTTAAATTCGTAGTACTGCGGTGTGTCGACCCTGCATCAGGCATCTTAGGGGCCCTCCACCTTGAACTTCCAAGAAGAAGTTAACAAAAGGTATCACAACTGGGTAATGACCCGTTGCGTTTGTCTTCCTTTTGAAGCCTTCTGACTGACAGGGCTGCGATTAGGGACCCCTTACTCATCTGGTATCTGGGTCATTGCCGGATTGCCCTGCCTCCCGTCATTCCTGTCACCGATCAGGTACGATTGGCACTCGATAGTGATGTTGTAACTTTGACAAAGGCCGATCCGCATGGCAGCGTGCTTAAATCTATACATGCTTGCTGGATGATCCTGGCTTAGAAGGAACTGGAATCACGGGACGCCCACATCTGCACAGGATTTGTGAAGGTTGGCCCAGTAAGCCAGTTACATCCCCGCAACATCATTGCAATATCATCTTATGAATGTTTGGACATCCCGTTGACTTTCACACAGGTGCCATTTAGGTACCATAGACATCCCGGTGACTATGATATCTTCCATTTTTTCACATCGCACATACGTCCCAGCAATATCACGTTTGGATATTTGGATGCTAACGGGATGGCATTTGGTTGCCAAAAATGCCCATATTGTTTTATGGACATAATTGTTACAGCTACATAATGGTAATGGTTACATAATGGTAACAGCCCCCTTCTTTCCTACGCACCCCCTACAGGGAGGTCTTTGTTTGAAGCTGCTACAGTATAGCTGTACAATATAACAAGCCTGAGTTAAGGCGGAGATTTGGGCAAGTTGGTACATAACTACCTAGAAAACAGCGCAGAGACAGGACACAGCAGCAACCTGGCCATGCACTGTCGCGATTGCGGATGCTCATCTCGTTTGGAAGACACACGTGTACTTAGGAGCTACTCCGACAGGCTCGCCAGGGAAATTTACGAAGGAGCACAAATTCATAACACAGGTGAAAGATGTGTCAGCAAGCCGTCAGTGGACCTATTGTACAAAGAGATTAGTTATCTTCAAGAGTGTTCCTAATTGTCCTCCTTTCATGTTCTTCTCTCCCTTTCGGTTTTGCCCCCTTTGGGAAGTAAAGCTTCAGTTGCTAGTCAGCGCTCTGTGTGTGCACTTGTCTCTTCGTGTCCCGTCTCTGCGCTGTTTTCTACGTAGTAGTATAACAATCCTCCTTGGAAGTCATTCTACTGTTTAAAAACACTGAAACAAGTGTGTGCATGAAATACCCGTTGCCAAATTTAGCTATGCAAGTGAGCTGAAACCAAAGCCATGCACCTCAGGAGTGCGTGACTTCACCGACGGGGGCTTATATGGGCCACAAAAGTTCTTCCACCTATTCACAGCGACATGCAGGGATCGGAATCATCAATCTTTTTTTTTTTTTTTTGGTTCGGTTCGGGTTCAGGTTCGCAGGCATACTGATTTGGTTCGGGTTCAGCTCCGCAGCGGTGCAAAATATCGGCTCGAACCGCTTCAGGAAAGTGAATTTTGAGCAGATTGTCATGGGTTAAAGGCAAGCACTATCCTTACGATTCCCAAACAACACAAATGAATTCCAAAATCAAAATTTGGGGTTGCTGGACGACAAAAATTACGTACAAGGAAGCCCGCAACTGCCAAATGGACGACCTCAAAACTAACACAACTGAATGAACCAAACAGCTGCGAGGAGGAAATACATCGTGCACTTGGGTTGCAGTTTTGTTTCGAATGAAATTCAGTTTCAGTTTCGGTTTCCAATTTGTTTGGCAACGCGGCTCAATCCGCCGAGTACAAAAATCGTAGTTCCGACCTCTCACAACGCACGTTACATGTGAACCGTTGTATGAACCAGTAATCGCCTAAATTTATACTGGTTCAGTTATGGTTCGGTCCAGTTACGGTTCAACGAAGAATACGGACCAGTTCCCGTGGCATATGGTTAAGGTGATCGCTTTCCACACCAAGACTGGGAGGTGACATGGGTTCGAACCCTGCCACAGGCTGTGCTCTCTGAGGTTTTCCCTGGGTTTTCCGAAGACATTCCGGACGAATGTCGGCACAGTTCCCCCTGAAGTCGGCCTAGGATGCATACTAACCCCCCTGTTCCCCACTCCTTCCTGCTGTCCTCTCTACATCTGTCCATGTCTGTACGCCGCTCACAGCCACAATTGCCTTGCGGCGCTAACATGGAATTTAAAAAATAATAATAATACAGGTTTCTACCGGTTTTCGGTTCAGGTACTGTTTCCGTTCCGATCCCTGGCGACATGTGCACCCTTGCAAAATTAAGCATCCACAAGTCTTACCTTCACTGTTTCTGTGTCCCGAATGCCCAACACGAAGGGGTTGTCTGTAGACAAGAGCTAGCACAAATAAATTTCAGTAAGCAAATAGGCTGCTGTGCAGAAAGCGAAAGACAGCTCTTACCTGCGGCCTGGCTCCAATGCACAGGCAAAGGTACTCATATTTCAATATTTTTCCCGACTGCAGAGTCAGCTCCTGAGCATAAAAGCCATTGGCATTAAAATGTTGGCATTAAATCGCATTAAAGTAGCACAAAAGTCATTTTAACACCCTGTTTTCCTCCTAGAAAACTGTTAAGTAGGCCAGTAAGAAGCACCATGAGAATTAATTCACCCAATAGGGTCACAATTATTGCGGAAATTGAATTTAAAGTAAGCCGCAAAAAGCGACCGTGCGCAACGGCGTTGGACAGCTGTACCAGCCTGTGATCTGCCTGGGACCTCGCGCTGACGCTACAGGGGCCACGCTCGCTGAATGGTCCAGAGAAATGTTGTCTGCTACTACTCCACTGTCGTCTGTTACTCGGCTGTTCGGGGTTCTGAAAAAACATTGCTCCTGGCTCGGTCACGATTTGGCTGCTCCTTTTATCCCCAATCCTCTGAGGAACTGGCAAAACTGGTTTATGGCGGCAAAGGGACAGGGTGCTGACCCCCCCCCTGACCAACGACCCAGAACGAGTTGCCCCTGTAATGTCATCAGTGACGTGGCATCATACCTTCTCATCCTCGTTACACCTGGAGTGGCGAGTTAAGGGTGAACGCGCGGAACCATGTTGATGCGAGTTTTTTTTCTGGGAAACAAATTGCACACATCGAAACCTTTCATGCTACCTGGTGAAACGCCACACACACTTTCATCAGATGTCTTAATCTGAAAATATTTTTGGATGGCCCTCTGTACTCCTTTAAAATGTGAAAGCCACAGCTGTGTCTAACGTACATGCTTGAGCGTATCCACCACGTGCAGGACGTCTTCCAGAACACGGATGTTCGGGTACTGTTCCGTCAGATACGAGGACGGTTTCTCAACAACGTCGAAGCTTTCGATGACCCTACATATCTGTAAATAAATTTACGGAACAAGTTGTGAAAAACAGCTAATTACGAGTCGTTTGAAGGAGTTGAGAAACTATCTCTAATCATGTGTCTAGTAGTATTGTCCAAATATTCCATATGCAAAGCTTTTCTGGAGACAAGCAGACAGCTGAACTCAGTTTACTGCACCAAACTCAAAATCAGAATGAGTAGAGGTGTAGTGTCTGTGTCCCTGGATCTGCTCCCAATCTCATGCTTACCAAGAAGAAAGCGTACAGGACGCGCATTTGTGTATTTTCAATGAGAGTCACGTATATAGTCGTGTCTGTAAAGCATTCTATAGGTTGTTTTTATTTATTTATGCTCATTACACTACATCGCCTTGCGGCATAGAGTAGCGAGGGTACAAAACGAAGAAAAGAAATGAAAATGTACATGACATTACGACAATCTCTGCACTACCCAATCATGGAAACAATCATTGTCCATGTAAGGCTATAATTAGTTATAAAGGAGAGAAGGCATATCATACGCATCAAAGCTGGAAAACCTAACCAAAATCGATTAATGTCACTGCCGAAACCTAAACAAATCGACGAATTTCACTGCAGATACAGTCACTCCATAAACACAATCGGTACTCATTACATTATTGAAACTGAAATCACCGTTTCTTGCAAGAGTATGAAGGAAGAGCGAGGTTAAGTCAGTGAACTTTGCTGCACATTGTAGTTCCAGTCATATATATAGTTTCGGGGAAGAAGTGTTGCGAGTGTGCAGAAATTACGAACTAATATGTACAGCTTCCCGCAACCTTAACTTGAACGCTGCTTCGAGCGGTGCAGCCAGAGCCGTTTATGGGGAGAGTTTGGCCATTCTGAGGATCTTTTGCTGCTCGGAAGTGGGGACTCCACTTGACATAAGACCTGTTATCCCGAGTGGAAGGCGAGGAAAGATTTCAAAGCGGTAGCCCTGATCCAAAATGGCGGCACTGGCCTTGGCGCCGCCCGTCGTGTGACGTCGAAGGATGCCCTTCGAGACAGACTTCTTCCAATGGCCAAACTCTCGTAACCGTGTATTCACACGAGCGACATTCCTCGCAGAAGCAGAAGACGCGAAAAACGTCCTAGCTTTCTGAGCACGAGTGCTCAACGTCCAGTGTTCACGTACATTGATAACCGTGGGGAATACCCTGCGACACAGCCACAAGATATTCCATAGCAGACGACAGGAAAGACACTGACGGTGTCGTCTCCTAAGTGCGCAGTACGCCACCCCCGATATTCCGCACCGTGTGAATGCTCAACATAACACGGGACGGAACTTTGTCTCTCTGAGCAGTGTTTTCGCTTTTTCTTCCACTGGAATATTCCGTGAGTATGTCGCTCGTGTGAATACGCAGTAGTAAATGGCTCTGGGCGGGCTCATCATTACCATGAAACGAAATTGATTCGAACGAAGCTTTCAAAAGCTGCACTTTCTGCACTGATAAAATAGCATAAATGCAGGTAAGCTGGTGGATGAAATCCATTGTAGTGAGAGCCTGAGCTTGGGCAAGAGAACAGTTGTTGTCATGTCATATTTTCTGCCGTCCTCTCGGCCAAGCTCAGGCATTTTCTACATTGGACCAGGGACAAGAACCGGTATTTTTTCTCGGTCCGGTTCGTGTTCAGGCATATTGGTTCGGTTCGGGTTTAGCTCCCCTGAACCCAAATTATCAGCTTGAACCAGTTCAGGTATATCGGTTCGGGTTTGGCTCATGGAGACCCCCCCACACACACACACCCCACAAAGAAAAAGAAAAAGTGATTAGCGGTCAGGACATTTACAAGGATTGGAATTGTTACTTTTTTCGGTCCTGGTTTAACCAGCTCATATCGGCAGTAATTTTGCTACATGAAAGAGAGCTCACCCTCACCGTATACGGGTGTAAGAGAAAGGTGTGAGATAAAGTTTCAGGTGAAAAACCTTTCATGAAACCAGGTGAAAACACGAGACAAGTAATAAACACATTTGTTCTGTGCTCTCGCTCGGTGCAGAACTGCTTTGACAGATTAACAGGATCAACCACTGCCTCAATGTCACTTTCTATTACAACCGGTGTACGCATGCACGTTCACCTTTTCAACATTCGAAGTTGCCTTCACAACAGGTGATGCAGTCACTATGGTAATCTCCTCTTCGGGACATTGAAGTGCGAGCTGCAAATGCAAACAATTTCTCATGTACTGTCAAGCGAGTATTATGATAGCATGCGGCCCTTCGGGTTTCTATAACTCTGATCACATGTAATGAGATTTGTAAGCATTCGATCTATAGGTTTTGCTTCATCTCCTCATAAAGTCATGCTTCGTAGTGTTGTTCAACTGGAACAAGGCACGAAACACTTTTTTGCTGCGTAACGTCAGAAGGATATACATATTTAATACTTCTACAGCTTGAGAAGGCACAATTTACCTGCTCCGCGCAAGACACGCCAGCAATCCCTCCTCCGACAATTACATATCTGCTCCGAAAGATTCCCGCAGCTGATGTTGCGGTTTCCGAACCGGGCGCTGCCATGCTTTTAGCTCGTGATGACGATAACGATCAGCTCTTTTATGAACGTAGAGGCAGTAGAAAATCCACCGAACCGGCGAGGAAACCTCAGTATGCCTCAGGACGAGAGCCGCCTCTGTTCGAAATATTTATAGAGGAATTACCGAGTATTGGCGGCATCGGCTGCTCTCATCCTGAGGTCATAACTGACAACTGTTCATGACCAGGGGGTAGTAAACTAAATGTTCCAAAAGCCGGGACCCGGGACTTTTCCCATTCTGCCCTGTGGCTGCGATGATGTCTCTCCTAGGAGAGACGAAACGTCTGTTATTAAATTTTGTTTTCTGTTGTGTCAAGCCGGTGCAGTGAGCCGGTGTTGGATCTCTATTTTCTAACCATTGGAACCATGGAGTAGTCATAACAGTTTTTTAATGAAGTGGGCAACGTTGAGGGTTGAGGCTCCTTGTCTTGGCTTGTCTCGAACTTTTATTGTGTGAACGTCTGTCTTGTATCTAGCCTCTGGCTAGCATTCAGGATTCAGGCCGATCGTCGCAGAAGGAAAGTTGGAGAATGCGGGAAGTTGTCTCAGCTGTATTGCGTGCAAAACAGGAAGGCTATTCCGTCCTTTCTACTCAAAACCGTCAACCGGACGTCTCCGAGCTCAAAGGGCTGATAGGAAGTTCTTCCAATGAGTGCTGACGGGTATTACGCCCTACTTGTCTGAGAAGCCATAAACCATCGAAGGGTCAAGGGTAGGAGAAAAGAATTCTCAGGCTCGGTGTTTTCGGCGTTTCACATTACATTTCCTAAAAATATTGCCTTCCCTTTGTCGTTTCATGTTACTTTCATCAGAATTAAGAGCGTTCATCACTTCGTTGTCCCACCCATATATTTAATAGACTTTGTGAAACTTAAAGTATGTGATGTTACAGCGGCGCCAGTGAAAGTTTGGAAAAGTGGACCTGTTTTTCTGTATAAATTAAAGTGACACATTTGTAATGTTTGACATCTCTTGGTTGTGATGTAGGGAAGCGTAGTTCGCATGTTAGACCGACTTGTGTGCAAAAGTTATATAAGTTTTATGGACAACGTACACGTACGGTTTATGCAAGAAGCAGTATGGTTCTTAACTGCTTTCACAGCAGATTTACTTCAATGTTCTGTGCGAAATTCTCATTGTCTGTACACCCCTCCCAGAAACGGACAGTGACGTACACTGGGGATCAAATGCCAAGATGCGGACAGCACCAGAAAGGCTGTCGTCGCCTCATCGGTCTACTCAGCAACTTTTTTGTGAGGAGCAGTTTGCCTGGTTTCACGGACGCATCACCCGAGAAGATGCTCAAAGTCTCCTCCTCTCTGGTGAGCACTTTTGCAAGTAATGTCCGTTGAAAGGCACTTCGAATTCCGGAGGTCCGTGGTATACTGTATTTACTCATATATAGACCACACTCTTTTCCCCGAAAAACATAGTGTCACTTAGGGTGTGTGTGCAATACGCGAGTAAAAAATTGAAACTTCACAGCACGTGGGTCAGAACGTCACTTTCGATTTCTGGAAATGTAGCGCGCTTCAGTCCCTGGAACGCTGTACAGGTCTTCTTTGGAGGCCTAAGGCTCTCTTTCTGCGGGAACACTGATGCAAGTGAGAAAATAACACAAATCGAAAATCGGGGAAAAATAGCAGCATTGGTATTGGCGAAGTGAAATGTATTTGATTGGCTGATTGACAGCCAACAGCCCTACCTTGGGGGTTGGAGAAATAAGGTCACATTTCATAAAACAATAAGATCAACTGATATAAAAAAAACAGGCTTTCCCGTGGAAAATTAAAATATGCGGAATGCACAGTGCTTAGCATCCTCCAGTGCCTGCATTGGTGGCTCAATTTGCACTTGCAGTTTGGTAAGTTTGTTTACCCCTCAATTTGCGTCGTCGTCACTTGCGGTAGAACCGAAAAAAAAAAAAAAACAAGTTTTTCCGGTTCTACCGCGAGTGACGACGACGCAAATTGAGGGGTAAAATTGGGTCTAACCCCACAACACAAGATGCATACTCTGTGCATGATACGTAACGATAACCCCTGAGGGTGGTAACTCGAAAAAGGACAACACAAACAGCTCTCAAACACAGCTGCGTTTGAGGCTTTGTGTGTGTTGTCCTTTTTTGAGTTCCCAGTCTCTCGGGGGGGGGTTATCATTATGCATCAGTAGTGGTTCTTTCTATGCATGAGTAAAGGCAGAATGCCATAACACGTGACAAGCGGCAAATTTGATGGTGGTGCCACCATTCGAGCGACAGGGAAGCTCTGTCACAGCTACAAAATCTTACATCTACTCTCCGTAGATATTTGTAGCCTGAGACCTTTGCCCGGCTCGTGCCCAAATCCGCTAGATTTGGTCATATGTAACTGAATTGATTGGTAAAGGATGTGGGGTGGACTTGTAGGTGTAAAGTAGCCATTTGAATTGATGGTTATCCCGTGTGGCCAAAATCTATTGCACATTGTGTGGAAACGGATAGAACTGCAGTGGCACCACAGACACATATTCGTGATTCCAGCGAAGCCGTAGCCACCTGACAGCGATTTCGAAAAGCTGTGAGTGGAGGTTCGAGCGCGCGTCTGGACAGGGAAGAGGTACGGCAGTGCACGTTTCTCTTGCTTATGTACAGAAAGCCGGAAACAAAGAAGGTATCGAAAAGATGAATGTTGCATTACTAGTTTCTTCTCAGACTGTTGGAAATACTGCACGCTTTCTTTTAATAGTCTTCAAGTCAAGAAGAACGGAACGGAAGTCCCATGTGTCGACCCATCGCACGAGTTTCCTGATTAGCTCTGTGACCACAAATTTATCTTAATATTAATCTTAGTAATACAGAACGAGCAACTGGAATTTCTTTGTCACGTTGACATGTATGCATTTTCAGACCTCAGGCAAAGTAAACTATATCACCGTACTAATGCGGTATAGCCGAGCATCCACTATGGACGGTCTCTGGGAGAGACAGCTTCTGTCTGGTGTCCCACACGCATCAACGAATCACTCGCAAAGATAAAACTACCACACCAAGTTGTGTGTGAATACCAAGAGCAGTGCAGAAAACGAATACTTCAATTTGCCAAAGCATCTCTTGCAGCACTCAGATGTTCGCCGCAGAGCATATGACATATAAGTTAAATCGTTACACATGTATGGAGTTAAGGCAGTGGGGTCAGATATACGCATGAGTGCCAAGGGTTTTCAAAATGTGTTATTCACGTATAACGTTGACAAAGTCACACAGTTCTGCGAACATCGGAATGAAAGCTAGCATCACATGAGCAAGTTTTGTCACCACCACACCAAACAAAGAAGTGTTCTCTTGAGCTCTTGCAAATGCCCATGTAAATGTTAACTCGTGCATTAAACTTTTTTATGATTACGTGTGCCTCAAAGGTCCAATCGAATTTCTAGAAACACTACACTTCCAACGGACCTGTTGCTGCCTTGCAACGCTCACGTGTAAATACTACGGGACTATCGAAGGAGAAACTCAAACATGTATTGCCTTGCACAATACTAATCCACATTCCAAAACACGTGCTATGTCACTCTTCTCAGCAACTAATCCCTGCTTTGCTACGTATGTAAACAAACTCCCATGACAGAAACTGTTTGCCTATATTTTTTAGTTAAGCTGCACAGTATGAGATGACCAGCAGACAAAATTGATTCCGTCTTCATGAAACATGTCAATTTGTGGGTATTAAACCTGAAACAGATGAAAATAATTCGTCCGACAACGCATTCCCTACGCTGGCTTTGCTCGGAGACCTCCTTCCGTCCGCCATCTTGGAAGTTTGGGGCGCCACCTGTAGTTCATTGGAATCGCAAATATGCGTGGAAGGTTGATGAGATGAGCAGAGAATGTTTGTTGATCGTCCATGTCTTTTTTGCGTTTGCTAATTACTTGCGGAAGAAGCTTGCTATGGACACTGTATTACCTTCTAGCAGCATATCGCGAGACAGACGATTTATTCTGGTTGTCATTCACTAAACAACGAGATTTGGCCGAGGCAGACCAACAATTAGGGACGACACAGACAAGTAAGCCTCAAACGCCCAGAAATTAACGAAATGCAAACAACTCAGGGAAAAGAGGTGCTGACGCCAGGAATCGAACCTGGGTCTTCTGCTGGTGTGGTGTAGTGGTTAGCATATCTGACCGGAAATCAGAAGACCCAGGTTCGATTCCTGGCGTCAGCACCTCTTTTCCCTGAGTTGTTTGCATTTTGTCATTCACTATTTTAGTCAGTGGCCTGAAGTTATTGGTGTATTGCCAAGAGACAGTAGCTGGCCTCAGTCAGTGTGTGACTTTCTTCAAGAAAAATGCAGCTGGCTGGAATATGCCCCAACAACACTGATTCAGTGTGACTCCTACAAATGTTTCGACCATTTGGGGGGGTATTACACCTAGAGCTGTGGCTAAGTTATCTTTGATTTGTGAGAAGAATACCTCTGGTGTATTTGACCATACCAAGTGCATTGTGTTTTGTAGATTTAGGCTGAGCAGAGGTTACCTTCCTGATGTTTTATAACTAGAGCCTGAAACTTTAGGGTTTTACCCGATTCTTCCCCGAATTTGCACCCCAAATTGAAGGTTGCCTCTTTAGGGTGAAACCCGATTTTTACCCGGCAAATTGCCCTCACTGGGATGTCTGTAGGAATGCACTAACTTACTTATTTGTCAGCAAATGCAGTTACATCACCGTTTGTACCAAACCTGTACAGTCAGTTTGAGTAACTGAGCCTGATCTCCCTGAATATAGCATACCAGAAGTTCTTCCACCCGAATTCGCATGAATTGCGAGCACATGTTTATTTACCCAATTTTCACCCCCCGAATTTAAAAAAAATATTTCCCGAAAACTTGAGGCTCAACGCATCTAGAGCTGTGGGTAAGGCATCTTTGATTTGTGTGAAGAATACCTCCGCTGTATTTGACCTAACCAAGTGCGTTGTGTTTTGTAGATTTAGGCTGAGCAGAGGTTACCTTCCTGATGTTTTATAACTTTGTTCTAGCCGTTTTTAAAGGGACGGTCGCATCCGTAGCAGTCGATTTCGAAACTATGGTGTCTTTTTATTCCTCGTGGAGCACTAATCACACTATCAGAAATTAGTTTGACTGCTATTCGATGGAATACATGACAAGAGCAGACTCTGGATATTGAGGGTATGCTGCAATTCCCTTTCTGGAAAAATGTGAAAACGTCATTCACCATCAACCATCCTATCGACCATCATTCACCATCAACCTCAGAGCACAGCCTTGAGAAAAGGAATGCTGCAGGTATCTGGACGGCGTGCCACCCTCACTCTCTCGTCCTGTTAGGGAGTGACGTCACGCCACTGGAGCCTCTGCAACTGCGGAAGCAGCACCGCTGATCTTTGTTTATTTAAGGGAGTACAGAGGGCCATCCAAAAAAATTTCAGATTAAGACGTCTGATGAAAGTGTGTGTGTCATTTTAGCGAATAGCGTGAAAGGTTTTGATGCATGCAATTTGTTTCCCAGAAAAAACAAAAAACACAAACATGGCCCCGAGCGTTCACCCTTAACTCGCCACTCCGGGTATAACGAGGAGGAGAAGATATGATGCCATGTCACTGATGACGTTACAAGGAGAACTCGTTCTGGTTCGCCGGTCAGTGGGGGTCAGCGCCTTCTCTCTTTGCCGCCATGAACCAGTTTTACCAGTTCCCCTGGAGAATTGGGGATAGAAGGAGCGGCCGAATCTTGACCGAGCGAGGAGCAACGCTTTTTCAGAACCCTGAACAGCCGAGTAGCAGATGACAGCTGAGTAGCAGACAACATTTCTCTGGGCCAATCAACAAGCGTGGCCCCTGTAGCGTCAGCGCGAGGCCCAGGCAGATCACAAGCTGGTATTGCTCTTCACCGCCGTTGCGCACAGTCGCTTTTTGCGGCATACTTTGAATTCAACTTCTGCGAAAATTATGACTCTATGGGGTGAATTAATTCTTATGGTGCATCTCACTGGCCTATTTAACAGTTTTATATGAAGAAAACAGGGTGTTAAAAGTGACTTCTGCGCTACTTTAGTATCTAAGCGCCTTTCAGACAAAAAATTAGCTAAGTAAGTTGTCTGCCGATGCCGATCATAATGGTATCGGTTTCATAGGCGGACTTCCGGATGTGACAATTCCTTTAATGCTCTGTAACTTTCTTTTTTTTCTTGGTATTTAGGTAGTGCAGTACTGTACAGTACAACAGAAAACAAACTCTTTCGGATGTGGGAGTGAGTGAATTTCCTTATTTCCAAACAGAAAATGGTGGCAGAGGAGAGACTGGATCCTTCCTGGTGCGCGAGAGTACTTCCTCACCAGGCGACTTTGCACTGAGCGTAGTCCACGAGAGAGAAGTACTCCATTTTCAAGTTCGACAACACATCTTGGAGCCGTGCTACAGCGTAGACGATGGGCCAGTCCTTTGTGGTGCGTAGAAATATACTGCGCCATCTGTAATTCTTTTTGTTGAGCTCTGAAACCTAACGAAAGAGCTCCACACAAAAATGGTAGGTAAAGGGATCTAGATAGAGTAATATCCATTTTTTCATAAAATGGTCCAACAGTTTTTGTTGAAAAAAAAAGGACATACATACGCCAACATATTTGGGACTTGCTGGTGTATGGTGGCTCACTTCCAGTAGACCGTACTTCCTCGTTCCTGTAGGAGTGACATTAAAGTTCTGAGGCATCCTACTTTAGCTACAAAAACTGTATGCAACAAAGTCAAAACTGGGTCACTTCTCTACATAGTCGTCCTTCTGTTCTACTCCCTTCTCACAAATTCGACCCAATAACTCTGCATGGCGGCTCTGAAGGCTTCTTGGGGGGTCGATACAGCACCACCTAGACACAGAAAGCCTGCGCGCTCGTCGACTTGAAGTAACAATTAAGAGTCGGCCAATCAGGATCGTGTTTTCAACGGCTGTACCAATCACGAACGTGCTTTCAACGGTCGTGGCCACGGCGAAGAACCGCCGTCGTCTGCGAGTTGTGATCGAACGTCCCCGCGTACTAAACAGGAAAACTCGGAAATAAAGCGTAAAACGGTCTCAATCTTTGTCAAAAGTGGTATTCTCTGGAAAGCGTCTTGCACTCTTTTGTCTGAATATTTAGATCTGCAGGGGTTCCAGGTGAACTGGAATCCTTTGCGGGTTCTTGAATTCGTAGAACGGTGAATCGCAGTAGCGAACAAATTCTGACTGTGTATGTCTACGTAGCGAAGGAGGGAGAGGAGGCAATGCTTTCTCTATCTAGGTGGTTTTTGATCGAGACCACTCTCACCCACGTGCAACAGAAGGCATAATGGTTAGCACATCACAGTTCATCACAGTTCATCACAGTCACATCTGTGAACGTGATGCACCACACTTACTTCACTCTTAAACACTAGCTCGTGTTACATTGGACGACGACAACTGTAGTAGCTTTCGTGAGGTGCACTGTTTGCATTCAACGACCTCCGAAATGTCAGATCTGGACTACAGTCGAATTGGAACCAGGTGCCATCACCTACGCTACAGGTGTGCCCAAACTTGTTCTGGGTGAACGTCATCTTAAAGGTACAGCTCCTGTGAACCTTAAAGGGACCACGAAATGATTTTCGAGAAATCTGAGTACTCTGCTGGAAACCATCTCATGATCCATCACTATCGTACACACATCGACTTTTGGTCGTATTCAGTACAACGGGGGCGCAGTTATCAGACAAAAATAGCAGGGCGTGACCGCTGGATATATGCCTTCGAAGTGGGCTTACGTCATCGCCATCCAATCCTCTCAGCCAACTGTGAACGACGAGGAGGACACACCCCGCCGGACCACGTGGGTGCATGGTTTCGGTTTGGACAACAACGACGTTGTATATCTCCCGTCGAAATCACTTGAAATATGGCGAAAGGCAAATTATCAGCAATGGAGGAAGAGGTTATGCGACACACACAGCGTCTATGGATCGTTTCGTACGCAGCAGCTCATAAAATGTCACCGACGAAGGTATGTTCTGACGAAGATGAAGTTAAAAGGGGAAAACGTGCTCCGGTAACCATGCTGACAGTCAACGGCTATATTACATTTCTCGTAGGATTCTGTGTAAACGGTTAGTTACCAAGCTTGTCTCCAAGTCAAATTAAAACATATTTCATGCCGAAGTATACAAGCTTGTTTGAAAATTTCGCACTTTGCTCACAAAAGCCCGTCCGCGAATCGGCAACATGTTCTGTGTATGATGTCACGGCCGGTTCGCCTCGGAGGCGGGCCGTAGCAGCTGCTGTTCACGCCTGTGGTAAATATCGAATATTTTCGATATTTGTTTGATTTTCAACTTCATATTTCACAGAGTGAATGCTTTAGTACAGGGGAACTAATTAAAAATGATCGTGGGCTTGTCAAATATCGTTTCATGGTCCCTTTAATAATAACGGTAGAAAAAAAATTTGGTCTCATTTCCAAGCGGGATAACAGCCGCCTTGGGGGCACTGGGGGAATGTTAAGTGAACAAATTCCCTGCATTAAACTCACACAATAATTTTGTTCAATTAAGATCATCCTGTGGTCCCAAGGGTCGCTGTAATCCCGCTCGGAAACGAGACCATATTTTTTTCTAGTATTATTATTAAGGTTGACGGGAGCTGTACATGTTCGCAGCTTGCAAACGGTCATTAGGTACGGAATGGACAGCGATGATATTTGCCAGAGCCTCTACATGCATGGCAACTGTTAGTTCATTCCTTTGTGGATGCGTTGACTCCGAAGTGGGCGGAGTCTGCAGTCCGCTGTTCTGCAGGTGAGCCAAGTTGCCAGCTCCGACCGTTCTACTGCGGCCCCGAGCAAAAGACTGCCCTTTTCTCGTCAGCTTCGGCCCCACCGTTCTTGCCGCTTCATTTTCTTTTTCCTGTGCTTTGGGCCTTCCTTGTCGTTGTCATTGCCACAAGGGGTGGGGCCCGCTTGGGCGCTTCCCCGCATATTATTCTTTGATTGACAGTTTCAGTGGTGGTGGTGATGATGATGATGATCCTGGAGGCCATCCCGTTCGTATGGGGTGGACTTTGTAGCATGTATTACGCGTCCTAGCCAGACTCTAATACGAGTTATAACAGTTGACACGTTCCATCTTGCTCACTATTCTTCCACCAAAAGTGACGAAAGTGACAGTTGTCATGTTCCAGCTAGTGTTGTTGCTAGGGCCTTTATACCCTTTTATTAGCCTTTTATACCCATTTGAACTGCGTAGACACCATGCGGTTCCAAGTCCAGCGCCTCATCCTCCTTATCACACTTGTCACTGCATTCATTGGCTAGGGTGAATTCAGGATCGGCGGTCACCATAATCGTCGCTGTCAAATAACAACTCCAAAATTTTATCACTTGAGACAACTGCTCTTCCGAGATGCTATGTTCTCACACACACACAAAAAGGACAATCACATTTTCCGCCCAGATATCTCCCACACTACCCTGAAAATACTGGACAGCTAGTCTCATCTGGAGTCAATAATGCTAAGCAATGCACAAGGAGCCTTTAAACTTAGAGCCCAAAGTTTTACGGTTTAACCCGATTTTTACCCAGCAAATTGCCCTCACTGAGACGTCTGTAACAATCCACACTAACTTGTTTGCATAGAATTCTCATAATACCTAGAAACCAAGCCAGCGAAGGGGGGCATCTCAACATGTGAGCCGCCATGATCGATACGTTAGGCCTAGCGTGTTACGAACGGTGTCTCCTACGAGTTCCGTGCGCCGTTTTTGCATGTCACAGCACAAGGTGTAAACCGTATGGCACTCGTTCCCTACGGTGTAAGACACAATCCAAGCGCACACGTGAGAGCAGACAAAAGAAACACACTTCGCACACGGCATGGCACACGGAGCCAAGCGGAATTTCATTGGATTGGAATACCACGGCGCCGAATGTGCCTGGTCTTTACACGTGGAAAGGCGGTGGCCCAATCCGGGCCAATCCAAAATCTCGATCATGGCGCCTCCCGGGCTTGGACATTGGGAAAGGGTATCGCCTCCGTACAACTTATTTGCTCTCCCCCATTACTCTCTCTCTCCCAGCTTTTCTTCTAGCCTCTCTCCTTATGATCTCTATGCTTGTTTGTCAGCAAATGCAGTTACATCACTATTTGTACCTAGCCAGTTCAGTTAGCTTGGGTAACTGAGCCAGATTTCTCCCCGAGTTTAGCGTACTGGAAGTTTTTTCCACTTGAACTTGCATGAATTTAGAGTACATGTTTACCTGATTTTTACTCCCCGAATTTAGAAAAAAAATATTTCCCAAAAACTGCAGGCCCTGTTTAAAGTGTCACCGTCCAAGGGGGTGCTTTCAGAACAAGTGCTTTTCTGGAGAACGACAAATCGCCGGTTTCATGCTCTTTGGCCCTTTTCCTCCCGGCCAGAGAATCGCCGACCTTGGAAGCTAATGAGTTAACCGGATGTAGCGCCTCACAATTTTCTTGTTCTAAACTGTTCCTCACCACTTTACTTAGAAGCGGGCTAGCTCAGGAGAGTGACCTGCCTACTTGTAATCAAACTCTGTGCTTTCCCATTGTATGACGATGCATCAAATGTAGCTGCTGTCATTTTGTAATTATGTGTGTTCAAGAATGCAACGCCGTTATTTGCGACAGCAGGCTTAGATTGGGACTGTATCGGCTGCAGAACTGATGTTTCCATTTTCTTTTCTTTTCTTTTTTTTTTTACTTTCAAGGCCTGGAAGAAGTGGTGTCTCATTACAGCACCAGCTGTCTCGGAGGGCTCGTGTCTCTAGGCAATCCCTGTCCCGGTGGTGGGCCTCCACCACAGGGGTGTCGTAGAGCAGGGAGGTGCACCCTTCTCCACAGAGCTGTGTCCCTCGGAGATGCCAGGGTGGTCGGGGAACTGCTCCACTCCGGATACCCCGTGGATGCTAGGGACCCCGAAGGCCGTTCTCCCGTGCACCTGGCTTGCCTTTATGGTCAGGCAGCACTTCTGGAGCCACTAGTCAGGTTTGGGGCTCCTTCTAATGGGCCAGACACAGCAGGGCTGTCGCCTTTGCACGTAAGTGGATGTGCCACCTAGTTTGTTGCGCTATCTTAATGGGAAAGACGGCAGAGCTTAAAGGGGCACTAAACCGCTCGACGAACATTCTCCAATTATTATGCGCCATGAAAGAACGTGGCTCACGATATCCAAATATGAAATTCATTTACCCGAGCCGCTCTTCTGTGCTATGAGGGTACTTCTAGCGAGCGTCATTACCATGAAACAACGCCATTCAAAGAGCATATCCGCGTGAGTCTCTCCTTCATCCTTGGAAAGGGGCCATATCATCACCTTTCCAAGGTATAGCAACACTGCATTCCTGACGCTGGAGGTGGTGGAGATTTCGCCCTCCTAGCCAATGACTGGCCCCACTGAGGCAAGCTGCAGCCCACGAAGAAACCAGTTGCGGGAACATCGCGGTGGCCTTGCGGAGCAATACAGCACTAGAAACATAGTACGCACATGAAACGGAATGTTGCGGGCTTTTGGTACCGTTTGATCTGGCTACCTTGGGATTGACAAGTGAAAAGATGTTGTTACATCCACCGCTTTAATTCCCAGTCACGGGCACACAACGTACAGTAATATGCACACTCACACCAACCTTACATAGCCTTCCACCCCCAACGTCCGAACGGTCCAGTCCACACGCTCCCAACCTCCTACGTGCTCTCCCTCCCCCACTCCTCCTCTCCCTCCTTCCGGGTCAGCTCCCTCTCGTCTTCCTCCTCCTCTCCCATGTCCTGCCTTCATCCTCCAATACCCCAGCCTCCTCACAATGTTTAGAATTTACCTGACTTCCCGATATTACAACACAATTATGTATAAGCGTCCCGCATTTTGAATGGTTGATGGTGCGCGACGTCAAAATGACGTGTGGCAATTGTTGTCAGGGCATCGCGGGGCGGGGCATGAGCGCGAAGGAGTGCAGTGAATATTCCATCGGTTTGGAACCATTATTTAGTTTTCTGCGACAACAGTTTTTCTAAAACGTTCACCGTCGGCAATGTATCGCAATGCGTTAGAAAAAAGTGCACCTCGCATACCTGCTTATTGCTCCTTTAAGCGATGTGTCGTGTACTTCAAGTTGTTCTGGAGTTGTGGCATGGTAGACTTCACATATCGGCGCTAATGGTGTCATAAAACTGGATTGAAATCTCTGAGGATCTAGCAGAAAAAAAAAAAGAAAAAACTGAGGAACTCGTTGGAGAGCAGTGAACAAAAGTCACTTTTATTAGCCGAGGTAACCTGCAATACTCTGTTCACTTAAAGGAATAGCCACTTTCATAACAAGCAAAGTCGTGTTCATTCCAAAGCTAGGTGACATTTTATTCCTCGTTAATCACTGGTGATCGGCAGAAAATTTCGCGCACCATACTTACAATTAGTTTTGCATAATTGGATGGCACACTACAAGTGTAGATGTCATTTTATCTGAATATGGCAGAACTCTCTCTGGAAACTAGGGGTGTGCGAATCCGAATATTTCAAGTCGAATCGAATATCGAATTGAATGGGGAAAAAAATTCCGAATACCGAATCGAATATCGAATATTTGTGCAAAATTTACAATATGTGACTTTTGCACTAAAAGTTTCCAATTTGTAGCCCATGGCTTTAGTGTAATTTTTCTGGCATTAACTGTCACGAGAGAGACATGCAATTCTTCTGTTTAAAGCCCCTACTCTTTAATTTTACATGAGAGTGCTTCCTGCTTTTCGGGTGAGCCTACACTTACTGGAGTACTGGAGTGGTTACCTTCATTTCAAAATTTTATGTCAGGCAGTAGCATGTTATATGGATGAGGCTGTAATTGTTTCAGACAACCACAGGCCATTTGTGAAACAAACGAATTGGCATCCTGCCTCAGTTTTGCCATGAACACCCTTTAGTTTCTTTGCACTCGTCCTAGGAAGTTGCACTACTGAAATTTTAGATGTAAAGGACATCTTTAAGACACCCTTCTTGTTCGTGGGCTGTAGTCATTATTCGAGAGTCCTAACTTTTTAAAGGCAACCTCACAGACATCAAATCAAAGTCCCTCGTCGGCACTGCTAAACTGCATGTGGGAGGGGCGCCGGTCCTTCCACATAAAATGTCTACAAAACTAAATTTGGATAACGTTATCTTAAACTAAACACTGTCCAGCCTGTGTTGGTCCTGCAGCAAGGGCAATTTCGTAAAGGAGGCGTCACCTCATACACGGAAGCATCAGGTGAAGCCCACTTTCGGTTTGTGTCGTTCATATTCGTGGAATAGTCGAATATTCGAAAAATCGAATATTGAATATTCGATTCGCGAATCGAATAGTTCGAGCGTTTGATATTCGATTCGATTCGAGAATTCGAATATTCGCACACCCCTACTGGAAACGTGAGAAAATGCACAAGTAATCAACAAGTTCGAAGACTGGCACACCACCGAGTTGATTTAAACGAATATGATGTACCCAAAAGGCACTAGGGTCTAAGTGTGATGCCCTTGTTTTAAGTTTTTTTTTTTCAGCTATGAACAATTGTTAATGTTTCCCACAGTATGCCAGCCGTCTGAAGGACTCTAGCCTAGCTGCAATCCTTCTCAATGTGGGAGCGGATGTTCAGGCACGAGAGGTGGCCACGGGTCGTGTTCCTATGCATGAGGCTGCTGAGAATGGCTGTCTCGATGTAATCAAGGTGAGTGATGACAGACTCAGACATAAGGTGTCATGTGGTAAAACCACAACCTACTGGATTATAGTGACCGTGTCATTTGCACCC
This sequence comes from Ornithodoros turicata, assembly GCF_037126465.1. NCBI lineage: Eukaryota > Metazoa > Arthropoda > Arachnida > Ixodida > Argasidae > Ornithodoros > Ornithodoros turicata. Next base: position 4,166,436 of record NC_088208.1, read on the forward strand.
ATCCCCAATTTAGAGGCTAGCGGTGGCATTAGTCGTCATCCTGCTTGTTGCTTCTTCAATTGCTATGATATCCTGTACTCGAGCTTACGTTAGGGTTTTTGCTAGGGCTGTGTGTTATGTCTTGAACTGGGCCGAGGACAAGAGGGAACTTCTTTATTCCGGACAGGCGCATGTCGGCTGCATGGCATACAGCCTATACAACTGCGTCAACTGAATGTGTCCCCTCGCATGCTGCCTGCTTTTGTAGTTGCCCTCAGAGAGAAGGATGGTTTCCACGAAGTGCTCGTTATCTACCAAGAGCAGATACTATGTACGTGTATGTCAATACATAACACTGTGCGAATAGTAAAAAGGTCGAATATGAATTGAATACGAATATTGCATATGAATATTTGCGTGCACGCGTTTTCGTGCGGGGATATCTGGCACGCTTGTCTCAGCGACTGTGGCAGTTGCTTTTCACAACGCCGTCAGTGCTACCAAAGCTATATTGTGGTGCTTTTGTGTGATTTGCGCACACTTTCTGGTGATGGTCCACTGACGCGATGGACGATACTGTCACTCGAACTATGAAATGCGGAAAGAAATGCTGGACAAACCTTACAGCATGACATAGTTCGCGAACATAGCATGCTTTTGGTTGTCAAGTGCGACAAGCAGTGTTTCCACGTATTTATTTATTCATGATACCCCAAAGGCCCTTGCAGGCATTACATGGGGGGTGGGGAAAGGAAACAGTCAGTAACTATCGACTAAGCAAAATCAAATAATGATAACAACATATATACAAACAAACAACTTCGTGAAGGCACACAACTATCAATATAAGGAGAAAAAAGTTTAGTGGAGGCACACACAAACAGAAGATAAAAAGCAGGTAACACACCAACCAGTGGTTCGCACTCGTGAGTATGGAAGCTAATTGGTAAGGGACATGTGGAATAACGAGTGATCGGTGATATCAGCTATCTGAGAAGGGAGACTGTTCCAGTCAATAGCAGATTTGCAAAAGAAGGACTTCGAGTAGATATTTGTGCGGCACTCGAATCTGTTGACCTTGAAACAGTGATCAAAGCGGGGGAAGATAACTGAGGAACGGGAAAACGGGGGGATATCAGATGGGAAATTATGGATGAATCGGTGAAAGAGCAATAACCTGGAAACAAGCCGACGTTTATCCAGGCTGGTAAGGTTGAGTTGTTGTTTGATGGATGATACAGAAGAATTCCGCGAGAAATCAGCAACAATGAATCTAGCAGCTCGGTTTTGAACCGCTTCAAGTGATAGTGATAAGTAAAGTTGGGATGGATCCCATATGGCGGATGCGTATTCCAACTTGGACCGGACTAAAGACGTATAGGCGAGTTTCTTGAGATGACGAGGAGCCGATTTTAAGTTTCTTCTAAGAAAGCCCAATGATCGGCTAGTGTTCCTGATGATCAGTTCAATGTGGCGATTCCATGATAGGTCGTGCGACAGAAGGACACCAAGATATTTGTAGGTTTCGACTTTAGCCAGTGGGTTAGTACCCAGTATGTACGAAGACATGAAGGCATGGGAGGAACTACGGCGGAGGAAAGAGATGAACTTACACTTTTCTAGGTTAAGTGGCATCCTCCATGTCGTGCACCAGGTGTGGATTAAGGAAAGATCGTGTTGTAAGGCTATCTGATCGGAGGTTGAAGAGATTTTACGGTATACGACGCAGTCGTCTGCAAATAGCCGTACTAATGAAGAGGGCTGGTCCGGGAGATCATTAATATATATTAAAAAAAGAAGCAGTTTTTCAGCGGTATATGAGCGGTAGTGGGCCGCCGTTTTACCACCCGACCGTCAGGAGTTGCACGGTATTTGGGTGCTTCTTTCGCGCTTGCGCAGTGCAGTGATAACGTCAATATCGGCTCTACCGAGAGCCTATATGACCAACATACTAAAATACCGACACACTTCTTAACGGGTTTCGAAGTTTCAAAGTACTTGTACCATTACTGTCATCTGCTACCACTGTATGTTCGCTCCTGCACATCCAAAATTCAAATTTCCACTGTCCAATCAGGTTGAAGATCCCACGAGCCAATGCGCAGCTCCCCTAGAGTTGCTGATTATGATATGGTCGTTATAACCTGTATAATCAAGTAGGTCATGTATATCATACTTAGAGACCCTGGTTTTCTGCTGCGGCAAATTCAAAATTCTGCGGCACCGACTCGTAAATTCTGCGATTTTCTGCGGCAAGGAGTCAACGGCTGCTTGAAGCGGGAAACACTATTTTCTTGGATAATGTGGGTACAAAAAAATATTTTATAGACCTCATCATTACATGGTATCTTGTGTACCCTCTACATGGTACATGGTATCCTCTGACAGCGAATGCTGTTGTCGGCTACAATCATTTTATACCTGCTAAAAGATCTTTCAGCATCTACAAAGTTTATAGGAATTGACAAGTACTTGATCGGAATAGACGCTAAACTCGGAGCAAGCACCCTAATTCCGTTCCAAAACCCAATTACCGTATTTACTCGCATAATTTGCACGCTTTTTCTCTCTAAAAAAATCGGAAAATTTAGGGGTGTGCACATTGTGCGGGAACATTGCAAACTTTGTCCTGCTGTACTCTAAGGTTTGTCTAGCGTTTCTTTCCGCGTTTCATATACTTCCAGTGACAGTATCGTCCATCGCGTCAGTGGACCATCACTCGAAAATTCGCACAAATCAAAAAAAGCACTGCAATATAACATCGGTAGCGGACGGCGTTACGAAAAGCGAATCGCCACGGTCGCTGAGACACGTGTGCCAGATATCCGCGCACGAAAACGTGGGTGCGCAAATTACGCAGTTTTTTTTTCTTGTCATTTTCAATGCTAAAACAAAAAACATGCGATGCACAAATTATGTGATGGCACAAAATACGCGAGTAAATATGTCGAACGGTCCGTGTACCATGGCACAGTTGGGAGCAGGTGCAGCACGCACTCTTATCTGGCGCTATTCCGTGTGAGCGTGCAATACCACTCCTGCACGTCGTAGTAACTGTCCACATCGCGGCAGTCGCATCCTTCGACCCAATCAGATTTCCGCGGTATTCCGCGCAGAACACCGCGAAATTTTGAGCAAAATAAGGTATTCCCGCGAAATTCCGTGCCAGACGAAGGATTCTGCGATGGATTCCGGACTCCGTGAAATTCCGCGAAATCGCGGAAAACCCCGGGCCTTAATCAAACTGTTATTGAGTAGAGCAGTGAATCTGTATAGTTACACTTGAATATGTGTGGCATAACACATGGTGAATTCCATAGACAGAGAATTCCACAGAAATTGGGTCAGATTTCTGCTTTCAGAAGTCTGGAGATTGTTCTTATAGTTGAACCAGATCAGGCACGGAATGTTCCTGTGAAATAAACCTGCTTGTCAGCACCATTTTGCTTTTGTCGATGGAATGTTCCATTGGAAGCAGAGAGAGAGGCAAAATATTTGCACGAAGGGGCCAAGCAGTGCTGTGCATTGTGCTGTGCATTCTGCAAGATGCGCTTTGCTTCTATGAAAGCTAGATGGCATTCCACTGAGGACACAGCCTTGTATGACACTGCCAGGAGTAGGCACTTTGCTCTTTCCCATTCTGGGTCAGAGAGAAGGGAGGCGTTCCGTTTGGAGCAAAAGCAATTTCCAAAAGCCCAATCGTGGTCGTTGTTTGTGGATGCGACTCAGATTTGGTTCTAGAGATCAAATAATGTTGCGATCTGTCTCCTACTTTTCTCTTTGTAGTTACTTTACGTAGCAATACCTTACGAGACAAGGCGTACTTTTGCCTTTCTTTAGGTCTTACTGAGCTTTGGTGCTGCTGCACGACCACGCACTTTGGAGGACGAGACACCGCTTGACCTTGCACTCAGAGGTGGACACAAGGAATGTGCTCATTTTCTCAGTAAGCTCTTTCTTCTTTCTGTTGCAGCCTCTGGAGTTAAACTAATCGTTAATCAGAGTATCCTACGTATTTAATTGGCGACCAACTGTATATTTGTTGAAATTCTGCTCTAAAGTGACAGTACAGACCCAAATAATAATAATAATATATTTTTGATTAGGTGCCCATAAACAACCCGAAGGTCTAGGAAATGGTGCAGCAAACATGAATGAATTCAAAAATACAATTAAAAACATAAATACAAAGAAGCTACAATCAAACACAGTACACAAAACAGCAAATGTTGAAGTCAGTCGTGGGAGAAACGAAACAACTAAAGCGAAGACTACATAAACTATACACGAAAAATTGACATGATGGCATTAGTAACATTAGAAAAATTAAGTGAATATGTCAACACCACGATTCTCGAATGGTTTATTCCAGCACAATAGTAAACGACTGATCGGACTTAGAAATGAGTGATGATAGTAACGACAAATGAAAACTAAAAAATGGTCTCACATGGTTCTTGATGTTCGGTGGCACTGTGCAAAATGTTTTGACTAAGTTTGTGAGCCACGATTTATTACGAACTTTACAGCCAGCTCTCTCAGTGCTATAACAACACTCTTTGGTTTGTACCGTACGACGATACAAATTGGTGGGTGAAAACGGGTCTAACCGGGTTTAACCCTAAAACCAAAGGTCCTAACAATGAATGGCAAACATAGCATGTCCCTTTTTTCTAACAGGTGTGTTTCAAGAAGCTCCTTCCCACACTTGCAAAGAAGACTGGTTGCATACAGATGTGAATCGTGAGGTAAGTGGTTGATTGACAATCGTGCAGTTACACAACTGGAGTCATTGTGGATTTATCGTATTTACTCGCTGAATAGACCCCTCCCTGTTTGTAGACGAATGATGTCATAGTGTTCGACAGCACTACAAACTTGGTATAGTTGAACTGTGCTCGAAGCTAGGGGCGAACAAGGTCGCGCCCGAAAGCCACGGTCTTGAGGGGATTACGATGGTCCCCGAAAGGGACGCGACCTTCGGTCCTACTTATCTTTCAGTACGAGGTAGCAAACAAGTGCCCATTCGTGGAACCCAGCCCTCCCCTTCCGATTAGTTTCGGTTTCAGTCTGTCTACCAACGTCGTGATGACGTTTCTCGGGCCGAGGTCTATTAACCACCTGGCATAACTGATCCTCCCCAACCTGGATGCCCAAACACTGGTACCTTTCGACCCATATTTCCTGTACAGACTCGAGCAGCACAGCTGGCACGTGCCATATGGCGACAGTAGAGTGCGAGCGCTGTAGTTTGTTGCATAATTAATTCCCCCTTACTTAGTAATTAATTAAGTAGTTAGTTAGTTAATTAGTTAATAAACTAACTACTTAATTAATTGATTAACCCTTCCATCATGTTTTGCTTTTGAGTTAAAACGTTATAATTTGTGCGAATAAATGCGGTACGTAAGAGGTGTCCTCTAGTTCGGTAGGTTGCTATGCTAGAATTTACCATTATTGTTTGTCAATGTGTATGTTTCGGTGCTTGTGAGACACATAAAACCAAGAAGTCTTTCTTCACAAGACACTGATTTTGAACGAAATATGGGAGTCTGCTATGGCAGGCTGACTGGCGTACAATAAAATTAGAGCTATGTAGTAATTTTAGCAGCCATAATCAAATGAAGTGACTTGAAGTTGTTATCACACTTCTGCACTCGAAGTTGGCTGTGATGCCACTACATAGAATTGACAAGATGGCTGCATTGGCTATGTATGGAGCCTGAAGTTTTAGGGTTTAGCCCGATTCTTCCCAGAATTTGCACCCCGAATTGAAGGCTGCCTGTTTAGGGTGAAACCCAAGTTTTACCTGTCAGATTGCCCTCACTGAGACGTCTGTGGGAATGCACACTAACTTGTTCGGCAGAAAATGCAGCTACATCACTGTTTGAACCAGTACTGTTAGCTTGAATAACTGAGCCAGATTCTCTCCGAATATAGCACACTGGAAGTTTTTCTCCACCCAAATTTGCATGAATTGAGAGCGCACGTTTATTTACCCGATTTTTATCTCCCAAAATGGGAAAAAAATGTTTCCAGGAAACTTCAGGCTCTAGCTATGTAGAATTTGATTTGGTAAGTGCATCATAAACAGACACAGGAGACAGTGCAACTACAAACTTTCCATTGGCAACTTTATTTACATTCCACACTTAAATCGATATGATAACAGCAGCTGACATCAGCAACGGGCAGAACAGGGATTGCCTCGGTGACCTATTCATCATGTGGTTTCCTTCAAGAACTCTCTCTCTCTTTCTCTCCTTCTTGCAGTCGACATATGGGTTGCTGACATGTCCATCATCCCCTTTCCCTTCAGTCGTCCTTTATCAAAAAACCTTGTTGTGCCCATTGCTGACATCAGCTGTTGTCATTATACCGGGTGTTTGTTTATTATTTGTTACGGAACTTAGGGAAAAAAAAGAAGCTGGCAAAATATAGGTGCAGTTTTCGTAGGTGGGTTATACAGCCAGGTGTCTCATTACCATGTGACTAATTATCTAAAATTCATTATCGAACTTTTTTAAAAGATTAGAGCCGTCTGAGACAAGGTGAGGTTATAGATAGAGCCTGAAGTTTTAGCGTTTCACCCGATTCTTCCCCGAATTTGCACCCCGAATTGAAGGTTGCCTCTTTAGGGTGAAACCCGATTTTTACTCGCCAAATTGCCCTCTCTGGGATGTCTGTAGAAATGCACCAACTTACCTGTTTGGCAGAAGAATTCAGTTACATCACCGTTTGTACCAAACCGCTACAGTTAGTTTGAATAACTGAGCCTGATTTCTCCCCGATTTTAGCGCAACGGAAGTTTTTTCACCCGAATTCGCGTGAATTTAGTGCACACGTTTATTTACCCGACTTTTAACCCCCCCCCCCCCCCCCCCCCCTCCAAATTTAGAAAAAAATATTTCCTGAAAACTTCAGGCCCTAGTTATAGAATGGGAGGCAATCCTTGTTTACAGCCAGCCCATGTTTGATAAACCTTGAAACAAGCATGTATACCTTGAATTACATGTTGCCAAATTTCGCCGTGATGATACCGAGAGCAAGGCGAAGCTGTGCTATAAGAGGGCGCAGGAAGTACACCCATTACATTGAGGGGGGGGGGCAATTATGAGTAACGATTTTGAACTGCGGAGCGACATGGCTAACTGCAGTCTGAGCTCGCTGACCAGATAAACATCTTAGCCAATAAGTAGGGTTCCACGTTTTCGGTTTTTATTTTTGGCTGGATTAGGCCCAATTAGGTTTAGGTGTTCATTGATTTTCACGAAATCTGCGTTTTTTCAACGTTACTCCTGCTGTGTACATGGTTTACCAGACAGTTGTCGGCAAATAGGAGTGACAATGTAATTTGCACGTGACGCTTGTTCAATGTGGCGTTGTTCATTGCGGTGGCTTTTTACTGCGAATGAAAAAGTTAACGGACATTTTTCACAATCATCGTATTTTGTGTACGGTTTCCTGATTTGCATCAACAACTAGCTGGGCATGTGCAGCAGTTTATCTCTGTCATGTCCTGGAATGTCCCTCTGTATTCGATGTTTTTCTGTTAAAATCGAACGACGGAAAATTTACCCGGCTTATGTTTTGCTGTGTTCTTCGATTAAAACTAGGGGTGTGCGAATATTCGAGTTGTCGAATTCGAATCGAATATCAAACGCTCGAATATCCAATATTTATTTTTTGAATATTCGACTATTCCACGAATATGAACGAATGACACAACCCGAAAGTGGGCTTCACCTGATGCTTCCGTGCATGAGGTGAAGTCTCCTTTACGAAATTGCCCTTGCTGCAGGACCAACACAGGCGGGACAGTGTTTGGCTTAAGATAAAGTTATCCAAAGTTAGTTTTGTAGACATCGTTTGTGGAGGGGATGGCGCCCCTCCCACATACAGTTTAGCGGTGCCGACGGGGACTTTAATTTGATGTTTGTGAGGTTGCCTTTAAAAAGTTAGGACTCTCGAGTAATGACTACAGCCCACAAACAAGAAGGGTGTTTTAAAGATGTCCTTTATGTCTACAATTTCAGCAGTGCAACTTCCTCGGGTGAGAGCACAGAAACTAAAGGGCGTTCATGGCAAAGCTGAGGCAGGATGCCAATTCGTTTGTTTCACAAGTGGCCTGTGGTTGTCTGGAACAATTACAGCCTCATCCGTATAATATGCTACTGCCTGACATAAAATTTTGAAATAAAGGTAACCACTCCAGTACTCCAGTAAGTCTAGGCTCACCTGAAAAGCAGGAAGCACTCTCATGTAAGATTAATGAGTAGGGGCTTTAAACAGAAGAATTGCATGTCTCTCTCGTGACAGTTAATGTCAGAAAAATTACACTAAGGCCATGGGCTACAAAATGGAAACTTTTAGTGCGAAAGTCACATATTGTAAACTTTGAACGAATATTCGATATTCGATTCGGTATTCGGAATTTTTTCCTCCATTCGATTCGATATTCGATTCGACTTAAAATATTCGGATTCGCACACCCCTAATTAAGACCGAAAACGCTGAACCCTACCGATAAGGTTTCAGGCTGTGCTGCGCGATGTCAGCGACCAACCTTTCTTCCACGTAAAGGAGCCATGCGAAAACTAAACCTCCTTGTATTTTCACGAATTTGATGGTGCCTGCCAGGAGGATTAACCCACATTGAAGACCCATAGATTAAACTAAGAAACGGCAGCCCTGCATATGAAAGAGCCATACTTCAGAAACACGTGGATTACCGTGAGAGTGAGATGCGTCTGCTAACAGGCATCAACTGTAATGCGAGGAAGCTCTCGCCACGTAGCCCTCACTCATTGTTTAAGAAATTTGTTTGTTTATTTTTTATCCCCGATGCGTTTATGTGTGCAGGAAGCCGGCCACCTTTTAAACGGCGAGCCAGATGGCACTTTCCTGGTACGTCCCAGTCGTGGTCGCCCAGGAGCTCTTGCACTTTCTTTAACTGCTGGAGGGCAGGTTTATCACTTTGAAGTGCGCAACAAGGTACTGTCTTTTAAGATGCCTACCTGAGACAACACTATTTTGTGTCCACTGAGTCCAAAATGCTAAATAAACCGTAAACTGTAAATGTAAACTGTGCCTTTAATTCTTCTAGGGAACATTTTTCTACGTAGACAGTGGTCCGTTCCTAGACTCCCTCGAAGTTCTAGTTGCCTACTACGGCAAATTTTCGGATGGACTGCCGAGTAGACTGCTTTGTCCCATTCCTCCAGGTGAGTTTCTTACTTAGTTAAAGCTCTGCGTGATTAACCCTCGAATTCATAGATGTGACGTGACCACGACCTACTCGATTATAGCGACCATGTCATAATCGGCAAACCCAATGAGGAGCCTGTCCACATGATCCGCTAGGGGCTCTACTCATCGGCCCACGAGATCTGCATCATGATTGGATGATGGAAATTTGAATTTTGGCCGTGCAGAAGAGGACGGACGAGTACCGAAGCAGACGACAGCAACAGTTCCTATGAAAATGCGTAGAATGATGGTAATCAACTTCAGAGGGAAGCATCTCTCATGGGACATCCACCGCTTGTACAAAAATACAAAGGTTAGCTAAAGTAGACAGTACTGTAGAAATTGAGTAAGGAATAACCGAGCCGATGAGTAGCGCCACCGCTAGCCTCCAAATGCAACGCTGGGAACGAGTCTGTATGACATGGTCGCCGTAATCTAGTAGGTCGTGGCCTTAATGTGTGCAAGTCTGCACCAAAACCTGTCCTCGCTCAAGATGGTTTGCATTTTTCACGAACCCTCACGCTGTCTTACTTTCTTAAAGTCTCAGCAGTGACATTGCTCGACATTGCTTAGCGGCGTGACTTGTAATACAGTCGCCGACCGATTTTTCGGACCTCGATTTTTCGGACATGCTCGATTATTCGGACTCCTTCGCGGAACGCCAGTGGGTCCCATAGAGTTGATGTATAAGAACGTCCAAAATTTCGGACACGGTGCAGCCCCGTCGCTTGATATTTCGGACTCTGTTTGCCCGACCAGCGAATTTCTCCCTTGGGGGGACGGAAAATATTGGTATCGTCCGAAATTCGTATCGAAAGAAATCAACCAACTAAAATATTGAGGCAACAAAATAGGCAGTGATGATCGTTCATTTACCATTCCTCTGAGTAGAAGAGGTCTGTCGTAACGCTTTTGCGTCATCGTTTTTGGCCAACAGCCCAGCACGTGCTGTCCGCCCGTGAGTCGCGCGACAGCGCTGTAAAGCGAGCTTCACCTAAAGCACGCATGCATTAGGTGAAGCCGACTTGCGGACTTGATGACGGCGGTGCCTCTGACTGTGTACATTGACGAAATGTCGCTTCGGGAAATAGAAGCTGATGTCATCAGGCAGAGCTGGAAGCACGTTAGGAAAGCATCGACAAATTTTCCAGCCTATTAGGGGTTGGTAAAGGTTATTTTGAAGCGAAATTCGTTTTTTCGGACTGCTCGATTATTCGGACTTTTGCGCGATCCCCACCGAGTCTGAAAAATCGGACGGCGACTGGCCACGCCAAGGCAGGCAAGGTGGGGGGGGGGGGCTGAAACACTGTAGCTACCTTGGTTCCTATGTTTCGCAGGCCATTAGCTTTCGACAGCACAAGAGAATTTGAAACGTCATTTTGTGTGTGTGTGTGTGTGTGTGAACTCTCATGTCAGTATTTAGGGATATAGTAATGGATGTTGCCATCATGGCATGTGTGAAGAGATGCTGCTCTTATTCATTTAATTTGTTCATTTAATAATGATGAACTTCCTGGACAAAAAAGTTTGCTCTGTTGTGCAAATGACGATGGAGAATAACGCAGTTTGCGTTCTGAGGAGGCGATGCTCCACAAGATGGACCCTCAAACACATTGTTCTTTCGACACCTCTGCATGCTGTTAAACATTAAGCAACCTTGTTTGAAGTCCTTGCAAAGAAACTTCAATCAAAGTTCTGTATCTTATATGTTTCTGTTTTTTATCTCCCCATCTCTCTATTTATATCGATAATACAGAAACTTCTCTTATGTCCTTGTTTGTTTTTGTTTTCAATGTAGCCAGCACAAGGTAGGTTATGCAGTCTGTCTATCATTGTGTAGTGGCTTACTGTAGAACCTTGACAGTATCTTGCAATCTCTCAGGGTGGGGTTTGTGTACATGTACCTTGGAATCCATACAATGTATGCAAAGTAAATTTTTTAAACCAAACGTTGCTTTAGTGATCTCAGACTTGAGTCTTGACAGCTGAGCACTGGGCATACATAGAGTGTTCTAAGAACAGTCTTCTCCAGCATCTTCATGTGGATCAACGTAGCTTTGATTGATCATTTTAGCTATCAGTCAATCTTTGGAGACGATGACGCAAATGAAAAATGCGAAGTCGTAAGGTTTTTACTACGTCTTGGCCAATTCCCGAACATTTTATGTCTGGATTACACCTTCACCCAGGCACCAAACGTGAGCCTTGAATCTCCTAACTGTTCGGGTGAAATCAAACACGAGGTGACCTAGATATAGACAGTGTACAGGCCTTGTTATCTGTCTGTCTGAAAAAAAAAAAAATTAAATAAATAAATACTTTGCACAAGCACTGGCAAGTTCTGTGATTTAAATGTTTTGCTGTGGTTCCACACTGATTACTGACTTTGTCTCCACTGCATCACATGTTTTTCTGTTTACTTTGCTCGTGTTCTTGTGTCATAGTGTGGTTCATTGCTTTTGTGTTGCATTCAAGCATTTATAGTTCCTTCTGCATGGCTGGCGACAGATTTCACGTCACTGTCATCTTTTCAAACATAGCAGCTCCACGAAAGGTACATGCAGAGTGGGGCATTTTTTCTACGGGTTCGATGGAGCGTCGTCGTCTCATCGGTGCTGACGTCGTGGTGGCTCCCAAGGATGAGTGCCGGAGGGAGTCAACTAACCTCATAGGAAAGCATGCATTGAAACTAGGTAAGGGCAAAGCATGGCAAAGCATATACGAGCATAAAACAGAATGAAGGTACATGTATGAAATACATGTGTTTTCATGACACAAACTTAAAGCCCTTTCATGTTATAGGTCCATCTTTGGGAGAAGGAGAGTTTGGATCTGTTCTACAAGGTCTATGGAACAGTGACCAAGGGGAGGTAACAAAAGTTCATACAACTTGAACTACTATTTAAATTACGGCAAAACCTCACTGAATTTGGAATCCCTGTTAATAGGATTTTCATATGGACCTTTGTATGCGGCAGTACTGTTTTATGTCCTCTCTTCCAGTGTAGTTAGCCTTACGAGTGCAGCCTTGGAACAATTTCAGTGTATTTTGACTGGAAGAGACATTGCTTCAATTTCAGATACAGAATTCCATAGTTGACATGGTATTCGTATTGAGTATACAATTATTCTCTTTGGTATTAGAAAAATCAAGAGCATTCACACAGCCCTACTGCTGCTGCTGTCTTCCTATTGTGTCGGCTTGTTGACGGCAACAATGTGGCCTTGATGCCACGCGCTACCACGCTGGCTCGTCACTTCTATCGGTCTTCTTCTATCCTGAAGAGAAGCCACGGTTTGAGAAGCTCCCCAGCACATCTGGCCCTCCGGGACATTCCATCATCGCCGATCAAGACTCATGTAGGGGAACATAGCGACCTCTACATTTGGTGACCTGGATATCGAATACATTTGGTGGCCTGGAATACAACTCGGCCATTTACAATTTCAAATTTCAAACGACTACCATCATCACGCATCAAGATCCGCACACCTGCTCAGGAAGCCAGCGGTGGTGCTAGGAGCACGTCCTTCCCGGGGACTCGTAGTGGGCGGTTTCGCTCACTTCTCCTGACCCGGCACACTTCAGGTTCAGCGCCCTGTGCTGGTTGCAGTACGCCGTGGTTCCGCACTCTTCAGAGCTCTCTACCTACATCATGACGGTACACGCCGGCATCACCAGCGACACTTCAACGAGCAACGCACTCCACTTCTAGTCTCTGTACATCGCTGGCCTTACACCCTGATGCAGCACACGCATCAGCTTGGCACGCTTTCTGTGAGATGTTTGCGGCAATGCCTCACGCTGTTCCCCTTTCACCTGCTACCACCTGACACGACGCGAAATATCCATTTGTGCCGCAGCATGACACACGGTGCAGTACACTGCAAACAAACATCTATGTTTGCTATCCTGCTGCTACTGCACCTGGGGCCACACACCCAAGCCGTATGCCTACCCATGCCTCATCCACGTGTAGTCGTCATTCTTCCCTTAATGCTATCGACGTAGGCCTCAACCGCAAACACTGCTCCGCGTTTGGGGGGGGGGGGGGGGGTGCAGTTTGTGGACGACGACGCTGTGGCCTTGATGCCCCGTGCTACTGCACTGACTTGTCAGTTATAGTGGCAATGTCCTGGAGTAAGATGATGCAAAAGGCCCAGAACGTACTTTCTAGCTGCGAATCGCGTGACAGTGTCATAAAGTGAGCTTCTCCTAAAGCACACGGGCATTAGGTGAAGACGACTTGCAGAATGGTGATGGGGGCCTAATGTTGTCAGAAGTTGTCCCGATACGTTCCCTCCACGTGTTCTGGTCGCTCTTTTCCTAAACCGGTGCAGTGTCACACAGCTTCAGGGTTTATTGTTGTGAGGGGGGTAAAAAGATCAAAACAGAGATAAGATGATAAGGTTCTCAGCTGCGTAATCCATAATAATAATGCTTCAAAAGACGAAGACAGAGGGTTAAAAAAACAGGAAGTAGAAAAAATCCTCTGCTTCTTGTTTTTCAACCCTCTGTACGTGTCTTTTGCTGCAGTACAATTATGAACCTGTACCAACTCCCCCTATACGGTCCTTTGACTGTGTAATCCCTTTAATCTTATCTCCTCCACCAGCAAAGGGAGAGTCATTGCATTGCATAACATGGTGTATGGGAGCTCATGGTGAGGATGATGAGGGTCTCCCTCTCTCAAAAGCAGGAGGACCATGAGTAGCGCGCTCTTGTGGGGAACGACCTCTTTGCTCGTTTGTGCGAAGAATAGCCATTCCAGCCGGGACTGGAAAATAATTCGTATAATCCGTGATTGTATCATTGACGTTCTACTGTATATTAATGGATAAATGCATGAGAAATTTATAACTGCATTTCTACTAGGAAGATCACCAAGTTGGCGGTGATTTACATGTGTAGAACAATGATGTGTCTTACTGTGTGCATCACAACACTGCCAGTATTCTTCATTAACATATGTACGCAGGTAAACGTGGCCGTAAAGATTCTTCGAGAAGAACAGCTTGGTGGCAGAGAAGGCTTCTCACGAGAAGTCGGCGTAATGGTTGGGCTTTGCCATCCCTGTATTGTCCGACTCCTCGGAATTTGTCTCGGTCCTCCGTTGATGATGGTGAGGCATGTGGATTAATAATGATTGCTCACATTTGATGCCAATTTATAAGGCCGTTGATGGGAACATGAAATTATGTCACTATAGACTGTGCTTTCATTAAATCGCCAGTCAAAGTTGCATTATACTGTTTTGCTAATTTTAGTTCCAAGCAGATTTGTGTGACACTCATTTCAAACTTACCAGTGGTAAGGTGAACACTGTGCAAAGTTTGGTGGTGTGTAGAGATGATACACCGTTTTTCAGCAGACGGTTCAAGCTTGTGTTGCATTGTCTGGAATATTTTAATGGCTCCAGTTCATCAGTAAAACAACTAACGTAGACGCTGCCATTCACATTCTCATTATTTATACATGAATTTTTTTGAGTTCGATTAAAGATTCTTGCCTTCACAAAGCATTTCCCCAATTCACTAGTGAATTTCTGGTTGTTCTTCGTGAACTAAACACATCGCTGTCAGTATTGAACTCCTTGTGTCCCATAGTGAGGCTAGGGTGTTTTGTTTTACCACTGAGTGCAGTTCAGTGAAAAATGGCGGCCTGCCATACATGCTGTAGAAGTCGTTTTTTTTTTCGTGTGGAAAATATTTTCGCGTTTTCGAACAAAGCTGGTTTGAGGAGTGATTTGCGAGAACTTAAATTCGCGATACAGGTTTCCGGGAGTGGCTTTGCTCTTGCATATCGTGCGTCAATACTCGGGCATATTTTGGCACGTACAAAGACATCCATTGTCCACGGGGATGGCGGCGTTCTAGGTCAATCCCTTTCTTGTCCTCACAGACATGGGAGGAAGGCCCTGTACAATGACCTTTAGGGACCCTGCAGGAGGCCATAGTACTGACCGTGTGCAGGTCAGACAGTTCATTTTAGCAGATCTCATTCATTATCACTCTGGGCACTGAGCAGTTCGGTTGAGATGTCGCACTACCACACAAGCTGGTTTTGAGGATGCCGGGAAAGACATGTTGCGGCTTCGTGGTATAGTGGTATATATGTACAGTGCAATGCATTTGTAGGAGTAACAAAGCCTTGATCAGTTTTCATTTCTTTACATCTTGGCTGATGGGATAAAACAATCTTCTGCGGCTTGCTTAAACTGCCTACACCTCATGGAGTAGAAAGGGTCAAGGTAGTCACGGTATAGCGTCGAATGCCTTACGATTTTCGTCCCCATATGGCCAGAGTTATTCGCGGGAACTTAAATTCGCGATTTTGGAGGAATGCACGAAAAACGCGAAAAAGAATTCCACGCGAAAAACAAAACAAAAAAAACACTTCTACAGTATATCTACTGGTTACTAATTTTACTCTGATGCTTCTCCTTAGGTTCAAGAGTTGGTTCCACTGGGATCCCTTCTACGGTTCCTCGTGGAGCATGGTCCAGAAGAGATCTCAGTAGAGCGAGAGATGCCCCTGTGGGGAGCACAACTAGCTGAAGGCATGGCATACCTCGAGGAACAGAGGTTTGTTCATCGCGACCTAGCTGCACGCAACGTACTGCTTGCATCTCGCACACAGGTGACAATACTTTCTTTGTGTACAGTTGAGCCCATTTATTATGATCTTCGATGTAACGATAACTCCGATATTACGATGAAATTGCTGGTTTGCATTAGCTCACGCATAGCTGGTTTTGCACTACCTCACCCATTGAAACGAGACATCAATAGAAAGACTGTCGTGAAAGCTCACAATAGTAATCGGATTTCTCCCGGCGACATGTAAAACACGTGAGAATGGAGAAGCAAGCTTCCATTTTTGTATTGAAAACAAATGAAGGAGGCATTTTCAAGAGGAGCATTAAAGTGCGAATGCAGTGCGTTTATCTGCGCATACATAACTAACAGGGATTAAATGTAGGAAGGGAGTTGCCTCAGGACAGAAGCCGCCGATATTTCGAACAGAGACTGTTCTTCTTCTGGGCGCCCAGAAGAAGAACAGTCTCTGTTCGAAATATCGGCGGCTTCTGTCCTGAGGCAACTCCCTTCCTACATCTCTACCGGTTCGCTGGATTTCTACCCATCTAGGGATTAAATGTGTGTGTTACAAGGTGCATGACTTCGAACGCGCTTGTGACAAGTATTGGACGTCGCTTCCTCTCCACATTCTGTTCTCTTGCCCTCAAGTCTTCTTCTGGTTTGCTATGTGCTACGATGGCGCCTGCAGTTCCGGGATGCATTTTGATGAGGAAAGGCGCATTGCTCAATTCAAAATTTCACATATTCGACAAAACTTCGTTGTGAGCACCGTGCCCTCCAAAATGTCCGTTGGCAGACAGTTGTGTGTTGCCACCCAAACACACGTTGATGAACTATCCGTGGACAAGATGCATCCTAATGGACAACGCAGTTTTTATAGTGAGAATGATGATGACTGCGGCTTTGGATGACGAGCAACGGACAAAGTTGTCGATCTCAAAAGGTACAGGGTCTCACGTGGCATCAGCAGTTATCTTGTCCTTGGAAACACTTTCGACACAAAGCTACGTCGCACTAAGTTTAGCGCGATATAAAATGTTCTTGTGCTCTCAACAAGCGTGCACGTTCAACGGCGTTCTGCTTGTGCTGTTCTACTTTGTTGATGTGATTCTGACTGGCAATCTCGTGAAAGTTGATGTATAGCAATTGCGTTTCGCGTTCCCGTCAGCGTTGTTATAAACTGGCTCAACTGTATGTGCTTAAAGAGTGACTTTATTGGGTTAAATGCCTCTCTCAGCTTCCAGGGGTAAAAATCGGGCGCTATTTCTAAATCTGTAATTCGGGGAGAAATCGGGTGATAATTGTGCCTTCGGGTGTTATCGGGTGTTTTCGTCTCTCCTCTTGTCTATCAGCTCCTTTCCTGATCTCTCTCTCTCTCTCTCTCTCTCTTGTTTTTTTGCGGGATCATGATCTTTGAGCAGTAATCCCTGAAGGCATAGACAGCGTGTGTGCAGGGTGGCAAACATGGGTGCATTGCTAGGAACATAAGCGACTCACTCTTAAACATGTTACACGTGCCAACCGTTGTTCGTCTTCAGCGGAAACGTCACTTGAAAATTTCACAGAGACTGGAACTCGGGGGAGAATTCGGGTTGAACCCGAACTGGTCAGAGGTCAGTTCGGGGGGGGATAATCGGGTTTATAACCGAAAAAGTTGCTCCCTATATGTGCTTCTCGATGGCTTTGAATTAAACGTGAGCTTTTTTTCTTTTCTGTTTTGTACTGTACGCAGGTGAAGATCAGTGACTTTGGCCTTTCTCGTGCACTGGGAGCACACGGGGACTACTACAGAGCCACGTCTGGTGGACGCTGGCCTCTCAAATGGTACTTTTTTTTCCTAAACGATCTTTGTCTGGATAGGATTCAGACCTCAGATATATTTCACTTTACTATTTACCGAATTGCAGCTAGTAGCGATGCTTTGAAAGCCATTAGCATTCATAAGCTGTTTTCAATTGGGCTATGCTTTCTGAACTAGTGCAAACAGTGCCAGTTCCCGCATTTGATTTGGCAGGGGTACAATCTTTGCGCTACACTTGACCATCCGATTGGAAAAAGGTGCTGCGGGAGTGCAGCACGAGTTTACGAAAACGCTGCACCTACTCTGACGTCCATGCAGCGTTTCGTGCACCGTGGAACACATGACATGAATAGAGTTTAGTGTCTTGGCGATGCTTATTATCAAAATTCTGCATGTTGGCAATCAGTTTTGTTAAGTTAGTTTGCTTCGGTTTGTTCTGTTCAAATGTTTGCTCCTCAAGTGAATCAGTGCAACAACATTCGTTCACAGACATCTGTGACAAATGATCTGAGGCTTACACTTTTCTGTTCAATTGGGCTCTAATGTACTTTGCACGAGGGCAGCACCTGTCGTGCACTCCATTTGCAACCGGTTGCACTGCTGCTGGCACTTTTTAACGAATCGAAGACAGCTATACTGTGCGCAAAGTAGAGCCCCTAGATTTCCATGAATCCACAGAATAGGCTATGTCTCGCGGAACTTGCTGTTTCCCTCAGAAATGTGTACTTAGTTTTCGCAGAATATTCGGCATATCACACATGTGTAAGGATTTGAATCAATCTGTGACATTTTTGCGGATTAAATCCGATCATTCTGGCTGATAACGCTGGCACTCGCACAGCTGAACGCGTCATGATTAAAAAAAATTCTATTACAGGAATGCCCGGAGTTGAGTCTAATTTCCTTTGCACACTGATAAATTATATGAGGCCGGGAAACCATGCAGGAGTAGTTGGTAAGAGTAGTTTCTCTTACCCACACAATTCTGCGGATTTGTAAATCCCACTTTGTGGAAACGTTAATTTTCTGCAGCAGAAAGCTAGGGGCTTTAGCGTGGAATGAGGTAAAAATTCCCACTGGAACTGTCACAGCTTTTCTTGTCAGTGAATTCTGCAACGTCTTTGCACCACTTTCTATGAGGAAACAATATGAGTAGAGCCTGAAGTTTTGGGGAAATATTTTTTTCTGAATTCTGGGGGGTAAAAATCGGGTAAATAAACGTATGCACTAAATTCATGCAAATTCAGGTGAAAGAACTTCCTTATGTTAAATTTGGAAAGAAATCGGACTCAGTTGCTCAAGCTAACTGTAGTGGTTTTGGTACAAACTGTGATTGAACTGCATTTGCTGCCAAACAAGTAAATTAGTGCATTCCTGCTGACATCCCAGTTAGGGCAATTTGCCTGGTAAAAATCGGGTTTCACCCTAAAGAGGCAACGTTCACTTTGAGGTGAAAATTCGGGGAAGAATCGGGTGAATACCCAAAAAATTGAGGCTCTAAATATGAGTCGATAAGGTCAAAGTTGTGTTTGCTGTGCCTCAAGTAGTAGTTTTGTGAACCGCTTTAGCACTGCCCTTCCCACCGGCCTCGGTGGCTGAGTCGGTAGCGTGTTCGCCTTCTGATCTCGAGATCGCGGGTTCGAACCCGGCCGAGGACGCCAGCAACTTGGTGGCAGGGTACAAGTTGCTTAAGACACGCCGTCTTCCGCGAGGGACGTTAAATACGGGGTGCCGTGTGGTGAGCTTTCATCGCACGTTAAAGAACCCTCAGTTGGGCAAAAGCAATCCACAGACCGACCGCCGTGGCGTCGCTCATGATCTCAGTTGTCTCGCGACGTAAACTTCCAATTATTATTAATTATTATTATTATTATTACTGCCCTTCCCCTTTTTTCATCACAGGTATGCACCAGAATCGGTCAACTTTGGCACGTTCTCCCACGCGAGCGACGTCTGGAGTTACGGCATAACCATGTGGGAAGTGTATTCATTCGGAGAACAGCCCTACGGAACCCAGACGGGAGCCCAGGTGGTAGCGCGGCTAGAAAAAGGGGAGAGACTGAAACGACCGACGTCCTGTCCCACTTGGGCCTACACCATCATGAGGCAGTGCTGGCAGTGGGAACCTCAGAAACGTCCCTGCTTCACGCAGCTTCAGCGGGCGTTCCAACGACATTTCGCCTCGAATGGACGTTCAAATGCGGTAAGTCTAAAATGCTGCGAGCAGTTACGATACAATTCCTGTGGGAACACGGAAATAGCTACACACTAACTGCAGTCGAGCCTCTGTACAGGGTGTTTCACCTAAGGTGATAAAAAATTTTAACTGGCTACGTACTCGCCAGAGGACTGTCAGATTTTACACATTGACATTGATTAAGGTTTTGGACAATTTTCAATTGCGGGAAATTTATTTTTTTCGATTGAACTTTGAAAATTGCCAAGCGAACCTCACTCTTTTCTTACAGAAATATGAAGTCCTCCACAGATAACCGCAGACCCAACCAAAACTATGTACAGTATCGCATCGGAAATAGTCTAAAAAAATTAGTAAAAAGTACGCTTTAGCCCTGCCTGCTTGATTTTCGCAGAGAAGCGTGCGCGAAATCTGCGTACAGTAAACCCTCATTATATCGAAGTCAACGGGACCGCTAAAAAATTCGATATAAGTGGTATTTCAATAAAAGCAGAGACACTTCAAAAACAGTAAATCCAGACCCAGGAAAACGTGACAATGCGATGTCATCGCGACAATATTTTATTGACGCGCAAAAAACGCAGTCACCTGGGTTTGGCGCGTGGCCCCACTGCGGGCGAGGAGATGTTCCTTTCTCGAAAGGTCTATTTCTGAGTTCTACTTGTCCGTCTATGCCCCAGGAAGATGGGCCCTACTACATGGTGAATAGGTCAATCACATTTTCTTATTTTATTCTTTGACAGTGGGGCACAGGATGAACCCTTGTGGGGTATCTGGTTGAGGCTAAGGGACATTCAATGTGACAAACATGAAACATCTCAGTTTAACAAGTACCAGGCTGAAAAAGACCTTCACCGTAATGACTTCAAACCATAAAAACTCAGAAGTTTTCCGGTTTGAACCACTCCGGCATATTAAATCATACGACTCCTGACACAGTTTTCGGTGTTTCATGTAATCTCAAAAAAGTCGAGATGCGAAAAAAAAAATCCAGAATAACATATTGAATGCAAAAAATGCCAATATCGCAAAATATAGACTCTGCAGTTTCAAAGTTTTCACAAACTATAATTCCTAATTTGCACCAGCTAAAAATAATTTTTCTAATGCAGGAGAAAGGTGATCTGGCACTGGCGGACGAACTTTCGCTCGCAGCCGACTTTTCGCTGACCCTGTGATACCTGCTACTGGTCAGATGGCACTTTGGAACAGTGATCTGAAAGAAGAACGCTTCTCTCCCAAGGAAAGACGGAAAGATAAAGTGAATTACGGTGCCCTGTCTTTTGGACGCGTGAATACTCGCCAACTCTTGGAACTGTGGTGTTCCTTGTCGTGTGCGGACTCGTTGTGTTCTTGGTAATCCGAAAATAAGTGTTCAGGGAGGACTGAAGCAGTTTGACGACCTTCAGTGGCATTGTTATTGTTGCTGTTTATAAGGGTACAGAGGTTTTGCCAAGCTGTTGTTGTTGTTGTTGGAAATGCGGTCCCTGAAACGTGGTTTCTGGACTCGAAAAGTTTTTATTCAGGGAGACGATCCCGAGTTGTTGAACACCTCAGTAGGGCTTTGTGCAAAAGAAACTTTTATCAGTATTAAAAAGCAGGCACGTTTTTAACAAACAGTCTCGAGTGTATTTGATGATGATATGATTATGAGTACTGTGACTCAAGTACTGTGACTCAACCAGGGTGTCTACCAAACTGCAGCCTTCGAATTCCCTGACTTTTCCAGGTTTTCACTGACTATTTCAAGCGAATTCCCTGACAAAAACAGGGAAAAAAAAGGGAACTTGGTGCCTGCTCATACGTTTTGATACCAGACCCAACATAAAACAGACCATTTATTAAGTGTTAGTGAGGCTACCCTACTTTTCTGCGTCAGAGCTTGTCATACTGGTGAACTGCTACTCACAGTAACGTTGCTGCGGCATCGCCTCTCAACCACCGGTCGGCACTCGTGATTCGCCGCGCATCATCACGGCGCTTGTCTGCGATTTTCCCTGACTTCAGCTGCTTTTTAGCCAAATTCCCTGACTTTTTCAGTCACATCAAAATTCCCTGACTATTCCCTGTTTTCCAGGTTTTCCAGGTTGGTAGACACCCTGCTCAATGGGCTTGGCTGTTATGCATTGCGTTGTACGCCTGATAAGAGAGAATACCCTGAAATTCAAAAATGTCGTTTTTGAAGGTCCGTAAAATCAGTGTACACAAATGAGAAGGCAACAATTGTTCAGTGACATCAGGTTGGTCTTACAATGTCTGTGTGCATCGTTGCAAATCGTTTCGTCGATGACAGAAAGAGCGGGGAGCGGTGGCATTCAATGGTGGCATTTGTTTTATTGGTGCAGCCCTTCTCTGCCCCATAAACCTGAATGCTGTCTACCAGGCCACTTGATAGCCTCACCACTGCGACCAGCACGTTGCTCCCTCTTTGCGCCCTTGTAGCCATTAAAATTCCCGTGGCCCAAGTGCACGGCAACAATTACATGCGATGAAAGATGGAAGCCACTGAAAAGGTTAGTCAGCTGTAGGACCAGAACCCACATCTTCTGGATTATACCGGTCCAGGGCTCTACCAATTGAGCTAAGCTAACACACCTCCCCAGCGACTTCCAAGGGTGTGTCATTTGAAGGGACAATTCAAGAGCCCTGGACTGGTAATCCAGAAGATGTGGGTTCGAGTCCTACAACTGGCTAACCTTTTCAGTGACTTCCATCTTTCATCGTTAATTTCTTAGGCAATGTGAGGCTTTGTATGTATTTGTCCTTTCTATGTTGTTCCAGCCTCAGAACATCAGTTCTCTCAATTTCAATTACATGCAACCCACCTAGAACGGCGATTATGAAGTGATTGCATTGGTTGAAAGAAAAAAAAAACGAATTGGTGCATTTGGAGATACATATTGTTCATGAGGTGGGTATAAGTATACATAGAGTCACTGAATAACTTCAGAGTACTGCAACTGATGTACTACTGCAAGTTCTAAGCCAGGAGGCGCCGTGTGGGGACGCCATATTGGTTCCGTTAAGTTCGTCTGCTATGTTAATGACGGCTCCCGTCTGTAGACGTTCGTTCTTCTTTATTCGACCACGCTTTTGCGTCTTCCTTGACGACAAAAGATCAAGGCCCTCTAAACAAAATCGCTCGCGGTTACGGTCAACGCGCTGCAATTCGCTGTGTGAAATAAATTGGTGCAGCATACGGTCGTTTTGCCTGGGCGAAAGAAACTGCACTCTTAAAAACGAACACCGGCCTCGGTGGCTCAATCACCTTCTGATCCCGAGATCGTGGGTTTGAACCCGGCCGAGGACGCCAGCAACTTGGTGGCAGGGTACAAGTTGCTTAGACACGCCGTCTTCCGCGAGGGACGTTAAATACGGGGTGCTGTGTGATGAGCTTTCATCGCACGTTAAAGAACCCTCAGGTGGGCAAAAGCAATCCACAGACCGACTGCTGTGGCGTCGCTCATGATCTCAGTTGTCTCGCGACGTAAACACCCAATTATAAAAAAAAAAATTAAAAGCGAACTTTAACACATAGCACGCTCCTAGCCAACCATCATCCTGAATGACATCGGTCTCTCCCCTGATTTGTTGGAAACGGGAGGCGTACACCCTTTTTGTACTGCTTGTGCAGTACATAATTGACACAAAAAAGGCGTACACCTCCTGTTTTCAACAAATAGGGCACGAGAACGATGTCATTCAGGATGATGGTTGGCTAGGAGCGTGCTATGTGTTAAAGTTCGTTTTTAAGCGTGAAGTTTCTTTCGCCCAGGCAAAACGACCGCATGCTGCGGCAAACTTATTTCACATCGCGAATTGCGGCTCGTTGACCGTAACCGCACGTGCGATTTTGTTTAGAGGGCCTTGATCCATTGGCTTGAATGCATTTTGATTTAGACAGTTTGACAATCACCGTGAATATTTGTTTTGGGTATAGAGTCGTGTCTCGATAATATGGACACTCTCGCCCCCGACAAAAATCTTCCATATTATTGAATACCAAGGAAATAACAAAAACAATGATGGGTTATTGAAATACATTCCCAAATTAGTGCCTGCTTACAGGCATACCAGATTTCACACGGATTTGAAGGTGGTGTCCAGACAAAAAACTCGTTTTTTTTTTTTTTTCGTGTTAACGCCGCGAAGCAACTGTGGCTATGAGCGGCGTACAGATGTGGACAGATGGAGAGAGGACAGCAGGAAGGAGTATGCAGGGGGGTTAGTATGCGTCCTGGGCTGACTTCAGGGGGGAAAAAAAAACTCAGTTGAACTGAAGGTGCGATCGGAATAGTGGGTGCCTGAAATACATGTAACCACAATATTTCATTTTAAAACAGTCTGTCGGAAACATTAGAAAATGAATTTCATCCGATTTTGCAGCTGGCTGCGCGCTCGCGGTTGAACTCGGGGGGGGCAACAATGTATGGACCGACATCACTGGAGTCGGTTATCAAGGAACTTTGTCCGTCACAAAATGTGGTATGACGACTCGCTGTCTGCTGCCGAACAGTAGCTAGAAACATCTCCGTCCATGATTTCGGTAGTATCGGATTGCAACCAGCAACCAGCCTGGCAACTCCATCAGCTGAGCGACTGGGAATCTCGCGGGCAATGCCAGTTACGTCACCGGAAGAGGCGAAGCAGGAAAGGGCTGTTTCAACTGGAAGACGGCAGCTGGTTTTGAATCCAATGTTTTATAAAAAAAAAACATGAACGGATTTTGCGAAACATTTTTTGTGTTTTCTTCTTGGAAGGCATCTCCAAGTGGATATCACATAATCTTTAGCATTCCGGATTCCTCGCGGACACCAACTTTAAGCTTAGCAAAACGTTGACAAAACGTAGAGCCTGCAGCTCGTCACCATTTCCATCTAAGAATTGAGAGCCGTTTGTAGTCGGCTGTAGCAGATGTGAGCGTTGGCTTGGTGTTGCTGAAGTTGTCAACACCAGAGCCTGACAACATGACAACTGTCGAGAACAACTCCTTAAACGACGGTCAATCAGTCGTGGACGTGTTCGGAACAGTCATTACATCATACAGGATTTTCCAAGCCCTTCATGTCCATAAGTAACCCCTCTTATAGTTCTTGTGGACGGTGGTGAAGGAGAAGGCATAGCTCCCTTTGTGCAACGGAACGTTCTACTTTCGAAAGTTCTCCCGGAGTATGTGAGGAGAGGCTTGCCCCTCCATACCAATACCATACATAATAACGAGACGAAAATACATGGACTACACATGGTTTGCACCTTGTTGGACCGTCCATTGTCCTAAAAGAGTTTCCATATTAAAGGGCGAGTATTCGAAAAAAATTTTGTGAGCATCATACCGAACACAACCCCCTCGATACCGAATACAACGTTCGCATTCATTCTCCGCGACTAATTAATTCGTAAATGATGATGACAGCAAAGAGAAACCGAAATGCAAACAGCAGAAAACAAAGCTCCGTACTAAAGTGGTTCGTCCGGAGGAGGACACCGTGACGTCACCCAGCACTGTCGTCTGCTTCGAAACCTGTATTCTCCCTGGTTGGATGGCGTCAGCAGTGTGTTGCTTTCAGTGCCCTCACGCTTCACAGAGGCGAAGCACTCGCTTCGTAATAAATTTGTTTGAATGAAATCTCCGCAGTTTTGGAACGAGATATTTTGTACACATGTTCCTGACATTGCAACGGTTACGGATATACCACAACCGTTGTGGTGAGTTTGTTGCGGAGTCCCACTTTAACGAGACGAAAATGCATTGAAAAAGTTTGGTCGTCACAAAAGTCTTCCGTAATTAGAGTTGTCCGTATTAACGGGGTCCATATTCACGAGGCACGACTGCATTGCTCACGGAGATGGAACAGTGGCATGTAATACATAGTTGTGGGGGAATGATGAGGTGACAGTAGTGTTCAGTAGCAGCATATAGAGGTTGCACTACGTGTTGCTTTAATGGAAGGACCTTTTAACCCTGGAATCGACCAACCCCATCCACTACGTACCGTAATTTCACGCTTACTAGTCGCAGCTTATGAGAGATTTTTTTTTCTTATGGGCGCTCCGAGGCTTATCTGATGACTATTTTTTCCTGGTATTTTCCCCATATGCCGGTTTTAACGAAAGGGCAGAGACTGCCTTTGAACAGCACCTGCCAATGCCCAAACAATGCATAACGGGTGGTCTTGTGACGGCTGTCGATGAGTTGCGCATTGACTGTACATGCCTTTCTTGTGAATGACTACGTTCATGCTTGAGCCCCTAGCTCATGTCCGTCTCATGATTTCTGTGATGTGTTATCCACATTCGAGTAGACTGACCTTCCTGTTGCCTTTCCAGGAAAGTGGTGACGGTGATTCGTGTCTTCTGGAAGGCCACTGGCCCGTTGATCCACAAAAAAACACAACAAGGGCACAAGCCGATCATGATTGAACACTAGAACTGACCTCCTCTGTTGTACATCATGCCGAACCCGGAGCATGGACCACAGGGTTTATGGCCTTCTCTATGGTCTCTTTTGCCACACAATAAGTGGCTTCCGTATTGCCGCGGCTCATCTGCCGGAAAACCTTGAAAACGTTCCTAAAAACAGGTACTGCGGCTTATACGTGTGAAATTACGGTAATTGAAACGGCATGCCCTCTGTGGCGTGATGCAAAAAAGGACCTAGCAGTTGACCAGATGGAAAATTCACAGCATTTCCTCTTGAAAACAGATTTGTACCACAATTTATTTCACTTCGATTACCCGATGATGTCAGTGAAAAGTCAACGCAGGTTTCCTAACAAAGGATGCCAAAGGCGCCTTGATGTAGTAGTCCTTTTTTGGATGGTGGTGCATGGAATTTCACAAAGATTCAGGATGAGCTATCATAATCGAGTTTTCCAGTGCCGCTGAGCCCTTCGACATCTACTTCTGTCTCTGTAGCATTTAGCATGTTGAGGGTGATGTCTGTAAAAGATGAACAGGTATTAGCAATCATAACAGACAGACAGAAACACTTCCGGTTGTCCACCTCCATTCAATGCTTGATTTCTGGTTTGACACTTTTCAATTACTATATGCAAGTCCATTTAATTAACCTTTAATTAGTCTTAATTATTTCAATTACCATGTAATTACCCTTTAATTACATTAGGAAACCGCAGGATACATGAGGTAATCTTGAATTTCCTTAATTACCTTTAAGTATGTTTACTTGCCTTAATTACTCTCAATTCCCCTTTAATTGATGTTAAGTACCTTTAACAACATTTAATTACCTCCGGTATAACCCGCGGTTACCTTCAGTATTCTTTAATTTCATTTAATTTTTCTCTTAATTACATATATCTTACATTCATTGCCTTCAAACTCAACTTTCTTGTTTTAATTGCCTTTAATTGTTCTTATGCTTAATTACCTTAGACTACTACAATTTCAAATCATTTGCCTCCATTTACATTTACCCTCTTATATCCCCTTTACATGTCCATTTACACCGCTGTCTCTGTGTGGCTTCACCATCTCACACACACACACACACAGCTTTTTCCATTTTGACCCTCCTAATGCTAACACATTAATAAATTGCACAACACGCAACAGAATTCAAGATTGTTCACTAATGTGGCTGTTTCCAGCACAGGTAATCTCATACGAAGGCACATAATGGTTTGGCCATCTTATCACGTTCATGCACCAGTATTTAATAACTTTAAGCACCTACTATCTGGACAGGTTCTCATCACCTTGTTCTCAACATTCACAACATTCTCGTAGGTATCCACAGATTTTTGAGTGAATACGAGCAATGCCTTTCGGAGCAATGAGTTGAATACTCTATGCAGCTTTTCCTTCACGTTCTAGCACGTGGCTGATTTCCTTCTCATGATTTCTGTGATGGCCAGACCATGTCGAGTCACTAGAGGCATCATCGTCCTCTGTTTCTGTGGCCTGAAAGCATGTGGCATAGCGAAGTGCAAAAGTGCCGATTTGATTTACATTTTCTGCATTTCTTGTGTCCCCTGCATACCTACTCTTCCTGAAAAGTTGTACCACGCTTCCAACACAACCTGTGTCGTTAGATGCGTCTCATTATCTTTCATTGAAAATTCATGCCACCTTTAGGGAACAATAGGGGGAATAATCGGGAATGCCAACCAAAGTTGCTGAATGGGATCACCCATTCCACTCAAATTCCATTCTTAGGAATGGAAATTTGTGATCATGTCTTGCTAGACATTTTTATGCACACTTATAATTCTAAATTTTTCAATTTGTGAAATTTGCAAAAATTATGGGCTCACGAACAATAAGGTTCTTACAGTAGATGTGTCCAATATCAAAACACATCCACCAGCCAAACAATAGCTAGGTTAAGAAAGGACAGCTATCAAGAATCCCGACAACTTCCAATGCTACCGGAGTGAATGTCACGAGACTTTTGGCTTAGGCGGGCATGCTCGACTGATGCAATGGAACGTGACAATTAGGGCCCAAACTTTTAGGCATTTGCCTATAAATGTCTATAAACACTTAAATGCGACATTTTCGGGGATGCCTGCCTTTTTATCGACTCTATTAAAGGGGCACTAGAATGCAAAAACAAGTTGACTTCAAATTACGTTACACGCTACGTTAATTTCGTACTTATCATAATTCAAAACTTTGATTCCATTACGGAGTTACAATCGAAATTATACCGGACTCTTCCTTGCTTCGGCACTAAGCAGTGAACGTTGTTTCAGCTCGTGCGTCTCTGTTTTTAGCCCATGCTGTGCGTGCCACGCCACGGAGCAGTCCCGTGAAAAACATAGTGCACGTTGTGAAGCGGACTTGCGTAGCTGTCCGAAGGACACGAAGATAAATGTTGTCAGTGGAACATTTGCCAGATCTGTTGTGGGCTACAATTCAGCGAATCAGTATTCAAAAATCAAGTAGTGCGTATCATGCCGCATGTATACGGAACACCACGATCGGACCCGTTACAAATCCATGTGGCCACGATAGATATGCGCGCGCTTCTCCCGCTGTCTCATTGGATGCTGCCGATCTTTGCTTCCTAGGGATCCCATTTGTTGCCACCAAAGATGGCTCTGTTTTCATTGCGTTTTTCTTCTAAACGGTAGCACTGTGTGAACTAATTTTGCTTGCACTATACGAATTGAAAGACAGACTTTCATTTGAGAGCAAGTTGTTTTTGCATTTTAGTGCTCCTTTAAATTGTAACCTTTTTTAAACATCTTTAGATGCCATAACAGCCTTTTTAAAGGTGGAAATACAAGTGCACCTTTCAGACTCAGACTGAGTGCTGCATTTTGCTTTTCGTTTCTGCGTGTTTGCCCCGTTAATGCTTTTTCTTTTTTGCACTTGGTTCCCTTCAGTACCTTGCTTTGCATTGGTTTGCTAGAAGGGGCCCATGTGTATTTAATCAAAAGATTTAGCCTCGCTTATCCTTTCGAGATTATCAAGAAAAAGTAAAAGCGTTATTCAATATATAGCTTCGTTCTAGACTGCCTCAGCATCCATGCTGTTACGGTAGCCTCTAAATGAGCACATTTTCCTGCATGGAGCATTCCGAAACACTAAAACAACTTTATTTTGGCTTTGGAGAATGGGGAGCTTCATCGTCACAGGCGATACTCTATCCCATTGCTGGTGGGAATGTGGGGAATAAAATAACGAGCCCCTTCACAATAACGATCGAAGTCAGATGGTATCCAGAAATGTCAGAAGAGCTTTGAGCGCAGAGCGTTGCTGGGCTGGATTGGGCCAGGGACTGAGCAATTTCGATAGGGAGAAGGGGCGAGAGTCCAGCTGACGAAGAGACTCGGAGAGTGTGGTTCGGGAAGGTCCGAAACACTAACAAAGCCAAAGAACGCGCCCATTTTTCTGCATTTGATTGCCTATTTTGGTGTTTTTTACGGCCTAAATGCCTGCTCATTTCTATCGTTTTCAGTGCCCATATTTCCGGGCCCTAGTAATAATCCAGTGAAGAATGAAATGTCTCACCCGCAGACTTGGTGGTGGGAGCTTGTGCCATAAGACTGGCTCCAAGCGCAGCAGTTGGGTCCTGTTGGGAAGCCACTGCCGCGGCAGAAGCACCAGATGCCTTTAATGTGACGGCTTGCTGTTGCTGCTTTTTGACTGGAATCCCAGCCTCCTCGTACGCTTTGCGTTTCATGCTTCCTTTGATCTGGCTGCTGTTAATGCAATGAAAAGTATTTATGACAGAAAGCACGCAACACATTAAGACACACACACGGGGTGTCTTATTTTGAGCTGCACCAAAAGTTTTAAAAGAAGAAGAATTGAAAGAAAGAACTGATGTTCTGAGGCTGGAACAACATAGAAGGGACAAATACATACAAAACCTCAATTTGCGTAAGAAATTAACGATGAAAGATCAAAGTCACTGAAAAGGTTAATTTCTTAGGCAAATTGAGGCTTTGTATGTATTTGCCCCTCCTATGTTGTTCCAGCCTCAGAACATCAGTTCTTTCATGTTAAACAGGTGCCGCCTGCATCGATCCCGTCGTATGAACGTGTGTGTGAGTGAGCAAAAATGTAAGAGTGAAAGGAGGATGAGTGAGAGAGAGTGGCTGGTTTGTCCCTTCAGATGATGCACCCTTAGAAGTCACTGAGAAGGAATGTTAGCTTAGCTCAATTGGTAGAGCCCTGGACCGGTAATCCAGAAGATGTGGGTTCGAGTCCTACAGCTGGCTAACCTTTTCAGTGACTCATCTTTCATCGTTAAGAAGAATTGATTTGGGACACTTTCAATTTTGTCATTAGCTTACCTTTAGTGGCCATTAGGAATAAAAGTTGCTCGTGCTGTGAGGTGGCTAATTAATGGAGATATTTTCATTAACTTTTTAAGTTAGATGCTTTCAGGGGAATGTGAGATAGCAGAACTGGAGGCAGTCATTATTTGAAGGGGCTCCATTTCTTTAAAATCCTAAAAAAAATTTGCAATCAATATCTCAGTGTGCATGCATGCTTCAGGATTTTAAAGCAACAGAGTTGCTTTCAATAATGATTGCCACCAGCTGTGCTATCTCCACTGCACGAGGAACCTTATTCCTAATGGCCACCAAGTCGTCAGGTAAGCGAACGACAAAATTGAAAGTGTTCTAATGCCACGCTTCTTTAAAAAAAGAAAACAAAAATTTAGCCGCTAAAACGAAAAAACAAAAAAACACTTTCACACACGGACAAACACACCGAAGCTGGTGTCATTTGTATAGCAACATAAATTGCAGAGTCTGATCGAACGATTAGTTGTGTTTGTCTCGATTGCTTGTTCAGCCTCTGCAATTTACGAGGGTGACAGAGATGATTATTTTTAAAACTACAAAATTAACAACTGGAAATTTTGCGCAACAAACCCATATTTCGGTAGCCATAATTCTGGGTAACATCCCACTCTCAAAACATGCTTTGAGTCCGCAATTCCTGGGCCAGTGTCTCCAAGGTACGCGCTGTCACAAGTGGGTTGGCGACCCTGGTTCCTTCAAAATGCAGACCTCTGCAGCAGAAGAACAGCTTTCTCTTCAAAATATCCTCCTGAACAGTCTGTCCTGACCCGTAACTTGCCCGTGCACCGTGGAACGAGCCGTTTCAACGTGTACAATTAGCTTTCTCTTATTTTATTTGTCATTGTTGTACGTAAGTTGAGAAGTTGACCAAGAAAAACCAGCAAGTAGCCACGAGGGTGCAGACTTTGACAACGCAGCTAAACCACGACCCATTAGATTACAGTGACCGTGTCGTAGGCACCCCTTCCCAGCACCGCATTTGGAAGCTAGTGGTGGTGCTACTCATCAGCCCGGTTATTGCTCCCTCAACTTCTACAATACTTTGTACTTCAGCTTACCTTAGTACTTTTCTACAAGCGGTGGATGTCCCACGGAAGATGTTTCATTCTAAAGTCTATTATCATCATCATTCTATGCGTTTTCGTAGGAGCTGTTGCTGTCGTCTGCTACGGTAGTCGTACATCCATTTATGCGCATTCAAAATTCAAATTTCCATCCTCCAATCATGATGCAGATCTTGCGGGCTGATGAGTAGCACCCCTAGCGGATCGTGCGGACGGGCTCCACATAGGGGTTGACGACCATGACATGGTCTTTATAATCTAGTAGGTTGTGAGCTAAACTGGCTTGGCTCGACTGACGTTGCATGGTACTGGATTAGTGGCCGTAGTGTCCAAGATGCAGTTTGGGATGCCATCTAGAGGCTCAAACTTGCTAGAACAGTAGTGCATTTGCTAAGAGAAGGATTGCTCAGATCAAGACCTGTGTCACTTCGTCGGGTCGTGGTTTGACGGCTGAAGGCGTTTTGCCGCCCCAGAGGAAGTTGGTGCGAGCGAAGCGACACGATGCGGGACAGCACAATTGGCGCAGAACCTCCACCCCCGATATCCGCAGTTAATTTACAGTGCACGGAGCTGGGCATGCTGTCAGAAAACCGTGAATTGAATGAAGAATATGTGCAGCAAGGAGAAAGCAAAGGACTTACATGGTTCTATTCTTTATGTGATCACTGATCTTATTGAGGTCTTCTCCAAATCGCTTCACGGCCGTCCGAAGCATCTCAACTTCGTCATCTGTCCATTTGCCCCTGTCGAGTTTTAACATGGCATGCATAAAAACTGGCTCTCTGTAACACAGATTCTCCGTTCCAGAGCAATACCATTTATACTGGAACCTTTAATTTCGGTTTTGGTAGTGGAAACACAATGCGTTGCGAGACCACACGAAATCTTTAATGTCTTTCCGCTTAGCCGGTCATTCGCAAATGCACACAGTAATCTGCATACCGCAATGCAGCTAGAAATCAGGTTTCTTGTCTTCTAGGGCTGTGAAAAGCTGCGTACACATCTAGTTTTAGATATTACCCAAATGTGGGGATTCGCCCGTCAGGTGTCAAGGAAATTTCCTTTTTTGTAAGGCTCCAAAACCGATGTGTATGCCAATGTTGTTCCCTTACCCTGCAGGTGATGGTTCTGAGGAGGAATACAGCTGCATTGCGAGCTCTCCCAACTTGGTAAAAGCAGCTCCGGCTGCTGTGAAAATTTCACCAACCTAGTGGGACGGTTACAGATTAGGTCGAGTCAGAGAAAATAAACACGCGCTGTACCAGTGACAGCGCTGGCCAAGTCTTTCTCAATGAGCCCAAACATCTTACCTTGCTGGCACTGCCGTGACTCATTGTGCTCAAACAAAGAATCACTTCCTGAGTTACACTAAGCGTCACAACAGCAGCTTGGGTAAAGGGGTGATCATTTCGCGACTCGCTAGCACTTGTTCAAATTCAAAGTTTTGCTTATTTAACGTCAGTCTCCAACTGCTCGCCGCCATGCAGAACGACGCTTTCGCTCAATGTTGCCATGCCAGCACAAGAAAATCGTTAAACAATTTTGTCAACGTTTTCAGTGCAAACATGTCAAAAGGTCAGAGCCATTTCTGCGATCATCAAATAATGTTTTGGCCACATTTTACCCTCGCCAATCTCTAGCATTGGGACTATGCACTGGACGGCGACTTTTCTGAACAGTGTAGTGTAGAGTCGCCACACTGCGGCCCGTGAATGCCGTCTGCTACGTCGTCTGCCGGATGGATGGATGCAGAGCCGTATATTAAAAGGGAGTCTGGCCATTGGGAGGAGTCACGAAAAGAGGCTCGACCTGTCAATCACAGTTTCGCTCCTCTGATTGGTTTGCTTTTTACCAAGGGGGTCGCCATGACACCATACTGCCACCCAAAATGGCGACGAAAACAAACACAGTGAAGCGGGGATTTCGTGACAAAAAAGTTTCACAGACTAACCTGATTTTATGCTGCAAATGTACATCCTAATATAAATTTCTCGGAAATCAGTTTCAACTTATGCTCATCCATCGATATCTAACTGAAAATAATACGTTTTGTCGCCGGTGTTAGGCCTAGTGAACACGGCGATCACAAGGAAATCATAACAAAAACGGCGCTGTGCTGTACGATCTTATTTTTAACAGCTGGATTTCATGGATATAAACATTATTGCCTCTTATATTCCAACGATTCATGTAGATTTGTTTAAAAATCATACCGACAACAGAATGTGTCCCAGCAGGTGGTTCTGACGGCAGCGGTGCAACGACGGAAGCAGACGACAATTCCCAACGTGCCTTACGCTCCCTAGGTGGCGCTTATCAAATTTGCACCAACAATCCACTACTTTTGCAGATTGCAAGAGGTATCCATTTCAATCCCATCCAATCCACTTGCCACCCAAAATGGCGCTGCCCATGTTGGATAAGGGGGCAAATAGTGAGGATAGGCTGATTGATAGCGCCCCATATTTCAAGACTTCATTGGTCGGAAAGCTGAAAAAGTGGGTGGAGCTTCAGGTATAGGCATGATCCATTAATGGCCAGACTCCCTTTTAATATACGGCTCTGGATGGATGGATGGTTTGGCACCCCTGGCGGGCCTCTTTGTAACGAGGGTCCAGCTCCGGCGGAGCGGACACTGCCGCTGCGGGCTCACGGCAGTGTTGCCAATTTAACGGATTTCCCGCCAGATCTGGCGGATTCGACTTGCATCTAGCGGGAAAAAAAATGTCTTTAGCGGCTAGCGGAATTTCTGACGGGGTCCTGGTTGAATTTAGGGGATTCTAGCGGATTCAGACTCGCCTCATTTTGGCTGAAAAGCCCGAAAAATCAATTTATTCCCTACAGTATGCTAACTTCCGAACCGAAACCAGTCACCTGAAATTTGGTAAACTCCCCACTCTCCAAGGTCGAAAATAAAGTTGTTGTTTGAAATTTGGTATCTGCACGGCTGTTTGCGCGCAAGAAGCTCACTTTCGATTCGCTCTCTTTTCTTTGTGCTAGAACCTTTTTGATCTGTTTTGGAGAACACACCACCAGTACCTCGGTCAGACCAAAACATTTAATGTCTTATATGTTAGGGCCGTAATCTTGCGCCGGACAGAAGCGACTTTGCTCTGTCCTTAGGGCGCGAAATTAAGTCCTTAACTACTAAGGCCTTAAATGCTGCTCTCGCCCAGCACAGCATTGTTGACCAGGGGAAATGATGACACATAACCCGAGATTTTGCACCAGAACACGAATTAAAGTTTGTCTGGACATCTTGCTCCCTCTTGTAGTAGCCCACAAAGTCTGCCGATTGCTGTTCCCAATGCGAGGTGGCTTCGTTTCTCTTCTTCACTAGCGTCTATGGCAGTGTGCACTCTTCTAGTTTGTTGAAATGCCAAAAGTGAGTTACAAACAAAAACTTTGCAAGGAATGGCTTCGGGACCCTGTGCTAAGGAACGGTTCAGAACGGCGGCAGATTGGACGAAACGGTATAGTGCTGGTTCTAGTTCATCGGTGTAGTGCTGGTGTGAGTCTGTGCTGGGTACGAAGTACTCAGATCTGAAGGCACATGGAGACAGTGCAAAGCACAGAGAGGCATTGGGACATTTCACGTCCGGTCAACAGCAAGTTCGCATCGCCCCGGAGAAAGTCGATCCAGCGCATGAGGCTGAAGGCGGGACAGAGCTCTTTATTGCTGAACACAGTTCAGTGCTGACCGCCGATCATGCCGGGGAACTGTACAAGAAGTCTTTCCCGAACAGTGCGAAAATTCCAGACAAAGGAATGAAAGATGTATCGCTCCAAATGTTCAGCTATCTTGACGAACGTGCTTTATAGGCACCTCAAGGATGATCTTCATCGCACCTTCAGCTAGTTGAACTTGATAAAGGACAATTTGCGCAATAAAATGAAGCCGGACATGGTCGGGCCTGGTCATGGTCAAGATAAGGGCTTGAGAAGGCACGCGATAGGAGCGCTTCGAGTACGACCTCCTCGGTACGACGAAGAAGAAATGAACGAGAATGCGAAGCATGCTCCTGAACACCATAAACACAGGTGAAATATACATAAATCTCAACGTGTTCATGCACTTTTCAGCGTTAAGCGGATTTTAGCGGCTTCTTCGCAAAATTTAGCGGATTCTGGCGGAATCGGTTGGCTACTTTGGCGGATCATTCGTCTAGAATGTTGGCAACACTGGCTCACGGTTAGTTTCCAGTTTACGCGTCGTCTTTGCAGCCAGCAGTCGGAATGACAACATACTGTGCAATTATCTCACGACAGTTCTCTTTGTAGGGTTTTGAAATATAAAATTAACCGTGCAAAGTGCGATAGTGTGTGTAAATTACTTATTTTTGTCAGTTTTTGTCTTTGCATCCTAAGTTGGCTGCTTATCAGCACTCGAGGGGGAAAGTACTGAAGATAACTACTTCCTGTACAGCAGAAAGTACACAATTTGAAGAGCCTCTAAAGGGACGATCGCATCCAGACCCCCACCTATGAAGCAGACACCATTGTCATGGTTGTGGTCACTCCTGGGGAAAGAAGAAGCTCGGGGGAAAAACGCGCAAGGTGAAAAAAGTGTGACGTAACGGGCACGGACAGAGGTGCACGGGGGATAGCGTTCTGGAAGAGAAGATCCCTGGCTGACTGTCGGCATCGTCTTGTGGGTCCTATCGCCTGGCTCTGGATTTGAACGTCCACCTGGTCCTGGGTTCCTGGTGCTGGCTGCGGGTCTGCCCTACCAGGTTCTGGCTGCTGGTATGCTCCACCGGGTCCTTGTCTCTGGCTCTGGTTGCGTGGTTGCTGGCGTTGTCCGCCCCCGAGGGTTACCCACGCTCACAGTAAAGTTTCTTATTACAACCTTGTATGACTCTGTCTCGTGCTGGCTTCTGTCCGAACTACCCTGAGGACTCTGGCGGCTACGTCCAGTGTAGGCACTGTGAATTGACCAGGTGTCACGTAGGTTGACTCACAGTCTGCCGCATCACAACCATTATGTTTGGCATCAGCAGACAATCTCCTTGGCTAATTTTTTTAATCCAAAAAGTGCTCATTAAAAAAAAAAAACTTTTAATATCAGCGGTGCTTCCACTGCTGCGGAGGCTTAGTCGGCGAGATCAAGCTTGACGTCATTCCCAAACGGGAGGAGTGAGAGGGCATCACTCAGAGGAGAGAGGCGCCGTCTAGACGCCCGCACATCCACGCCATCCCTTTTCTCAAGGTTGGGCTCAGATTGGTGATGTTGGGAATGATGCTCTTGCCTTTTCTAGAGAGGGAACTCCTGCGTATTCTCAACATCCGTAGTCTGCTCTTATTGTGCATTCCAGCGATAGCAGTCAGACTGTGACACTATTTCACTTGGTATTTTTGATAGCTTGGTCAGTGGCTAATGAGGAATAAAATGACACTATACTTTCGAAATCGACTAGAACAGATACGACCATCCCTTTAAAGCAGAGGATAGCCTCCCTCAGAGGATGTCTCCTTCATGCTTACTAATTGCTTGTTGTCATTAAAAACCGATACACTTTACGTCACACTAGCTACTGCCGCAGAACTGTCCATTGCCACGGCATCCAGTTGTGGTCCACACAAAGGTTGAGAACTGCTGTCTTGCGTTGTTTGCACATCCTGTTCGTAGTCCAAAGTGACAGTCAGCTGCCCATAGAGCCTTTGCAACATTTCTAACAGGCTGTCTTGTAAGTACTGCACATCTTCCGCAGGGCAGTAGTCGTCTTGTGCAGACCGGGACACCGTGACAAGTGTGGGAGGTGCAGGAAGGCGCTGCAGGAAACGCTCGGTGGATCGCAGCAAACTGTTCATCTCCTTGCGTGAGCTCGGATGATGAGGTAGAGAGGAGTCGCGGTCTCTGCTGCAGCCGGCATCATGGACCAGTTCTGCCGTCAAGGGAACGCCAACTGGAGGGCTGTTAAAAGAGAGGTTCAGCATTTGCTTAGAAACATTTTGGAGGTGAATCTTGGCGTAGGTGTTTAAAGGTGCGCTGAAATGTCATTTTTCGGTGCCAGTGACAATTTGTCAAACGAGACTGTTGCAACTGAGGCCCGTGTTTGCAACATTGCTTTTGCAGGTGCCACCTGCACCGTTTGTCATTTGAAAGTGCACGAGCATATAGTGGACAGTGCCAATGAACTTAAAATAAATCAACAAAAGGGAGAGGGTGCAGACCTACCTGTGCATGATGATGAAGGAACAAAAAACCGAGACACGATACATGCAGACAAACAAACTGTTCCAGCCTCAGAACACGAGTTCTCTTATGTTCAACAAGTTGCTGCTTGCGTCGATCCCGTCGTATGATTGTGTGTATGAGTGAGCAAAAAAATGTAAGAGCGAAAGGGGGATAAGTGAGAGAGAGAGAGTGGTTGATGTGTCCCTTCAGATGACTCACCCTTGGAAGTCACTGGGGAGGTGTGTTAGCTTAGCTCAATTGGTAATCCAGAAGATGTGGGTTCGACTCTTACAGCTGGCTACCCTTTCCGCGACTTCCATCTTTCATCGCAAACCTTCCTTCTTTGTCTACGTGTCGCTCGGTTATTCGTTCCATCATCAACGTAGGAATCATTGAGGAAAATACAACCTGTCATTGCACAGGTGGTAGATTGTACATGGTGGACACACAGTGTCACAGTGTACAGGGCGTTCACAGTAACTATGTATAGAATTTGATAAAACAGGGCTTAGCCCAGCTATTTTGACATTCTTTCTTATTCTGCTCATTGCCTGGTGCAAACACCGCATCTTTTAAGCTTTTCTTGACACAATAAGCAATCTTTGCCACGCAACGAGCCCACTTCTGGACTGGATCGTGCATGCAGAGTGAGCTGCGAATAGGTTCGCTAGACGGCAAAGACACTCAACGGTCAAAGGAATGAACATTAGAAAGACAGAAAGAAAGCCAAGAGACAATTTTCTTGCTAATGGTAGGCATGTCCATAAGGCGCTTAGTAATGATCGAAGCACTTGTCCGCTATTTTAAACCCTCGGTGCAGTTTTGGAAGACTGTTTCAGTTTTTCTTCTTACTATATTTGCACTTCGTCTAATTCGAATGGCTGCATGATGTGTAGCTCAGTGCTCACCCCTGTACTGTACAGCTTTTGCGGAATATTTTATTCCGCGACAAGAACACGTTGAGCTTCCTCTAATGTTTACCACGTATTTCTTATTAGGTTATGTCTAAATGCGAGAGAGAAAACTGCATTTTCAACCAATTTAATACTGCGCTGCGTTTAACATTTTAAAAATCTATATATGTATAATAAAAGTGTGTATACAGGAGTTGAGCGACAAATAAGCGACCCGTAATTAACTATAAACAGCAAGCTCTACGGTTTTGTGACAATGCAGACAAAATTCGCAATTAACTGACGCGTACTAAATCGCAACGGTGCATCACTTTTTAAGCTAAAACTTTTTATTTCCTAGTGTGCGG
Organism: Ornithodoros turicata; assembly: GCF_037126465.1. Classification (NCBI taxonomy): domain Eukaryota; kingdom Metazoa; phylum Arthropoda; class Arachnida; order Ixodida; family Argasidae; genus Ornithodoros; species Ornithodoros turicata. The sequence goes on from NC_088208.1 coordinate 4,205,552, forward strand.
AGGGATTCTCAACATGCACCGTGATTTTTAGAAGGCGACGACCACAAAGCGGAAGTTAAATCGTGGTCATGTCACCATAAATTCGAGATATACATTGTTGACAAGGATTTCAGCGGAAATAACAGTTCGCGTTCGTGGAAGACACAGAATTCTGCAATCTCCATAGCGACATATGCTGCGAACGACGGCACTGGATTCCGCGGCGTCATAAAATCCGGAGCCCATGTGTATTCTCAGAAAACGTAACTTGATATCGAACGAGCTGACGTATCGCACGAGAAATCAATCAGTCAATCGAAGCTAGAAGACCATATCAGCGAAAGAGAACCGCAGGAGACACGCTGCCAAAGCGGCGATCGAGTGTGCGATCCCGCTTTCCACGTCAGGGACGCGCTTCTGACAGGGGACGGCGACCTTGTGTCCTCGCGCCCAATAGCTTTCTTCCCCCCCGACTGGATTACCCACTATGCAGGTTTCGTTCTTAAATTTTGATTTTGTGTTCGTGCCACGAAGCGACGTGAGTGGTGTACTGACATGGACAGATGGAGAGAGGACAGCAGGAAGGAGAGGGGGGTCGGGGGTGGGGGTCAGTATGCATCCTGGGCCAACTTTCAATAATCAAGAATAATAATTAATTAATCATTAAGCCTTTAAGGTCAGGCCGAGAGCGCTTGTAAAGAGTTGTTTTTCTACATACACGGACATTTTCTTTTTTGCTATATTGGTGGAATCACAAATGCGACAAACGTTAAAAGAGCGCTAATGTGACCCCAACAATTTTGTTTTGTTTTGGGTGCAGCGTGTTCAGGAACAAATACAACGAGCTCCTGAGAAATGACGATGGGCACACACGAGACAACTGTTCCACACGCTTTTCAAAAACGCAAACCAGCGCAGCCGAAGTGGGCATAAGCTGCACGTGAGCTGAGAAGAAAGCAGTGAAGACTAGGGTCACAAGGCCCTGCCAGCGTCGCCCGAGGAACATGGTGGCCGGCTGTGGATGCTTTCTCCGACCGTTTTGGTAATTTCACTGCACGGTGACAATAGGGCATGCAGCAGAAATATTTTGCACGGTGACTCCCAATGAACAGTTAAACGGATTGCTCCCTGAAATGTGTAACGAAATTAAATACGTTGCATTGACATGTATCCAGATACACGATGCATTCAAGACACCACATCCCGTGTATTCACACGATGGACATTCCCCAGAATACCGCGGAAAATGCAAAAAATGGCATAGCTTTCTGCTGTAACGTGAGGGCGAGCACTCAATGTCGCGTCTTCACGTACACCGCTAACCGTGGGGAATATCCTGCGACACAGCCACAAGATATTCCGTAGCAGACGACAGGAAAGGATGCTGACGGTGTCGTCTGGTATGATTGGTGCTGCACGAATGCTGGACATAACATGGGATGGGAAAGAACTTTGGCTCTGTGAGCAGTGTCTTCGCTTTTCCTTCCGCAAAAATCTTCCGTGAGGATGTCCTGCATGTGAATACACGGATCCACACAAGGTGTATGGTGCGCCGTTCCGTTCTTACCATTCTCTGAGTGACTCTCCTAGACGTTGTAAAAGTGCACGATCTTTTTCTGTAAGCTCCTCCGACAATGACTCAATCTCATTTGTGTTTTCCTCCTTTCCATCAATCATTTTTAGGAGGGAGGACTTGAGGGCATTCAGCTGCACCTCTCGTCTATGCTGCACTCTCTCCAGAGTTCCTTGGCTTCGATCTAAGGGCATCTCCATGTGGTACAACTCTTGAAGCATCTTATCCTGCACCCGCAAAGAAGAATATCCCTGTCAGATGGTGTTATAAATGACAGTTAACGTAAAGGGCCTTTTCACTTTGAGGTGACTCTTCTGGACTAGCCCCTGTTAGACGAGCTGTAAGGGAGCTCCTTGTTGCTGGCTCATTGCGCCATCAAGTTAGTTTCCATTTCATTCTGCACCCCAATATTAAAGTAGCACAGAAGTCATTTTTAACACCCTGTTTTCTTCCTATGAAACTGTTAAGTAGGCCAGTAAGATGCACCATGCGGAGTAATTTACACCACAGAGTCATAATTATCGCAGAAACTGAATTTAAAATACGCCGCAAAAATGCAACCGTGCGCAACTCTGGTGAAGAGCAGTACCAGACTGTGATCTGCCTGGAACCTCGCGCTGACGCTATAAGGAGAATGCTCACTGATTGGCCTAGAGAAATGTCGTCTGCTACTTGGCTGTTCGGGGTTCTGAAAAAGCCTTTCCTTCTGCTCAGTAACGATTCGGCCGCTCCTCCATCCCCAATTTTCCGGGAGAACTGACAACGGTCGTTTACGGCGGCAAAGGGACAAGGCGCTGACCCCCACTGACCGGCGAACCAGAACGAGTTCTCCTTATAACGTCATCGGTGATGTGGCATCAAAACTCCTCATCCTCGTTATACCTGGAGTGGCGAGTTAAGGGTGAGCACGCGGAACCCCCTTTATGTGCGTTTTTTTCCTGGGAAACAAATTGCACACATCAAAACCTTTCGCGCTATTCGGTATAACACACTTTCATCAGACGTGTTAACCTGAAAGTTTTTTTGAGGGCCCTCTATACTCCTTTAAAGTTGGTTTAAAGTTTAAAGTTAAAAATTCACACTCTTTTTGTCACATTTAGATGTTTTATCTTTTACCTGAGCACTGCCACAAGCGGTGTGGTCGGATGCTGTTGTCAAGAGTACTCAGTTTTGAATCATAAAGGTCTTTGGGGGAGCTCCAGTGGGCACAAAGGGCAAGTTTTAAAGAAGACCCTTATGCTACCGTCTGACTGGGTCGCCAAACGCTATTTTTTGGAAAGGCCAATGCCCCAAAGGCATTGAATGTACTTAAATGCATAACATACAACGAAAGACTAAGAAAACTACTTCAACAGCACAAGTAATGAGACGAGTGGGATGCATATTCCTAACCTGCTCTGCGGTAAACATGAGCGCAAAAGGGTCCTGCGTGCTGTAGAAATCTAGGTCCACATCGAGCACGTACGAACGACCCACGAAAGACTTGATCCACGTTCCTTGCACACTCTCCTCTTCCAGGGTCTGAACTGTAAGAGATAGTTCGTGCGGGTCTTGTAGCTCTTCTTCCGGTGACCACATACATTCGCTTAAGAAGTACGATTCGGCACAAGACACCTGCATTTGAAGAGATCGATCATATTCGATCATATTGGATTGGAGATGGATCATACAACAATTAGGAACTTGGGGAAAATGTGTCATCTCGCATTGATCATCCATACAAAATAAGATGTCCTCAACGCAGAACCAAGCGCTTATTCTACCTCATTTCTACCTCTCGCAATTAGCGAATGGAGTGGTCTACCCGATCCACTATTAAACATACAGCACAGTGCTTCATTTTCGGTCCCATTTGTCAACATATCTTCTTGGCTAATGGGTTTTTACTGCAAGGCTCACTTCTGTATTCATTTTTTTTTTTTCATTAATAACTTATTCTGTACGGCATCTAACTTTTTTGTGGATCTCCTTTATTTTCAATTATTATTTTTATTTTTTCTTGTAACTTCAGGTTTGCATTATGTTTGTAAATGTTCATATTATTTTGTCAATTTACTCCACTCCCTTATGTAAAGTTCGCAAGAGCATTTAAGGTGAAATAAATGAAATGAATGAATGAAATGCTCTTTAATATACTATTTTGGTGTAGTTTATATCAGGTGACATTAGAAAGGACTCGTAACGGATGATAGATGGGTGAGGAAAGTAGCCTCGGTATAACAGCCGTGGAGAGGAATGTGCTAGGCGGCTTATGTTTGTAGATACAGAAGTGATATCAAGAGGTTGTTCCGATCCCCAGGAAAGCAAGCACCCTATTTCTTTGGTTTTCATTGGTTTGTTTTTGTTAAGATGTGTCACACATGAACACATTTAATTCGAAGTTTTTAAAATGTTTTATCTTTTATTTTTTGTTACTTTTCGGTTCATGAGATGAACTGATGAGAAGAGTTTTATTCGTGACTGTCATGACTATTTCATTTTTTTTTTCTCTGAACTTGACATTGTAAAGTTGTTAGTCTCCACAGAGACTAATTATCGCCAGGGCTGTGAACGGAGTGCCACTTGAAGCCTATAAGTTTGGCAGTTTTGAGAAAGTGCTCAAAAACAAGATTTTGAGAGTGGAATTAGTGAGCATAGTGAGCTGCACTCTACGCAATTTTTATTGAGGAGGCTACCCAATGCCTTCCTACTGGAAAGCAATATCATAACGTAATAGTAATACTAATAAGCAATATTATATGAGCAAACTTGAGCATCGTTAGGAGAGTGCATGACGCTCGCGAGGCAGTTTATTAGGCCACTGATCCTACAGGGGCAGTTCCCTTTGGACCTCTTGACACATCACCCCTGCCCCTACCCCCAGGGCAGCCTGAGATTTTTCCCAATAGAATTTTTTCCCAGTCCTATACTAACCTAAGGTAGCACAAATTTTATTAATATCATTGAATATCTAGAAGTGGGCAGAGTAAGATCCTGGTAACCCATAGAGGAAATATATGCTGGTCTACCAGGCGACAGTGTTCCATTTCTTTTGTGTGTTTTTGGTATAGGCCCCTTACAAGTATGGAGTAACTTTTTTTGGTTAAATCCCTTTCTCAGATTCGGGGCACAAAAATCGGGCACTATTTTTTAAAGCTGCAATTCGGGGAGAAATCAGGCGATAATTGTGCTTTTGGGTGTTACCGAGCATTTTTATCTCTCGTCTTGTGTATCGAGTCGTTTCCTAATCATTTTTAGGGAGGTGACCTACTAGCCCTCCCCGAAGGCATAGACACACATGGGTGTATTGCTGGGAACGTAAGTGACCAGTTCTTACATGTTTTACACATGGTGACCTTTGTTCACCTTTAATAGTAACGTCACATGAGGATCTCATAGTGACTGGAATTCTGGGAGAAATTGGGTTGAACCCAAAAAAGTCACTCCCTACATAGGTGGTGACCATAGGCTTTAGGTCACTGCACTGCCAGTCGAAGAACTGTGTGTACCAGCGTGAAAAAAAAACAACAAAAACACAAACAAACAAACAAAAAACAAAGGAAAAACAAAAAGAAGCAGGCGTAACATAACATGGAAGAAACTTGGAAACAGGGAATATATTGAATACCTTGGCACGACCACTGCGCGTGCCCACCAAGAAGCGATGTGTTCCGTCGGGTATCTGATCGGACCAAGGAGGTCTCACCCAAACCACACGAGAGACATGTCCCGCTAAGACGGCAGGAAGAATCCAACTCTCGATGCTTGTCGCGTCATAAACATGCTGGGCATCGTTCAGTAACGCTGGGTCCAGCGCCGGCGGCATTACCAAATCCGGATGAGAGTCCAAATGAATGAGGAGGTTACCCGAAAACGGAAGCTTTTTTCTTCCGATCATGCGGTACATATGAGGCAACGCATGATGGTGATACTCAACCACAACTACGGGTAAACCTTTTGACATTTTTGCGCTTTGCATACTTCGAAAAGCCAGCAACAGCTGCTACCGAGCCTCCTCCACAAGTGAAGGTTTTGGGGTTTTGGCGCCACTTGTCATCTATTGGTCATCACGTGACTCGCTAACCGAAACCGTAACCACCGTAACTGCGGCGGTGTTTTGAAGAAAGACGGTTGCGCGTGTAAGGCAACAGAGCTCAGCGTGCAGCAGCCAAACGACGGTACCCATGACAAAGATGTTATTGTTTCTGGTGGTGATCGTTAGATTTTTAGTTTTGTGCACAAACTGTACAGGTATAGGCAACAAAATTTTTCAGTGGGGTTGCCAGAACAAAGCTTTGCTGTAACCCAACTTTGACTCGAGCAAGGATGAAAATAATACTAATACTAATAATAATAAAAGAAAAGAAAAGCGGGACAAAGCGGTTGTTTTCCGACTACATACCTTAGCGCGAAAGAGTGTGAGGGATCACTGTCGCTATTTTCGTCGCTATGTGTTTTTGTGCGTTTATCCTGTGAGTAGCGAACTTTTGGAAAGCATGCAAGTTCGTGGGACACATGGACACCTGGAAACACTTCACTGACCAGTGATTTATCCAGACCCCCCAAAATCCCCAATTTTTTTCTGTACGATATAACTGGAATGATGACCCCCCATTTTTATTTTTATTTTGTTACACACTCCCATGTCTGTGATTCTGGATTAATTACTGCTTCACCTTATGGGAATTATAGCCTCCAAGCAAACGGCGAGCAGTCTGTACGTACTGTACAATGTCGCACAGCTTTCCTCCTGCTTCACGAGGGATCCGCGCTGTCCTGCCGGGCATCTGCATCATGCGACGAGCCATGTAATTTGGAAATGTGCATACAAAACGACGCAACGTGGACGCGGGCGAAGACTAGGCTACGTACACACCAACCGCAGTGTGGAAAAAGCGTCCAGCGATTCACGGGGAAGCGTTCCTGTCCAGTGGTATCGATTAAGTGCGATAGAGAGCTTCGAGTCGGTGTCGCTGGATGCAAAAATGCTATGTCCCAGCTGCGAGAATTCTGCAAGAACTTGGTTGTGGACTGTCGCATCCGTCCCGGTCGATTCCAAAACTATATAGTGCCGTTTTAGTCCTCCTTCATCATGGCAATAACGCCTAAAATCCGACGAGAAAAAGTGGAGTAATTTCTGTGCCATTTGCTGTAATGAAGGGCACGAGCAGAAGGCGGATGTTGTGAGAATGACGGAATTCCCTCTCTGGAAATCGGAGAAAACGTCACTCGGACGAGTCCAATCAGAGAGAGGCCGGAGGGCCTCCTGGGATGGCGCCCGCATGCCGTGGAGAGTTTGTGATCGGCTTGTGAAATGTCACTTCTGGGTTAGCGTCCGGAGCGTAATACCATGTAACACGCGACAGTCGGCGTATATTTACCCCAGACTTTTCATTTAGCATATATTTTGGTGCGAAAGGGAAGCAGACGAGCTCGGAGACAATGGGCGCGTTAAGTGACTGCTCAGGAGCGCGAGTATTTGGCACTCCTACCGTTAAATGTAGGCTTCGCGAGGATTCGAAAAAAAAAAAAAAAAGGTTTGGTGAGCATCATACTCATCACGAACCATCCCCTGGATACCGATACAACATTCGCATTCATTTTGCGCGAGTAATAGACCTCTACCGAGGAAACGTCACCATGACGTAATCATGACGTTAGTAGACAAGACATAGGGAAACCGAAACAGCGCGGACGGAGAACACCGCCGTTTCACAAAGCCGTATTCCTTCACGAAGGTCAAGGGTCGCTTTTTTTTGTATTAGTGGTACACACAAATGAGGTCACGTTTTTAGTCGTTTTCTTGTCTTCATTCGTGTTCCCTGTCCAATCCAGTAACTCTACGCGGAAAGAAAAGGCTCCACCGAAGGGTTAGGTTGCATCGTCTCGAAAGTCAACGTCGTAATCCTGTGCGGAATGTGGTTTGTTATTACGACTTATAGTTCGCCCTTGCACTACGTGCACTCCGAGAGAAACTCGCGCCCTTCGGGCTCTTGAAGATGACAAAGCCTTTTGATAGGCGCTACAGAAAGATAGGGTTACCGGGAGCAGAACAAGGTCATACAACACAATGTAAAGCAAAGGAACTGTATAAAAACCTTACAATGTGAAAAACTATATTTAAACTTGGCTTTCTTGTGACCTATTGATTTTTTGCTATAGTAGATCCAGTCTACCAAGTTGGTGGCGCTGTTGTACCACTTGACGACATTTGTTTGTAAACAGAGAGAGGTCTGTTAATTTGTAAATGATGACAATAGCAGACCGAAATGGAAATGCGAAGAGCATAAAAAAGAGCTCCATGGTATACCGTGACGTCACCACCATTGTCGTCTGCTTCGC